>NC_134687.1:196340126-196957626 GCF_050947455.1 Rhinoderma darwinii
TGTGCCTTGATCTGTAGAGGGGATTGAAGCTCACTAAGATGATAGTATTTCTCAATGGTTGATCTAATCTACCTGGCAAAGGTGGCTTTACTCGCTCTTTGACCTTTGTTATTAGCGGCATGCTGGAGGAATACATTTTCTGCTTTGCTAAAAAGCCTTTGTTCTTCAAATATAGGTGAGAACGGCTCTTTTCACATCCAGTGTATGCCAATTCTCCTGATCTTTCCTGAGGAAAAAGGACTGGTAATAATATTTCTTGATTGATTCTTTTGAAAGGAGGAACTTTAGGCAGGAACCCAGGCATGGTACGTAGTAGAAGACAATCTCCAAGATCTCTCAAATAGGGTTCTTTAACCCCTTAACGCACCATGACGCAACTGTACGTCATGGTTTGCCCTGCATTAAGGCACCATGAGGTACAGTTACGTCATGGCTAAAAACTGTCACCATGTCAAAAGACATGGTGACAGAAGAATGATATCGGCTGTCACAGACAGCCGATAGTCACGCTGATACGGTGAGGGACCAATTACAGCGCTGCGCCTCCCATGATCGCTGTGATTGGTCACTGACAAGATGTGGGGGACCAGTCACAGCGGTCCCCCGTTTGCGATCACTGTGATTGGTCCAGTCAGTAGTGACTGAACAATCACAGCGTAACCCGGTAGAAAGAGCAGTGACAGATCGTCACTGACAAGCAGTGGGGACCAATCACAGTCCTTTGTTTGCGATCTCTGTGATTGGTCAGTCAGTAGTGACTGACCAATCACAGCAGTCTAAGAGTTACCTGGCAGAAAGAGCCAGGGGAGGAGTTCACAATGTGACAACTGCTGTCAAAGACAGCAGATTGTCACTTTTATGTTTTATTGTTGATCACTGTGATTGGTCAGTCTGTAGTGACTGACCAATCACAGCTTTTGCTCACAACGTCTGATCTCCTCATAGTAACAATGCGTTGTGGCGCAGATGACGTAATCATATCAGGCACACGTGATTACGTCATCTGCACCCACCGCTCTGTTATTGTGAATGGGAGCATTAGAAGAAAAGTGACGTGACCGTTCAGCTCTTCGTGGGAACGTCTTAGGTGAGTTTATTTTTGTATGTATGTTGTCATGTATGTATGTGTATATGTGCATGTATGTTTGCATGTATGTATGTATGTATGTTTTATTGTATGTATGTTGTCATGTTTGTATGTGTATATGTGCATGTATGTTTTCATGTATGTATGTTTGTATGTATGTATGTTGTCATGTTTGTATGTGTATATGTGCATGTATGTTTGCATGTATGTATGTATGTTTGCATGTATGTATGTTTGCATGTATGTATGTTTGCATGTATGCATGTTTTCTTGTATGTATGTTTGCATGTATGTATGTTTGCATGTATGTATGTTTGTTTGTATGTATGTTTGCTTGTATGTATGTTTTCATGTATGTACGTTGTCATGTTTGTATGTGTATATGTGCATGTATGTTTGCATGTATGCATGTTTGCATGTATGTATGTTTTCATGTATGTATGTTTGCATGTATGTATGTTTGCATGTATGTATGTTTGCATGTATGTATGTTTGCTTGTATGTATGCTTGCTTGTATGTATGTTTGCTTGTATGCATGTTTGTATGTATGTTTTCTTGTTTGTATGTTGTCATGTTTGTATGTGTATATGTGCATGTATGTGTATATGTGCACGTATGTTTTCATGTATGTATGTTTGTATGTATGTTTGCATGTATGTATGTTTGCATGTATGTTTGCATGTATGTATGCATGCATGTATGTATGTTTGCATGTATGTATGTTTGCATGTATGTACACTACCGTTCAAAAGTTTAGGGTCACTTAGAAATTTCCTTATTTTTGAAAGAAAAGCACAGTTTTTTTCAATGAAAATAACATTAAATTTATCAGAAATACACTCTATACATTGTTAATGTGCTAAATGACTATTCTAGCTGCAAACGTCTGGTTTTTAATGCAATATCTACATAGGTGTATAGAGGCCCATTTCCAGCAACCATCACTCCAGTGTTCTAATGGTACATTGTGTTTGATAACTGTGTTAGAAGGCTAATGGATGATTAGAAAACACTTGAAAACCCTTGTGCAATTATGTTAGCACCGCTGTAAACAGTTTTGCTGTTTAGAGGAGCTATAAAACTGACCTTCCTTTGAGCAAGTTGAGAATCTGGAGCATTACATTTGTGGGTTCGATTAAAGTCTCAAAATGGCTAGAAAAAGAGAGCTTTCATGTGAAACTCGACAGTCTATTCTTGTTCTTAGAATTGAAGGCTATACCATGCGAGAAATTGCCAAGAAACGGAAGATTTCCTACAAAGGTGTGTACTACTCCCTTCAGAGGACAGCACACACAGGCTCTAACCAGAGTACAAAGCGAAGTGGGAGGCCCTGCTGCACAACTGAGCAACAAGACAAGTACATTAGAGTCTCTAGTTTGAGAAATAGACGCCTCACAGGTCCTCAACTGGCAGCTTCATTAAATAGAACCCGCAAAACGCCAGTGTCAACGTCCACAGTGAAGAGGCGACTCCGGGACTTCAGGGCATAGTGGCAAAGAAAAAGCCATATCTGAGACTGGCTAATAAAAGGAAAAGATTAATATGGGCAAAAGCACACAGACATTGGACAGAGGAAGATTGGAAAAAAGTGTTATGGACAGACGAATCGAAGTTTGAGGTGTTTGGATCACACAGAAGAACATTTGTGAGAAGCAGAACAACTGAAAAGATGCTGGAAGAGTGCCTGACACCATCTGTCAAGCATGGTGGAGGTAATGTGATGGTCTGGGGTTGCTTTGGTGCTGGTAAAGTGGGAGATTTGTACAAGTTAAAAGGAATTTTGAATAAGGAAGACTATCACTCCATTTTGCAACACCATGCCATACCCTGTGGACACCGCTTGTTTGGAGCCAATTTCATCCTACAACAGGACAATGACCCAAAGCACACCTCCAAATTATGCAAGAACTATTTAGGGAAGAAGCAGGCAGCTGGTATTCTATCTGTAATGGAGTGGCCAGCGCAGTCACCAGATCACAACCCCATAGAGCTGTTGTGGGAGCAGCTTGACCGTATGGTACGCAAGAAGTGCCCATCAAGCCAATCCAACTTGTGGGAGGGCCTTCTGGAAGCATGGTGTGAAATTTCTCCCGATTACCTCAGCAAATTAACAGCTAGAATGCCAAAGGTCTGCAATGCTGTAATTGCTGAAAATGGAGCATTATTTGACGAAAGCAAAGTTTGAAGGAGAAAATTATTATTTCAAATAAAAATCATTATTTCTAACCTTGTCAATGTCTTGACTTTATTTTCTAGTCATTTTGCAACTCATTTGATAAATATAAGTGTGAGTTTTCATGGAAAACACAAAATTGTCTGGGTGACCCCAAACTTTTGAACGGTAGTGTATGTTTGCATGTATGTATGTTTGCATGTATGTATGTTTGCTTGTATGTATGTTTGCATGTATGTTTACTTGTATGTATGTTTGCTTGTATGTATGTTTGCTTGTATGTATGTTTTCTTGTATGTATTTTTGCGTGTATGTATGTTTGCTTGTATGTATGTGTATATGTGCATGTATGTTTGCATGTATGTTGTCATGTATGTATATACAGTGGAGGAAATAAGTATTTGATCCCTTGCTGATTTTGTACGTTTGCCCACTGTCAAAGTCATGAACAGTCTAGAATTTTTAGGCTAGGTTAATTTTACCAGTGAGAGATAGATTATATTAAAAAAAATAAAGAAAATCACATAGTCAAAATTATATATATTTATTTGCATTGTGCACAGAGAAATAAGTATTTGATCCCCTACCAACCATTAAGAGTTCAGCCTCCTCTAGACCAGTTACACGCTCCAAATCAACTTGGTGCCTGCATTAAAGACAGCTGTCTTAATTGGTCACCTGTATAAAAGACTCCTGTCCACAGACTCAATTAATCAGTCTGACTCTAACCTCTACAACATGGGCAAGACCAACGAGCTTTCTAAGGATGTCAGGGACAAGATCATAGACCTGCACAAGGCTGGAATGGGCTACAAAACCATAAGTAAGACGCTGGGGGAGAAGGAGACAACTGTTGGTGCAATAGTAAGAAAATGGAAGACATACAAAATGACTGTCAATCGACATCGATCTGAGGCTCCATGCAAAATCTCACCTCGTGGGGTATCCTTGATCCTGAGGAAGGTGAGAGCTCAGCCGAAAACTACACGGGGGGAACTTGTTAATGATCTCAAGGCAGCTGGGACCACAGTCACCAAGAAAACCATTGGTAACACATTACGCCGTAATGGATTAAAATCCTGCAGTGCCCACAAGGTCCCCCTGCTCAAGAAGGCACATGTACAGGCCGTCTGAAGTTTGCAAATGAACATCTGGATGATTCTGAGAGTGATTGGGAGAAGGTGCTGTGGTCAGATGAGACTAAAATTGAGCTCTTTGGCATTAACTCAACTCGCCGTGTTTGGAGGAAGAGAAATGCTGCCTATGACCCAAAGAACACCGTCCCCACTGTCAAGCATGGAGGTGGAAACATTATGTTTTGGGGGTGTTTCTTTGCTAAGGGCACAGGACTACTTCACCGCATCAATGGGAGAATGGATGGAGCCATGTACCATCAAATCCTGAGTGACAACCTCCTTCCCTCCACCAGCACATTAAAAATGGCTCGTGGCTGGGTCTTCCAGCACGACAATGACCAGAAACATACAGCCAAGGCAACAAAGGAGTGGCTCAAAAAGAAGCACATTAAGGTCATGGAGTGGCCTAGCCAGTCTCCAGACCTTAATCCCATCGAAAACTTATGGAGGCAGCTGAAGATTCGAGTTGCCAAGCGACAGCCTCGAAATCTTAATGGTTTACAGATGATCTGCAAAGAGGAGTGGGCCAAAATTCCATATAACATGTGTGCAAACCTCTTTATTGACTACAAAAAACGTCTGACTGCTGTGCTTGCCAACAAGGGTTTTGCCACTAAGTATTAAGTCTTGTTTGCCAAAGGGATCAAATACTTATTTCTCTGTGCAAAATGCAAATAAATATATATAATTTTGACAATGTGATTTTATTTTTAAATTTTTTTATATAATCTATCTCTCACTGGTAAAATTAACCTAGCCTAAAAATTCTAGACTGTTCATGTCTTTGGCAGTGGGCAAACTTACTAAATCAGCAAGGGATCAAATACTTATTTCCTTCACTGTATGTGCATGTTTGTATGTATGGTTGCATGCAAGTATGTATGTTTGTATGTATGTTTGCATGTATGCATGCATATTTGTTATGTATCTATGCATGCTTGTATATTTGCATGTATATATGTGCTTGCTTGTATATATGTTTGCATGTATGTATGTTTGTTTGTATAAATGTCTGTATGGCCATGTATGATACTGTCTGCTGGCGCCCTGTATCTAAGCCAACTTTGCGGCAGGCTTCTATACATGGTATAACAGTCAGTATCACACATGAAAGTGAAACTAAGCCTACGACATGTTTTATTTCATTTTTTTTTATATTTTTGATTTTTTACAGGTTTGGTGTTTGGACTACGTCGGTTTCGAGGACTACTTAGATGACGTTTTTTTTTTCATCAATAAAATGGTAAATGAGGGTTGGGCTGGGGGTGCTTTATTTCAATAAAATATTTTATCTATATCTTTGTCTTTTCTTTTCAAGTTTTATTACTACCACTTTAGTAATGGCCGCGGTCTGAGTGACAACGTCCATTACTAAGGGGAGGCTTAGTGTTTGCCGGTGCAGAGGCTAACACTAACCACCATTATTACCCCGGTATTCACCACCACCAGGGGTGCCGGGAAGAGCCAGGTACGATCCAGTACCCGACCATCTGTTGTGATGGTCGGGCCCTGGGGCGGCCGCAAGCTGGTATTATGAGGCTGGGAAGGGCCAAAAACAGTGGACCTTCCCACCCTTGTAATGCTAGGCTGCTGCTGCTGTGTTGTATCTGGCTGGTTATAAAAGTGAGGGGGACCCCACGTCATTTTTTTTTATTATTTATTTATTATTTTTATTAAAAAGACATGGGGTTCCACCCAATTTATCATAACCAGCCACAAACAACACAGTGTTATTAGCCTGGGAATGTACTAAACCAGTGGCCCCTCCCACCCGTGTAATGCCAGGCTGCTGCGGCCTTGTATATGGCTGGTTATTAAAAATGTGGGGGACCCAACGTCTATTGTTAAATTAAAAAAAAAACGACTTGGGTCCCCCCCTTTTTTATAGCCAGCCCGATACAACACAGCAGCAGCAGCCTAGCATTACAAGGGTGGGAAGGTCCACTGTTTTTGGCCCTTCCCAGCCTCATAATACCAGCCTGCGGCCGCCCCAATGCCCGACCATCACAACAGATGGTCGGGTACTGGATCGTACCAAGCTCTTCCCGGCACCCCTGGTAATAATGGGTAATAATGTGTGGTTAGTGCTAGCCTCTGCACCAGCTAACACTAAGTACCGCCTTAATAATGGACGCTGTCAATCAACCAACTGCCATTATCTAGGCACTAATAAAGTTTGAAAAAAAAAACACAAATACAATTTTTTTTTATTGAAATAAGAAATCCCCAACAAAACCCTCGTTAATCATTTTATTAAAATTTGCAAAAAACGTAGATCTACGCAGTAGTCCAACGAATCGAAGATGTAGTCCAATCGGTATATCAAAATCTGCAACAACATAAAAAAAAGTTATCAATGTGAACAATACTTATACTCCCCTACACACACACAAACAACCACACGCAAACATATACACAAACACATATAAACACACACCCATATATTACACAAACACACACATAAACACACAAACACATATATACACTCAAACATATACACAAACAAACCCATATATATACACAAACACACACACACACACACACACACACACACACACAAAAACACACATATACACAAACAAACACACACACACACACACAAACATATACACAAACACACCCACACATACACAAACACACACATATACTAAAACACACACAAACATATACACACAAACATATACACAAACACACCCATTTATACACAAACACACCCATATATACACAAACACACCCATATATACAAAAACACACAAACATATACACACAAACATATACACATATGCACAAACACACCCATATATACACAAACACACACACACACATATACACACAAACACATGTACACAAACACACACATATATACACAAACACAACCACATATACACAAACACCCACATATACAAAAACACACAAACATATACACACAAACATATACACATATGCACAAACACACCCATATATACACAAACACACACACATATACACACAAACATATACACAAACACATGTACACAAACACACCCATATATACACAAACACACACACACACATACACAAACACACATATGCAAAAACACACACACACAAACATATACACACAAACATATACACAAACACACCCATATATACACACAAACACACCCATATATACACAAACACACCCACATATACAAAAACACACAAACATATACACACAAACATATACACATATGCACAAACACACCCATATATACACAAACACACACAAACACACACATATACACACAAACATATACACAAACACATGTACACAAACCGACCCATATATACACAAGCACACATACACAAACACACACATATGCAAAAACACACACAAACATATACACAAACACACCCATATATACACAAACACACCCACATATACACAAACACACACAAACATATACACACAAACATATACACATATGTACAAACACACCCATATATACACAAACACACACACATAAACACACACACACATATACACAAACACACAGATATACATCAACACACACACACAAAAATATACACACAAACATATACACATACACACAAATACACCCATATATATATATACACACACACACACACACACACACACACACACATATACACAAACACATATACACAAACACCCATATATAGACAAACACACACACATATACACAAACACACAGATATACACAAACACACAGATATACACAAACATACACAAACAAACACACACACACACACATATATATATGCTTACCTTTACTGGAGCGCAGAATTCTCCACGCGACGGGTGTCTTCCTCGGCATCTCCTGCGCATGCGCCGAGATGCGCAGAGATGCGCGTTCACGAGTAAATGACATCCTCTGCTCCGGACACAGAGGATGTCATTACGCATGCGCGGCCACTGCTAAAGGTAAATAGCGGTGGCCGGGAACCTAGGCAACGAGCAGGATACAAAGAGGGACCGACGTGAACTTCAATCAAGAATCCCAAGAAAACGACATCGCTGGACGACGGACAGGTAATTAGAAAACTTATTAACTTTTCATGAGGAAGCTTGATAGCTACATTTATCAACTTGGGAATAACCCTTTAAGGCAAAGCGACTGTATACCACAGAAGAGGCGTTTCAAATGTTCTATTCTGATACCGATTCTGCCAGTGAGGGGGGATCCATATTTCACCTTTCAACTTCCTCCAGTGACGATGAGGAAACCCCTCAAACCTCTGAAATGAGAAGCCATCAAGCCCTGCCTGGCACAAGTAAAGAGGATTGGGCACCCCCATGTAATTTTAACCCTCATTTCCTGAATTTATTGGTGCCTCAGGAATCAGAGTGGATACAACAGGGCTAAATGAGTTTGAATTTTTAAAACTTTATATAACTGATGATTTTATTAATTCAGTGGTTGTGCAAACTAACCTCTAGGCACAACAATTTATTAATGCAAACCCGCAATCCTTTTTTGCCAGACAATGCAGGTGGCATCCCACTGATGCAACCGAAATGTTCAAATTCTGGGAGTTGCTGATGAATATGGGCCTGACAAAGAAGCCAACAATACGATCATACTGGTCAACAGATGTGTTACATCATATACCAATGTATCGTGATGCAATGCCCAGAGGAAGGTTTGAGGCCATTCTTAAATTTTTACACTACAATGACAATACCCAATACAATGACAATAGCCCGATACAACACAGCAGCAGCAGCCTAGCATTACAAGGGTGGGAAGGTCCACTGTTTTTGGCCCTTCCCAGCCTCATAATACCAGCCTGCGGCCGCCCCAGTGCCCGACCATCACAACAGATGGTCGGGTACTGGATCGTACCAAGCTCTTCCCGGCACCCCTGGTGGTGGTGGGTACCGGGGTAATAATGTGTGGTTAGTGCTAGCCTCTGCACCGGCTAACACTAAGTACCGCCTTAATAATGGACGCTGTCAATCAGCCAACTGCCATTATCTAGGCACTAATAAAGTTTGAAAAGAAAAAACACAAATACAATTTTTTTTTTATTGAAATAAGAAATCCCCAACAAAACCCTCGTTAACGATTTTATTAAAATTTGCAAAAGAAAGTAGATCTACGCAGTAGTCCAACGAATCGAAGATGTAGTCCAATCGGTACATCAAAATCTGCAACAACATTAAAAAAAAGTTATCATTGTGAACAATACTTATACTCCCCTACACACACACACAAACAACCACACACAAACATATACACAAACACATATAAACACACACCCATATATTACACAAACACACACATAAACACACAGACACATATATACACACAAACATATACACAAACACACCCATATATACACAAACACACCCATATATACATAAACACACACACACACACACACACACACACACACACACACACACACATAAACACACACAAACACACACACACACACACAAACATATACACAAACACACCCACACATACATAAACACACATATATACTAAAACACACACACAAACATATACACACAAACATATACACAAACACACCCATATATACACAAACAAACCCATATATACACAAACACACCCATATATACACAAACACCCATATATACACAAACAAACCCATATATACACAAACACACCCATATATACACAAACACCCACATATACAAAAACACACAAACATATACACACAAACATATACACATATGCACAAACACACCCATATATACACAAACACACACAAACACACACACATATACACACATACACAAACACACCCACATATACACAAACACCCACATATACAAAAACACACAAACATATACACACAAACATATACACATATGCACAAACACACCCATATATACACAAACACTCACACATATACACACAAACATATACACATGTACACAAACACACCCATATATACACAAACACACACACACATACACAAACACACACATATGCAAAAACACACACACACAAACATATACACACAAACATATACACAAACACACCCATATATACACAAACACACCCATATATACACAAACACACCCACATATACACAAACACCCACATATACAAAAACACACAAACATATACACACAAACATATACACATATGCACAAACACACCCATATATACACAAACACACACAAACACACACACATATACACACAAACATATACACAAACACATGTACACAAACACACCCATATATACACAAACACACACACACACATACACAAACACACACATATGCAAAAACACACACACACAAACATATACACAAACACACCCATATATACACAAACACACCCACATATACACAAACACCCACATATACAAAAACACACAAACATATACACACAAACATATACACATATGCACAAACACACCCATATATACACAAACACACACACATATACACACAAACATATACACAAACACATGTACACAAACAGACCCATATATACACAAGCACGCATACACAAACACACACATATGCAAAAACACACACACAAACATATACACAAACACACCCATATATACACAAACACACCCACATATACACAAACACACACAAACATATACACACAAACATATACACATATGAACAAACACACCCATATATACACAAACACACACACACATAAACACACACACATATACACCAACACACAGATATACACCAACACACACACACACACAAAAATATACACACAAACATATACACATACACACAAATACACCCATATATATACACACACACACACACACACACACACACACATATACACAAACACCCATATATACACAAACACACACAGATATACACAAACACACAGATATACACAAACACACAGATATACACAAACATACACAAACAAACACACACACACACACGCATATATATATGCTTACCTTTACTGGAGCGCAGACTTCACGCGACGGGTGTCTTCCTCGGCATCTCCTGCGCATGCGCCGAGATGCGCCTAGATGCGCGTTCACGAGTAAATGACATCCTCTGCTCCGGACGCAGAGGATGTCATTACGCATGCGCGGCCACCGCTAAAGGTAAATAGCGGTGGCCGGGAACCTAGGCAACGAGCAGGATACAAAGAGGGACCGACGTGAACTTCAATCAAGAATCCCAAGAAAACGACATCGCTGGACGACGGACATGTAATTAGAAAACTTATTAACTTTTCATGGGGAAGCTTCATAGCTACATTTATCAACTTGGGAATAACCCTTTAAGGCAAAGCGACTGTATACCACAGAAGAGGCGTTTCAAATGCTCTATTCTGATACCGATTCTGCCAGTGAGGGGGGATCCATATTTCACCTTTCAACTTCCTCCAGTGACGATGAGGAAACCCCTCAAACCTCTGAAATGAGAAGCCATCAAGCCCTGCCTGGCACAAGTGAAGAGGATTGGGCACCCCCATGTAATTTTAACCCTCATTTCCTGAATTTATTGGTGCCTTAGGAATCAGAGTGGATACAACAGGGCTAAATGAGTTTGAATTTTTAAAACTTTATATAACTGATGATTTTATTAATTCAGTGGTTGTGCAAACTAACCTCTAGGCACAACAATTTATTAATGCAAACCCGCAATCCTTTTTTGCCAGACAATGCAGGTGGCATCCCACTGATGCAACCGAAATGTTCAAATTCTGGGGGTTGCTGATGAATATGGGCCTGACAAAGAAGCCAACAATACGATCATACTGGTCAACAGATGTGTTACATCATACACCAATGTATCGTGATGCAATGCCCAGAGGAAGGTTTGAGGCCATTCTTAAATTTTTACACTACAATGACAATACCCAGTGCCCACCCAGAGATGACCCAAACTCTGATCGCCTCTTTAAAATTCGACCAGTCATTGCCCATTTTACAAAAAAATTTAAAGAATTATACACCCCTCAGAAGCACATCTCAATCGATGAGTCCCTTGTTCACTTTAACCCCTTCCCGACATGCGCCGTACATGTACGGCGCTGTCGGGAGGTGCTTCCCGCAAAGCGCCGTACATGATTGTGCGGGCTCAGAAGCAGAGCCGGCACCATCACCGCGGGGTGACAGCTGTATTATACAGCTGGCACCCTCCTGTAACTGCCAGGACCGGAGCTACTCTCCGATCCGGCAGATTAACCCCTCAGATGCTGCGCTCAATAGGTTTTCACCCGATCGGCAACCCAGTGATGCAATCGCTGGGTTGCTGTGGCAATCGGACGCCAGAAAATGGCGTCCGAGTCTGCCTTGTGCGGGAGCCGATGAGGACCCGCCTTCGGCGTGTCCTCATAGGCTTGCTGTCAGTGAATAACTGACAGCGCTAATACACTGCACTTCGTATGTAGTGCAGTGTATTAGAGTAGCGATCGGGGCATCAAGCCCTCATGTCCCCTAGTGGGACAAGTCAGAAAAGTAAAAAAAAGTTAATAAAAATGTGGTAAAACAATAAAAACACACACATTTCAAATAAAAATAAAGCTAAACTGACTTTTTTCCCATAGTAAGTCTTTTATTATGGGAAAAACCGTAAAAATTAAAAAAAACTATACATAATTGGTATCGCCGCGTCCGTAACGACCCAAACTACAAAACTATTATGTAATTTATCCCGCATGGTGAACGCGGTAAAAAAAAACATGAAAAACAACGCCAGAATCTTTGTTTTTAGGTCGCATCTCGTTCCAAAAAATGCTATAAAAAGTGATCAAAAAGTCACATTTACTCCAAAATAGTACTAATAAAAACGACAATCCGTCCCGCAAAAAATAGTCCCTGACACCGCTTTGTGCACGCAAAAATAAAAAAGTTATGGGTCTTAGAATATGGCGATACAGAAAACAAATGATTTTATAAAAAAAGTGATATTATTGTGCAAAAGCCGCAATACATAAAAAAAACTATATAAATTTGGTATCGCCGTAATCGTATCGACCCGCAGAATAAAGCTAACATGTAATTTAGGGCGCACTGTGGATGCCGATAAAAAAAACAATAAACGATTCCAGAATTGCTTGTTTTTGGTAATTTCCTTTACCAAAAAATGAAATAAAAAGTGATCAAAAAGTCGTGTGTATTCTAAAATGGTACCAATAAAATCTACAGCCCGTCTCGCAAAAAAACAAGCCCGCACACCGCTCAATCAAGTGAAAAACAAAAAAAGTTACGGCACTAGTAATGCGGTGATGAAAAAACATCTCAATGCGCAGGCCGGAGGGGAACATTCCGTCAGTTTCAGGGCCCTAGTATTTAGGAACTAGGAAAGGGAAGGGACATAGCACATCCACTGGAAGCGAGGGTGCCCGTATTATACCAGCGCAAAACTTCCCAGCAATATTTCCCAAACTACGAAGGAGAAAAAGTCCCCAAAAGGTGCAGAGCGTTACAGAAGGGGGATAAGAAAGAAAACCGTTTATCAGTGTGACACCGGCATGTGCATAACGGATTGCTTCACAGCGTAACACACATCTATGGATAATTGTATTATTTACCCCATTATTATACCCTCTTATTATACCCTGATGTACTCCGCACAGATTACATATACCCTGATGTACTCCGCACAGATTACATATACCCCTGATATACTCCGCACAGATTACATATACTCTGATGTACTCCGCACAGATTACATATACCCTGATGTACTCCGCACATATTACATATACCCTGATGTACTCCGCACAGATTACATATACCCTGATGTACTCTGCACAGATTACATATACCCTGATGTTCTCCGCACAGATTACATATACCCCTGATATACTCCGCACAGATTACATATACCCTGATGTACTCCGCACAGATTACATATGCCACCACATTATAAACGGAAATACCAGCAAAACTCAAACAAAACTACCAAGCAAAATCCATGCTCAAAATGGCGGTCTTTCCCTTCTTAGCCCTACAGCGTGCCCAAACAGCAATTTATGGCCACAAGTAAGGCATTACCATACCCGGGAGAACCCGCTTAACAATTTATGGGGTAACATTCTCCAGGGGCACAACATCTTGTGCGGTGAATGGGCAGATCAGTGGAAAAATTACAATTTTCACTTTGCACCATCCACTGCGTATTCATTTCTGAAAAACACCTGTGGAGTCTAAATTCTCACTACACCCCTTGATAAATGCCTTTAGGGGTGTAGTTTCTAAAACGGGGTCACTTTTGTTTGGTACATCAGGGGTTTTGCAAATGCAACATGGCGTCCGCAAACCATTCCAGCAAAATCTACGCTCCAAAAGATAAATACCGCTCCTTTTCTTCTGAATGCTCCCATATACGTAAACAGCTGATTATAACCACATATGGGGTGTTACCGTACTCGGGAGAAATTACTTTACAAATGTTGGGGTGCTTTTTCTTCTTTATTCCTTGCAAAAATGAAAAATGTTGATCTAAAACGACATCTTGTTGGAAAAATTTTTTTTTTTTCACTTTCATAGCTTAATTCTAATTAATTCAGCAAAAAACCTTTGGGATCAAAATTTTCACTATACCCCTAGATGATTCCTCAGGGGGTGCAGTTTCCCAAATGGAGTCAATTTTGGGGTGTTTCCACTGTACTAGTACTACAGGGGCTCAGCAAATGTGACATGGCGCCCAGACACTATCCAAAATCCAAATGGTGCTAGTTCCATTCTGAGCCCTACCGTGTGTCCAAACAGCCGTTTATGACCACATGTGGGGTATTGTTTTACTCGGGAGAAGTTGCTTTACTAATTTTATGGTGCTTTTTCTCCTTCAGTCCTTGTGGAAATGAAAAAAAAATACCTAAACCTACATTTTATTTGAAAAAATGTAGATTTTCATTTTTACGGCCTACTTCCAATAAGTTCTGTAAAACACCTGTTGGGTCAAACTGCTCACTGTACTCCTAGATAATTTCCTCATGGGGTGTAGTTTCCAAAATGGGGTCACTTGTTGGGAGTTTCCACTGTTTTGTCCCCTCAGGAGCTTTGCAAATGTGACATGGCCTCCGCAAACCATTCCTGCTAAATTTGAGCTCCAAGAGCCAAATGGCGCTCTTTCCATTCTAAGCCCTGCTGTGTGTCCAAATAACCGTTTATTACCACATGTGGGGTATTGTTTTACTCGGGAGAAATTGCTCTACAAATGTTGTGGTGCTTTTTCTACTTTATTTCTTTTGGAAATGAAAAAAAATTAGCTAAACCTACATTTTATTTGAAAAAATGTAGATTTTCATTTTCATGGCCTAGTTCCAAAAATTTTTGCAAAAAAACTGGCCGGTCAAAATGCTTGCTACACCCCTAGATAAATTCCTCGAGGGGTGTAGTTTCCTAAATGGGGTCACTTTTGGGGGGTTTCCACTGGTTTAGTTCCACAAGACCTGTTCAAAGCTGACATGGTGCCTAAAATATATTCTAATAAAAAGGAGACCCAAAATCCACCAGGTGCTCCTTTGCTTCTGAGGCCGGTGCTTCAGTCCAGTAGCACACTAGAGCCACATGTGGGATATTTCCTAAAACTGCAGAACCTGGGCAATAAATATTGAGTTGCATTTCTTGGGTAAAACATTCTGTGGTACAAAAAAAATGGATTCAAAATGAATTTCTGGAAAAAAATAATGAACTTTGTAAATTTCACCTCTACTTTGCCTTAATTCCTGCGCAATGTCTAAAGGGTTAAGAAACTTTCTAAATGCTGTTTTGAATACTTTGAGGGGTGCAGTTTTTAAAATGGGGTGACTTATTGGGCGTTTCTAATATCTAAGGACCTCAAAGCCACTTCACAACTGAACTGGCCCCTGTAAAAATAGCATTTTGAAATTTTCTTGAAAATGTGAGAAATTGCTGCTAAAGTTCTAAGCCTTGTAACGTCCTAGAAAAATAAAATGATGTTCAAAAAACGATGCCAATCTAAAGTAGACATATGGGGGATGTTAGTTAGCAACAATTTTGTGTGGTATAACTGCCTGTCTTACAAGCTGATACATTTAAATTGAGAAAAATGCAAATTTTTGCAATTTTTCGCTAAATTTTGGTGTTTTTCACAATTAAATACTGAATGTATCGGGCAAATTTTGCCAGTAACATAAAGTCCAATGTGTCATGAGAAAACAGTCTCAGAATCACTTGGATAGGTAAAAGCATTCCGGAGTTATTACCACATAAAGTGAAACATGTCAGATTTGAAAAATGAGGCTCTGTCAGGAAGGTCAAAAGCGGCCAAAGAGGGAAGGGGTTAAGGGAAGATTAAAATTTAGGCAGTACCTTCCAAATAAAAGGGCCAGATATGGCATTAAAATGTATAAGCTGTGTGAATCAGAATCCGGGTACACACATACCTTCAGAATATATGAGGGGAAGGACCCCCCTATCTAGGTACAAGTGGGAAAATTGTGTGGGACACCATGCACCCTCTCCTTGAAAAGGGCTACCACTTGTACCTACACAAGTGTCCCGCTTTTTAAAAGTCTTGACCTGGAGCAAACAGTGGCCTGTGGAACGATACATAAGAACCAGTGAGGCCTTCCAAAGACCCTCATAGCCCAGAAATTGAAGCGAGGCGAGAGCAGGGCGATGTGTAATGACGGGGTGCTGGTCCTAAAGTATAAGGACAAAAAAGATGTCCTTATGCTTACAACTATCCACAATGAAGAGAGCACTCTTGTACCCATGCGTGGCAGAGCAGAAGAAACACCAAAGCCCGTATGTATCCAGGCATACAATAAACATATGGGGGGAGTCGATTTATCGGATCAGATGATAAAGCCATATGATGCGATGAGAAAGTCCCGTACGTGGTACAAAAAACCAGTTGTACACCTGATTCAAATGGCGTTGTACAATACCAGGAAAGAATAATAAAAAAAGTTATTTTTGCACAAAATTGTCACTATGATGAACACCTTTACAATTGTTCACACAAAAGTGGATTATCTGTAAAAACCCTCAAACAAAACTAAAAATTCTCACTGTACCTCTGGATGAATACATTGTGGAGTGCATTTCTTAATTTTCATGTTTGTTTTACAAAAAATACTGTCTTTAAAATGACACATTTGTCAAAAAACATGAAATCATTTTTTTTACTCTCTTTGTATTAAATGTACCAATAAAATTGTGGGGTCAAAATACTCACTATACAGATAAAAAAATATTCTAGTGTTCCAAATGGGGTAAAATATGGGGGATTTCTACCATTCTGGCAGCTCAAAGCCTCTCCAAATGTACAGTGGGGCCTAAAATATTTTCAAGCAAAATATGGGTCCTGAAAGCCTCCGGGTGCTCCCTTCATTTTGGGCCCTGCCGTTTGTCCAGGCAACGCATTAGGGCCACAATGGGGGGATTTTTGAAAACAGGAGAAACAGGGTGATAGATTTTGTGGTGTGTTTCTTCAGTCTCATGTTCGCTTTACAAAGAAATCGGTCTTCAAACTGACAGTTTTATGAAAAAAGTGTTTTGTTTTTTTTTTCACCTGTTATGCATTAAAATTAGCAAAAAACTGTGGGGTCAAAATACTCACTACACCCCTAGATAAATACCTTAAGGGGTCTAGTTTTCTAAATGGGGTCGTTTATGGGGCGTTTCTATTGTTCTGGCAGCTCAAAGCCCCTCCAAATGTACAGTTCGGCCTAAAACATTTTCAAGGTGCTTCCTTCCTTTTGGGCCCTGCCGTATGTCTAGGCAATGCATTAGGGCCACAATGGGGGTATTTTTGAAAACAGGAGAAATAGGGTGATCGATTTTGGGGCGTGTTTATTCATTCTCATGTTCGCTTTATAAAGAAATCGGTCTTGAAAATGACACATTTGTGAAAAAAATTTAATTATATTTTTTTATGCCTGCTTTACATGAATTCTTACAAAATAATCTGTGGGGTCAAAATACTTACAACACCCCTTAATAAATACCTTAAGGGGTGTAGTTTTCAAAATGTTGTAATTTGTGGGGGTTTCCATTATTCTGACACCTATGAGCCCCTGAAAACCTGGCTTGCTGCAGGAAAACAAAATGTACTTCAAAATGTATCAAATTATTATTAAATTTGTAAGTCTTCTAAATTGCACAATTATTCATTATTTTTTTTTAAAAGTGCTGCCAAAATAGAGTAAACAGATGGAAATATATATTTAATAAAAAAAATAGTACAGTATGTATGTACAAATGTGACATATTGCCGTTAAAAATAGGGAAAAATTTAGATTTTTACACAATTTCTTACATTTTTCTATTTTTTTATTAATTTACGCAAATCGTATCAGTCTACTTTTACCACTAAAATAAAGTACAACATGTGATGAAAAAACAATGTTAGAATTACTTGGATATTCAAAACTTTCGTAGAGTTATTCTCTGTTAAAGTCAGACATACCAGATTTGACAAATTTGGCTTGGTCATTAAGGTCCAAAAAAGCTTGGTCACTGAGAGGTTAAAGGAGAGGGCCTGGAGCTCGCTTATGCGCCTTGCCGACATGATTACCACCAGGAGATGGCCTTGAAGGTGAAAAATCTTATGGATGACTCTTGCATGGGTTCAAACGGAGGTTTTGTCAGGGTGTTAATGACATCAGAAGAGAGACCCAACTCTGTCAGATTCTGCCGGTCAGTCTCCCGTGAGATGTAGACTGTGAGGGTTTGGATGACGCACCCCTTTCTGGGACAGGAGGTTCGGTGTTACCGGCAGTTCCAGGAATCTGCCTTTCGAGAGAGACCATGCTAGGGAGAACCAGGCCCTGCGGGGTCACAATGGCAGGATCGCAATGGCCTCCGCCACTTCGTCCCAAACTTTTTTCAACACTCTGGATATTAAGGGAGGGGAGCAAAAACATAAATTAACTTCCCTTTCCAGCTGACAGACAGGCCATCCATTGCTACTGCACGGTGTGTGTGGTACAGAGAACAGAAGCTGAGGACCTTGTTGTTCTCTTCTGATGCCATCGCATCCAGGTCTGGCATTCCCCATGTGGTAGTTAAGCTGCTGAAGACCTGAGGGTTGAGACCCCATTCCCCCGGATGGAGGGTGTTGCGGCTGAGGAAATCTGCAGTTTGGTTCATCGAGCCCTTGATGTGAACTGCTGAGATTCCTAAGGAATGTTGTTCTGCCCAATTCATAAGTCGTCTGCATTCAGTCGACATTGAGACACTCCTCGTTCCTCCTTGCTTGTTTATATGAAAAACAGTTGATAGGTTGTCTGACTGGACCAGGATCCGAAGATCTTTTAGATAAGTTTGGAAATAAATAAGTGACAGCCTCACTGCACTGAGTTCTCTCATGTTGGAGGATAGTAACGCTTCCTTCTGACTCTGTTCTGAACCCACAGATGATCTACATGGGCACCCCAACCCCAGGAGGAGGCATCCGTTGTAAGGAATTTCTGCGGTTGGGGAGCGAGAGATTTTCCGGACCGGAGAGTGTCTGGGTTTAACCACCAGCTGAGGTCTTGGAGAGTAAAGTTGGAGATTTTGAAGAGAGCATCTAGGTTCCTGAAATTTTTGTCCCAGGACCTGAGGATGTCGAGCTGCAATGACCTCATGTGGGCTTTGGCACGGGGGACCGCATCTATAGATGAGGTCATTAGAACTAGGACTTTCATAGCTCCTCGGACGGATACCTTCGGATGGAGAATGAGGTGTTTTATTCTCCAGTGTATCTTTCACCGCTTTGAGAATATCATGGATTTTATCCTTATTTCAAATATAATATTCCTCAGGGTCATCACAATCTGGAGCATCACAGATCACATCAGAATCTGAAACACATGCTGAGGAGGAAACCCCTTTTGGTACTGAGGAGGTTGAGAGGGAGAGTGTCTGGCCCTTTTAGAATGGTGTTATGACTTAGCTTCCTCCAAAGCTAGAGATAACTGTTGCTTGAACCACTGCATAAATCCCCTGGAATCTTCCCTAGGAGAGGAATTAACTAGGGTGGAGCACAATATACAAAAGTCTGACTCAATATCATCAGGAAGGGGCTGATGGCATTTCCTGCAATGTCTGTGCCTTGATTTGTAGGTCCTTTTTCTACTTTCTCTTCTAGAGGCAGACATCTAGATAAGAGCAGAAAAAAAACCATATGGTAGAAAAAATGTGCATAGAAACGACAGGCATAGAGAGAACTGAAAACATCTGAGGAACATGAGGACCCATAAATCAGACAGCCATACTATACCATACCATAGCAAGCAGAAAGCTGGACTGGAGGCAGAGCGCACAATAATTTCAGCAGATACTGGCATTTCATGCCCGCTGCGTCTGTGCGTCATATCCGGGGGCGGAGCCAGGGGATGATATCACTTCCGCCCCCATCCATGCCTCTGTAACGCCTGTCCAGACACTCGGCAATGGGGATGCATGAGGAGGGGATTATAAATTTTCCTGATGCCGCCATTTTGGGAGAGACGAAGTGCCCCATCACCGTGTACCAAAGAAAAAATCGTAATCTTGGTACACCTTCAAGGCTGAAGGACAGAGACCCCTCCCTGTATACAGCCCGGAATACATATTTTCTTCGGTAGGATAGGGAACTGTCTCCGAACTGAATCTAGAGAGAAAGAAAATATACCCTGGGGCTCGGTCACCAGTACATACTTATAGGATAAGGACTTAGCCTGTCTTTGCTTAATTGTACCTAGGGGACTAAAACCAAATTGTGTTGTGCTGCCAAGGACGATCAGGAAATATATATATATATATATATATATATATATATATATACACACACACACACACACACACACACACACACACATACACATACATATACACACACACACACACACACACACACACACACACAGATATATATACAGTGAAGGAAATAGGTATTTGGTCCCTTGCTGATTTTGTAAGTTTGCCCACTGTCAAAGTCATGAACAGTCTAGAATTTTTAGGCTAGGTTAATTTTACCAGTGAGAGATAGATTATATTTAAAAAAAAACAGAAAATAACATATTCAAAATTATATATATTTATTTGCATTGTGCACAGAGAAATAAGTATTTGATGCCCTACCAACCATTAAGAGTTCAGCCTCCTCCAGACCAGTTACACGCTCCAAATCAACTTGGTGCTGCATTAAAGACAGCTGTCTTAAATGGTCACCTGTATAAAAGACTCCTGTCCACAAACTCAATTAATCAGTCTGACTCTAACCTCTACAACATGGGCAAGACCAAAGAGCTTTCTAAGGATGTCAGGGACAAGATCATAGACCTGCACAAGGCTGGAATGGGCTACAAAACCATAAGTAAGACACTGGGTGAGAAGGATACAACTGTTGGTGCAATAGTAAGAAAATGGAAGACATACAAAATGACTGTCAATCGACATCGATCTGGGGCTCCATGCAAAATCTCACCTCATGGTGTATCCTTGATCCTGAGGAAGGTGAGAGCTCAGCCGAAAACTACACGGGGGGAAATTGTTAATGATCTCAAGGCAGCTGGGACCACAGTCACCAAGAAAACCATTGGTAACACATTACGCCGTAATGGATTACAATCCTGCAGTGCCCACAAGGTCCCCCTGCTCAAGAAGGCACATGTACAGGCCCATCTGAAGTTTGCAAATGAACATCTGGATGATTCTGAGAGTGATTGGGAGAAGGTGCTGTGGTCAGATTAGACTAAAATTTAGCTCTTTGGCATTAACTCAACTCGCCGTGTTTGGAGGAAGAGAAATGCTGCCTATGACCCAAAGAACACCATCCCCACTGTCAAGCATGGAGGTGGAAACATTATGTTTTGGGGGTGTTTCTCTGCTAAGGGCACAGGACTACTTCACCGCATCAATGGGAGAATGGATGAAGCCATGTACCGTCAAATCCTTAGTGACAACCTCCTTCCCTCCACCAGGACATTAAAAATGGCTCGTGGCTGGCTCTTCCAGCACGACAATTACCCGAAACATACAGCCAAGGCAACAAAGGAGTGGCTCAAAAAGAAGCACATTAAGGTCATGGAGTGGCCTAGCCAGTCTCCAGACCTTAATCCCATCGAAAACGTATGGATGGAGCTGAAGATCCGAGTTGCCAAGCGACAGCCTCGAAATCTTAATGATTTACAGATGATCTGCAAAGAGGAGTGGGCCAGAATTCCATCTAACATGTGTGCAAACCTCATCATCAACTACAAAAAACGTCTGACTACTGTGCTTGCCAACAAGGGTTTTGCCACCAAGTATTAAATCTTGTTTGCCAAAGGGATCAAATACTTATTTCTCTGTGCACAATGCAAATAAATATATATAATTTTGACTATGTGATTTTCTGTTTTGTTTTTTTTATAATCTATCTCTCACTGGTAAAATTAACCTAGCCTAAAAATTCTAGACTGTTAATGTCTTTGACAGTGGGCAAACTTACAAAATCAGCAAGGGATCAAATACTTATTTCCTTCACTGTATATATATGTATATATATATATATATATATATATATATATATATATATATATATATACATAATATATACACATATATATATATATATATATATATATATATATATATACATATATGTATATATATATACACTACCGTTCAAAAGTTTGGGGTCACCCAGACAATTTTGTGTTTTCCATGAAAACTCACACTTATATTTATCAAATGAGTTGCAAAATGACTAGAAAATATAGTCAAGACATTGACAAGGTTAGAAATAATGATTTTTATTTCAAATAATAATTTTCTCCTTCAAACTTTGCTTTCGTCAAAGAATGCTCCATTTGCAGCAATTACAGCATTGCAGACCTTTGGCATTCTAGCTGTTAATTTGCTGAGGTAATCGGGAGAAATTTCACCCCATGCTTCCAGAAGCCCCTCCCACATGTTGGATTGGCTTGATGGGCACTTCTTGCGTACCATACGGTCAAGCTGCTCCCCCAACAGCTCTATGGGGTTGAGATCTGGTGACTGCGCTGGCCACTCCATTAAAGATAGAATACCAGCTGCCTGCTTCTTCCCTAAATAGTTATTGAATAATTTGGAGGTGTGCTTTGGGTCTATTAATCTTTTCCTTTTATTAGCCAGTCTCAGATATGGCTTTTTCTTAGGCACTCGGCCATGAAGGCCAGCATCCCGGATTCGCCTCTTCACTGTAGACGTTGACACTGGCGTTTTGCGGGTACTATTTAACCCCTTAATGACCGGGCATGTTTGTACCTTAATGACCAAGCCAGATTTGTCAAATCTGGTATGTCTGACTTTATCAGAGAATAACTCTGTGAAAGTTTTGTATATCCAAGTAATTCTGACATTGTTTTTTCGTCACATGTTGTACTTTATTTTAGTGGTAAAAGTAGACTGATACGATTTGCGGAAATTAATTAAAAAATAGAAAAATGGAAGAAATTTTGTAAAAATTACCATTTTCCCCTATTTTTAACTGCAATATGTCACATATGTACACACATACTGTACAATTTTTTTAATTAAATATATATTTCTATCTCTTTACTCCATTTTGGCAGCACTTTTGAAAAAATTAAATACATTTTCAGCAATTTAGAGGACTTACAAATTGAATAATAATTTTATAAATTTTGAAGTACATTTTGTTTTCCTGCACCAAGCCAGGTTTTCAGAGGCTCATAGGTGTCAGAATGGTGGAAACCCCCACAAATGACCCCATTTAGAAAACTAGACCCCTTAAGGTATTTACCTAAGGGTATAGTAAGTATTTTGACCCCACAGTTTTTTGCTAAATTTAATACATAGCAGGTGAAAAAAAAATAATTTCACTTTTTTTCATAAAAGTATCAGTTTGAAGACCAATTTCTTTGTAAAGCGACCACGAGAATGAAGAAACACACCACAAAATCTATCACCCTGTTTCTCCTGTTTTCAAAAATACCAACATTGTGGCCCTAATGCGCTGCCTGGACACACGGCAGGACCCAAAAGGAAGGGAGCACCCGGAGGCTTTCAGGACTCATATTTTGCTTGAAAATGTTTTAGGCCCCACTGTACATTTGGAGAGGCTTTAAGCTGCCAGAACGATAGAAACTCCCCATAAACGACCCTATTTAGAAAACTAGACCCCATAAGGTATTTATTTAGGGGTATAGTAATTATTTTGACCCCACAGTTCTTTGCTAAATTTAATGCATATCAGGTGAAAAAAAAAAAAATTTCACTTTTTTCATAAAAGTATTCGTTTGAAGACCGATTTCTTTGTAAAGCGACCATGAAAATGAAGAAACACACCCCAAAATCTATCACCCTTTTTCTCCTGTTTTCAAAAATACCCACATTGTGGCCCTAATGCGTTGTTTGGACACACGGCAGGGCCCCAAAGGAAGGGAACACCCGGAGGCTTTCAGGACTCATATTTTGCTTGAAAATATTTTAGGCCCCAATGTACATTTGGAGAAGCTTTGAGCTGCCAGAATGATAGAAACTCCCCATAAACGACCCCATTTCGAAAACTAGACCCCTTAAGGTATTTATCTAGGGGTATAGTTAGCATTTTGACCAAACAGGTTTTTCGCTAAATATATTGAAATTAGTCTGTAAGAATTAAAATGTACTTTTTTTCTGAAACAACATAGAAATTTTTATTATTTACAAGGAATAACGAAGAAAATGCACCCCAACATTTGTAAAGCAATGTCTCCCGATTACGACAATACCCCATATGTGGTAATAAACTGCTGTTTGGACCCACAGCAGGGCTCAGAGGGGAAGGAGCGCCATTTGGATTTATGATTTTGCTGGAATGGTTTTCGGTGCCATGTCACATTTGCAATGCACTGGAGGGACCAAAACAGTGGAAACCCACCAAAAGTGACCCCATTTTGGAAAAACCTTCAAGGAATTTTTCTAGGGGTATAGTGAGCATTTAGACCCCACGGGTCTTTTGCAGAGTTTATTAGAATTAGGGCACGAAAATTAATATCAACATTTTTTCCACTAAAATGTTGCATTTTCTCATTTTCACAAGGGATAAAGGAGGAAAAAAACAACCATTTTTTTATAAAGCAATTTCTCCCGAGTACGGAAATACCCAACATGTGATCATACGTTTTTTCATTAGAAATGAATTAACCCTTTCAGGACTGATCCATTTTTTGCTTTCATATTTTAGATTTTCACTCCCCGCTTTCCAAGAGCCATAACTTTTTTATTTTTCCATCAATAGAGTGGTGTGAAGGCTTATTTGTTGCGGGACAATCTGTAGTTTTCATTGGTACCATTTTGGGGTTCATGCGATTTTTTTTGATCACTTTTCATTCAATTTTTTTGCAATCCTGAGCAAAAAACAGGAATTCTGACACCGTTTTTTAGGTTTTCTTTTTGCGGCGCTCACCGTACGCTATAAATGACATTTTTACTTTATTCTGCAGGTTGGTACGATTACGGCGATACCATATGTATATAGGTTTGGTCCTTTTTTTTAGCGTTTGCGCAATAAAATGACTTATTTATAAAAAAAAAAATTCTGTGTCACCATATTCTGAGAGCCATAATTTTAAAATTTTTTAGTCAAAAAAGCTGTGTAAGGGCTTGTTTTTTGCGGGACGGATAGAAGTTTTTATTGGTACTATTTTCGGGTACATGCGACTTTTTGATCACTTTTTATTCTTTATTTAGGGAGCGGTGGTGACCCAAAAAATTGCGATTCTGTCGTAGTTTTTTATTGATTTTTTTTTTGGGGTGTTCATCGTGCGGGAAAAATAACATTATAGTTTTATAGTTGGGTTCGTTACGAACGCGGTGATACGAGATATGTGTACTTTTTTAACGTGTTCATTTTTTTTCTATAATAAAAGTCTTATTATAGGAAAAAAAGCATTTAGTGTTTATAGAACTTATAACTTTTATTTTTACACTTTTTTTAAAACATTTTTATTACTTTTTTTTACTTTTTTAACTTGTCCCACTAGGGGACACTTAGTCTTGCAGCTTTGATCGCTGCTAGAGTACATTACACTACACACGTAGTGTAATGTACTCTAACTGTCATTGTGACGTGACTGTCACACTGACAGGAAGCAGAGGAGGAACGGCCGGACGCTGTTCCTCCGAGGCTTCCGTGCATGGCAACCCGGAGGTCATTATCTGACCTCCGATTGCCGTGACAAGCATCGGTAGCCCCCACGATCACTTCGTGGGGGCTGCTGATGTGCTTCAAACCACTTAAATGCGGCGACGGCAATCCGTCGCCGCACTTAAGGGGTTAACTGCCGAAATCAGCGGCGATGGTCCGCTGTCCGGCAAGACTGATGTCTCAGCTGTCTGGGACAACTCTCAGCGCGGGTCTGTCACTCTGTGTTTACACAGAGTGACAGTTTGAAATGCGGACGAAAATGAACGTCATGGTGCGGGAACTAGCAGCCGACCATGACGTTCATTTTCGTCCTTGGTCGTTAAGGGGTTAATGAAGCTGCCAGTTGAGGACCTGTGAGGCGTTTATTTCTAAAACTAGAGACTCTAATGTACTTGTCTTGTTGCTCAGTTGTGCAGCGGGGCCTCCCACTTCTCTTTCTACTCTGGTTAGAGCCTGTTTGTGCTGTCCTCTGAAGGGAGAACTACACACCGTTGTAGGAAATCTTCAGTTTCTTGGCAATTTCTCGCATGGAATAGCCTTCATTTCTAAGAACAAGAATAGACTGTCGAGTTTCACATGAAAGCTCTCTTTTTCTAGCCATTTTGAGAGTTTAATCGAACCCACAAATGTAATGCTCCAGATTCTCAACTAGCTCAAAGAATGGTCAGTTTTATAGCTCCTCTAAACAGCAAAACTGTTTACAGCAGTGCTAACATAATTGCACAAGGGTTTTCAAGTGTTTTCTAATCATCCATCAGCCTTCTAACACAGTTAGCAAACACAATCTACCATTAGAACACTGGAGTGATGGTTGCTGGAAATGGGCCTCTATATACATATGTAGATATTGCATTAACCCCTTTCCGACATTTGACGTACATGTACGTCATGGAAAGCATTGACTTCCCGCAAAAT
This sequence comes from Rhinoderma darwinii, assembly GCF_050947455.1. Taxonomy (NCBI): domain Eukaryota; kingdom Metazoa; phylum Chordata; class Amphibia; order Anura; family Rhinodermatidae; genus Rhinoderma; species Rhinoderma darwinii. The sequence continues at coordinate 196,367,486 of NC_134687.1, forward strand.
GCCGTACATGTACGTCAAATGTTTGGCACCGGCTCAGAAACTGAGTCGGTGCCATCATCACCGGATCTCAGCTGTATCTTACAGCTGACATCCGACTGTAACGGCGGGGACCGAAATTAGCTTCGATCCCCGCCATTAACCCCTTAAGTGCAGCGCTCAAACGCGATCGCTGCACTTAAGGTGTTTGCAGCTCATCGGAGCCCCAGCAATGAAATTGCCGGGGTTCCGGTGGCTGCAATGGCAACCGGAGGCCTAATACTGGCCTCCCGGTCTGCCTAGCACCGAAGCCGGTCAAGATCCGCCCGGCGGCGGAGCCTGATCGGCTTCCGTAGCTGCCGGCAAGATGGCGCCGGGTCAGGAGCTGATCCGGCGTCATCAGCGGTGGATGTCAGCTGTACTGTACAGCTGACATCCACCTGTAACGGCAGGAACCGGAGCTAGCTCCGATCCCTGCCATTAACCCCTTCGATGCAGCAATCGAAAGCGATTGCTGCATCGTAGCGGTTACTAGCAGATCGCCAGCCCTGACAGGCAATCGGGACTGGCGACTGCTGTTATGGCAACAGGAGACACAATGGTCTCCTGCTCTGCCATTACGGAAGCCTATTAGGCCCCGCCGGGAGGCGAAGCCTAATCGGCTTGCTGTCAGTGAATGACTGACAGATCTAATACATTGCATTACATAGGTAGTGCAATGTATTAGAAAAAAAAAAATCTGACCGTTGGACCTTCAAGTCCCCTAGTGGGACTTGAAGAAAAGTGTAAAAAAAAGTATAAAAAAGTGTACAAAAAAGGTGCAAAAAATAAAAGTTTGAAAACAATAAAAGTTTCAAGTAATCAAATAAAACACAATCCCCCTTTTACTCTTATCAAGTCCTTTATTATTGAGAACTAATAATAAACCAGATGTATTGGGTATCGCCACGACCGTAACGACCTGAGGTATCAAAATATTGTATTATTTATTGCACGCGGTGAACAGCGTAAAAAAAACCGTAAAAAACGTTACCAGAGTTTCTGTTTTTCAGTCACTTTGCCCTACAAATATTAGAATAAAAAGTGATCAAAAAGTCGCACGTATCCAAAAATGGTACCTATAAAAACTATAGCTCGTCCCGCAAAAAACAAGCCCTCATACACCTCCGTCGACAAAAAAATTAAAACGTTATGGTTCTCACAACTTTGCGACAGAAAAAAAATACATTCTTTTTACAAAAGTAATTTTATTGTGAAAAAAGTTGTAAAACATAAAAAAATGCTATAAATTAGGTATCGCCAGAATCGTACTGACCCACAGAATAAAGTTAACATGTAGTTTATAACGCATGGTGAACGCTGTATAAAAAAACCGAAAAAAGCTGTGCCAGAATTGAGTTTTTTTGTTTACCTGGCATCCCAAAAAATAGGATAAAAGGTGATCAAAAAGTCACATGTACCCCAAAATGGTACCAATAATAACTACAGCTCATCCCGCAACAAACCAGCCCTCATACCGCTACGTCTATGAAAAATAAAATTAGTTATGGCTCCAATAAGTCAGGAAATAAAAAAATATGGGGGGAACATTTCTTCAGTTTGAAGAGGCGATTTATCAAGGACCTAAAATTAGGGAACCAGGAAAGGGAGGGCCCAAACATATCCGCTGGAAGCGACGGTGCCCGTATTATACCAGGACAACACTTCCTAGCAAAATTCCCCAAACTACAAAGGTGCCGAGTGTGGACCAAAAGGGGGATAAGAAATTACACCATTTATCAGTGCGACACTGGCCTGTGCGGAAAGGATTGCTTCACAGCGTAACACACATCTATGGATTATTAATTTTTTTTCATACCACCTGACTATGCCCCTTATATACTCCGCCCCGCTTACATGTACCCCCACATTATAAAACACCAGCAATACTCAAAAAATTTAGTACCAAGCAAAATCCGCTCTCCAAAAGCCAAATGGTGCTCCCTCGGCTCTGAACCCTACAGCGTGCCCAAACAGCAGTTTCCTTCAACATATATGGCATCGTCATACCCGGGAGAACCCTTTTAACAATTTTTGGGGTGTGTGTCTCCAGTGTCATAAGCTTGGCATGACATATTTGCCACTGAATGGCATATCTAGGGAAAAATATAAATTTTTAATTTGCACCATCCGCAGTGCATTCATTTATGGAAAAGACCTGTGGGGTGAAAATGCTCACTACACCTCTTAATAAATGCCTTGAGGGGTGCAGTTTCCATAATGGGGTCACTTCTCAGGGGTTTCTTTTTATTATTTCACATCTGAGCCTCTGCAGTTGTGAACCAATACTTTGTAAATCGCCAAATTAGGCCTCCACTCCGCATGGTACTCTTCACTCCTGAGCCCTGTCATATGTCCAGGCAAAAGATTAGGGCCACATGTAGGGTGTTTCTAAAACCGGGAAACACTGCATAATAATTAGAGGGCTGTCTTGTTATGGTGGCACAAGCCGGGCACCACATATTGGCATATCTATGGAAGAAAATCCCATTTTCACTCTGCAACATCGAGTGAACACTAATTTCTACAAAACACCTGCAGGGTTAAAATGCTTACTACACCCCTTGGTAAATGCATTGAGGGGTGTCGTTTCCAAAATGGGGTCACTTCTGGGGGGTTTCCACTGTTTTGGGCCCACAGGCGCCCAGAAACCAATCCAGCAACATCTGCACTCCAAATGGCGGTCCTTTCCTTCTGAGCCCTGCCGTTTGCCCAAACAGCAGTTTATGACCACATATGGGGTATTGCCGTACTCGGGAGAAATTGCTTTACAAATTTTGGGTTCTTTTTTTCCTTTATTTGTTGAGAAAATGAAAAAATTTGCGCTAAAGCTACGTCTTATTGAAGAAAAAGGACTGTTTTTATTTTCACTGCCTAATTCTAATAAATTCTATGAAACGTCTGTGGGGTCAAAATGCTTACTACACCCCTAGATGAATTCCTCAAGAGGTGTAGTTTCCTAAATGGAGTCCCTTTTTGGGCGTTTTCATTGTTTTGTCCCCTCAGGGGCTTTGCAAATGTGACATGGCCTCCGCAAACCATTCCTGCTAAATGTGATCTCAAAAAGCCAAATAGTGCTGTTTCCCTTCTAAGCCCTGCCGTGTGTCCAAACAGCCGTTTATTACCACATGTGGGGTATTGTTTTACTCGGGAGAAATTGCTTTACAAATTTTGTGGTGCTTTTTCTCCTTCAGTCCTTCTGGAAATGAGAAAAAATTAGCTAAACCTAGATTTTTTTTGAAAAAAATGTAGATTATTATTTTCAGGGCCTACTTCCAATATTTTCTGCAAAAAAACTGTGGGGTCAAATCGCTCACTATACCCCTAGATAATTTCCTCAATGGGTGTAGTCTCCAAAATGGGGTCACTTGTGGGGGGTTTCCACTGTTTTGTCCCCTCAGGGGCTTCGTAAATGTGACATGGCCTCCGCAAACCATTCCTGCTAAATGTGAACTCCAAAAGCCAAATGGCGCTCTTTCCCTTCTAAGCCCTGCCGTGTGTCCAAACAACCGTTTATTACCACATGTGGGGTATTGTTTTACTCGGGAGAAATTGCTTTACAAATTTTACGGTGCTTTTTCTCCTTCAGTCCTTGTGGAAATGAGAATAAATTAGCTAAACCTACATTTTCTTTGAAAAAATTTAGATTATCATTTTCACAGCCTACTTCCAATAATTTATGCAAAAAACCTGTGGGGTCAAAACGCTCACTATACCCCTAGATAATTTCCTCAATGGGTGTAGTTTCCGAAATGGGGTCACTTGTGGGGGGTTTCCACTGTTTTGTCCCCTCAGGGGCTTTGTAAATGTGACATCGCCTCTCAAACCATTCCTGCTAAATTTGAGCTCCAAAAGCCAAACGGCGCTCTTTCCCTTCTAAGCCCTGCCGTGTGTCCAAATATCCATTTATTACCACATGTGGGGTAGTGTTTTACTCGGGAGAAATTGCTTTACAAATTTTGCGATGCTTTTTCTCCTTTAGTCCTTGTGGAAATTAGAAAAAAAATCGCTAAACCTACATTTTCTTTGAAGAAATGTTGATTTTAATTTTCACGGCCTACTTCCAATAATTTCTGTAAAAAACCTGTGCGGTCAAAATGCTCACTACACCCCTAGATAATTTCCTTGAGGTGTCTAGTTTCCCAGATGGGGTCACTTTTGGTGGATTTTCACTGTTTTGGCACCGCAAGAGCCCTTCAAACCTGACATGGTGCCTAAAATATATTCTAACAAAAATAAGGCCCCAAAATCCACTAGGTGTTCCTTTGCTTCTGAGGCCGGTGCTTCAGTCCAGTAGCACGCTACGGCCACATGTGGGATATTTCCTAAAACTGCAGAAACTGGGCAACAAATATTGAGTTGAATTTCTCTGGTAAAACCTTCTGTGTTATAAAAAAAATTGTATTAAAAATTTATTTCTGCAAAAAAATATGAAATTTGTAAATTTCACCTCTACTTTGCTTTAATTCCTGTGAAATGTGTAAAGGGTTAAGACATTTTCTAAATGCTGTTTTGAATACTTTGAGGGGTGAAGTTTTTAAAATGGGGTGACTTTTTGGGGGTTTCTAATATATAAGGCCCTCAAAACCACTTCACAACTGAACTGGCCACTGTAAAAATAGCCTTTTGAAATTTTCTTGAAAATGTGAGAAATTGCTGCTAAAGTTCTAAGCCTTGTGAGGTCATAGAAAAATAAAAGGATGTTCAAAAAACGATGCCAATCTAAATTAGACATGTGGGGGATGTTAATTAGCAACAATTTTGTGTGGTATTACTGCCTGTCTTACAAGCAGATACATTTAAATTGAGAAAAATGCGAATTTTTGCAATTTTTCACTATATTTTCGTGTTTTTCACAATTAAATACTGAATGTATCGACCAAATTTTACCACTATCTTAAAGTCCAATGTGTCACGAGAAAACAATCTCAGAATCGCCCGGATAGGTGAAAGCATTTCAACGTTATTACCACATAAAGTGAAACATGTCAGATTTGAAAAATGAGGCTCTGTCAGGAAGGTCAAAAGTGGCTAAAGAGGGAAGGGGTTAAAAACCAGACGTTTGCAGCTAGAATAGACATTTAGCACATTAACAATGTATAGAGTGTATTTCTGATTAATTTAATGTTATCTTCATTGAAAAAAACTGTGCTTTTCTTTCAAAAATAAGGAAATTTCTAAGTGACCCTAAACTTTTGAACGGTAGTGTATATATATAAATATACATTTATATACACACATACAGTACAAATATATATATATATATATATATATATACACACCCTGATTTTTCGGACTATAACACGCAGTTTTTAGCAAGAATATATCTTGCTATAAAGTCCTTGCACCTTATAGTTGGCATTCGGCGCCGGGCCCCCTGACAGCTTCTTACTTAATTTCCGGCACATCATGGAGCGGGGAGGGGATGATGTTTGGAGCGAAGCGGGCTTACGCGCTTAGCCCACTCTATACACTGCAGGTGTCAGCTGTGTATTACAGCTGACATGCTGCTCTAACGGCCAGGAACATCGATCACGCTGTTCCTGGCCGTTTAGTTACATGCCGCAGTCAATTGCGACCGCTGCATTTATAGGGTTTTCCCATTAAGGACATTTATGGTATATCCACAGGATATGTCATAAATGTCAGATAGATGCGGGTTCCACCTCTGGGACCCGCACCTATCTCTAGAACTGAAGGAATAAAAGCAAAAAAGCCAAAAAAACGGGTGTCTTCTATGCGCTATTGATCAATAGGATCTTCCAAAGGACGTGTATTCCAAGTTCCTCAAGGATAACGGTATAGTCGGTGTTGAAAGGATTTATTGATACAAGAAGATATAAAAGCACAACTGTTTAACAATGAACAGTTTCGAAACCGGACCAGTTTCTTCCTCAGGTAGTATGTAAATGAAAGGGTGGGGTGTCGGTTAAATAACCAAGTGAAAGGTCAATTAAAAACAAGAACTACCGGGTCAGATACACAAATAAAAACACCAACTCAAATTACATATCAAAGTGTACATATGATTACAATCAAAGTAAAAAAATATAAAAAATATGATATATATGAACTATGTACAAATGTCCAATGAAAGATGATTCATTTCTGTGTGTTATGCTTGGAATATGTCCAGCTGTTGAAAACATCCTGTATTAAACGGGATTGAACGTATACATATATACCAAAAAAATGCACATATATAATTGTATTATTTTAAAATGTATATATTATAAATAAGTTTAAAATTTAATAGGGTTAAAAGGGTATTTATAAAAAGAAGAATAATTTAAAAAGGGGAAAGCTTAAAACATAGCTTCCTTTCTGACTATTTTAGAGTCTATGTTAGTTCATTTCCTGAATATAATTGTCCTAAAGAAAACTCAGGCTACAGGTGGAGTACCATTCTAGTAATCGTTATTTCTGGACGTAATATTAAAGATAGATTCTCCTTTTGCTCATTTTATTCAGTTTGTCTATTTTGCTATACAAATTCGTAAATACCAAACTAAGATAGTTTTTGTGCAGATTCTATATTGGTACACATATATATATATATATATTTTTATAAATGATGTGCGCATAACTATACTATTTTCGTCAAAAGTTATAATAGTGCCAGTTTTATCATTGTACTGGTCTTGGTGTTACTCACAAATGATCAAAGTTTGGTGGTTTTGATTTTTAATGTCAAACAAATTATTTCTTTCGATACGATATTTACCACTTGTTGAGGAACTTCGTATATGTATACACATATATAATTACATATAACGAATTTCCCATTTATTTCCATATAATGGGATTCATCTAAAGTAAATTCGTTATATTAAATTATCATCTCTGTCATTTCATTCAAACCTGCAGGTTTTAGGGTCTTCAATTTGTATATCCAAAAGATTTCTCTCTTGCACAGTGAATCATATCTGTCCGCTCGGTTGTCATTTATATGTTCAATTGGTGTAATATGGAAACAACTAAAGTCATTATTATGAAACAAAGTACAGTGTTTGGAGACACTGTGCAAGAGGAATTTTTTCTTACAGTTAGAACGATGTTTATTTAGCCGACAATGCAAGAATTGGATTGTTCTTCCTACATATTGTAGACCGCAGACACAGTCAATGAGGTAGATAACGTAATTTGACTGGCAATTTAACTGTGTTTCGATTTGGTACTCGTTTTTTGTTTGGTTTGATTTAAAAGAATCTGTGGTGCGTATACTAAGACAACATAAACATTTCTTTTTCCTGCATTTGGAGCTCCCCTTTAAATATGCACATGAGGACATAGTATTTTGTTGGGGCATCGTTTGTCTTCCAGAAAAATTAATCATACTCGGTGCTAAAATGTTCTTCATAGTTTTTGCTCTCTTAAAAGTAATCATTGGTTTTAAAGGTAGGCTATTTTTTAAAAACGGATCAGTGTGTAAAATGTACCAATATTTATTCATGATATCCTTGATATTTTTGTGTGCAGCGTTATATTTAGTTATGAAGTTGAAGGAGAAAAACTTTTTTATTTGTTCATCTTTCGCTTTTTTTGTGTCTATTATATCAACAGCTTCAATACCATTTGATAGTGTAACCTTAGGGGGCAAAAAATCCTCTTGACTTAAAATCACTGTTTTTTTGTATGCATCAGAGAGGAGTTTTTTTGGATAATTTTTTTCTTTAAATCTTTTTTGTAAGATACGACTTTGATCGTTAAAGTCTTTGTTCGATGTACAGTTTTTTCTAATTCTTTTAATAACGATTACTAGAATGGTACTCCACCTGTAGCCTGAGTTTTCTTTAGGACAATTATATTCAGGAAATGAACTAACATAGACTCTAAAATAGTCAGAAAGGAAGCTATGTTTTAAGCTTTCCCCTTTTTAAATTATTCTTCTTTTTATAAATACCCTTTTAACCCTATTAAATTTTAAACTTATTTATAATATATACATTTTAAAATAATACAATTATATATGTGCATTTTTTTGGTATATATGTATACGTTCAATCCCGTTTAATACAGGATGTTTTCAACAGCTGGACATATTCCAAGCATAACACACAGAAATGAATCATCTTTCATTGGACATTTGTACATAGTTCATATATATCATATTTTTTATATTTTTTTACTTTGATTGTAATCATATGTACACTTTGATATGTAATTTGAGTTGGTGTTTTTATTTGTGTATCTGACCCGGTAGTTCTTGTTTTTAATTGACCTTTCACTTGGTTATTTAACCGACACCCCACCCTTTCATTTACATACTACCTGAGGAAGAAACCGGTCCAGTTTCGAAACTGTTCATTGTTAAACAGTTGTGCTTTTATATCTTCTTGTATCAATAAATCCTTTCAACACCGACTATACCGTTATCCTTGAGGAACTTGGAATACACGTCCTTTGGAAGATCCTATTGATCAATAGCGCATAGAAGACACCCGTTTTTTTGGCTTTTTTGCTTTTATTCCTTCATTCATTATTGAGACTTTGTACTTCAAGTTCTCAAACCGGGTCCTATGCTGCAAGCTGATCCTGCCACCAATCTACCGTGGAGGCTACCTAAGTGGAATTTGTTACACTGGATGTTATGCTCCCAGCATAACCCCACCAGGTGAGCGTATTTAGAACCTTGTTCACACGTGTAAAATCACAGTGTCACGCACTATTGTGCGCTTTGTGTTTTTTCTACCTTTCTCCAGCATATCTCTAGAACTGGGCCCCCTAAAACCCGTTCAATCTCAATCGCTCCGCTGTCTCCCGGCCACTTCCTGGTTAGGTGGTCGGGAGTTGCTGAAACAACCGAGTGCTCACTGAGCTACGCTATTTCCGGAACTCCCATAGAAGTGAATGGGAGTTACGGAAACAACGTAGCACCGCAAGCTACGCTGTTTCCGGAACTCGGTAGCTCCGAAAACAGCAAACATAGTCGAGGTATGGAAACAGCGTAACTCACTGAGCTACGCTGTTTCCATAACTCCCATAGAACTGAGTAGTAGTTACGGAAACAGCGTAGCATGCTACGCTGCTTCTTTAACTTCTATTCACTACAATGGGAGTTATGGAAACAGCGTAGCTCAGCGAGTTACGCTGTTTCTGTATCTCATCCATGTATTGCAGTGTATTGTACCAGCGATCTAATGATCGCTGGTTCAAGTGCCCTAGGGGAACTAATAAAATGCGTAAAAAATTGTTTGATACATTTTCAGGAGTGTAAAAAATATTAAGTTTAAAAAAAAAACTTTTTCCATTTTTCCCCAAACACAATGTAAATCAGAATGTGGTGAAACAGAAGAAATTATTGTTTTCTAACAAATAGTTTTTGCTTTGTAAAAGTAGTAAAAAATGAATTTTTCTCCAATATTTTGTTGTCTAAAGCCTGGGTGCATCTTATAGTCAGGTGCGTCTTATAGTCCGAAAAAAATAAATAAAATAAAATAAATAAATATATATATGTATGTATATATATATATATATATATATATATATATACGCACATATATATACGCACATATACATACATATATATATATATATATATATATATATATATATATATATATATATATATATAAGCCCAGCCTTCGTTTGTGTGTTTCAGTAGCTGTAGTGTTCTTAATTTTAACCCCTTTAGGACCAAGCTATTTTTTTATTTTTATTCAAAGAGCCATAACTTTTTTATTTTTCTGTCAATAGAATAGTATGGGGGCTTATATTTTGCAGGAGGAGTTTTAGTTTCTAATGACAGCATTTAAAGTACCATATAATGTACTGGGAAACGGAAAAAAAATTATTTGCAGACTGAAATTAGGAAAAGCTGCAATGCCAACATTGGTTTTTTGGTTTTCGTTTTTACGGCTTTCACCTTGTAAAAATGACAACTGAACTTTATTCTGCATCTCAATTTGATTACGGCGATATTAAATTGATGTAGTTTTTTTTATATTTCACTATTTAAAAAATAAATTATTTGTTATTAAAAAAATGGTTTTGTTTCACCACATTCTGAGAGACATAACTTTTTTTTCCATGGATTGAGCAGTGTGAGGGCTTATTTATGCGGGATGAGCTATAGGTTTTATTGGTACCATTTTTTGATACATACAACTTTTCTCTCACTTTATATTACAATTTTTTTAGAGCGAAGTTGACCATGGCGTTTTACATTTTTTTATTTTTACGGCGTTCACCGCACGAGTCAAATAATGGTATATTGTAATAGTTTGGACTTTTACGGACGCAGAGATACCAGTTTTGTTTATTGTTTTCTTTTTTACATTGCTTCAGAGCGAAAATGGGAAAAGTTTTTTTTTTTTAACTTTTCATTATTTTTTTTTCACTACTAATAAATTTACTAATCTTTTTTTTTACACATTTTATTAGTCCCCCTAGGGGACTTGAACCAACCATCATTACTAATGTATTGCAGTATAGTGTAATTTTTACATGCTTCTGTTAAGCCATGCCAGAGACACAGCTTAACAGAGGCAGACAAAAGACAGACCTGGGCTGCAATGACGACCAATGACACCCCCCAATCGCATTGTGGGGGCGCCAATGAGTTGTCGGAGGGGGCCACCCACCTCTTTTCAACACTTCAGAGTCTGCGGTCAATCGCGATTGACCGCAACATTTGAGGGGTTTAACGGCCAGGTACAGCGTGATCACTGTCCCTGTACATTAGTCCCGGGCTCCAGCAGTAAAGCACAGCTGATACCCGCAACGTATTATAAATGTACGTGATAATGCGTCAAGGGGTTAATAACCCTCAAAAAAGACAGAATTGACTTGAACAGTACACTAGAATACTACAAATACCTTAATATAATTTCCAAGTATAACCTGATGTCTGTACAATGGCACACTACTACTTAGACACCATGAACAGCTAATATGGATAATTATTGTTGAGTTTCCATAGTTTTTAAGGACAACAAAAAAATTGATGAATGATTGTACAATAATATCTAAGATACAAGGCCCGAGGGCTGTATCAAGGGTGATGGAAGTCTCTGGCAAAAACTTGGTGGGGGCCCCCTCCCCTGGAACAGTATCATGTAGTGTGGGGCTAACTTAAGCTGGCCATACACATACCTCCCATCTGTCTAGGATTCCGGGCGGCGTCCCGCTGTCTCGGGTGACCGGCGGTATGTCCCCGTGTCAACTGTAATCAACTATGGAGTCCCTGGCCAGAGCAACGCAAGCTCTCTGTCCGGGGTCTCCTGTCTTGGGAAAGCCCTTGACGTTACTGTCCATATATGGAGAGTGACGTCAGTGGCCCCTCCGTTAGCGGAATCCTTGGCCAGAGCATTGCCGATGCAGGCTGGGGATTCCGCTCGTGGAGAAGCCCCTTGCATTAATATGCATATATGGACAGTGACTTCTGGGGCTCTTCCTGGAGCGGAACCCCCGTCTAGAGCGGTGCCGACATTCTGGCTGGGATTAAATACACAGTGTCAAGAAACTTTTGTGTGAAACTTTTTGCCTTTTGTTGTGTGATATCACGCAGCAGCAAGTTATCAGAGTCAAGATAAAGATGGCTAAATCCGTATGGATAGTGATGCCAGGGGCTTCTCCAGGAGCGGAATGCCCGCCCAGAGCGTTGGCAATGCTCTGGCTGGGGATTCCGCTGTAGGAGGAGCACCTGACGTCACTGTGCAGCTGGCCTTTTCCTGGGCTCCATTAGCCTCCTTTTGATTCGTGAATCTGACTGCCACAGCTCTCAAGCATGACAAGGAGACGCCAATTGTGGATGGAGCCTAAAAAACTCACTTCACTTACAGAGGCGAACACCTCACTTCACCGGGTCTTACATGCGACCACTGCCAGAGCATGTCAGTCTTTAGAGGGGGAGAATGCTTTACATGGTTGGCTGGAAGATGTGGCCACTCCCGGTAAGAGGGGAGCGGACCGCTCAGTTTCGTCCTCACCTAACAGTAAAGTACCGGTGCATAAAAAAGCACATCTTCCATTTCCTGTGGCTTCCCAAGTGAGGAATATTATGTCCCCTGATATACCTGGAATGACTGATATGCCAGATGATGCCCCTCTAACCACTGCTATTATGAAGGGGATGTTACACATATTACATTGTACTATATCTAGTAGTGATTCAAATCCAAATGTCTGTGGATGACCTGGGTTATCATAATGGCCATATTGAACACAGAATTAGTGACCACGCTAAAGCACACAATGACCTCAATGATGCTCATACCGAGCTTAACCCCATTCAGGACACAGCCTGTTTTGGCCTTGTGGACACAGCCTATTCTTTGAAATTGGACATGTGTTACTTTATGTGGTAATAACTTTGGAATGCTTTTACCTGTCCAAGCGATTCTGAGATCATTTTCTCGTGACATATCGTAATTTATAAAAGTGAAAATTTTTTAATGTATCTGCTTGTAAAACAGATAGTAATACGACACAAAATAGTTCCTAGTTAACATTTCCCATATGTCTACTTTATGTTGGCATAGTTTTTTGAACATCCTTTTATTTTTCTAGGACGTTACAAGGCTTATAACTTTATAACTCGTATTTGCAAAGCCCCTGGAGGGACCAAAACAGTGGACACACCCCAAAAACTACCCCATTTTAGAAACTACACCCATTAAGGAATCCATCTAGGGGTATAGTGAGCATTTAGACCCCACAGGTCTTTTGCAGAATTTATTAGAATTAGGCCGTGAAAATGAATATCAAAATATTTTCCACTAAAATGTTGATTTTTTTCATTTTCACAAGGGATAAAGGAGAAAAAGAACCCCAACATTAGTAAAGCAATTTCTCTTGAGTACGGCAATACCCCACAAGGGTCATAAATGTTTTTTTCATTAGAAATTAATTAACCCTTTTAGGACCTTCCAAGAGCCATAACTTTTTTTTTTTTTCATTAATAGAGTGGGGTGAGGTCTTATTTTTTTGCAGAAGGAGTTGTACTTTCTAGTGACACTATTTAAAGTACCATATAAGGTACTGAGAAACTAAAAATAAATTCTTTGCTGAAATTGGAAAAAACTGTGATTCCTCTATTATGTTTTTTTGGGTTTAGTTTTTACGACTTTCACCGTGCAGTGAAAACAACTTAACTTTATTTTGCGGCTCAACACAATCGAGTGATACCAAATTTATATATGTTTTTTATATTTTACTACTTTTACAAAGAAAAAATTATTTGTTAAAAAATAATAATACTTTGTTTCACCACATCCCGAGAGCCATTACTTTTTTATTTTTTGGTCGATTGAGCAGTGTGAGGGCTAATGTTTTGAGGGACGAACGACTAAAAACATGATATTTTCTCCGATACACAGAGTAGATTTGTCATCTTAGTCTGTGATATCAATGATATTACATATACACTTGTTAACATATATCTCCCTAGTTCTCACCAACTCCAGGTTTTTCATAAAATCCTCCGTAAAATACAGGTTATGAAGGGACTACTGATTATTGACGTGGATTTCAATGAGGTCTTGCATCCGCCAATTGACTCCTTCAACATACACATGCCCCGTTCAAATTTCCACCAAACTCTGTACATGCAGGAATTGTATGATGTTTGGCGCTACCAGCATGGCAATGACTTTACTTATTTTCCAATCTCACTTCTTAATATAGTTATAAAACTTTGCGTCAAATTATTGTCCAGTAGAATTGTATCTCTTCTTCCTAATTTAATAAATGAAGACCGACTGAGTCTTATTTCTATCCGGCAGGCGCCTGATGGCACCAGACGTTTTACCATTGGGCTAGGACCCATCGAGTGCTTTCTGTATTCCTTGCCTTGGATGCAGAGAAGGCATTCAATCAAGTCCACTGGGGGTATTTGAAAGCGATACTCTCTAAATGCGGGTTTGTATGATTTATTAAGTCTGTGATTCTGGCACTACTTTCCTCTCCCTCTGCTAGGGGGAAGGCCTCAGGTTTCCTTTCAAGTCCCTTCCCTATCTCTAATGGTACTGGCCAGGGGTGTCCATCATCGCTCTTTATTTTTGGTATGATGATGCAGCCTCTGGCGACATCCATTAGACAAAACCCTTCCATACACGGTAAATAAATCGAACACAAAATTGGCAGATGACTAACTACTTTACCTTTCAAATCTGTTATCTTCCCTTACAGAGGTGCAGAAATTCCTAGATCTATTTGGGAAGGTTCCATATTACAAAGTTAATAGTGGTAAATCACACTTATTAAATGTGGGGCTCCCCTCTGATATTCAGGCTAATACTCAACGCTCCTTTCACTTCCATTAGAACTCTAACAAAATCCCCTATTTAGGAATTTCTCTCACTAGCTCCTCCATCTCCTCTTTAAACATAATTCTGCCCCTTTATTGCATAGTATACCTCAAATGCTTAACTCATATTCACATGTTTGTATCTCTTAGGCTGGGAAAATTGCGATCATTTAAATGATGATCCTGCCCATTATACTCTATCTTTTCCGCACAGTGATAGTTCCCCTCCCCAGATCCTTTTTGAAAAAAACTTCAAAAAGTTATTAATGATTTCATCTGGTCTGGTAGAAAACCTAGAGTTAGAATGCATACACTGTTTAGGAGGTGGCAACTTGGAGGAATGAGAGTTCCTGATGTGCAGAAATACTACTGGGAGGTTACACTAGACCAATTGAAATACTGGTGTGTTTCGCCATCACCTAAGAGATGGCTTCAAATTGAACAGGTCTTGACAGAACACCTACTTATATCCTTACTAAGTGTCAGAACGACTACATTTTCCAAATACAATGCCTCCATGTCTCCTAACATCAAGGCATCCTTAACAATTTGGAAAAATTACTCCTTCCTGCTTCCCCCGCCTGCTCTCAAGCCTATAGGCAACCTACCTCTGGTTTATCTGCTATCTGAATTGCCAGAAATATCTCTGGATAACTGGGTACAATTGGAATATTCTCACATACATCTCCTGTTTAAAGATCATAATTAATATAATTTTCAGATTTGGTTAGCACATACTCTATTTCCAATGGAGACCTTATAAATACTTATGTATTCGTCATCTATTTGCATTCTTGATTGTCATGGATCCCATATTTCCGTCCTTTGCACATCGATTCTATTTTGATCCCAGATCTGTAAAGAAGGGTATTTCAGGGTTCTATGATGATCTCTGCACCCATCTCCTCTCCAGTAAACTTCCTTTAGTGTGAAATGGGAAAATGAGCTCCATTCCTCCTTTTCTTTCTTGGATAAAAAAGATCTTTAGAGAAATAAAACACTGAGAAGCCTCCCAAAAATGTATACTACGATGGTATTTATCCCCTTCGCAAATTGCAAAAACAAGTTTGTCTTACTCTAAATTGTGATGTAGGAGATGTGGTTGCAGAGGCTCATATTTTCACAATGGTGGCTATGTCCAGGAGTTCACTCTTTCTGGCTCGAAAATTTTTCATCTTATTTGTAATAATTCTTCAAATAGAAGTCCTCCTGACCCGGCTATGGTCATATGTTTTTTTTTAAATGGATATTATTCCTTCACAAGCACAAGTTGTGGTTAGCCGCATTATTATTACGGCTAGAGATGAGCGAACTTATCAAAAGTTCGGTTCGGCTAGTTCGCCGAATTTCACAGAAAAGTTCGGTTCGGACCGAACTAGTTCTGACCGAACCTGTCACTTACGTGCGCCGAGCATGCTACTGTCCGGGGTGCTGATAGAGTTAATGGGCTGCACTAACTCTTTCAGCAACCTTCACAGTACATGCTCGGCGCGCTGAAAATACAATTTTAATAAATGTAATAAAAAAATAAAAATTATACGTTCGTACTTACTTTCCTCCTGTCCGGCCTCCAGCGATGACGTTTCATCCCTTTCGCCGCTGCAGCCAATCACAGGCTGTAGTGGCGGTCACGCACGCCAGGATGACGCTTCATCCCACGTGACCGCCTCTGCAGCCAATCACAGGCTGCAGCGGCGACATGGATGAAACGTCATCGCTGGAGCCCGGACAGGAGGAAAGTAAGTATGAACGTATTATTATTTTTTTTGGCATGTATGTATGTTGGCATGTATGTATGTATGTATGTATGTATGTATGTATGTATGTATATATGTGCATGTATGTTGGCATGTATGTATATATGTGCATGTGTGTATGTATATTTGCATGTATATATTTGCATGTATGTTTGCATGTATGTATGTTTGCATGTATGTATGTTTGCATGTATGTATGTTTGCATGTATGTATGTTTGCATGAATGTATGTTTGCATGTATGTATGTATGTTTGCATGAATGTATGTTTGCATGAATGTATGTTTGCATGTATGTATGTTGTCATGTATGTATGTATGCATGTATGTTGTCATGTATGTATGTATATATGTGCATGTATGTTTGTATGTATATTTGCATGTATGTATGTTTGCATGTTTGCATGTATGTATGTATGTTGGCAGGTATGTGTATATTTGCATGTGTATATTTGCATGTGTATATTTGCATGTATATATTTGCATGTATGTTTGCATGAATGTATGTATGTATGTTTGCATTTTATGTATGTATGTATGTATGTCGTCATGTATGTATGTCGTCATGTATGTATATATGTGCATGTTTGTATGTATATTTGCATGTATATATTTGCATGTATGTATGTTTGCATTTATGTATGTTTGCATGAATGTATATTTGCATGTATGTATGTTGTCATGTATGTATGTTGTCATGTATGTATACATGTTTGTATGTATGTATGTTGTCATGTATGTTTGCATGTTTTTATTTTTGCATGTATGTTTATATATATGTGCATGTATGTAATTATGTTTGCATGTATTTATGTTTGCATGTATATTTGTGCATGCTTGTATATATGTATGTATCTTTGCATGTTTGTATGTATGGTTTCATGTGTGTGTGTGTATGCATGTATGTATGATAGTTTGCATGTATGTATGTTTGTATACATGTCTGTATGGCCATGTATGATACTGTCTGCTGGCGCCCTGTATCTAAGTCAACCTCGCGGCAGGCTTCTATACATGGTATAACAGTCAGTATCACACATTAAACTAAATCTAAGCCTACAACATGTTTTATTTCATTTTTTTATTTTTTTACAGGTTTGGTGTTTGGACTACGTCGGTTTCGAGGACTACTTCGATTACTGTTTTTTTTTCTACAATAAAATGGTTAATGAGGGTTGTGTTGGGGGTGCTTTATTTCAATAAAATATTTTATCTATAACTTTGTCTTTTTCTTTTCAAATTTTATTATTACCACTTTAGTAATGGCCGCTGTCTGAGTGACAACATCCATTACTAAGGCGAGGCTTAGTGTTAGCCGGTGCAGAGGCTAACACTAACCACCATTATTACCCCGGTACCCACCACCACCAGGGGTGCCGGGAAGAGCCAGGTACGATCCAGTACCCGACCATCTGTTGTGATGGTCGGGCTCTGGGGCGGCCGCAGGCTGGTATTATGAGGCTGGGAAGGGCCAAAAACAGTGGACCTTCCCACCCTTGTAATGCTAGGCTGCTGCTGCTGTGTTGTATCTGGCTGGTTATAAAAGTGGGGGGGACCTCACGTCATTTTTTTTTTATTATTTTTTTTTTTTTAAAAAAGACATGGGGTTCCACCCAATTTATCATAACCAGCCACATACAACACAGTGTTATTAGCCTGGGAATGGACAAAACCAGTGGCCCTTCCCACCCATGTAATGCCAGACTGCTGCGTATATGGCTGGTTATTAAAAATGTGGGGGACCCAACGTCTATTGTTAAATTTGTTAAATTCCAAAAAAAAAATGACGTGGGGTCCCCCCCATTTTTATAACCAGCCCGATACAACACAGCAGCAGCAGCCTAGCATTACAAGGGTGGGAAGGTCCACTGTTTTTGGCCCTTCCCAGCCTCATAATACCAGCCTACGGCCGCCCCAGTACCCGACCATCACAACAGATGGTCGGGTACTGGATCGTACCAAGCTCTTCCCGGCACCCCTGGTGGTGGTGGGTACCGGGGTAATAATGGGTGGTTAGTGCTAGCCTCTGCACCGGCTAACACTAAGTACCGCCTTAATAATGGATGCTGTCAATCAGCCAACTGCCATTATCTAGGCACTAATAAAGTTTAAAAAAAAACACAAAGACAATTCTTTTTTATTGAAATAAGAAATCCCCAACAAAACCCTCGTTAACCATTTTATTAAATTTTAAAAAAACGTAGATCTACGCAGTAGTCCAACGAATCGAAGATGTAGTCCAATCGGTACATCAAAATCTGCAACAACATAAAAAAACAGTTATCAATGTGAACAATAACAATACTTCTACTCACCTACACACATATAGACACGCACACACAAACAAACAACCATACACAAACACACACACATATACACAAACACAACAAGATATACACACACACACACACACACACACACACACACACATAAACAGACAAACACACATATATACACGCACGCACACACAAACAACCATACACAAACACACACATATACACAAACACACACATATACACAAACACACACATATACACACACCCATATACACAAACACACACATATATAAACACACACACACACAAACATCTACACACAAACATATATACAAATACACCCATATATATACACAAACACACATAAACACACCCATATACACACATATACACAAACACACACATATACAAAAACACACACACACAAACATCTACACACAAACATATACACATACACCCATATATATACACACAAACTCATATACACAAACACACCCATATATACACAAACACACATAAACACAAACACACATATAAAAACAAAAACAGACAAAGACACATACCCAAACACACACACTGTTTCTATTAAATGCTGCTTGGGAACCCGCTCGATCCACTATATAAGGCTGCGCTATAGTGCAGCATTTAAAAGAAACAGGATCCTGACCTGTCCATAGAGTTTAAGGCAGCACAGAGTATTTCAGGAGATGAGCGTGCAGATTCAGTGCTGCTGTGAACTCTGCTCTTACCATTACGTAGCTCTCAGTCTGTTACCTCTCCTCCACTCCTGTCCTCAAGAACACCTTCACATGATTGGCAAGTCACCACGTAATGGTAAGAGTAGAGTTCACAGCAGCACAGAGTATTTCAGGAGATGAGCGTGCGGATCTTGTGCGGGGTGGTGACTTGCCAATCATGTGAAGGTGTTATTGAGGACAGGAGTGGAGGAGAGGTAACAGACTGAGAGCTACGTAATGGTAAGAGCAGAGTTCACAGCAGCACTGAATCTGCACGCTCATCTCCTGAAATACTCTGTGCTGCCTTAAACTCTGTGGACAGGTCAGGATCCTGTTTCTTTTAAATGCTGCACTGTAGCGCAGCCTTATATAGTGGATCGAGCGGGTTCCCTAGCAGCATTTAAAAGAAACAGGATCCTGACCTGTCCACAGAGTTTAAGGCAGCACAGAGTATTTCAGGAGAGGAGCACGGCCGGCCACAGGCAGCCGGTCGTTTTTCCAAGCCGTGCTCCCATTATGCACACGACCGTAAAAACACCCGTTATTGTGGGTCGTAATTACGACCCGCAATAACGGGCTCATAGACTTCTGTTACCCATGGGTACCTTCCCGTTTTCTCACGGGAAGGTGCCCGTGCCGTTAAAAAAATAGAACATGTTCTATTTTTCTATTTTACGGGCCGTGCTGCTATAAAATTTAGGGTATGTTCACACGACAGCGTCCGTAACGGCTGAAATTACGGGGATGTTTCCGTCTGAAAACATCCCCGTAAATTCAGCCGTAACGGCATGTGCAGGCGCTTGAACGCGTCGTCCATTACGGACGTAATTGGCGCTGCTATTCATTGGAGTCAATGAATAACGGCTCCAATTACGGCCAAAGAAGTGACAGGTCACTTCTTTGACGCGGGCGTCTATTTACGCGCCGTCATTTGACAGCGGCGCGTAAATTACGCCGCGTGTGAACAGACAAACGTCTGCCCATTGCTTTCAATGGGCAGATGTTTGTCAGCGCTATCGAGGCGCTATTTTCGGGCGTAATTCAGGGCAAAAAATCCCGAATTACATCCGTAATTAGTGCGTGTGAACACAGGGTATGTTCACACTCACTAATTACGGACGTAATTCGGGCGTTTTTGCCCCGAATTACGTCCAAAAATAGCGCCTCGATAGCGCGGACAAACATCTGCCCATTGAAAGCAATGGGCAGACGTTTGTCTGTTCACACGAGGCGTAATTTACGCGCCGCTGTCAAATGACGGCGCGTAAATAGACGCCCGCGTCAAAGAAGTGACCTGTCACTTCTTTGGCCGTAATTGGAGCCGTTATTCATTGACTCCAATGAATAGCAGCGCCAATTACGTCCGTAATGGACGCGGCGTTCAAGCGCCTGCATATGCCATAACGGCTGAAATTACGGGGATGTTTTCAGGCGGAAACATCCCCGTAATTTCAGCCATAACGGACGCTGTCGTGTGAACATACTCTTATAATGACAGCACGGCTCGTAAAAGCGGCCGGCCGTGCTCGTAATTACGAGTCGTAATTACGAGCACGACCCGTAAAATAAAAAAATAAAACATGTTCTATCTTTTTAACGGCACGGGCACCTTCCCGTGAGAAAACGGGAAGGTACCCGTGGCTAACAGAAGTCTATGGGCCCGCTATTTCGGGTCGTAATTACGACCCTTAATAACGGGTGTTTTTACGGTCGTGTGCATGAGGCCCCGTAATGACGGGTGGCTACATGTGTGCACCCGTCATTACGGCAGCGTTGCTAGGCGACGTCAGTAAATAGTCACTCTTCAGGGTGCTGAAAGAGTTAACTGATCGGCAGTAACTGTTTCAGCACCCTGGACAGTGACTACCGATCACAATATAGAGTACCTGTAAAAAAAAAAAGACGTTCACACTTACCGGGAACTCCCTGCTTCCTCCAGTCCGGTCTCCTGGCCGTTGCCTTGGTGACGCGTCCCTCGCGACATCCGGCCCGACATTCCTTGATGACGATGCAGCCCATGTGAGCGCTGCAGCCAATCACGGGCTGCAGAGGCCTCTGCAGCCAATCACGGGCTGCAGAGACCTCTGCAGCCAATCACGGGCTGCAGAGGCCTTTGCAGCCAATCACGGGCTGCAGAGGCCTCTGCAGCCAATCACAGGCTGCCGCGTCAGAAAAGAAGGTCGGACTGGAGGAAGAAGAGAGACTCGTCCGCAAGACAACGACCAGGTACGTATGAAATGCTTTTTATTTTATTTTTAATCAGCAGCCTCTTTTCTCTATCAGTGATTGATAGAGACAAGTGGCTGCCGATTTGTATAATATTTTTGACCGGGTTCGGTCAAAACGGGTTCGGCCGAACCCGGTGAAGTTCGGATTCGCTGCGAACCGAACTTTTCCGGAAGTTCGGACCGAAACCGGGTTCGGTTGTCCCGGTTCGCTCATCTCTAATTACGGCCCATTTACTCATTGCCAGATTATGGAAGATGACTATTTCACCTTCCATCTCTGAAATTATTAATCAGGTAAATATTTCCTTTGCAATGGAGGGCATGTATGCTCTGAGATCCTATCGTTTACCTACAATCCTCTCACATTTAGAGCCATGGAATTGTTACCTTGCTTCCACATCAACTCTCACACTCAACATCCCCTGTATCATCTCTCTTTTAACTTATTTACATAATACACGCGAATATACGTGGCCTATCATGTTTTGTATTGTACTGTATATGATATATATTCGATGCTTGGCTACTGTCGATAATTTCCTTTACTCCAGACATCATGCAAGGAGATGTTCTAGTTGGACACTGTTCCGGTTTATTAATATTTAGTTTGACTTGTTATTATTACTTTGGTTCTGTGCTATAGTAAATACAGTCTGTTCTTATACTTGTATTACATTCGGGATGCCACAATGTCTATGTCCCACTGCTCTTTTCATTTTGCCCGTATTCATGTAATGCAATGTCCTTGCCTGGACTATATAGATATATAATTTTTTTTGTATTCTTAGAAAACTTCAATAAAGATTTTATATTGAAAAAAAATTAAATATATATATATATATATATATATATATATATATATTTATTTTTATTGTGCAAAAATACTAAAACATAAAACAAGACACATATTTGGTATTGCTGCAATCGTAACGACCCATAGAGCAAAGTTAACACATTATTTATGTCACATGGTGCAAGGTGTAAATAATAATAAAAAAAACTGTAGCATAATTATAAAAACATCAAAAAAATATATAAAAACAGTATACTTCATGTACTCCAAAATGGTGCCATTGAAAATCTCATCTTGCTTCACATCAAAGGGAAAATATAAAAGTTATGGCTCTTGGAATGCGACGATGGAAAAAGTCTCTGCGTCCCGTAGGGGTTAAAAAGAAAAATTGAAAACGATAAAAAGCCTAAAAGTTTTTTAGACTTTATGGCACTGAACAGGGTGTTAAAATATATTACCTTTCTTCTACCATAAATAAAAAAGCTGCTTAGAGCTTCAATATACGATCATTTCATATTATTTACATAATACATAAAACTTAGGGTCCATCTAGACTGCACAATCGCACAGTTTACCCAGGGTAAACTTTTTCTAACCACCAGGAAATGTTACTCTCATAGGGATTAGTAATCCCTGTGAATATTGCATGCTCATGTCCACTGAAATCGAGATTATTAGCCAAGCATCGTAAGCATTCTGAACAATATGTAATATTTTCCCCCCTGTTGATCCAAACACACAATTCATCTTTAGTTTATGGCGCTGTTCTTTTCATTGACAAATCAGATCAACACCACTATGCACAACTTTGTGGATGCCTACCTATCAATCTTCCTGTACACTTTGCAAGCATGCTGTCCTACGCCCAGTCCTGGAATGTCTATAAATATAAGTATGTGGCCTTACAAAGTATAAAAGGTCAATTTTATTTTTCATGCGTTCTTGTCTCATTTTAATGCTTTTTCGGATTCACTTTGGCAGTGCTACTGCTTAGCTTGCTGTTACCAGTCTACTCAAGTCTCTCTTTTCCTCTAGCATTTTCAACTGTATTCAATTTCATAAAAGGAACTTATATAATTACAATCTATAAGCTCCAAAATAAATCTATACATGTTGTACATGCGGATGTTGTTACTGCCTGTTTATAGTGTGCTACTCCATTACCTCTAAAAATGCCGCTCAAATTCTCTGTTGTAAGCTAATAAACTTGCTGCCTGCTACATCTGTTCATAATACTTAATATCTAAAGTGATTCGATTTAGTCCGGTTTCTCTGTTGGAAACTCATAAACAAATAATTTGTTCAAGAAAAAACAATATTATGTATGAAACATAGCTTTTCATAATTTACTATTCAACTCTTTTTGCTATTATAATAAAATTTAATTGATTAGAGATAATTTGAAATTATTTAAATAATTAATTTTAAACATTTAGTATTTTGAAGGTACAACTAGCGTATACCTTGCTGCAGAAAGTATCTGGGAAGCACTTTAAGGAATTAGGAGGTAGAGACCCCTGGGTAATAACACCTGCGAAAATCAATCTCTGTTTCATTATTTGCACAGCATAAAGCAATATATCCTGCTCATTTAATCTACCATAAAAACAATGGGTGTTCATCTGTAATTTTTTGTTTTCTTAGACACATTTTACTTTATTTATTTACATAAACAAAACTGTGAAGACATAGAAAAATATTTAGGGTGCCTAAGTATATTTTAATGTCATAGTTCATGTAGGCAGATGTAAGACAAGCACTTTTGATGTACAAGGCCGTACTTCTTATCAAAGTTTTAAAAAAAATCATGCCCTATTCAACTCTTAGTTATTTCCAGGGGTCATAACTTCTATTTTACATTTTGAGGTACAATAATTAATATTATTAATATTTTGTGGGAAATAATAAACATTTGTGAAAAACTACAATTCCAACAATGTTTTTTTGCAAATATTTATACACCTTTTACTAAACACTAAACTTAAAGGAACAGTGTCATGGCAAATAATTTTTTTTATATGTTAAAGATGTTAGTGCTTTAATAAAAACGTTTTTATTCATTTGTGTGTTTGTGTTTTACTTTTTCTTATTTTTACACTTTTTCTTCCCTATGGGGGCTGCCATTTTTTGTTCCATTTCTGTGTGTGTCGATTAACGACACACACAGACATGGAGTACGGCAGCCACAGTCCCATAGGGACTGTGAACGGCTCCCGTCCCATTCACGTCCGTGTACGGCGTCTGTGTGGGAACTGCGCATGCGCCGCTCCCACACAGTCCTATTCGAAATTGGCGCCGTCCGGCGCCATTTTCCTGTGGACCGGAAGTCGCGGCCGGACTGTAATATTACTACTTCCGGTCGCGGCTTCCGGACTTGTGCACATGGAACAGCGACAGCAAAGGGAGCGGACGGGCCGGAGGGAGCCGCGGCGGCAGGAGCAGGTAAGCGATTTCAATGTATGTTAGTGTTTGTGTGTGTTTACTACTGTATGTAAACCTACTACACTGTGGGTTACCTCAAAAAATGGCGACACACAGTGTAGGAGGTTAAACCTTTCAAACCCCTCGTTTATCCCGGCACTAGCTAGGATAAAGGAGGGGGGATGCAGAGAGCTCACTAGAGCGATAGCTTTTAACCCAATGTTGCAATGCTGCAATTTTGGGAACTAGCTCCAACTAGCTCCATCTAGTGACCAAAAATGGGTAGTATTATAAATTTTGAAAAATTTGAAAAAATTTATAATATTTCCTGACTCGCGAAAAAAATAAAAAAAATTTGAACAATGTTTAATCACCCACACACTAAATGTTTAAATTTTAAAAAAAAAACATGTTTTTGGGGCGACACCATGCCTTTAAGGCTCTGTTCACAGCTGCATTGGAGGCACATCTGCAGATCTGGCAGAGATTACCGGAAACTATAGCACAGCTGCTATTGTTTCTGGTAAAACCATGGACACCCCGACGGAAAACCAATGGAACCCATTAAAGTCAGAGGGTACTGCTGGGCGCCGTTGTCTCTGTTTCTTAACGGAACCGTCGCTTATGGCATTTTCGTTGTTCTGCTTCTCTGACGCAGCAGAACAAAAGAATGCCAAATGCAGGTGTAAACAGGGCCTCAGTTAACCCCTTAAGGATATGGCCAATTTTGGCCTTGAGGACATTATTTTTTGTATAACATAGTTGTATCAGACTTTGTTTTTTGCGGGACGAGTTGTACTTTATGTAGGTACCATTTTTTGGTACAAATACCAATTATCGTTCAATTTATATAAATTTTTATTTTGGCGAAAATGCAGAAAAAAAAGCAGTTCCGCTGCAGTTTTTTTTTTTTACACCATACACCGATCATCATAAGTAATGTTATACATTTTTTGTTTAGGTTGTTATGGTTGTGGCAATACCAAATATGTCTATTATTTCATGTTTTGGGACTGTTGTGTGTTTCTGTGTTTTTTAACTTTTTTTTTATTTAACATTAATTTTTTTTTTACATTAATCTAACTTTTTTTTTTAATCCCATAAAGGGATTTTTCAATTTATTTTTTAACTGTAATGTACTGGCATATATCTATACTTATTGTACACAGGCAGTTGTTAGGGCATACCTCAGTATGACAGGAAATATGTTCAGACAGCCCCGGGTCCTTCAATGGACCCTTGGCTGTCTGACCATACAAGTTATGGGCTTTGATCGTGTCACAGGGATTTTCTGTGAAGCGATTAAAGGGCAGTCCCCACTCCTTGAACTGCAATCAGCTTTTATCGCAGTTTTCCAGGGGTTAATGGCGGAAAGAAGATGTTTCTCTTCTCTCCGCCGTTACAGTGGCGCCGTGGCTGTGTATTACAGCCGTTGCCCCACTCCCGATCGCTTGCGGAGATGGCTGTCACACAGGGCGAGAATGCTCGTCCTAATGCGCGAAGTACCCGCTGCTCAGGACGAGCATTCTCGTCCTGTGTTGGCAACCAGTTAAACAATACAAAATACTCGTATGTTTCTTGTTGCCCTGGAGCCAGACTAGTATTGGGCCTTTGGACCATACTGATCTTTTATTTTTTTTGAGGATATCAAAGATCTGTAACTTTTTCTCAGAACAATTTTGTTTCATAAATCCTATGTAACTTATAGTGACGAGCCAGCTCCTGTGATTGAGATTGCAACTTTGAAAGAGTAGAGAAGGATTTTCAGGGTAATACAGCTGACATACCAGAATTTACATCTTTACGTTTTAAAAGCAGCACTATTTACTAATAGATATGTAAAAGTTTTTTGCAGAGCTCGTGGAAAAGGATTCAAAGAAAATTAATTGCTCCAATGTGGGTATTGACAATCTCTGTGTAGCTGGTAAAGTCATCAAACTGCAAGATAGAGCTGGTAACATGTCTTGTGGAAAGACAAAAAAATTGTAAATCAAGTTTGATGCCAGCTTCACTTGGATTGCTTTACCCGACTTTGTAAAATTCGAATGGATGAAATCCTTTATTATTTGCATTTGAGAATGGAATCATAAGTAAAAATGAGTTTGTAGGTAGAAAATCTGCATTTGCCGAAAATACACATATTGCCAAAGGTTCCAAAAAATCAGGTAAGTAGGCCTGGTAGTCTGATTAATGAAGGCTCTTCTGAAGTATGGTTTATCGATCTAAAATTACCCATTTTTGTGGGCGCTATGCCCTCATTTGTTTTGGATGCTGGTGTTTCTGAAAGTTTCGAAAGGATTTCTTCTGGTAGCTATTGACGTTTAATTTTAAAGAGGCTCTGTCACCAGATTTTCAAACCCCTATCTCCTATTGCAGCAGATCGGCGCTGCGATGTAGATAACAGTAACGTGTTTTTTTTAAAAAAAATGAGCATTTTTGTCCTCGCTCATCCGACGCGATGAAGTTCCTGTGGGAGGAAGTGAGTGACGTCACAGCGTGATCTCGCGAGGACACACTGTGTGTCTGTGAACTGCCAGAAGCTGGGTGGTAACGAAGAGAAGTGGATGATGCTGATTCGTCAGCATCATACACTTCTATTCACAACGCCCAGCTAGTAAAACAAGTAAAAACGCCCAGATGTACACACACAATACACGCCCACTTGGGCATAACTTTAAACACGCCCAGTTGTACTTAAGAAAGGCTCATTTGCATAAATATAAAAATGTTCATAACTTGGCCAAAAATGCTTGTTTTTGAAAAAAAACAAAACGTTATTGTTATCTACATTGCAGCGCCGATCTGCTGCAATAGGAGATAGGGGTTTGAAAATCTGGTGACAGAGCGTCTTTAAGCTGAATTGGTAGCATACTATCTGGCAAAAATGGTTCAGTGCTGGACTTTGCATAGCGGCATCATTTTATTTTCCATTGATTGGAAATACTACCTGTAGCTTTAGGAGACTGATGGGGCCATCTTGTACTATATTGTATGCTTTCCTGTTCCTAGAGTGGTAGACGAAGCATTCTTGATAAATCACTGTATAGATGAAAAGTTCTACAACTTTTTAATATATTTTGCCTTTCAAGCAAATTTTCAATATATTTGTTTGCTGTGAGTGAATAAGAGCCCTCTTGTATACATCCACAGGATGAAAAACCATACATATGTAGTCCTGCTTTTAACCTAAGAAGTGCGTACAATTGTATCCAGTCTAGGCAATGCTCTGTGAGCTACATACATTAGCAGCACTTGCATAAATAGTTTGCTAGAATGCATCAGTCTCGAGTCCAGGCTGTTTATCTTACAGATCATTGTCTCGACTGGATATACTGGTATCCACTTCTCAGCTGAAAGCAGCATTAGCTGTGTACATGTTTTCGGCCTCTGAATGTAAACAAGAATATCTTCATTCACTGACAGTAAACAAATGTATTGACCATGGTGAGAAATTTAAACACAAAGTATATTAGAAAGTTGTAGAACTTTTCATTTATACAGTAACCTCAGGACAGGAGCATGAACCCACTGTGTGACTATTAACTGGGGGCAAAGTCTAAGGGATTTTGCAATCTTCACCTTAAGCATACGAATGGATTTTTGCGGCCGCAATTCACCCGCAAATCTGCGGGTGAATTGCGGTTCCATTCATTTCAATGGGCCAATGCGCACGACCGTGGTTTCCACGGTCCGTGCATTGCCCATGAGCCTGGATCGCAAAAAGATAGGACATGTCTTATCACGGCCGTATTTTGCGGTCCAGGCTCATAGAAATGAATGCACTACGGTCATGTGCATGAGGCCTAAGGCCAAATGCACACGATGCGTATTATGTGCAAATTTGCTACGCGTATTATCATGCGCCAAATTTGCAGCGTAATACAGTACCAGCAAAGTAAAGACATTTAAAGAAATGTCATCTACACATTGCAGACTTTTTGTGCGCGGAAATTGACCTGCAATGCGTATTTTAAAATCTGCAGCATGTACATTTATCTTGAATTTCTGCTTGCGAATTGTATCTGACTTGTTATAAAAAAAAACACACCAAAGTCCGCAGCATAAAGCCACACATATTTCTGCATCAAATTAAAAAACGCACCTAAAAATGCATCAAAGAACGCACTATTGGGCACGGATTTTACCTGTGGAATTACCTGCTTTTACCGCAACGTGTGAATGTAGCCTAAAACACCTCTCATGAGTGTACAGACATTGTACAGGGAATCTACAGGTCACATCCCCAGAGTAGTCTCCTATAGCAACTGCTGATGGCTTGCAGATGATATATCCAAAGTGAGGTACCAGAATGGCACTTAATTGTAACCTTGTGTCCAGATCCTCGGCAATATTGATGTACTACTCACAGAACTCACCAAAGGAAACTCTTTATCTTCTGCATAATTAAATGTATGTTTTCTTTTTATTATTATGTGATAAAAATTTTGCCCCCTTACAAGCTCTTCTTATGAAACTCTAGGCGGGCACTTTGCTGACCACATTCATTGTCAGAAATTTAACACACCTTACCAATACTCTCCATCTCAAAGTCAAAAGGGTCCTTAACTACCAACAAACCCGTGTTGGAATGTATACATAATTCTGACCAAAATGAAAATTCCCCATAGGTCACATATCTTAGGGCGACCACTATGTATAATTTACATTCTATCCATATTTTATCTATCCTTGATTTAAGTATACCGTACTGCCACTATAACTTTTCTTTTCAGTCTTAAATACAATGAATTACAGCTGTGTACTCCCAACAAAATTGAAAACTGATTTAACCCCGCACCTTGGCGTAAATGCACATCCAGCTGAGAAGTAACTTTGCGCACCTAGGCGTGCAGTTACGTACACGCATTAACAGTTAACTGCCGCGCAGTGCAACACCACAGCGGCGGTTAACTGTGCAGGGTGTCTGCCCTGCTCTCCGTCTTGCCGATCAGCGGCCCATCGCCGCTGATTTAGGCAATTAACCACTTAAATGCAGCGGTCGATTGCAATCGATGCATTTGAGAGGTTTAGAGCAGATCGGCAGCACCCACATGCATTTGCGGGGGCTGGCGATCCTTGTCACGGAAACCGGAGGCCAGACAATGACCCGAGAAAATTTACATTTGAATTCTGCAATATCTTTTAGCACAGATGAAATAAATGTTTCAACCACCTGCAAACGTGCAGGAGGCTGAAAGCTGCTCTTATTAGACAAACCCAAATGTTTGAGGCATAATTCTGTATCTAGCCCTTGATTACTATTCTTCACAGGATTAGGCTTTTGGGCAAACCAGGTCTGGCAAGTTTGCCAATTTCTATTATGGCGTGGCTTAAAGTTCTGCACCGCAATGCGTCTGCGCGGGACTATTGTCCCTCCACGATGACGGAGTCGGGTCAGCGACTGCGCCTGAGTGCATCGTCATAGCGTTTTGAGACACACGTGTTAGTATTAGCCAATAGATGGCGATCGCCGGGGCATGCGCAGTATGGCGACGATGGCGCCAGAAGAAAAAATTATTTTTGCTATTGACATCTCGTGGACAGATTTTCCTTGTTCATCCAGATTGGTGAGTGCCAGCTTCTGTGTATTATATTGTGATTGCTGATTAATAGGTAATTAATATGTTTCACTACTATGTATACTTATATTTCACTTGTCAGAATTGTGATTCTTTACATTTATATGTCAGTGATTGACTCACACGCTTTTGCGCTGTATGTTTTGTTACACTACTATAAAATATCGTATTTTTTGATACATTGTATAATTGCTACGATTCATAACACCTGTTAATTGAGCTGTGGCTCTGTCTATATATGTCAATGTGTGGTTTTTATTGATTGCTTGAAAATGCTTCCATGGAGGAAGAGAATGGTCCTAACTTTCCTTATTCTCCTCAGGATACAGGATGTATATGGTGATAGTCATTCTTTGGAAGAGACCCTCTTGCAGTGCGAGGCGTGGATCCATGTCGGCCTTCCTTCCAGCTTAACTGCAGTGGGCAAGATCAGGAGGACCCAGTATGGACCCTCGAATCTGGCTTCTGAGCCCCTCGCATTCTTTACTGTTAAACCTACTAATATTGGCAATAATCCAAACTTCTCCTCCATGGCACTTCTATTGGTCATAATTGTCGCACTGTCACTTACTGTCCTAATGGGACTTTTACCCCTGCAGATATAACAGGTCATGGGCAGCATCTTCCTCAAACCTAAAGACACCCGGGTAACATAACCTCCGGGCTCTCATTGCTGCCATGTACTT
The DNA here is from genome assembly GCF_050947455.1 of Rhinoderma darwinii. NCBI lineage: Eukaryota > Metazoa > Chordata > Amphibia > Anura > Rhinodermatidae > Rhinoderma > Rhinoderma darwinii. Next base: position 196,398,224 of record NC_134687.1, read on the forward strand.
CTTACATATGAGTGACAACAACCAGTGACCTTCACCTCACACCTCCACATAAAACTCCTCAGATTGTAATTTGCAGCGCCGTGGCATATTTACACACATTATAATTATAAACCTCAGACAATATAAACAATAGGGCCTCAATTTATAATATAATGCTATCACCAATCTCATGCTATCACCCTCAGGTTTTGGGTCCCATCAGTTCATTGCAAGTCCTGTACATCATTGTCCTCTTCTTCTTCTGTCTTCTGCTCTTCACTGACTGTCGCCCTCAGGGTAACCCACACAATTGTGGACTCAGACTGCACAGTGGTGTCCAGTGGGGGATTTATTATTATCCTCCTCCTAATCACTTACTTATTAAAACACTTGATACTGCTGACGGATTCACTCAGGTCTTTGGTCTTTACTTTACTTTGCTGATGTCATCAGGACTTGGTTTGGTCCTTCTCATCTGTCAGACACCGTGTCTTTTAGTATACGTCACCGGGCTGTACATAGCACCTCATGCTGTGAGCCTGGGGTGAGATCCCACGTAGATGGATTAGTGGAGTTTTATTGTGACTACCACAAACCCTCTGCATCTGTCCTCTTCCTCTGGCAAGTTACTTGTCTGCACGGCTGCTTAGAATTGTGACACTGCCGTCAGTTTATGACAATGGCATTGTACTGGCTCAGGCTGCGCCTGTCACATCTCAGTGATGGAGTTCATCATATTAAAAGTCTTCTAGTTCATGTTTACTGGCACTTGCCGGGGACCCAACCCTTATCAATTGTTAAAATAAATGCTAATCTGGTGATAACATCATCCGCATACACTATAAACGTTGTTCTAAGTACATACAATAATCAAACAAACACCTTTATGTAAGAAAAACTTCTCTGTTCCACTGGACAGGGCACCTAGACAATGTGTATTTACTGGGTACATTGTATTTGCACTTGGTGTTACACTTTTCAGCAGGATTTGTACCTTGATCTCAGCTGATTACCTGGAACAGCTCCTACTCACAGAAATATACACAGATTCCACATGTTTATCTGACAAGTGTTTCAAAACAATTTTTCTCCCCCTACTCTGGTTCGTTTTACCTGGGAAGGCCTCTCAAGGTCTCTTCTCTTTGTGGGAGGCGGGTATGATAAGGTTGGCACCGGTCTGCCAGGACTGTTCTGTAGGCAAATCAAACAGCTGTAACAGAATTTACCAGCAACAGCTGTAAAGCCTAGGACATACCAATTAGATCTCACCACATCGATCCTTGCAGTCTTGGGGCATATGTGAGGTCATACACCATCAATGCAAGTGCCATCAAGAGTGCATTGGGTCCTACCGGTTTACCTTCCTTTATCCGTCCGCATTCTGTCAGAATCTGGTTCTCACGCCTTCCGCTCCCAGTTGGACACTTCCTGTGGAGAACAATCTTTTCATCGCATTATCAGTAATTGATTTTAATCAGATAATTTAATTGAAGAAAAACATTAAGAATTACATATTTATGTTAAACGTTCACACTGGGCAGTAGCTAAAACTGATATATACAAACTGATTTTTCTTCTCTTTATATATATCTATACATACACATATATATACTGCACAGAATTCTCTGCTCTAAAATTTTCCTTTCACAACAAAAATATTTTCAAATGGGAATCTACTTGCACTGAGAAGTTCTCATTTATGCAAACATAATACTGACGCATGCCGCCAATAGTCCAATGCTAAGGCTGGTCCAGAACTTTACATAAAACTTAACCTCAGTATTTAATATTCCCACAACACTTTTTGAATATCATTATTAAACAAACTAACTTTGGAATAACATCTGGAGAACTGCTGACATCTTATCATTGTACAAATACCAGTTCAATACTTGGGATAAGCACTGTTCCTCTGTCACTACACACAACGTCTGCAGTGGGGAAGATACCGGCCGGGCTTCAGGCCACCCTGAGAACAGGTCTACACATACAAGCACATTGTCATACACTTCTACCTCGGGTAGTTGTGTGTTCTGCAGTCGCTGGGACGGGTAATCTGGCCGGGCTGCACTTTTCACAGTTACCTTTGTGTTTTACCTATGTCATGCCGTGCGCACATCATGCAGGCTGCTACAAACCTAGTGGTGGCATTATTGAATCCAGGGACAAGCCAATTTACTGATACCTGGCTGCACATACTCTTGTTCTGTCTTCTCTTGCTCTCTCTATTGGCTTACCCGATGATCCAATAAAGTTCCTACTACCAATGGGCTCATAATTGTGGGCGATGACAAAAGCGTACCTAGAGTCAGTGTAAATGTCGGCTGTCTAACCTTCTGCCAGGTTACAGTCTCAGCAAGCACCTCCAGCTCCGCTCCTTGAGATGAACAAGAAGGTGAGAGTGGTTTCTGATGATTTACCTTGTGCCTTGTATCCTGTCTTGTACATACTGTATATGATGAAGTATCTCTACATTACAAATTTACATTAAAAACCCCATGTCACATATAGATAGTACATTTCAAAGGGGTGGCGTCTTCGTTCTCTAAAATAAAAACAAATGTTATACACTTCTCCACACTCATCTGATAATCCAGAACACTTTGAGAATCTCACTTTTATCAGGTTCTGTAAATACTTGATTAATACAAAAACAAATAAAAATTACTAAAATCTTTACATAAAATTAAAAATGTTCAGATAATTTTCACTTCCTTCCCTACTAAATCTGTAAAGACTCATCTGTGAGTGACCTCGGCCTCTTGTGTAAATTTGCTGGAGGGGGATGCTCTCTTACACAATACCTCATATTGGGTGGAGACTACAGAACATCATACCCAGTGCCATATTTACTGTTCTGGAAGGATCTACACAGAAAAACCTCAACATATAGGTTACTGTCATACACATGTAATGTGAATTACTCATTGGGGTCTCATACACATTTTGTAGATCTCCTGGAACCAAATTCATTAATTCAAAACAAACCAAAATTCTACATGATCAGTCCCTTCACCATTCCCCACTTTTTGGACTCTGCAAAAGTAATGTAGCAGGGTTCAAAACTACATCTCAACATTATAAAGTCGGGCACTCTATCTGGGGGGCACTAGTTTAGCCCCCTGTAATACACAACAGACTGGAACAAAAATGACTTTCTCCGGACGAAAATAAATTTTATCTCTAAAATGACTTGCAACCATTTACCTGTAAAACATCTCACATTTTCCAAAATAACAGTTTAGCAGCACCATAGCATGTGCCTCATGTGTGAAAACAAAAACAAAACAATTGTAATTAGTTATTCAATAAAACAGAAAATAATATATCAAGTAATATTAATTACTGCAAACCAATAAACTATATATTAAAATAGGGAACAGTGGGGTTACATACATTTTCAAGACCCCGTGTCTCACAATATCTGTAGTTTAATACATTTGAATTAACATCAAAACATTCCAACATTAAATCTTATCACATCATAACACATAAATATGCAGCATAACTTTTATCTTTTTGCAGACAAATCCAGCGGGCTGTATACATGCTAATGATCCCTGACAGTTTTCATTGGTCATTTTGGGGGTACACACAATTTTTTGATCACTTTTTATTCAATTTTTTGGAAAGCAAGGTGACCCAAAGACCTGCAATTCTGATAACGTTTTTTATTCTTTTTTTTTTTACAGTATTCACCGTGGGCTAAAAAATTTCAATTTTACTTTATTCTGCGGGTCTATACAATTTCGGCAATACCAAATGTATAATAGTTTTTTACGTTTTGCAGCGTTTGCACAATAAAATTTTTTTTTTTTTTTTTTTTTTTTCACCATATTCTGAGAGCCATAACTTTTTTATCTTTCAGTCAAAAAAGCTGTGTAAAGGCTTGTTTTTTGCGGGACTGGTTGTAGTTTTTATTGGTACTGATTTGAGGACATGCGACTTTTTGATCACTTTTTATTCCATGTTTTGGGAGGGGTGGTGATAAAAAAAATAGCGATTCTGGCATTGATTTTTTTTTTTTTTGCGGTGTTCACTGTGCGGGAAAAATAACATTATAGTTTCATAGTTTGGGTTGTTACAGACGAGGCGAAACCAAATATGTTGACCTTTTTTTCCTTTTTAATTTTTTCCTATAATAAGTGCTTATTATAGGAAAAAAGTCAGTGTTTGTTTTTATTAACTTGAAACTTTTATTTTTACAATTATTTTCAACTTTTTTTTTTTTGTCCCACTAGGGGATTTGAGGTCCTGCACCTCTGATCTTTATTCTAATGTATTACACTACCCACGCTGACACCGCCGGCTGATGTCGCAGGCTCAACTCCTGAGCCAGTGCCATCCTTCTTTTGCGTCCGGAAGCCTTTTATGCCCCGCCTCCGGGCAGGACCTAGCAGGCTTCCGTACTTGGCAGACAGGAGGCCATTGTTAGGCCACCGGTCTGCCAAAATAGCCATTAGAACCCCGCGTTTTGCATTGCGGGGTTCTGATCTGCTAGGAAAACCATAGATGCAGCGCTCGCTTTTGAACGCTGCATCTAAGGGGTTAATCGGCCAGATCGGAAACTAGCTCTGGTCCTGGCTTTTCCCCAGGGTGTCAGCTGTAATATATACCTGACACCCACTGGCGATGGTGCGTGCTCAGCTTCTGAGCCCGTATCAGCAACACAGCGTATCAGTACGTTGTGTTGCGTTAATCCCTTAACGACAACAAAGTACTAGTACTTTGGATGTCGTTAAGGGGTTAAAGCGGATATTTTTTGTATAATTTAAAGTCGTACAGTTTTTCAATATACTTTCTGTATTAATTCCTCATGCTTTTCAAGAACTCTGCTTGTTGTCATGCAGTAGGGACATTCATTGTTTAGTTCCAGTGGATAAAAAATTGTCCATGTGATGAACACACAGGTGCATGGCTCGTTACAGTATATGTATGGCTGAGTTCCCCCGGTGCGGATACGCTGCGTAATAGCACACCCTGTGCGACAGAGGGAATTCCGGGTGAAAACCCGCACCAAACTGTGGCGGAATTGCTGTGGAATTCCGCTGCGGACAGTCCGCACTGGAATTCTGCAGCGACCGTTTTTTTATTTCTTTCTATACATTTTTTGGAAAGTTAGTTTAGACGTTGCAGAAAATTACTTTGTGGAAATTAGGCTGCGGTGCAGATTTTTCCCTCTGCAGCATGCACTTTGCATTGTGGAGAAGAAGCGTAATTTCACTGCGGATTTCAGCCTTTGCAATGCAAAAACGGAAAACTGTGGCAAGTCTGCTGTGATATCTGCAACATCTGAATTACCTGTCAAATATGCAAATGTTGGTGCAGATTCGTTGCGTAATTGCCCCAAATCTGCACCAACATTTGCAGCGGAAAAATTCCACCATGTCTGAACGTGCCCTTAGCTAGCACTCCTGGGATGAAACGTCATGTGATTCGCTGCAGCGGCTGTCACATGGGATGAAGCGTCATCCCAGTAGGCCGGCCCGCTGTTGTAATCCAGGCCAGCCTCTTGGGGTAATGTTTCATCCCACGTGATCGCTGCTACAGCCTGTGATTGGCTGCAGCGGTCCCATTGGATAAAACATCCCAGGAGGCTGGCCTGGATGAAGAAGCACAGACTCCTGGGTAAGAATAAGATTAATTTTTTTCTGAGTTGCGTTTTTTGCGGCAAAATCGCTGCGAACCCGCCGCAAAAAAACTCAACAACTGCTATTTGTTGCGGGTTTTACATCCCCATTGAAATCAATGAGAAAAACCCACAACAAATAAGCAGCATTTACGCAAATACAATTGACATGCTGCAGAATAAAATTCTGCACCGCTGGTCAATTTCTGAGCGTTTTTTCCGCTCAGTATTTAATCAGCGTGTGGATGAGATTTGTTTTTCCTGCTACTGTATTTGCTGCGGATTTACTGCAGCAAATTCAATTGCGGAAAACCGCAGTATTAACGCAACGTGTGAACTGACGCTTTGGGCATGGCCCCACGTGGCATATTTCTTCCGCAACTGTCCGCATCAATGCCGCACAGAATCTGCGTTGCAGATTCTGTTGCGGATCTGCCCAAAATGTGCAGTAAATTGATGCGGACTGGCCGTTGCGTATTGAGGTGAAAGTACTTCCCTTCTCTCTATCAGTGCAGGATAGAGAGAAGGGACAGCACTTTCCCTAGTGAAAGTAAAAGAATTTTATACTTACCGGCCGTTGTCTTGGTGACGCGTCCCTCTTTCGGCATCCAGCCCGACCTCCCTGGATGACGCGGCAGTCCATGTGACCGCTGCAGCCTGTGATTGGCTGCAGCCGTCACTTAGACTGAAACGTCATCCTGGGAAGCCGGACTGGAGAAAGAAGCAGGGAGTTCTCGGTAAGTATGAACTTCTATTTTTTTTACAGGTTGATGTATATTGTGATCGGTAGTCACTGTCCAGGGTGCTGAAACAGTTACTGCCGATCGCTTAACTCTTTCAGCACCCTGGACAGTGACTATTTACTGACGTCGCCTAGCAACGCTCCCATAATTACGGGTGCACACACGTAGTCACCCGTAATTATGGGTGCACACACGTAGTCACCAATAATTACGGGTGCACACACGTAGTCACCCGTAATTACGGGAGCCCCATTGACTTCCTCAGTCTGGCTGTAGACCTAGAAATACATAGGTCCAGCCAGAATGAAGAAATGTCATGTTAAAAAAACAATACGCTCCGCAGCACACATAACATGTACATGACATCTGCGGACTTCATTGCGGAATTTAGAATCTCTTTTGAAGTCAATGGAGAACTTCCGCAATGAGTCCGCAACCAGTCCGCCACACGTCCGCAACATCCATTGTATGCTGCGTACACCAAATTCCGCACCGCAGCCTATGCTCCGCAGCGGAATTTTCCGCATCGTCTAAACGAACCCTACTAAAAAGCAGTGGAAGGCAATGGAGAAACGGGTCCGCTGCGGATTAACGCTGCGGAGTGTCCGCAGCGGAATTCCAGAGCAATTCCGCCACGTGGGGCTTTGCCCTTTAAGAGCTGTGTCTTCTAACGATCCCAGCACCTGTGTGTCTATCACATGACCACGGACAGAATTTTATCCACTGGAAGTAAACAATAGTGTTCCGGCTAAATAATAACAAGTAGAGATATTGAATACCGTGAGGATATATTCAAAAAAGTATATCAAAAATGTTTCCAACTTTTTTATTCAACCAAAAAATAACATTACTTTGCTGAAACTGGACAACCCCTTTCAAGGCAAACAGCTCACTGCTGCAAACACTGCCTGACTCACCTTTTTTAACATTTGAATTCAACCAGTAATTGCAAAATTCCCTGCCTGTTTTTCCAAATGGTCCAACAAGCCCCTGTGTTATTTTCAAGCAAACTTTTAAAAGAGGGGTACACTGGTATAATAGTAATCTACATACAGAATAAAGCCTTTTTATAGGAATAGGTAAACCAGCTTCAAAACAAATTTTTCCTAATTGTCCCTGGATTAAAAGGGCTGCCTGGTGAATTTAGGTTGCTATCTTTCTGTTTGTAAATACGGAAAGCTGACGTGTAACCTGTTGAACTCTCAAACATTTTATAGAGTTTATTTCCCAAATTTGCTCTCTTAGGGCATGACCACACATGGCGGAATTCCTCCGCAACTGTCCGCATCAATGCCGCACAGAATCTGCGTTGCAGATTCTGCAGCGGATCTGCACAAAATGTGCAGAAAATTGATGCGGACTAGCTGCTGCGGACTGCGGGAAAAGTGCTTCCCTTCTCCCTATCAGTGCAGGATAGAGAGAAGGGACAGCACTTTCCCTAGTGAAAGTAAAAGAAATTCATACTTACCGCCCGTTGTCTTTATGACGCGTCCCTCCTTCGGCATCCAGCCCGACCTCCCTGGATGACGCGCCAGTCCATGTGACCGCTGCAGCCTGTGCTTGGCCTGTGATTGGCTGCAGCCGTCACTTACACTGAAACGTCATCCTGGGAGGCCGGACTGGAGACAGAAACAGGGAGTTCTCGGTAAGTACGAACTTCATTTTTTTTTACAGATACATGTATATTGGGATCGGTAGTCACTGTCCCGGGTGCAGAAACAGTTACTGCCGATCGCTTAACTCTTTCAGCACCCTGGACAGTGACTATTTACTGACGTCTCCTAGCAACGCTCCCGTCATTACGGGAGCCCCATTGACTTCCTCAGTCTGGCTGTAGACCTAGAAATACATAGGTCCAGCCAGAATGAAGAAATGTCAAGTAAAAAAAGCAAGACGCATCCGCAGCACACATGACATGTGCATGACAGCTGCGGACTTCATTGCGGAACTTTGAATCTCCATTGAAGTCAATGGAGAAATTCCGCCATGAGTCCGCCACTGCTCCGCAACAGACAGAGCATGCTGCGGACACCAAATTCCGCTCCGCAGCCTATGCTCCGCAGCGGAATTGTACGCATCGTGTAAACGAACACTGCTAAATTAAAGTGAAAGTCAATGTAGAAACGGCTCCGCTGCGGATTAACGCTGCGGAGTGTCCGCAGCGGAATTTAAGTGCAATTCCGCCATGTGTGAACCCGCCCTTAGGGCTTGTCCACACGTAACGGAATTTCTGCAGCAATTCCGCCGAGACTAGCAGGATTTTTGCTGCGGAAAAACCGCACCATTTCCAGCGTTTTTCTCAATGTTGGGAGATGGTGACATCTCCTCTGATAGCGCAGCAATTCAGTCGACTTTCCGCAGCAAGAAGTGACGTGCTGCAGTACGAAAAATACACACCGCGGGTCAATTTCCGGTCGGAAATTTTACGCAGCGTGTGGATGAGATTTGTTAAATCTCATCCACTTTGCTGCTACTGTATACTGCTGCGTAATTTTCCGTCCAATTCTGGACGGAAAATACGCAGCAATTCCCACTACATGTGGACGAGCACTTAGATGTAATAAACTGTTTAAAGTGAAGTTTTTCATTGATCAGTCCCTTGTGAAATTCAAATTAATTGTTTTGGGTAGGGGTGTAAAGTTTTAAAAATTATTCTGACAGCTCCCTGATATTTGGGCTAATTTTGTATAATCATTCAAATTATGGGCATTTTTTGGAGGAAAACTGGCTGCTATCATTGAAATGCCAAATTCTCATCAGAATTTCATACCATGTTCTTGGAAAAATGGCAGAAAAGGCAGTGGTGGTTAGACAGGGCGGGTGAACTAGTAAGAGCGTATACTAGTGTTTTTTTTTTTTTAACAAGCTACATTGCAAGTGTGAGGTCTAGACATTTTTTCATCTCCTGAACATTTTGTTGGTGTTCATATGTTTTGTAGGGCAAAATAGGAGCCTGATTTTATTTGTGATAGATTCGGCAGCATATAAATTTATCTGCGAGACCATCTGCTCTAATAAATCATATGTGATGAAGTGGTTTAAAAAATTTACCTGTACAAAATCTTACATCTCCACATTTATACCTGGGATGGCATTAAAGTCATGGACGAATGAGGTAGAGGAATTTACAGCCTCCCATCTTGGAAATTATACTTCTAATGGCATACCTCCTTGTAGACTGGAGTGCGCACCCTCAACTGTACTAGGCATGTCGCTTGTACTGGGCATTGTACTCTCATTTATAGAGGTTTCTCCAGTAGCCGTCTCTGCCTTCCCCATACCGGTCCTTGGCATTTTTGAGGATGGACCAGAATGACTGTTACTTTCTGAGGTATCATTTTAGTTTAGAGCAAAACCCTCCAAATCGTTATCCGCATCTGTCAAAACACTCTCTACATTGTCAGAACATAATAGAGCATACACCTCCGCTGCAGTGTAAAACTGATGTGCTATTGTTTTAATTACATTTTTTAATACTTTGTAAGTGAAACTAATTTAGTCTGTCAGAGAAATTAATTAATTGATGAATTGATATAACACTCCCTACTGAATTATATAAAGCAATTATGTGTATATAATTAAGTGTTGCATAAATGAATTAATAAGGTTATTAAATATAAATCGTATTAGAACAAATAAATTAATGTAGATAATTAGTTGATTAACATAGTAACAGTAATTTAGTATGAACGGCTGAAAAAAGACATCTGTCCATTCAGTTCAGTCTATTATCCTGCAATGTTGATGCAGAGGAATACAAAAAACAAAACAAAAGCCAGTTTTACTCGTCCTACGTCAGAAATTTCGTCCCAACGACAAATATAGCAATCAGAATTAATCCCTGGATCAACAACCCACTGTAATATCATTACACTGAAGAACAGAATTCAAGCCCCTTTTGAAGTCTTTGGCTATGTTCACACAGGGCGGATACACTGCATAAAGGTACACAGCATATCCGCCCTGGCGGCCGCAGGGAATTCCGGCCGAAGGACCGCACTAAATTGTGGTGCAGTTTTTTGTCCAGAATGTGCTCTATGGAAAACTGCACATAAAAAAAACAAAAGCACATACTTACCCTATGACGTCCTGCAGTCCTCTTGGAATGATGTTTCATCCCATGTGACCGCTGCAGCCTGTAATTTGCTGGAGCGGTCACATAGAATGAAACGTATAAGATATAAGATTATTTTTTTTCAGAGTTGCTTTTTTTGCAATGAAATCACAGCTTTTCTGCAGCAAAAAACGCAACATCTGCTATTTGTTGCAGATTTTAGCTCCCTATCGAATTCAATGGGTAAAAACCCACAAAAAAAAAAGCAGCGATTAAGCAAATACAATTTACTTGCTGCGGATTAACCCCTTCCCGCACCATGACGTAACTGCACATCCAGGTGAGCAGTAACTTCGTGCACTTAGACGTGCAGTTACGTCTGCACTTTAAAAGTTAACCGCGACGCGGCTCTATATCACAGCGGCAGTTAACTGCTAAGAGCGACTGCCCTTATCTTCAGGCAGAGTACAAGGGGCCAATCAGAGCAATCTCTTGTCGGGGATCGCTCCGATTAGTTAGTCTGTACAGACTAGTGTAGAAAAATATGTTTACAGGCTCTGATCTCCTCTGTTGGTGTATGAAAGTCGGAGAGCTCAGAGCATGTATTGTCATTGTGCTAATCAGAGACAAAAAGACCCCAAATTAACCCCTTGATCACAGTTCCCTCACATTGATCATTCCCCCACCTCTCCTATTGGGTTAGTCAGTGTCAATTTAGTTAGTGTCAGTCAGCGTCAGTCCGTCTGTTAGTCAGTGTCAGTCCCCATCTGTGCGTCAGTCAGAGTCAGACCGACTATCAGTCAGCGTCAGACCATCTCTTAGTCAGTGTCAGTACGTCAGTTTGTTAGTGTCAATCAGTGTCAGTGCATCAGTCAATCAGCATCAGTTAGTGTCAGTATTAGTATGTGATTGTCAATCAGTCACCGTCACTTAGTCATCGTCTTTTTGTCAGTGTAGAGTTTAGTCAGTGTTAGGCTTTGTTCACATCTGCGTTGTGATCTTCCGTTGGACACCGCCGGCAGCTGATGGAACCCATTGACTTTAATAAGTTCCGTCGGCGATCCGTTGGGGTGTCCATGATTTTACCAAACACAATAGCGCTGCATGCTGCGCTATTGTCTCCAGTAATCTCCGCTAATCCCTGCCAGATCTGCGACGGAGGCCCCTAATGGAACCTCCAATGCAGATGTGAATGAAGCCTAAGTTAGTCAGTTTTAGTGTCATAAAATATGTATTTTTTTAAATTAGTGTCTGTTAGTGTTAGTGTTTTATGTAAGACAAAAAAAAGTTCTATATTATATTATTTTTATACAGCTCTCTGCAGTATACATATATACATTTATAGCACATATAAAATACAAATGTCCCGCAGAACATACACTGCAAAAGAGGCGCATGAGATGCTCGCATCGAACACAGATACTGCGAGTGATGTAGGATCCACTTTTGCTCTGTCCTCCTTCTCAACTGACACCGAGGAACCTCCTCACAGTCGCAGGGGGGGTTAGTGTTCAGGTTACAACTGTTTCTAATAATGCAGATCTTGTTGGGAATGTCAATGTTCGTGAAAACCTCGGTAACAGTGATCATAATATAGTTACATTTTACCTATACTGTAAAAAACAAACGCAGGCTGGGAGGGCAAAAACATTTAATTTTAAGAAAGCCAATTTCCCCAGGATGAGAGCTGCAATTCAGGATATGGACTGGGAAGAACTAATGTCAAATAATGGAATAAATGATAAATGGGAGATTTTCAAATCTACTTTGAGTTATTATAGTGCAAAATTTATTCCTATAGGTAACAAGTATAAACGACTCAAATTAAACCCCACATGGCTTACACCTTCTGTGAAAGGGGCAATACACGACAAAAAAAGGGCATTTAAAAAATACAAATCTGAGGGTACAGCTGTAGCCTTTGTAAAATATAAAGAGCTTAATAAAATCTGTAAAAATGTAATAAAATTAGCAAAAATACAAAATGAAAGGCAGGTGGCCAAGGATAGTAAAACAAATCCCAAAAAATTCTTCAAGTATATAAATGCTAAAAAGCCAAGGTCTGAACATGTAGGACCCCTAGATAATGGTAATGGGGAGTTGATCACTGGGGATCATGAGAAGGCAGAGTTACTAAATGGGTTCTTTAGCTCTGTATATACAACAGAAGAAAGAGCAGCTGATGTAGCCGGTGCCAGTGCTGTTAATATATCAGTTGATATACTGAATTGGATGAATGTAGATATGGTCCAAGCTAAATTAAATAAAATAAATGTGCACAAGGCCCCGGGACCAGATGGGTTACACCCTAGAATTCTTAAAGAGCTTAGTTCAGTTATTTCTGTCCCCCTTTTCATAATATTCAGAGAATCTCTAGTGACTGGAATAGTGCCAAGGGACTGGCGCAGCGCAAATGTGGTGCCTATTTTCAAAAAGGGCTCTAGGTCTTCCCCGGGTAATTATAGACCAGTAAGCTTAACATCCATCGTGGGGAAAATGTTTGAGGGGCTATTGAGGGACTATATACAGGATTATGTGACAATAAATAGCATTATAAGTGACAGCCAGCACGGTTTTACTAAGGACAGAAGTTGTCAAACTAACCTAATCTGTTTTTATGAAGAGGTGAGCAGAAATCTAGACAGAGGGGCCGCTGTGGATTTAGTGTTTTTGGACTTTGCAAAGGCATTTGACACTGTCCCCCATAGACGCCTAATAGGTAAATTAAGGACTATAGGTTTAGAAAATATAGTTTGTAATTGGATTGAGAATTGGCTCAAGGACCGTATCCAGAGGGTTGTGGTCAATGATTCCTACTCTGAATGGTCCCCAGTTATAAGTGGTGTACCCCAGGGTTCAGTGCTGGGACCACTATTATTCAACTTATTTATTAATGATATAGAGGATGGGATTAATAGCACTATTTCTATTTTTGCAGATGACACCAAGCTATGTAATATAGTTCAGTCTATGGAAGATGTTCATGAATTGCAGGCAGATTTAAACAAACTAAGTGTTTGGGCGTCCACTTGGCAGATGAAGTTTAATGTAGATAAATGTAAAGTTATGCATCTGGGTACCAACAACCTGCATGCATCATATGTCCTAGGGGGAGCTACACTGGCGGATTCACTTGTTGAGAAGGATCTGGGTGTACTTGTAAATCATAAACTCAATAACAGCATGCAGTGTCAATCAGCTGCTTCAAAGGCCAGCAGGATATTGTCATGTATTAAAAGAGGCATGGACTCACGGGACAGGGATGTAATATTACCACTTTACAAAGCATTAGTGAGGCCTCATCTAGAATATGCAGTTCAGTTCTGGGCTCCAGTTCATAGAAAGGATGCCCTGGAGTTGGAAAAAATACAAAGAAGAGCAACGAAGCTAATTAGGGGCATGGAGAATTTAAGTTATGAGGAAAGATTGAAAGAATTAAACCTATTTAGCCTTGAAAAAAAGACGACTAAGGGGGGACATGATTAACTTATATAAATATATTAATGGCACATACAAAAAATATGGTGAAATCCTGTTCCTTGTAAAACCCCCTCAAAAAACAAGGGGGCACTCCCTCCGTCTGGAGAAAAAAAGGTTCAAGCTGCAGAGGCGACAAGGCTTCTTTACCGTGAGAACTGTGAATCTATGGAATAGCCTACCGCAGGAGCTGGTCACAGCAGGGACAGTAGATGGCTTTAAAAAAGGGTTAGATAATTTCCTAGAACAAAAAAATATTAGCTCCTATGTGTAGAAATTTTTCCTTCCCTTTTCCCGTCCCTTGGTTGAACTTGATGGACATGTGTCTTTTTTCAGCCGTACTAACTATGTAACTATGTAACTATGTAACTGAACCTAATTGTTTGCCCCCAACCGCCTACACCCCCAAGTCCCGGACTTTACTGCAGCTGCAGGGATCCAAGTACAGACAGCATGGTTGTCAGAAATAGAATTTGTCCAGCTGTTCTTTTCTGACAGACTTGTTGAAAAAATTGTTGAGCTGACGAATCTATGTGCTCAACAATTTATTGCTGCAAACCCCAGTTCTTTCTATGCCAGGCCATACAAGTGGCATCCCACGAACACAGCAGAAATGCTGCAATACTGGGGATTAGTCCTAAATATGGGCCTAACTAAGAAGACGTCGGTGAGGGTCTACTGGTCCATTGATGCGCTTCACCACTGCCCCTTACTAAAATGCCCAGGGCTCGTTTTGATTCAATTCAAGAATTTATTCACTACACCGATAATTCCCAGTGCCACCCCCCAGGATGACCCAATTTTGACAGTTTCTTCAAAATTAGACCCCTTTTTTCTTATTTGGCCCAAACATCTTCCTCTTAATATACTCCTAGACGAAAAATTGCCATTGACGAGTCCTTGGTGCATTTCTTTCAAATATATTTTTATTGGTTTATCATTCTCAATAGCAAACAAAGGAAAGGTACTATCAGTTGATACAAGATCATCAAAGTGATAGCATGTCTATATTAACCCCTTAACGCTCAGCGACATAATTTTCTGTCGCGCTAACCATGCCGTTCGCGCTCAGCGACGGAATATTACGTTGCGGGAGTAACGGCCATTTCGGCCGTCTTCCCGACACATGCAGGAGCTGTGACAGCTGCTGTCTCGTACAGCAGCTGCCGCAGCTCCTACAGCAGGGACCGATCGCTGTGTCCCCGCTGATTAACCCCTTAAAAGCCGCTTTCAATACCAAACGCGGCTTTTTAGGGGTTAAGCTACAATCGCCGGCCTGCTACACGACAGCGGCCGGCGAAAGTGACTATGGCAACCGGACACCAAACAATGGCGTCTGGCTATGCCATAGACGGAAGCCTAGTGGGTTCTGACAACGTCAGGACCCACTATGCTTGCTGTCAGTGAGTAGCTGACAGTTCTAATACACTGCACTACGCAGGTAGTGCAGTGTATTAGAATAGTGATCAGGGCCTCCTGCCTCAAGTCCCCTAGTGGGACAAAGTAATAGAGTAAAAAAAAAGTAAAAAAAAGATGTGTAAAAATAAGAAAATAAACGTTTTAAAAGTATTAAAAGTAAAAATCCCCCTTTTTCCCTTATCAGTCCTTTATTATTAATAAAAATATATAAACAAACAAATAAACTATACATAATTGGTATTGCCACGTCCGTAACGGCCTGAACTACAAAATTATTTCATTATTTATCCCACGCGGTGAACGCCGTAAAAGAAAATAATAATAAACCGTACCAGAATCACAAATGTTTGGTCACTTCACCTCCAAAAAAATGGAATAAAAAGAGATCAAAAAGTCACATGTACCTAAAAATGGTAATGATCGAAACTACAGTTCGTTACGCAAAAAATAAGTCCTCGCACAGATTTATCGATGGAAAAATAAAAAAGTTATGGCTCTTAGAATAAGGTAACACAAAAAGTGAATGATTTTTTACAAAAAGTATTTTAATGTGCAAACGCCATAAGACATAAAAAAAACTATAAACATATGGTATCTCCGTAAGAATCTGTATCGATCCGCAGAATAAAGTGAATATGTCATTTATAGCGCACGGTGAACGCTGTAAAAATATTAGAATGAAAAAACAATCGTAGAATTGCTGTTTTTTAGTCACCACGCCACTTAAAAATAGAATAAAAACGGATCAAAAAGCCGCATGCACCCCATGAAAACTACAATGAATTCCTCAAGGTGTCTAGTTTGGGGGTCACTAAATGGGGTCACTTTTTGGGGGTTTCCACTGTTTTGGCACCACAAGACCTCTTCAATCCGGACATGGTGCCTAATAAAAAGGAGGCCTCAAAATCCTCTAGGTGCTCTGTTGGTTCGGAGGCCTGTGCTTCAGTCCTGCAGAATCTGGGCAATAAGTATTGAGTTGCGTTTCTCTGGTTAAACCTTTTGGGTTATAAAAAAAAATGGAATAAAAAGGATTTTCTGACAAAAAAAATAAAATATGTAAATTTCCCCTCTACTTTGCTCTAAATTCAGGTGAAACACCTAAAGGGTTCATAAACTTTCTAAATGCTGTTGTGAATACTTTGAGGGGTCTAGTTTCTAAAATGGGGTGTTTGATGGGGGTTTCTAATATATGGGCCCCTCAAAACAACTTCAGAACTGAACTGGAACCTAAAAAAAAAAAAAAATGAGGCAATACTTTGATTCTTACATTATACTGATAATGAGCAGTGCCCACCCCGAGATGACCCCATTTTTGACCGTTTGTATAAACGGAGACCCCTATTAGACCGTTTCAGTGCCCGGTTTTCCCAAGCATTCACCCCCGAGAATTGTATTTCTATTGATGAGTCCTTGGTAGATTTTAAAGGGAGTCTTCAATTCCGCCAGTACCTGCCGGGTAAGAGGGCAAGGTATGGCGTGAAGATGTATAAGCTGTGCGAGAGTGCATCAGGGTATACCTACAAATTTAGTATATATGAAGGGAAGGACAGCAGTATTCAGCCCCCACAATGCCCCCCCTTACTGGGAGTTAATGCAAAAATTGTTTGGGATTTGGTGCACCCACTGCTGGACCAGGGTTACCAGCTCTACCTGGATAATTTTTATACCAGCTTCCCACTCTTCAACTGCCTCACTTCCAGAAGTACTGCGGCATGTGGCACTGCTAGAAGAAATCTGAGAGGCCTCCCTAAGACTCTGCTTGGGCAAACACTCAGAAGGGGTGAGAGCAGTGCACAAACTAGCAGCAACATATTGTGTGTCAAGTACAAGGACAAGAGAGAGGTCACACCAGTACCCATGTACTTGTATGAGGTACCAGTACAGAGACCCCCAAACCAGACTGCATCCTGGACTACAATAGGTACAAGGGAGGGGTGGACTTGTAAGATCAAATCCTGAAGCCCTACAGCACCGTGCGGTGTGGTATAAGAAGCTGGCCGTGCACATCATACCGATGGTATTATACAATGCGTACGTGCTACGTCGATGGGCAGGCCAGAGGGGAACTTTCCTGGAATTTCAAGAGGTGGTTATCAAGAAACAAGTTTTTAGGGACCAGGAAGAGGGGGGGGTCCCAGTACTTCTGGGAGCGAGGCCACACGCATCGCAGCAGGTCATCACTTTCCAGGAGAAGTTCCCCAAACTGGCAAGAAGGGAAAAAGTCAAAAGAGGTGCAAAGTCTGTTATAAGAGGGGGATAAGGAAAGACACAATATATCAATGTGACACATGTCCCGAAAAACTAAGGCTCTGTATGAAAGTGTTTTAAAATGTATTATACATCCCTTGATTTTTAATCTACACCAGTTTTACTTACCCTGATGCCCTCCGCACAGCTTCTCCCCCTCATCTTTCCCTTCTGAGACCTGCTGCGTGCCCAGGCAGCTGATAACAGCCACATGTAGGGTATTGCTGTACCCGGGAGAACCCACATTACAGTTTATGGGGTGTATGTCTCCAATCAAAATGCTCACTACACCTCTAGATGAATGCCTTAAGGGGTGTAGTTTTAAAACGGGGTCACTTCTCGGGGGTTTCAACTGTACTGGTACCTCAGGGGCTTCTGCATACATGACTTCGCATGACGAAAATCCCCAGTAGGCCAAATGGTGGTCCTTTCATTCAGAGCCCTCCCATGGGCCCAAACGGCAGTTTATCACCACAAATGGGATATTGCCGCACTCAGGACAAATTGGGCAACAAAATGGGTTATTCTGTTCCCTGTGAAAATAAGAAATTCTGATAAAAAATGACATCTTATTGAAAAAAATTGAAATTTTTTTCATTTTACAGCCCAATTCAAATAGGTGCTGTGAAAAAACTGTGCAGTCAAAATGGTAACAACAACAACAACCATAAATTAATTCCTTGAGGGGTGTAGTTTCCAAAGTAGGGTCACTTCTGGTGGGTTTCCATTGCTTTGATACCTCTGGGGCTCTGCAAATGCGACATGGCACCCAAAAACCAATCCACAAAATCTGCACTTCAAAGAACACACAGCGCTCCTTCCGTTCTGAGGCCTCCCATGGGCCCAAACGGCAGTTTATCACCACAAATGGGGTATTGCTGTATTCAGGAGAAATTGGGCAACAAAATGTTTTTTTTTGTTACCTGTGAAAATAAGACATTTTGATGAAAAATTCAATTTTATTGGAAAAGTTCATTTTTTTAATTTCACAGCCCAATTCAAATACGTGCCGTGTAAAAACTGTGGGGTCAAAATGGTAAAAACAACCATAAATGAATTCCTTGAGGGGTGTCGTTTCCGAAATGGGGTCACTTTTGGGGGATTTTTACTGTTTTGGCACCTCAACACCTCTTCAAACCTGGCATGCTGCCTAAAATATATTCTAATAAAAAAAGAGGCCTCAAAATGCACTAGGTGCTTCTTTGCTTCTGGGACTTGTGTTTTAGTCCACAAGCGCACTAGAGACACATGTGGGAAATTTCTAAAAACTGCAGAATCTGGACAATACATATTTAGTAGTGTTTCTCTGGTAAAACCTTCTGTGTTACAGAACAAAAATTAATACAATTGAAATTTAGCAAGAAAAATTAAATTTGCAAATTTCACCTCCACTGGCTTTAATTCCTGTGAAATGCCTAAAGGGTTAAATAAACGTTCTAAATGCTGTTCTGAATACTTTGAGGGGTCTAGTTTTAAAAATGGGGTGTTTTATGGGGGTTTCTAATACATAGGCCCCTCAAAGCCACTTTGGAACCAAACAGGTACCTTAAAAAAAAAGGCTTTTGACATTTTCTTAAAAATATGAGAAATTGCTGTTTATGTTCTAAGCCTTGTAACGTCCAAGAAAAATAAAAGAATGTTTAAAAAACAATGCCAATCTAAAGTAGACATATGGGAAATGTGAACTAGTAACTATTTTGGGTGGTATAACCATCTGTTTTACAAGCAGATGCATTTAAATTCTGAAAAAATGCTATTTTTTATACATTTTCTCAAAATTTAGCAATTTTTCACCAATAAACGCTGAATATATCGTCCAAATTTCACCACTAACATAAAGCCCAATATCTCACGAGAAAACATTCTCAGAATCACTTGGATAGGTTTAAGCATTCCAACATTGTTACCACATAAATTGAAATATGTCAGATTTGAAAAATGGGCTCTGAGCCTTAAGGCCCAAACTAGGCTGCGTCCTTTAAGGGGTTAACATAGTTTTACAAATGAGTAAACAAAGTAAGTAAGTTACATTATAGAAATTCGGAAAAAACACATCGATATTAATTAATATTCAAGTAAATGTAGACAATAAAGGAATTCCAGGAATAGTAGACTGGTTAAGATGATGCTAAATATGTGAGAATGAAGAGCGAAGCTCAAGTGTAAGCGCTGCTAGAGGGTCACCCGGAATGTATCTAATTTGAAAATAGGAAGCATGTTATAGAATGGAATAGGCCAATTCAAGCAAGTTGAGATTAAGGCATTTTAAGTAATGTAGAGGAGAGCTTGCCATACTCTTGTGGATCTCGGAGATAGGTAAGCCATGCAGACCAGATTCTCTTGTAGTTGCTCATGTTTCTCTGAGCAACATGGCTCAACTCCTCCAGTCTAGAGATCTGGGCAACTTTGTTCCTGGTGCATTTCAAGCAGAGGGTGAAATTTAGGCAGTGTTTTCTCAACAAGCGTGGCAGGTATGGCATAAAAATGTATAAATTGTGAGAGTCCGAGTCGGGTTACACGAACATTTTTAAAATTTATGAGGGAAGGGACAGTCGGATTGAGCCCCCAAACTGCCCCCCATCCAATGGGAAGATTATGTTGGACCTCCTGCACCCACTGTTTGATCAGGGGTACCACGTGTAGCTTGACAACTAGTACACGAGTGTACACTTGTTCAAGTGCCTGGCGGAGCATAAAACGGTGAGGTGTATGATGGTCCGCAAAAATTTAAGGCACCTCCCAAAGACCCTTCAGAACCAAACCTTGCAGCTTGGGAAGAGCAGGGTGCTCCATAGTGAAGGGGGTACATTTTTTAACCCCTTCCCACTGCAGCCCTTTTTCAGATTTTCATTTTTGTTTTTTCCTTCCTACATTCTAAAAGCCATAACTTTTTTATTTTTCCATCGATATAGTCCTATGAGGGTTTGATTTTTGTGGACGAGTTGTAGTTTTTCATAGCATCATTTATTGTGCCATATAATGTACTAGGAAAATGTACTGGAAAAAAATTATTTGTGGGGTAGAAAATGAAAAAAACAGTGTTTCCTCTATTGTTTTTTGTGCGTCTTTTTTACAGAATTCACTGTGAAATTAAAACAACATGTTAACTTTATTCTGTGGGTCAATACGATTACAGCGATACCAAATATATATAGTTTTTTTTCTATGTTTTACAACTTTTACAAGTAAAAACCTAAGTGTAAAAAATAAAATTAATTTTTTGTCACCAAATTCCGAGAGCTATAACTTTTTTATTTTTCCGTCGATTAAGTGGTATGAGGGCTTATTTTTTGCGGAATAAGCTGTAGTTTTTAATTATACCATTTTGGGGTTCATGCAACATTTTGATCACTTTTTATTTCATTTTTTGTGGGAGATGAAGTGACCAAAAAAGAGAGATTCTAGCGTTTTCATTTTGTTTGTTTTTTATGGCGTTCACCATGCGGGTTAAATAATGATATATTGTAATAGTTCAGACTTTTACGGACGTGGCTATACCAATTACGTTTATTTATTTATTTTGTTACTATGCTCCAGGGGGAAATGAAAATGTTAAATATAGCAGCGCTTAATAGGAGCACAAACATGGCGGACCTGGGGGCCCCCAGGCAGCTATAGCAACCATCGCCACCCCGCGATTGCATTGCGGGGGGCACGATGAGCTGTTAGAGGGGGTCGCCCCCTCTTTCTAATTTTTTAAATGCTATGGTCCAGTGACGTAGCTATAGGGGTCGCAGCGGTCGCAGTTGTGACCGGGCCCCCAAGCCTGAGGGGCCTGCAGGGCCCCCGTTGCAACGCAATGTGCTAATACAAATATTGTATTTGCTGTGATGCCAGCACTTCCTGGTTATGGGCATGGTTTGTTTAGACGTCACAGTGACATGGTACACTCAGCGTACCATGTGACCGCGACGTCACGCGAGGGGGTGTTCCAGCCACTGTGGAAGAGCCGATGTGGAAGAGCATGGAAGACTGCAGGTGAGCTACAGAGGGGGCCCATAATGTATGTGTGTTGTATTGTACTGTCTGTTGTATTGTACTGTCTGTGTTTGCGATAGAGGGCGGAGAGGGGGGCTTTAAATTACAGGCCCCAGTCTCCTTTCTCCACCGCAAACACAAACTTCACGACACAATACATTACAAACTCTGGGTCGCACTCTCCCTGGGGGGTCGTTTGAAGACCTTCGGGGGGGTCGCGAACCACTCACCGAGGTCCTGCTTCCAACTGTAGTTGCGTCCTCAGGACGCAGATCTAGTTGAATTTAATCCTGGAGCAAGGAGCTGACGGCTCCTTCCTCCAGCATTCACTCTGCCGTGAGCTATTAGCGGCTCGGCGCAGACAGGCACGATTTAGTGATGTCATCGCGCCTGTCTGCGCCAAGTCACTCATAACACAAGGCAAAGGAGGAGAAGGATCTCCTCCTCCACCCGCCGTAGGAACGGGGATAGGTAAGTAACTTTATTATTTTTCTATTATGCACATATGGAGGAATTATACTGTATAAGGAGGGGGGCTGATATGGTGGCAGCTATGAGGGGCATTCTACTGTATGGGGGGCTGATATGGTGGCAGCTATGAGGGGCATTATACTGTATGGGGGGCTGATATGGTGGCAGCTATGAGGGACATTATACCGTATGGGGTCTGCTATGGGGGCATTATACCATCTGGAGGGCTGATATGGTGGCAGCTATGGGGGCATTACACTGTAGGGAGACAGCTATGGGGGATTATTCTGTGTGGGGGCAGCTAAAGGGGGCATTATACTGTATGGGGCTGCTATGGGGGCATTATACTGTATTGGAGCATTATACTGAGTGGGGCAGCTAAGGAGGGTATTCTGTGTGGGGGCAGCTATGAGGGGAATTATACTGTATGGGGCTGCTACTTGGGCATTTTACTCTATGGGGGCATTTATGGGGGCATTCTACTGTATGGGGCAGCTATGGAGGCAAAATACTGTATGGCGCTGCTATGGGGGCATTTATACTTTATGGGGGCATTATACTATGTGGGGCGGCTATGGGGAGCATTATACTGTATGGGGGCAGCTATGGGGAGCATTATACTGTATGGGGGTAGCTATGGGGGGCATTATACTGTGTGGGGGTGGCTATGGGGGAATTATATTGGGAGGGGCTGTTGGGCAAGGCGGCTGGCCATAGGCGCAGCAGGGGTCTTGTGGTGTTGGGGAGGGGTAGGGGGCCGAAGCTGAATTCTTGCACCAGGGCCCATGAGCTTTTAGCTACGCCCCTGCTGCGGTCGCTATTGAACGCGGCATTTAACGAGTTAAACGAGCGGGATCGCGCTCGTTGCTCTGAAGTGATGGCTGTAACATACAGCCAACACCGGCATCGTATGGAGCGGGTTCACTCAGTGAACCTGTTCAATACTTCCCCTACCCGACTTTGACGTATGGATACGTCAAATGTCGGGAAGGGGTTAAAATTTAGGGACAAGAAGGATGTCCTAATGCTGACATCCATACATGATGCCACCTGCTCCCTTGTTCCTGTGTGTGATGCAACATCCAGCACCACATCACCTGTGTGCATCCAGGCGTATAACAAATTTATGGGGGGAGTGGTTCTGTCTGTGCCAATGTTTCATTTACAATTATCCTCCCTTTCATTTACAATTACCGTCCCTTCCATTTACGATAACCGTTTGATCATTAAAAATTTAACATCCCCCCGTAACAAAACTAAAAATTCTCATTATGCCCCTAGATGATTACCTAGGATTTGTAATATGTTGCAGTATCTGCAAGTTTTTAGAACTATACAAACATGACATGTGCCAAAAAATCATCCAAGTAAAATAAGGCCTCAAAGTCCTAGTGGTGGTCCAATACTTTCAGACCATGCCATATTTCCAGCAACAGCAGATTAGGGCCAATTTGGGGGTATTTCTAAACTCATCCCAATCCCTCCAGCGCCTCTGCTTCTATTCCTCACCACCACTGTGTATTGAGATAGCTGCAGCGATGATGGGCTTGTAAACCCAGGTAATCGCTGCAGCCGATCACTGTTCCCAGTGGGTATACGGCACAGGATCGATGAGGCCAGTGCTTGGCTGCATCGATCACATGGGTATACAGGCATGTCATTGCTGCAGTTATGTCAATAAACAGCGGTGGGGAAAAACAGAAGCGGCGGTGGTGGAACGACAGGGATCTGTTAAGGTGAATAATGGTTCTTTTTTCTATTTTTGCATCCCTTCTACAGTGGCCAATTTTTAAAATAGCTTGTAAATCCCTTTAGCTATAATTTGCCTAATTGCCTAATATACCCTAATCACTTGCCCTACATAAACCTTCCTTGCTAGATATAAATATATTAAAGTGTAGCTAAATGTTCGACAAAAACTTCTGACATGTCACTATTGACCCTCGGCAGTCGGAAAGCAGTTAAGATATGTAGGGGTTCATTGTACATCATACCAACTGAAATGTTTTATAATGGTTAACTTTGTTCCTCCTCCAACATTTTGAATGTATGGTTAATCTACCTGAAGTTTCTTTAATTATGATGAGACACTTTAATAATATTGCGAACAGGGCTATGGATATGTTCCCGAGATAGAGAGATTTCAGGTGATGGGATTACCCCCTTTTCAGTAGTTTCTGAATTAGATAGGGCTCACAGATGTGTTGAGAGATAAATGGCCAACAATTAACAAATATTTCTGTACCTCCTCTACTTATCGGTACCATCCCATATAGACCTGTTGTTGAGTAATTCTTTACTCTTGCCATATGTTAACTATGTAGAATACTTACCTCATACAGTATCGGATAATTGTCCGCTGGTGCTGTCTCAAGTTAAGGATGGGGCACAGAGTTGGGATTAAAATTTAACTCATCCTGGCTAAAACTATTTAGGTGGAAACTAGAGGCAGAGGTGTAAGAATACTTTCAGTTTGATGCTAGGCACTTCAACAAGCAGTGGGCAGTTTCCAATGAAAAAGTCATGGAAGCTGACGGTATCCTAGCGGAGGTTTACAAAGAGTAGCGGGAAGAATTCCTCCCTTTATTGTTGTCAATATTTCAGGACAGCTTTGATAAAGGGCATTTGTCAGCTTCTTTTTATGAGGCAGTGGTGGTGGTTTTGCCTAATATTGAAAAGATTTGATTCCTATCCCTGTAGACCAAGACCAGAGACGTAGCTAGGTTCTCCAGCACCTGGGGCAAAGATTCAGTTTGGCGCCCCCCCCCCCAACTTCTTTCCCTACTTCTCCTTCCCCATGTTTGTTTTCTCTACAATCAATGACGTGTCATTTTTTTTTTCATTTTTTTTTATAATGTAACTCGAGCATAATACCATTTGTAAGTTTTACAAGCAATGTGCCTGACTAAAACAGATGGTATAACTGTGGCTAATGAGACTATATGGTGACAAAATGAACATCCTCCTCTTGTAGATAGTGCCACACAGTCCCCCTGTAGATACTGCCACCCCCTTGTAGATAGTGCTACACACCCCCTCCTGAAGATGGTGCTAGCACACCCCCCCTTGTAAATACTGCCATACGCCTCTGTAGATACTGCCACACTCCCCTCCTTGGAGATAGTCCCACACACCCCCTGTATACAGTCCAAACACACCACCTGTAGATCCCCCATTGTACATGCTGTCACACTGCTCCCAATTGTAGATAGTGCCACACACAACCCGATGTAGACATTGCCGCACTCCCCCACCAGTAGATAGTGCCACACACACCCCTTGTAGATAGTGGCAAACAGCCCCCCTGTAGACAGTGCCACACTCCCCCTTGTAGATATTGCCACACTTCCCCCATAAATAGTGCCACCCGCCCTGTATATAGCGCCAGACCCCCCCCCCCCGCCATTGAGGCTCCCTTTAGAAGTGGAATCCCCGCTCTGGTCAGAGATTTCTCTCCTGAAGGAGCCCCTGTTGTCCCTGCACACAGGGACATCAGGGACTCGCTCTAAGAGCAGAATGCCCGGCCAGAGCGTCGGCAACCGTCTGGCCGGGAATTCCTCTCCTGGATAGTATGGATAGTGACGTTAGGGTTTTCTCCCAGGAGCAGAATCCCCGGGCAGAGCGCCGTAAATGCTCTGGGCAGAGATTCCACTGCCCCAGGAGGAGTCCCTAATGTTACTATGCTGCTTCTGTAATTCATAGTCGGAAATCACACGATTCAGCCACAACACAGAGCAGTAGAACAGGGTTCAGGGGGCCCATTCTAGAGATAGGTGTGAGTCCCAGAGGTGGGACCGCATCTATCTGACACTTATGACATATCCTGTGGATATGTCATAAAGGTGTCTGATGGGAAACCCCCTATAAGTCCTTTTCAGGCCTGGTCATTAAGGGGTTAAAGGCTATGTACACCTTTGTTGAGCTTTTTTTTTTATAAACATGTAAGTCAGTATCTTTGGTGTACCTTTAATCTTTATTAAAAATTTGTTTTACTTTTTTATATACAGCTGCTTTGCATTCTCTATACAGAACAGCTGTATCTTTCAATACAGCCTGAATCCGTCAGTCCAACGGACCTGACGGGTTCTGTGTCAGCGGGTCCTGCGTGTCTCTGACACGGAGGACCCACTGTCACTTAACGCGTCAGTTCCGCAGACCTGACGGGAACAGGATTTAGCGCTATATACAGCTGCTCTGTATACAGACTATAGAGCAGCTGTATCTAAAAAAGTAAAACAAATTTTTAATAAAGACTAAAGTTACACCAAAAACACTGACTTACCTGTTTATAAAAACATTTAAAAAAAATGCTCAACAAAGATGTACATAGCCTTTAAGGATGCTAAACAAGTTGTTTAGATATATTATAAAGTGGTATCTTTTTATATTTTATAGATATTGGTCCTAATTTGCCTTAAGGTGTACTTTAAGGTAATGTTGATTATATAAAATTTATTTTATACACCATTGAACTATCATGTGTCATAAATTTACATAAGGCTTACACATTTTTTGGACTCACTGTTGTAAGTGCTATTTAGCAAAATTTTTAGAGCATGACATGATATGAAATCTCCCTCTTAGAGGGATGAGAGGTGTTGAGATGAGAGAAAAGATTCTTTTATCAGTGAAGATATGAAGCATTCTAGAATACTAACAGCCTGGCATACTGCCTTGAACGCTTCAGATCACAGCCCAAGAACATTTTGGCTTTCCACTACTGGCCAAAATGTCTGAAACATCCTGTCTGTCAGTTATTCTTTGTGCAAAATTAGATCAGTAATCTGATTTTTATTGTACAAAGAAAACTGCATATTGTTTGACTACCTCATACAATAATAATGTAATCATTTTGCATGACTAGAACAACTATTATCCTAAATAGCATCATCATATCATAGAGTGATCAAGTAATCCTCTTAATTCGAGGGATGATACTAGGTTGTGCTTTTCTAACCCTTTCAAAAGCAACATTTTTAACCATAGGTGCGCGTTCCAGCATCCTTTAAATGTTTTCATGCATTCCCTTACTTATTTTGCACTGATCTTGAATAACATTCAGCTATAGGGCAGGTTCAGACGTGGCGGAATTGCTATGGAATTCCGCTGCGCACAGTCCGCAGTGGAATTCTCCAACGGCCGTTTTTTACATTTGTTTCAATGCATTTTTAGGCAAGTTAGTTCAAATGTTGCGGAAAACTCCGCTGCGGACCGTAGGTTGCAGTGCGGAATTTTCCCTCCGCGGCATGCAGTGTCTGTTGTGGAGAAGAAGCGGAATATCACTGCGTATTTCAGCCTTTGCAATGCAAAAACTAAAATCTGTGGCAAGTCCGCTGTGTTTTCTGTAACGTCTGAATTACCTGTCAAATATGCAAATGTTGGTGAAGATTCGTTGCGTAATTGCCCCAAATCTGCACCAACATTTGCAGCGGAAAAACTCTGCCACGTCTGAACGTGCCCTAAGGCTGGGTTCCCACAGTGCAGATTTGCTGCTGATTTTGCATGCATTTTTTAAGCCAAAACCAGGAATGGAACCTAAACAGGAGAAATAGATAAAGGAATGCCTTATAGGCAGTGGCATAACTAGGAAAGACTGGGCCCCATAGCAAACTTTTGACTGGGGCCCCCTTCCCTTGTAGATAGTGCCTTTTTTACAGTCCCCCCTGTAGATAATGCCATACAGCCCCCTCTGTAGATATCTACAAAGGGGGCTGTATGGCGTTATCTACAGGGGGCTGTATGGCGCCATCTACAGAGGGGGCTGTATGGCGCTATCTACAGGGGGGCTGTATGGCGTTATCTACAGTGGGGCTGTATGGCGCTATCCACAGGGGGGACTCTGTATGGCGTTCTCTACAGAGGGGGCTGCATGGCGTTATTTACAGGGGGGACTGTATGGCGTTATCTACAGGGGGGCTGTATGGCGTTATCTACAGAGGGGGCTGTATGGCGTTATCTACAGGGGGCTGTATGGCGTTCCCTACAGGGGGGTCTGTATGGCGTTATCTACAGGGGGGACTGTATGGCGTTATCTACAGGGGGGACTGTGTATGGCGTTTTTTACAGAGGGGGCTGTATGGCGTTATCTACAGGGGGGACTGTATGGCGTTATCTACAGAGGGGGCTGTATGGCGTTATCTACAGGGGGGACTGTATGGCGTTATCTACAGAGGGGGCTGCATGGCGTTATCTACAGAGGGGGCTGTATGGCATTATCTACAGAGGGTCTGTATGGCGCTATCTACAGGGAGGACTGTATGGCGTTCTCTACAGAGGGGGCTGTATGGCGTTATCTAGAGGGGGTCTGTATGGCGTTATCTACAGAGGGGGCTGTATGGCGTTATCTACAGGGAGAACTGTATGGCGTTATCTACAGGGGGTCTGTATGGCGTTCCCTACAGGGGCGGTCTGTAGGGAACGCCATACAGCCCCTCCTGTAGGAAACGCCGTACAGCCCCCCTGTAGGGAACGCCATACAGCCCCCCCTGTAGGGAACGCCATACAGCCCCCCCTGTAGGGAACGCCATACAGCCCCCCCTGTAGGGAATGTCATACAGCCACCTCTGTAGGGAATGCCATACAGCCCCCCCCTGTAGGCAACGCTATACAGCCCCCCCTGTAGGGAATGCTATACAGCCCCCCCTGTAGGGAACGCCATACAGCCCCAACCCCCCAAAAAAATGTGTGAAAAGACAAAAGACATGTATCCCCTCTCCTCAGGATAGGGGATACATGTGTGATCGCTGGCAGCGATAGGGAGAACGGGGGACTGAAAGTCCCCTGAAGTTCTCTATGACTAACCTCTGACTTCCGGCGTCTGCACAGCTCAATAAAAATGAAAGGAGCGCTGGTCGCGCATGCGCACAAGCGCGACCGGTGCTCCATTCATTTCTACGGAGCTGCCGACACAGACCCCGGGAGTCCGAGGTTTGTGATGGAGAACTTCAGGGGACTTTCAGTCCCCAGTTCTCCCTATCAATGCCAGCGATCACACATGTATCCCCTATCCTGTGGATATCCTGTGGATAGGGGATACATGTCTTTTGCTTAATGGCAGAGCGGGGAGATACCTCCCTGCTCTGCCGTAGTCGTGTTCAGTGGCGTCCCGCTGTAGCAGCCATAGCGGCTGCTAGCGGAGCCTCCGGCCATAGTGGGGGCCCGTGCCAGCAGGCGAAACAGGCCCCCTCATGCCGCGGGCCCCGTAGCAGCCGCTATGGCTGCTATAGCGGTAGTTACGCCACTGCTTATAGGTCTGCTGTACTGGATCCAATGCTGGTTTTGGCTTACAAAATGCATGCAAAATCTGCAGCAAATCTGTAGTGTGGAAACCCAGCCTAAGCCCGATAGAATGCAGTGTAGATGAAGACAATCAGTAGGGAAATGTTAGGAAATGTGAAGACATCGCTTTAAGCAGGGGCGTAGCTAAAGGCTCATGGGCCCTGATGCAAAAGTTGTTATTGGGCCCCCCCCCCCCCGCAAACTTCTCATGGCCAACGGTCCGCAGCTTTCAGCTGCATCGCTGGGTCTCCTAAGTGACCCAACAATGCGCACTAGCAGCCAGGGGCGTCACTAAGGGCTTAAAATGTCAGGGGAAATAGCCCCAATACATGTGTCCACCCAAAAAAAAAAGTGTGTATAGGAGACAGCATATCTATAGCACTACGACCCAATAAACTATGGATAGGATTAGATACATTGGCCCAGCAGACAGTATCACACATGATAGTATTAGATACAGCGGTTCAGCAGACAGTATCACACATGATAGGATTAGATACAGTGGCTGAGCAGACAGTATCACACATGATAGGATTAGATACAGTGGCTCAGCAGACAGTATCACACATGATAGGATTAGATACAGTGGCCCATCAGACATTACCACACATGATAGGATTAGATACAGTGGCTCATCAGGCAGTATCACACATGATAGGATTAGATACAATGGCTCAGCAGACAGTATCACACGTGATAGGATTAGATACAATGGCTCAGCAGACAGTATCACACATGATAGGATTAGATACAGTGGCTCAGCAGACAGTATCACACATGATAGGATTAGATGCAGTGGCCCAGCAGACAGTATCACACATGATAGGATTAGATACAGTGGCTCAGAAGGCAGTATCACACATGATAGGATTAGATACAGTGGCTCAGCAGACAGTATCACACATGATTGGATTAGATATAGGGCCCAGCAGACAGTATCACACATGATAGGATTAGATACACAGCTCAGCAGACAGTATCACACATGATAGGATTAGATACAATGGCTCAGCAGACAGTATCACACATGTTAGGATTAGATATAGGGCCCAGCAGACAGTATCACACATGATAGGATTAGATACAGTGGCTCAGCAGACAGTATCACACATGATCGGATTAGATACAGGACTCAGCTCGCTGACATTGCGGCTCCAGCGCTGGACCCAGGAAAGGAAAGAATAATATTTTTTCTTCTTTATGTGTTACTGATTATTTTTGTGTGTTTGTGTTTTTTTACAGGTTCGGTTGTTGGACTTCGGATTCCAGGACTTCAATGACGGCGTTTTTTTATTCTCAATAAAATGGTTACTGAGGGTTGTGTTTTTTTATTTCAATAAAATATTTTTTCTATGTGCTTGTATCTTTTTAAAATTTATTATCACCGCCTTAGTAATGGCCGCTGGCTGATTGACAACCTCCATTACTAAGGCGGGGCTTAATGTTAGCAGGTGCAGAGGCTAACACTAACCCCCGTTATTAACCCGGTACCCACCGCCACCAGGGGTACTGGGAAGAGCCGGGTACGAACCAGTACCTGACCATCTGCAGTGACGGTCAGACACCGGGGCGGCCGCAGGCTGGTAGC
Organism: Rhinoderma darwinii; assembly: GCF_050947455.1. Lineage (NCBI taxonomy): Eukaryota > Metazoa > Chordata > Amphibia > Anura > Rhinodermatidae > Rhinoderma > Rhinoderma darwinii. The sequence goes on from NC_134687.1 coordinate 196,429,087, forward strand.
ATTAGGCTGGGGAAGGCCAAAACCAGTGGCCCCTACCACCCTGGTAATGCTGCCTGCTGCTGCTGTGTTATATCTGGCTGGTTATGAAAATTAGGGGGGACCCCACATCGTTCTTTCCAATTATTTTTTATTTAATTTTTTTTAAATGCCGTGGGGTCCCCCCCATTTTTAATAACCAGCCAGATACAATAAAGCAGCAGCAGCCTAGCATCACCAGGGTGGGAAGGGCCACTGTTTTTGGCCTTTCCCGTCCTGATAATACCAGCCTGCGGCCGCCCCGGTGCCCGACCATCACTACAGATGGTCAAGTACTGGATGGTACCCGGCTCTGCCTGGCACCCCTGGTGGCAGTTGGTACCGGGGTAGTAAAGGGGGTTAGTGTTAGCCTCTGCACTGGCTAACACTAAGTCCTGCCTTAGGAATGGACGCTGTCACTCAGCCGGCGGCCATTACTAAGGCGGTAGTAATAAAGTTTAAAAAAAACACAAAGACATAGAAAAAATATTTTATTGAAATAAAAATAAACCACACAACCCTCATTAACCATTTTATTGATAATAAAAAAAGCCGTCATCGAAGTAGTCCTGGAATCCGACGTAGTCCAACGACCGAACCTGTAAGAAAACACACCAAAAACGATTAGTAACACATGTGTTAGGCTTAGATACAGGGCCCATGTGTGATACGGTCTGTGGGACCCTGTATCTAAGCCTACTACAAGGTAGGCTTAGATACAGGGTCCAGCAGACAGTAATCTTATACAGTATAAGATTACTGTGTGCTGGGGCCTTGTATCTAAACCTACAGTGTGGTAGGCTTATATACAGGGCCCATCAGACAGGATCACACATGGGCCATGTATCTAAGCCTACCATGTGATTGGCTTAGATACAGGGCCCAGCAGACAGGATTACACAATCTGTGATCCTGTCTCATGGGCCCTCTAAGCCTGCTACATCGTAAGCTTAAAGGGGTTGTGCAGTCCCTAAACATTGATGGCCTATCCACAGGATAGGCCATCAATAGCTGATGTGTCGGGGATCCCACCTCATAAGGGTCGCCTTGTCGGGTCAGGTGGGCTCACACAATTTGATCCAAAATGTGCGCTATGAACCTCCCCATTGTAAGTAGATTTAGCAGTAATGCATATTTATTTATATTTAGCGGCTTATGTAGCATTAGTGTTCGCAGTGTGCTGTCGCCATTTTCTTGTGTGCTATAAATATATATACACTACCGTTCAAAAGTTTGGAGTCACCCAGACAATTTTGTGTTTTCCATGAAAACTCACACTTATATTTATCAAATGAGTTGCAAAATGACTAGAAAATATAGTCAAGACATTGACAAGGTTAGAAATAATGATTTTTATTTGAAATAATAATTTTCTCCTTCAAACTTTGCTTTCGTCAAAGAATGCTCCATTTGCAGCAATTACAGCATTGCAGACCTTTGGCATTCTAGCTGTTAATTTGCTGAGGTAATCGGGAGAAATTTTACCCCATGCTTCCAGAAGCCCCTCCCACAAGTTGGATTGGCTTGATGGGCACTTCTTGCGTACCATACGGTCAAGCTGCTCCCACAACAGCTCTATGGGGTTGAGATCTGGTGACTGCGCTGGCCACTCCATTAAAGATAGAATACCAGCTGCCTGCTTCTTCCCTAAATACATAATTTGGAGGTGTGCTTTGGGTCATTGTCCTGTTGTAGGATGAAATTCGCTCCAATCAAGCGCTGTCCACAGGGTATGGCATGGCGTTGCAAAATGGAGTGATAGCCTTCCTTATTCAAAATCCCTTTTACCTTGTACAAATCTCCCACTTTACCAGCACCAAAGCAACCCCAGACCATCACATTATCTCCACCATGCTTGACAGATGGCGTCTGGCACTCTTCCAGCATCTTTTCAATTGTTCTGCGTCTCACAAATGTTCTTCTGTGTGATCCAAACACCTCAAACAGGGCCGCCATCAGGGGGGTATTAGGGGTACTGGTGTGAGGGGCCCGGCCAAACCTAATTGAAAGGGGGGCCCGGCAACTGCCGCGACATTCTTTTGGTAGGAAAAAACGGGCCCCTGCAACGGGGCCTGTTTTTTTCACCAAAAGAATGTCGTGAGCTGCTGCTGCTGCGGGCCCCCTCCCCTCGTCATGGGGGGCCGTCAAACCGTCCGCCTGCGCGCGCACCCGATCGCGCGCACCCGATCGCGCGCACAAGGCAACTCCCGCGCGTGCGCACCCACGAACGCCCGCGCGCACCCGCGAACGAAGCGCGCGCACCCCCGAACGAAGCGCGCGCACCCGCGAACGAAGCGCGCGCAGCCGTGGACATACATGGACAAAAATTACCTGGAGCCTGGCTGGAGGTGAAGGACTGGACATCTGGACCGAAGACCTCGCCTGGTAGACATCGCCGGAAGAGGACTGGAGTGGGAGCAGCTCTTCTGACACAGTGAGTAAATTATCTCAAAGTGCTGATCATGTATGGCCCTGTTCACACAGTATTTTGCAGGCAAAAAAAAATCTGCCTCAAAATTCCTTAATGAATTTTGAGGCAGATTTTGACCTGCCCACACTATCTTGCCGCGTTTTTTTGCTGCGTTTTTTGCCCGCGGCGATTGAGGACAGCAGACAAAAAACGCAGCGAAAAATGCATATTCTCTGCCTCCCATTGATTTCGATGGGAGGTCAGAGGCGGAACCACGGCAAGAAAGGACGTGCTCTTTTTTCTTTTTTCCGCGACTGGCTCCCATTGATTTCAGATTAAATCAATGGGAGGCGGTTTTGGAAGTTTTTTGGTGCGGATTCTGACGCAGTGTCCGAGTCAATATCAAGGCCCAAAAACTCTGTGAACTGGGCCTTATTGTTAGGGCTTATTCAGACGAACGTGTAATACGTCCGTGCAACGCGCGTGATTTTTACGCGCCTCGCATGGACCTATGTTAGTCTATGGGGCTGTGCAGACTGTCAGTGATTTTCACGCAGCGTGTGTCCGTGTGTCCGCTGCGTAAAACTCACGACATGTCCTATATTTGTGCATTGTTCGCGCATCACGCACCCATTGAAGTCAATGGGTGCGTGAAAATCACGCCCAGCACTTCCGCAGCCGTATAAACTATGAATGAAAACAGAAAAGCACCACATGCTACAAACATACAAACAGAGTGTCATAATGATGGCGGCTGCGCGAAAATCACGCAGCCACGCATCATACGCTGCTGACACACGGAGCTGTTATGGACCTTTTGCATGCGCAAAATGCCACGTTTTTTGCGCGTGCAAAAAGCACACGCTTGTGTAAATCCGGCCTTAGGGTAGGAACACACTAGGCATGAACACTGCGGATTTTATGCAACACATTTTATTGTGGAAAATCTGCAGAGTATTACAGTGGCAGCCGAGTGGATGAGATTTGAACAAATCTCATCCACACGCTGCAAAAATAATGGACCTGCAGTGTGGCTTTTTAAGCCACAGCATGTCAATTTATTCTGTGGAATCGGCGCTCCTTTGTTGCGGAAATGCTGCGGATCTGCCGCAAAAATCACAAATGAGAAAAAAAAAAAGGTACTTTTTTAAATTGATAAAGTTTAGACTTACCCCGGCCGTAGTTTAGGTGACGCGATCCTCTATTCTTAGCGCAGCCCCGCCTCCTGTCATGACGTTTCATCCCATGTGACTGCTGCAGCGGTCACATGGTCTACAGCGTCACCCCAGGAGGCGGGGCTACGTTCAGAAGAGAGAGACGCGTCGCCCTAAACTATGGCCGGGGCAAGTCTGAACTTTTTTTTCCCTACAGGATTCCCGCAGCAGACACGCCTCACGAAACATGCGCCACTATTTGGTGCGGTTTTGCTGGCAGAATTCCCTGTGGCTACCGGGGCGGATAAGCTGTGTAGTTTTACTCAGCGTATCCGCCTACTGTGTTCCTACCCTCATGATGTTGCTCCTGGAGCTGATGCCTGTCTCTAAATAGGCAGTTGGTCCAGTAAAATTTGGAATTATTTTTTTTTGTGAACCAGCTTAAAAAAATACAAAACTTTTGTGTTAGGGCCTGTTCACATCACCGTTCGCTTCCGTTTGGGGTTCCGTCTGAGGTTTCTGTCGGGTGAACCCCGCAACGGAAAGTGAAAGTGACAGCACAGCTTCCGTTTCAGTCACCATTGATCTCAATGGTGACGGAAACATCGCTAATTGTTTCCGTTCGTCACCATTCCGGCTGGTTTTCGGACGGAATCAATAGCGCAGTCGACTGCGCTAATGGTGACGGAAACGGAAGCTGTGCTGTCACTTTCACTTTCCGTTGCGGGGTTCACCCGACAGAAACCTCAGACGGAACCCCGGAACGGAAGCGAGCGGTGATGTGAACAGGCCCTAACACAAAAGTTTGGTATTTTTTTAAGCTGGTTCACAAAACAAAATAATTCCAAATTCTACTGAACCAACTGCCTATTTAGAGACAGGCAGCAGCTCCAGGAGCGACATCATAAGGGACACACTAGGCGGATATGCTGAGTAAAACTACACAGCTTATCCGCCCCGGTAGCCGCAGGGAATTCTGCCAGCAAAACCGCACCAAATAGTGGCGCAGGTTTCGTGAGGCATGTCCGCTGCGGGAATCCTGTAGGGAAAAAAAAGTTTACACTTGCCCCGGCCGTAGTTTAGGGCGACATGTCTCTCTCTTCTGAACGTAGCCCCGCCTCCTGGGATGACGCTGTAGACCATGTGACCGCTGCAGTGGTCACATGGGATGAAACGTCATGACAGGAGGCGGGGCTGCGCTAAGAATAGAGGATCGTGTCACCAGGACTACGGCCGGGGCAAGTCTAGACTTTTTTATAAATTTAAAAAAGTGCCTTTTTTTTTCTCATTTGTGATTTTTGCGGCAGAACCGCAGCATTTCCACAACAGAGGAGCGGCGATTCCACAGAATAAATTGACATGCTGCGGCTTAAAAGCCAAAAGCCACACTGCAGGTCCATTTTTTTTGCAGCGTGTGGATGAGATTTGTTCAAATCTCATCAACTCTGCTGTGACTGTAATACGCTGTGGATTTTCCGCAATAAAATGTGTTGCATAAAATCCGCAGTGTTCATGCCTAGTGTGTTCCTACCCTAAGGCCGGATTTACACGAGCGTGTGCTTTTTGCGCGTGCAAAAACGTGGCGTTTTGCGCATGCAAAAGGTCCATAACAGCTCCGTGTGTCAGCAGCGTATGATGCGCGGCTGCGTGATTTTCGTGCAGCCGCCATCATTATGACACTCTGTTTGTAGCACGTGGTGCTTTTCTGTTTTCATTCATAGTTTATACTGCTGCAGAAGTGCTGGGCGTGATTTTAACGCACCCATTGACTTCAATGGGTGCATGATGCGCGAACAATGCACAAATATCGGACATGTCGTGAGTTTTACGCAGCGGACCCACGCTGCGTGAAAATCACTGACAGTCTGCATGGCCCCATAGAGTAACATAGGTCCGTGCGAGGCGCGTGAAAATCACACACGTTGCACGGATGTATTACACGTTCGTCTGAATAAGCCCTAACAATAAGGCCCAGTTCACAGAGTTTTTGGGCCTTGATATTGACTCGGACACTGCGTCAGAATCAGCACCAAACAACTTCCAAAACCGCCTCCCATTGATTTAATCTGAAATCAATGGGAGCAAGTCGCGGAAAAAAGAAAAAGCAGCACGTCCTTTCTTGCCACGGTTCTGCCTCTGACCTCCCATCGAAATCAATGGGAGGCAGAAAATGCATTTTTCGCTGCATTTTCTGTCTGCTGTCCTCAATCGCCGCGGGCAACAAACGCGGCAAGATAGTGTGGGCAGGTCAAAATCTGCCTCAAAATTCGTTGCGCGGTTCCAGGCGGTCGCCGGTGCGCATGCGCGGGAGTTTGCGGGTGAGCGCGATCGGTCGCACGGGCGGCGGTGTTTGACGGCCCCCATGCTACCCAGGGCCGTTATCAGGGGGGGTATTAGGGGTACTGATGTGAGAGGCCCGGCCAAACCTAATTGAAAGGGGGCCCGCAGCTCATGACATTCTTTTGGTGAAAAAAACGGGCCCCATTGCAGGGGCCTGTTTTTTTTCTACCAAAGGCAAGTCGCGGCAGTTTGCCGGGCCCCCCTTTCAATTAGGTTTGGCCAGGCCTCTCACATCAGTACCCCTAATACCCCCCCCTGATGGCGGCCCTGGGTACCATGATATAGTGCTGGACGGAGTACCGTTAACAGGCGGTGCCACGGTAGGGGGGGCCCAGAAAATTTAGCAGTAGGGGGCCCTGAAATTCCTGATGGCGGCCCTGACCTCAAACTTCGATTTGTCTGTCCATAACACTTTATTCCAATCTTCCTCTGTCCAATGTCGGTGTGCTTTTTCCCATATTAATCTTTTCCTTTTATTAGCCAGTCTCAGATATGGCTTTTTCTCTGTCACTCTGCCCTGAAGGCCAGCATCCCGGAGTCGCCTCTTCACTCTAGACGTTGAGTCTGGCGTTTTGCGGGTACTATTTAATGAAGCTGCCAGTTGAGGACCTGTGAGGCGTCTATTTCTCAAACTAGAGACTCTAATGTACTTGTCTTGTTGCTCAGTTGTGCAGCGGGGCCTCCCACTTCTCTTTCTACTCTGGTTAGAGCCTGTTTGTGCTGTCCTCTGAGGGGATTAGTACACACCGTTGTAGGAAATCTTCAGTTTCTTGGCAATTTCTCGCATGGAATAGCCTTCATTTCTAAGAACAAGAATAGACTGTCGAGTTTCACATGAAAGCTCACTTTTTCTAGCCATTTGGAGAGTTTAATCGAACCCACAAATGTAATGCTCCAGATTCTCAACTAGCTCAAAGGAAGGTCAGTTTTATAACTCCTCTAAACAGCAAAACTATTTACAGCGGTGCTAACATAATTGCACAAGGGTTTTCAAGTGTTTTCTAATCATCCATTAGCCTTCTAACACAGTTAGCAAACACAATGTACCATTAGAACACTGGAGTGATGGTTGCTGGAAATGGGCCTCTATACAACTATGTAGATATTGCATTAAAAACCAGACGTTTGCAGCTAGAATAGTCATTTCCCACATTAACAATTTATAGAGTGTATTTCTGATTAATTTAATGTTATCTTCATTGAAAAAAACTGTGCTTGTCTTTCAAAAATAAGGAAATTTCTAAGTGACCCTAAACTTTTGAACGGTAGTGTATATGTATATACTGTATGTATATGTAAATATATATATATATATATATATATATATATATATATATATATATATATATATATACAATATTTCTGCAGCAGCATGGAGGACATTATACAGCCGTTCAGATCAGTTTAGCTGAGAATCCAGCACTGGGGTGACATAAAATCTTACCAGCAGCCTGTGTCTTTTTCACTTTGCTCCTGCTTCCTCTAGCTGCTCATCCCTCCCTCTCCATAGACTTGTATGCAGCGTATCTGTTGCTGACTCACTCTTTCTCTCTCTGCTCCATCCTACTGCTCCCCTTTCCCATTTCCATAGACTTGTATGGACAGGCAGTGGAGAGACTCACCCCCACTTTTTACAGTCAGTTAATTCTGCTCTGTAACCAGCAATGGACTTTGCTTAACAAGGGGTGACAGCAGATTACAGGAAAGAAGACACCTAGTGGCAGTAACTTCACACAGAATTTGCATGAATAGAACAACAACATTTTAACAGTAAATCAATTTAAAAAGTGGATCTATATCAGAAATACTGTTAGATTAGAATAAATGAATAAAAGTGTCTATTTAAATAAAATAAAAATATGGTAAATGCTAATTTTTCTATCAGTTTCGGAGCAGCTAATTCAATGGAGACTTCTAATATGACATCACTTCCTGCAGTTGCTTTTGCAAAAATTGCCACCAGAAACAAAAAATATAAGTATCTCTGTAAGTACATAAAACACAATGGCCTTTGTCCATCACTCTAACATTGTAATATATCTCATGTCATCTTTCTCACCTTCCAGCAGCTTGTAGCACCCTTTCCTGTCTGCAGAATCTCTGTAAATGTTATCTCGTCATAGTAACTGAAGACACAGAGGAGAAGAGTGACAGGGAAGATCATGTTACAGGCTCTCTGCCTCAGACAGTGTGTAAGGCTAGGATTCCGCAGTGACATGCTGTCACCCCAGGGTCATGGTAGATCTCAGGATTACTACAACTGTGTTGCAATATTGATGTTTCACCATTGGAAAAAAAATTCATGCAAACTTGTGAAAAAAAAAATCTGACCTGGTTGCCATGGAGCTTAAGTTTCATGCTATGAGAGGGAACGAGTTGCAGCAAGGAGAGAAATCTTATTGATCAGAGTACACAAGCACAGCTCTTACATCATACCAGTAAGAACCTGTCCACTCAGCAAGCATGGAAAAACGTTATTACTACGACATTAGTAATGGCCGCTGGCTGATTGACAGCATCCATTACTAAGGTAGGGCTTAATGTTATCCGGTGAAAAGTCTAGCACTAACCCCCAGTATTACCCACTGCCACCAGGGGTATCGAGAAGAGCCAGGTGCGATTCAGTACCCGACCATCTGTAGTGACGGCCGGGTACTGTGGCGGCTGCGGGATGGTATTATTAGGCTGGGAAATGCCAGAAACTGTGGCCCTTCCCACTATGGTAATTGTAGCCTGCTTCTGCTATGTTGTTTCTGGTTGGTTTTACAATTATTGACGTGGAATCCCCGCCATTTTTCATAACCAGCCAGATACAACATAGCAGCAGTAGGCTAGCATTACCAGGGTAGGAATGGCCACAGTTTCTGGCCTTTCCTGGCCCAATAATACCAGCCTGTGGACGCCCCAGTACCCGGCCATCACTACAGGTGGTCGGGTAATGGATCGCACCTGACTCTTCCTGGTACCCCAGGGTAATAATGGGGGTTACTGTTAACCTCTGCGCCGGCTAACACTAAGCCCTTCCTTAGTAATAGATGCTGTCAATCAGCCAGCGGCCATTACTAAGACGGTAGTAATAAAGTATAAAAAAAAACAAAGACATAGAAAAAAGTAGTCCTCGAATCCGACGTAATCCAACAACCGAACCTGTAAAAAAATAACACGAACACAAAAAAAACAATTATCATACTTACCTTTCCTGGGTCTGTTGCAGTTAACAGTGATAGCTCTAAGAAGTCATTGGTTGGTTTACATCACGTGGTCACAGATTATCCCTGAGTCATTGGCCTACTTCTAAAAGTAGGACAATGAACTGAGGTAACCGGGCACCATGTGATGTACACTAATCAATGACAGCTTAGAGCTGTCACTGCTTAGTTTACTGATTCTTGTATAGGGTGCAGGATCAACCTTATATGTGGCAGAATTTTGGCGCATCTCCGGTTTGTGCACCACTAAAAAAACATAGTGTGGGCACAAAGATACAAAGTAATCCCGATGCTAGGAGTTATTAGCGATCATTCACCTACTTTCAAAAGTTTGTGAATGATCGCTAGTAATCAGGTAAGTCCTGTTCACATCTGCGTTTGGCATTCCATTGTTCTGCTCCGTCAGTGCAGGAGACAACCGGCACCCGACGCAACCCATTGATTTTAATGGGTTCAGTCAGGGTGTCCATGGTTTTACTGGAAACAATATGTGATACTGTCTGTTGGGCCCTGTATCTAAGCCTACCACATGGTAGGCTTAGATACATGGCACATGTGTGATCATGTCTGCTGGGCCCTGTATCTAAGCCTACCATATGGTAAGCTTAGATACAGGGCCCATGTGTGATACGGTCTGTTGGACCCTTTTTCTAAGCCTACCACAAGGTAGGCCTAGATACATGGCCCAGTAGATAGGATCACACCATGCGTGATCCTGTCTGCTGGGCCCTGTATCTAAGCCTACCACATGGTAGGCTTAGATACAGGGACCATGCATGATACAGTCTTTTGGACCCTGTATCTAAGCCTACCACAAGGTAGGCTTAGATACAGGGACCAGCAGACAGGATCACCCCATGTGTGATCCTGTCTGCTGGGCCCTGTATCTAATCCTACCACATGATAGGCTTTGATACAGGGTCCCAGTGTCACGATGCGGGGTGTGGACCCACTGGGCCGTACCACGTAGCGGAATGGCAGCTGGCCAAACAGGTAAAGTACAGAGTCTATAGTTCAGAGAGGATACCTGAGATAAATGTAGACAGTAGTAAGGCAGGCAAGGCTGGGACCAGGCGACAGGTAGACATCAGGCGTGGCATGGCAGAACAGGCGTGGAATGCAGCACAACACGGCAACAGCTCAGCACGGCACTAGATCAGGATAGCACGAAAACCGGATACAGGATACAGGAACAGGGAACACTAGGAAACTGGAAGACACTAGGGCCCATTAGCAAGACAAATGTTGGGTAATGAACAACGCTCCTGCTAGGAACAAGGGGGCCGAGCCCTTTTATAGCCCAGAGCATCCTGGGCTAGATAGCAGACTTCCTGCAATTATGCGCGCACTGGCCCTTTAAGACCGTGCACGCGCGTGTTTGCGCGCCCTCTGGAGACAGTCTCGATATCCGAAAGTGAGTGCTGGCGCCTCACAGGAGGATGACGCTGCGGGGAGCTCAGATGTCCATGACCACGGCCGTTGAGGGGTAAGTCAGAACGACGGGCCATGGCCATAGACGTTACAGTATCCCCCCTCTTCTTGGGACCAGAGCGGGAGAGAAACTTCCTCATGAAGTGGGGCATCGATGTTCTCCTCTGGCTCCCAAGACTCTTCTGGACCGAACCCCTTCCAATCCACTAAATAAAACGTTCTTCCTCCCACCTTCTTGGTGGCCAGAATCTCCCTTACTTCAAAAGTCCCAATGAGCCGGCAGGGGCCACTGCGGAACTAGGAGTCCTGGAGTAGTGGTTCAGGACCACGGGTTTCAGCAAGGAGACATGGAAGGAGTTAGCGATCTTGAGGGTAGGAGGCAGCCAAAGCTTGTAAGACACCGGTTTGATCTGTAGCAGGATTTTGAAGGGTCCGAGGAACCTAGGGGCAAATTTGCAGGACGGCACCCTCAGCCGGATATTCCTTGAAGACAACTTTGTACCTGGAAGAAACTGAGGAGGAGCCCGTCTTCTTGTATCTGCCTTTCTCTTCATGCGGTCCAACGCCAGCAGTATAGAAGATCGGGTCTGTTGCAGTATTTGCAGAAAGTCCCTGAAGGTAACGTCAGCTGCAGGCACCTGGGACATAGTAGAGACAGGAAGAGGTATACGAGGATTTTGTCCATAGACGATGAAGAAAGGACTGGAAGTGGTATACTCACTAGTGTGGTTATTGTAGGAGAACTCTGCACACGGGAGCAGCTGCACCCAGTCATCATGTCGCCTAGAAACAAAGTGACGCAGATAGTTCTCCATAATCTGGTTAACACTCTGGACTTGCCCATTGGACTGAGGATGATAGGCCGAAGAGAAGTCCAACTTTACACCGAGGAGACCGCAGAGTGCCCTCCAAAACTTTGAGGTGAACTGGACCCCTCGGTCCGAGACAATATGCAGGGGCAAGCCGTGCAGACGGAAGATGTGTTGAATGAAGAGGTCGTCCAGTCGAGCAGCAGAAGGCAGACCAGTCAGGGGAACAAAATGAGCCATTTTACAAAATCGATCCACGATCACCACCCAGATCACACTGCAACCCGCAGAAGGAGGGAGGTCCGTCACAAAGTCCATTGTGACATGCTGCCAGGGAGCAACGGGCACAGGCAGTGGTTGGAGCAGACCAGCAGGTTTGGAGTGAGCAACTTTGTTTACTGCGCATACCGTGCAAGAGGAGACAAAGTCCATAATGTCTTTGGGAAGCATGGGCCACAAGAACTGGCGGGCGATTAGATCTTGGGTCTTACGAGCACCCGCATGACTTATCAGCTTGGAACTGTGACCCCAGCGAAGGATTCTTCCTCTGTCTGCCAGACGCACAAAAGTCCTTCCCGGTGGAATGTCTCTAACTTGCAGGGGGTTTACAGGGAAGATGCAGGAAGGGTCAATAATATTCTGTGGGGACTCCACAGTGTCTTCCGTTTCAAATGACCTAGACAAGGCATCGGCCCTCACATTCTTGTCGGCAGGTCGGTAGTGGAGCTCGAACCGGAACCAAGCACCGACCACCTGGCTTGACGAGGATTCAACCGCTGGGCCGTCTGTAGGTAGGTCATGTTCTTGTGATCCATGAAGACCAGGATAGGATGGACTGCGCCCTCCAGAAGATGTCTTCACTCCTGCAGGGCTAGCTTGATGGCCAGTAACTCCCGATCCCCAATCGAGTAGTTGCACTCTGTGGAAGAAAACAGAATGGAATAGTAGCCACATACCACAGCCTTGCCTTTCGAACCTCTCTGGTACAACAGTGCACCAACAGAGGAAGAGTCCACCTCTAACGAAAACTGTAAGGATACATCTGGGTGGTGAAGAATAGAGGCTGACGTGAAGGCCTTTTTCAAGGATTCAAATGCGGCTTTTGCCTCCGGAGTCCATACTTTGGCATTCATACCCTTTTTAGTGAGGGTAGAAATGGGAGCAGTCAAATATGAGAAGTTAGGAATGAACAGCAGGTAGAAGTTGGCCAATCCCAGAAAGCGTTGTATGGCCCTTAAGCCTTGGGGGCGTGGACACTCCAAGACAGCCTTTACCTTCTCAAGGTCCATCTTGAGGCCCTGATCGGAGATGATGTAGCCCAGGAAGGATAAAGACTTTTTCCTCAAACACACACTTTTCCAGCTTGGCGTAAAGATGATTCTCCCTTAGACTAAGCAATACCTGGCGGACATGACTCTGATGAGTTCCTGGATCTGGGGAAAAAATCAAAATGTCATCGATATACACCACAACACAAACATAAAGGAGATCACGAAAAATGTAATTGACAAATTCTTGAAACACCGCGGGGGCATTACACAGGCCGAAGGGCATAACTAGGTATTCATAGTGCCCATCACGAGTATTGAAAGCAGTCTTCCACTCGTCATCTCGACAAATCCTGATCAGATTGTAGGCCCCCCGCAGGTCCAGTTTAGAAAAATTGTGCCCCCCGTATGCGATCAAACAGTTGAGAAATCAAAGGCAGTGGGTACCTGTTCTTCAACGTGATCTGGTTGAGGCCTCGGTAGTCAATGCAAGGTCGTAGCGATCCATCTTTCTTCCTGACAAAGATGAACCCAGCTCCGACCAGGGATGAGGATTTACGAATGAAGCCCCTCTCCAGATTCTCTTTAATGTAGGCGAACATAGACTAGGTCTCTGGCAAGGAGAGAGGGTACACTCTACCACGAGGAGGAGACGACTCCGGAACTAAGTCAATCGGACAATCATACACCACGTTCCAAATTATTATGCAAATGTTATTTTTCGCTGATTTTCCTAAATAGTCAATGCAAATGACAGTCAGTATAATCTTCAAGCCATCAACCGTTGGAGTGTAATGCGAATTTTATTGAACAAATCTCCTAATGATAACAGATTTTTATTTAGAAGTAAAAAACTCAAAATGCACTGTTTCAAATCATTATGCACAACAGAGATCAAAACATTTTAAAGGTTGTAAAGAGAACTAAAATGGTAATTTGTTGAATTTGCAGCATCAGGAGGTCATATTTACTCAAATCAAAAGCTCTTTCAATCAAAAAAAACTTAACAGGCCAAGATACATGTTAACATAGGACCCCTTCTTTGATATCACCTTCACAATTCTTGCATCCATTGAATTTGTGAGTATTTGGACAGTTTCTGCTTGAATATCTTTGCAGGATGTCAGAATAGCCTCCCAGAGTTTCTGTTTTGATGTGAACTGCCTCCCACCCTCATAGATATTTTGCTTGAGGATGCTCCAAAGGTTCTCAATAGGGTTGAGGTCAGGGGAACATGGGGGCCACACCATGAGTTTCTCTCCTTTTATGCCCATAGCAGCCAATGACACAGAGGTATTCTTTGCAGCATGAGATGGTGCATTGTCATGCATGAAGATAATTTTGCTAAGGAAGGCACGGTTCTTCTTTTGGTAACACGGAAGAAAGTGGTCAGTCATAAACTCTACGTACTTTGCAGAGGTCATTTTAACACCGTCAAGGACCCTAAAGGGGCCTACCAGCTCTCTCCCCATGATTCCAGCCCAAAACATGACTCCGCCACCTCCTTGCTGACATCGCAGCCTTGTTGGGACATGGTGGCCATTCACCAACCATCCACTACTCCATCCATCTGGACCATCCAGGGTTGCACGGCACTCATCAGTAAACAACACGGTTTGAAAATTAGTCATCATGTATTTCTGATTTATGCACACTTGCAAACCTCTGGAGGATCCTACAGATTGAGGTTCGCGGGACTCCAGAGGCACCAGCGGCTTCAAATACCTGTTTGCTGCTTTGCATGGCATTTTAGCAGCTGCTCTCCTAATCCTATTAATTTGTCTGGCAGAAACCTTCCTCATTATGCCTTTATCTGAACGAACCCGTCTGTGCACTGAATCAGCCACAAATCTTTTCACAGTACGATGATCACGCTTAAGTTTTCTTGTAATATCCAATGTTTTCATACCTTGTCCAAGGTATTGCACTATTTCACGCTTTTCGGCAGCAGAGAAATCCTTTTTCTTTCTGATATTGCTTGAAACCTGTGGCCTGCTTAATAATGTGGAACATCCTTCTTAAGTAGTTTTCCTTTGATTGGGCACACCTGGCAAACTAATTATCACAGGTGTCTGAGATTGATTACAATGATCCAAAGAGCCCTAAGACACAATACCATCCATGAGTTTAATTGAAAAACTAATAATTAAATGTTTATGACACTTAAATCCAATCTGCATAATAATTTGGAACACGGTGTATGCTCGGTGTGGCGGCAAGGTCTCAGCTTCCTTCTTATCGAAGACATCGGAGAACATAGAGAAACAAGAAGGCAACCCTGCCAATGACTGAAGCGGAGAAGGCTGCAGTGGCTGGATATGACCCAGACAGCGGTCAAGACACTTCAGACCTCACTGGAGAACCTCTCCGGAGCTTCAATCCAGGACTGGGGCATGCAAACGGAGCCAAGGTAAACCCAGCAGCACGGGTTGACGGCCTTGGACAGGACAAACAGGGAGATGAGCTTAGCATGAAGAGCTCCCACTTGAAGTCTTAATGGGTTGGTCACAGACACAACTGGGTCAGGCAATCGCAGTCCATCTACCGAGGCAATGATCAACGGCTTTTCCAGCAGGACAGTGGGCAACTGAAGAAGGTCCATAAGGTCTTGGCAGATTAAGTTGGCTGCAGAGCCAGAGTCCAGGTAGGCAGGGACCGGATGGGACCTCTCATCAGCAATGATGGTTACGGGAATGAACAGTTTGGAAGAGAGTTCTCTATTAAATGCAGTGGCACCCAGGGTTGTCTCTCCAACCAAACCTAGGCGCTGGTTTTTTTGGGCTTCTGAGGGCACAGACGCATGACATTGCCAGCGAGGCCGCAATATAGACAGAGTCCAGAGGTGCGCCTGCCCTTTTTCTCCTGGACGGACAATTTTAGCCGGTCCACTTGCAACGGAACCTCAGGCAAAGCAGTAGAAGGAGGCAAGAGGGGTTGCTGGAAGTTGGGCACCAGTCTAGGAAGCCGTCTCTCCTGACGAATTTCATGAGATCTCTCCCTTATGCCTTATGTCCACCCGAGTGGCAAGCAGAATCCAAGGCAGGTGGCAGATCCCGAGCGGCCAGTTCGTCCTTGATCTCAGACGATAGACCGTGCCAAAAGGATGCCACCAAGGCCTCATTGTCCAGGATAGTTCTCCTGCCAGGGTCTGGAACTGGATGGTGTATTCTCCCACGGAGGTGTCCTCCTGGCGAAGGTTAAAGATAGCAGTAGCTGAGGAAGAGACTCGTCCTGGCTCTTCGAAAACAGTCTGGAATAACCGCATGAACCCCTGGAAGTCTTGGGTCTCGGGGCCCTGACATTCCCAGATAGGGTTTGCCCATGCCAGGGCATTGCCGGCAAGTAGAAACACGATGAAGGCAATCTTGGTTCTGTCCGACAGAAATGCTCGGGCGTGCAGGGTAAAATAGATATAGCATTGGTTCAAAAACCCCCGGCACATACTTGTGTCTCCATAGAACCGAGAAGGTAATGGCAACGAAAACCGAGGATCCAAGCCGGAACTGCCAGGAGGTGTAGCAGGAGGGTCGATCTGAGGTGCTTGCATAGAGGCAGGAAGGGAAGCCGCTAGTGTCCCTAGCTGCTGTGCCATGGAGTCCACTGCCACAAGAAGTTGATCCTGTCTTGCTTGGAGATCTTGCAGGTGTGGACCCACTGGGCCGTACCGCGTAGCGGGATGGCAGCTGGCCAAACAGGTAAAGTACAGAGTCTATAGTTCAGAGAGGATACCTGAGGCAATGTTGACAGTAGCAAGGCAGGCACGGCTGGGACCAGGCGGCAGGTAGACGTCAGGCATGGCGTGGCAGAACAGGCGTGGAATGCAGCACAACACGGCAACAGCTCAGCACTGCACTAGATCAGGATAGCACGGAAATAGGATACAGGAACAGGGAACACTAGGAAACTGGAAGACACTAGGGGACCATTAGCAAGACAAACTTTGGTTAACGAACAACGCTCTGGCAAGGAACAAGAGGGCAAAGTCCCTTTTATAGCCCAGAGCATCCTGGGCTAGATTGCAGACTTCCTGCAATTATGCGCGCACTGGCCCTTTAAGACCGTGCGCGCCCTCTAGAGACAGTCTCGATATCCGGAAGTGAGTGCCGGCGCCTCACAGGCCACGGCCGTTGAGGGGTAAGTCAGAACGACGGGCCGTGGCCATAGACGTTACACCCAGCAGACAGTAATCTTACACTTACCCATGTCTTCGGCTCTGGGCGCAGGAGGAGAGGTATCTGATAAGTGGAGATAGATGCATTTTTCTGTAATAAGATATATTACAAAGTTTATTATCTACATTTGTACTATTGACACTTTAACTAAGACAGTTACTCTTTAATTTTCCTACTATGATTGGTAGAGATTATTTTTGTTCTTAGTAAAAAAAAAAATATATGCCTTATACCCAAAGCCAGTACTTATTAACCCACATAACATTATTAATCAAGGACAGAAAAATAATTTGCCTAGCCCAGCACTGTTTGGAAGCATAAAAAGCAATTATTTGTTGTTTTCTTCCCTTATTTACTTTAATTTTAACACGAAATAACAAAAAGTTAAGTATGTTTGGATACAATTGCTTACAACCTATACCATCAATGCCATATGTCGCCAATAGGTTCCTATTGTAAAAAATGTATACATCCCAGTATACAATTTTTTTTTTACCGTACTCCTCTGTATACAATAGCATAGTCTACTATGCTATTTTATACAGCGAAAAAAATAGGTACAGTATGTCGACACATACCTGCCCAGTTTTTGCCAAAAGGACACTCTATGGAGAATACTTTCAGTGTATATGCCGAAGTTGACAAACGTGATGTGAACAGAGCTTTAGCTATGCAGTATTTTGCTAATGTGACTGTACAGCCGACCAGCCAATGCACATAGATTCAGTATCATTGTTTACTAACAATACAATTAAAGAAATTATGAGAAAGTGATGCAATAGCACAGGCCGGACACTGGATGCAAGGATAGGGGTAGGCCAACATGACCAGGGGTAAAGGAAGGGAAGGGTTAAAAAATGGGTACTGTCACGTCATTACTGAGCAGACAGCGTTCAGTTCTTGTCCCTCCCTCCCTCACACATTTTTCCGTGCTTCTGCTGTTCGTTTTTTTGTAATTACGTGGTATTGCTTGTGTTTTTATTTTATTTTCACAGGGGACTGGCTGGTGGTGACCTGGTGGTACGGAGTCACGGTGGCATTATGGCGGATTGGGGGTCCTTGGAGTTGGTGGTAAATTGATGATGGGGGATTCATCCTAGGTATGGTCCCTAACAATTTATACAAGTGCTCATTGGTATGGGCTTTTTTTGGGCTCCTGCTGTTTGGTGTCCCAGGAAGTGGGCAGTTGACGCCAGATTTGTAGCTCCAAGGACTTCCCTTCCGCGTTATGTTTTTATCTATAAAATATTGTTTATGTTTATGAATATGTGTTAATAAAATGGCTGCTGTGGCCGAATTTATCCAACCCACTGTCTTGGTGTGTTTATTGGGTGGGTAAGGGGGGGGGGAATAGGGAAGTGCTGCATAGTAGCTGGGGAAGGGGGGGGGGTAAAGAATGATGTAATAATAGACGAGCTCTGTAATCCCATGGTCAAGCTGTTTTTTTTCACTTTACATTTCCACTTTCATTCAAAAGAAGACCTCACATGTCCCCAGAAATGTTAATCTGCTCCAAACTTTTATAGCTTGCTTCTCCCTGATCCGCAGTATATTTTATCTTTGCACGTGCCCCCTGCTCCCCCGCAACCCTCCTCTGTTCTTTTGCAATCAGCCAGTTCATCGCGAACAGTTGATATGTCAATTCATGGATAAATTGAGAACTGGGCAGTTTTCACCCCCAAGCCTCAAAAGGGCGTGATCCCAAGCGGCTCTCATCAGTATAGGCCTTAAATATTTGATTGGTGAGGTCCGACTCCTAGCACTGCTGCCAATCTGCTGTTTTGAAGAGGCCGGGGCGCTCAAACAGGCACTATTTCCCCCTTTTTCCATATTTGCTCACACTGTTTATCGCTGACACACTTGTAGGGGTGGTTCACAACATTACAACCTGCTACCATTGAAGTGAACTACGAGCAGTGACAGTAATGTTTTCACTTAAACAACGTTTGCATGAGCACCGTAGCCTCTTCAAAACAGCTGATCGGTGGGGGTGCCAGGAGTCGAACCCCCACCGATCAGATATTGATAGCCTATACTGAGGATACTATCGGCCATCAATTTCTTATGGCTAGAAAACCCGTAACGCCCCGTTGTCAACCTACACAGATTAAATAAATTGTGCTGGAATCAGGGAGAAGCCAGCTCTAAAGGTATGGGGCCAGATTAAGTTTTCTGGGGATATGACAGGTACGCTTTAATCAATAATTTCTTCACTACTTTATTTTAAAAAAAAGTCAAATATGGAAAAAAAAATTGGTTCTTTAATGTATGCAATAACGTCATTTGACTTCTTATACAATAAATGATTCGTATATATCCTGCAGAGATTAATGAAGTACAGTGCTTATAACTTAAATTGATGGTTCTCCCACACAGCAAATGCATCAATATGGAACTTGCACAGTACCATCAGAAATACCTTGGGGAAGGAATTTTTATATGTGGTTAGACTTTTAGATGTTAAAATGAAAGAATATGTGAAATGTATCATGTTTCTTTTGAAATGTTTTGAAAAGTATTTTTTTTATTTTTTTTTTACGTGTTGTTTGATGTTCATTCCAGTTGGATTTGTGAATATATCAATGTTGTGGACGTCAATGAGTCAAAATATATTAGACTGAAATTTAGACGAGTGTTCCAACAGACACTTACGCCAGGAACTTTATCCAGTGTCCTAATCAGGAGATTTCATACCGATATATATCGAGAGAGGAATAACAGAGATAATGCTCGTATGCTCAAAATACTCCTCTGAGGTTTATTGCCAAACTCAATTAACCAATCAGAGACAATGTGACGATAATTATGCTCAGCCAATAGCATACAATGAGAATATTTTATATTTGAGCCAATCACAGACATATATTATATTTCATGCAAATCTGACGTCAGATTTGCAGGTGGCTTATTTCTCTTGGCAAGGATATAATAAATTGTTGTTAGCTATTCTTTCCCATCAGTGTCTATTTTATTCTCATCTCACTCCCTTTCTTCGTTATGAATAGTTTGTTCATACAATTGCAATTCCCCCAAGGTCAAACACACATTTTGTCCATATCAAACTCTAGATAACAACTCAAAAAAGACATATAGTTAGTTGAAGAACAAAGTCAGCATTAATATACTTGTCTTATGATTATTTTAAAGCAACAGATGACTTTTATTCACAAAATGGATTCTTTAACACACAAGATATATATATATATATATATATAGAGAGAGAGAAATTCTTTGCAGGTGGGATATGAACCATACCTCTGTATAATTCGGCATCCTGCTTGATAATTCACAATGTAATTTAATACAGAGAATATAGGCAAATGGACCATCCATCACATCAAGTTATATGTAATGCATATACAACCTGTAAAGGAATTGTCTTGCTCAAATACATTATAAGAGATTTCTGCGTTAATGGAGGGGGTTGCCCATTCAAGACCCAACATGTCTGTTACTGGCACATTTATCTAAAGTCTAAAAAGAACAAAACTTTACGAACAAAAACGAGACATTTAATTTGGTGCAAATATTGATAAATATTTCAAAATGTTGCATTCTTCAAAGGTTTGGCACATTAGACAAACTTACACCACCTCATGGCCTTTGTACATGTATTGTATTTTATGCAACCATTGCATCACTTGTACATATTGCAGAACAACTTTTAGGGTTCACACGTAGCATAAATACTGCAGATTTTCTGACACTTATTTTATTCCGGAAAATCTGCAGCATAATAAGGTAGCAGCAGAGTGAATAAGCTGCGTAAATTACAATCGGAAAAAAACAATCAGAAATTGACCTACGGTGCATTTTTCTGCAGCATGTCAATTGTATTTGCGCAATCGCTGCGTTTTTGTTGCACTTTTTCTACATTGACTTCAATGGGAAGGTAAAACCTGCAACAAATAGCAGATGTTGCGATTTTTGCAGCGGAAAAGCTGTGATTCGGCCGCAAAAATAGCTAGTAGGAAAAAAAAAATCTTATATGTACCCAGAATTCTTCGTCCAGGCCGGCCTCCTGGGATGACGTTTCAATCACAGGCTGCAGAGGTCACATGGGATGAAACATCATCCCAGGATGTCGGAGCGACGCATCACCATTGTAAGTATAGCCTTTTTTTAATGCAGGATTTCCGCAGCAAACATTCCGGGCGAAAAACTGCACCCCAATTTGGTGTGTTTTTTTGACTGGAATTCCCTGTGGGCAAAGGGACGGATACAGTGCATAGTTACATAGTTAGTACGGTTGAAAAAAGACACATGTCCATCAAGTTCAACCAAGGGACGGGAAAAGGGAAGGGAAAAATTTCTACACATAGGAGCTAATATTTTTTTGTTCTAGGAAATGATCTAAGCCTTTTTTAAAGCCATCTACTGTCCCTGCTGTGACCAGCTCCATCGGTAGACTATTCCATAGATTCACAGTTCTCACAGTAAAGAAGGCTTGTCGCCTCTGCAGGTTGAACCTTTTTATCTCCAGACGGAGGGAGTGCCCCCTTGTTTTTTGAGGGGGTTTTACATGGAACAGGATTTCACCATATTTTTTGCATGTGTCATTCATATATTGATATAAGTTAATCATGTCCCCCTTAGTCGTCTCTTTTCAAAGCTAAATAGGTTTAGTTCTTTTAATCTTTCCTCATAACTTAGATTCTCCATGCCCCTTATTAGCTTCGTTGCTCTTTGTATTTTTTCCAACTCCAGTGCATCCTTTCCATGAACTGGAGCCCAGAACTGAACTGCATATTCTAGATGAGGCCTCCCTAATGCTTTGTAAAGTGGCTATATTACATCCCTGTCCCGCGAGTCCATGCCTCTTTTAATACACGACAATATCTTGCTGGCCTTTGAAGCAGCTGATTGACATTGCATGCTGTTATTTAGTTTATGATTTAAAAGTACACCCAGATCCTTCTCAACAAGTGACTCCCCGAGTGTAGCTCCCCCTAGGACATATGATGCATGTAGGCTGTTGGTACCCAGATGCATAACTTTACATTTATCAGCATTAAACCTCATTTGCCATGTAGATGCCCAAACACTCAGTGTGTTCATATCTGCTTGCAATTTACGAACATCTTCCATAGACTGAACATTACTACATAGCTTAGTGTCATCTGCAAAAATATAAATAGTGCTATTAATCCCATTCTCTATATCATTAATAAATAAGTTGAATAATAGTGGTCCCAGCACGAAACCCTGGGGTACACCACTTATTACCGGGGACCATTCAGAGAAGGAATCATTGACCACAACTCTCTGGATACGGTCCTTGAGCCAATTCTCAATCCAATTACCTTTACTCAGCGTATCGTCCCCGTGTGAACTTATCCTAAATATAACACACCTCTTAATATACCTAATAAATGTGGCATACATCACTTTTTTAATGCTCATTACTCCACTTTTTGTGCATATTCTGTAATGTAACAAATTTATTCCTATATGCACATTTCAAACAGATTTTTGCCCATGTAGACAAAACTGTGAACCATAATTAAATTATGAATAAAAATCCATGAAAATTTGCCACACACATTATGATTCAAAAATATTGTTGTTTTTTTTCCAGCTAACACAAGTTTATCTACATTTATCTTAAAGTTTAAGGAATAAAAATCCTGTAACAGCTGAACTTTGAAACATTTTCCATGAAAAAGAAACATTATTTATATAAAAAGGGCATTGTTAAAAGGGCACTAAAGAGCTGTTGAAAGATATTTATCATTTGATATTTTGTAACACACTGTCTACTTTCTGTTCTTTAACCGAGTACACCGCAGAATATGTTATAATGCAATGAATGACAGCAATGGCTGAAAAAGTTTTTCCAGAGTCAGTACTAGGCAAATAAAATATTTTTTTCTTTTTTTTTACTTTGTCAAGTATCACGCATTCACTTGGAATGTGTGTCTGTCTGGTCTCCAATTAGCTATTATGTAATAAAAAGACATTGACTGCTAACCTCTAAGTCATCTGCATTGTACAGTATATGACAATGACAACAAAACCCACAGGCCCTCAGCACAGATTTTGATGACAGGTTTTGATTTACAGAAAAAAAGATAACATTTCCATAAATAAAATGCATCGAATACCTTATGCCTTTCTATAAATAATAATCAACTGACAAATATGATATAGGATTGTGAATTCAAAACAATATTCTGTTATGTATAGCTAAAATAGCAAGCAGGTTTGAGTAATTTGGAAATTTATTTTTTAAGTAAGAAGTTGTGTCTTTATATGTCTGCAGCACCCGGCCGCCATTGCTCTGATCCATGTAGTGGTGCCTATTAGGACACAGTGGCATAGCTGCCCCGATCAATAAGAAGGGAGAATGCGGTGTTTAGATCTGCCTGTGGCCTCTGTCTGGTGCCAGTTATAGTAATTTATAACCTGTGCTAAGGGTGCCGCTGTAAGGGGAGAAGAGGGGAGGCCCAAAGGCCCTCTGCCACATAAGACACCAGTGTTTTAAATCACACATGGCAGGCAGGGGCCCTGTTACAGATTTTGTATTAGGGCCCAGGAGCTTCAAGTTAAGCCTCTGACATGTATCTTGTTATCTTGTTATCTTGTTATGCTGTTATTTTATGTTCATCGCTCCTTTTAATAATGTAAAAACTAAATATGTATCATGGCTGCGTAGATGTAAAGAAAGTGTGGGTGGACTTTTGTATATATAGATAGATAAATATATACTGTATGTATAAGTAAATGTCATAACACTTGAAGTTCCATAGTGCCAATTAGAATACTTGGGAATGTGCAACTTCCAAATGTACTAGATTAGGCTCTAAAGAATCAATTTTATTCATTGTTGTGTGCCTTTTTATTTTTATTCATTAAGTTTGTGTTATTTAACTCCAGCCTTGAAAAAAATAATTCATATTTATTCTTCCTGTAACAACCTAATTTTGAAATGCCTTGAAAAGTCGTTTGGAATCACAATGCAGACATTACTGAGTGCCCAGACATGACCAGCAGTCCGTCCTCATTTATAATATTGCAAATTATGAGTGCCCAAAACCATCCTATAAGCAGATAAATACTGCACCTCATTTTGGGACAATGCTGTTTTTGAAGTCTAATTGAAAGCGAACATAATTTCTATGTAAAAATGAAACTTTCAGATGTGCCCTTATTCATAAAGTGAAATTTCTCCAAAGAACATGTATTTCAGATTCTATATCCTATGTATATGGGACTTCTTCTTTGAGTGGACCCTTCTAGAAAACCATTATTCATTATTTTGTGTGGTGGTCCAAAAGAGATTTCCCTGTATACACTATATGTTCAGAAGTTTTTTGTCACCTTTCCTAATTATTGAGTTTGGGTGTTTCAGCCACATCCATTGCAAACAGGTGCATAAAATCAAGCACATGGCTATGCAATCTCTATAGACAAACATTGGTTGTAGCATGGGTCGTACTAAGGAGCTCAGTGACTTTAATCCTGCCAGTGTTATAGGATACCACCTTTACCATAAGTTTGAAATTTCTGATCTGCTACAGTAGATCTGCCCTGGTCATCTGTAAATGCTATTATTGTGAAGTGGAAGCATAACTCAAACAGCGGAGCCGCCAAGTGCTGAAGTAGGTGGTGCATAAAACTCGCCTATTGTCTATTGCATTACTCATTAGAGAGAGTTTCACAGCTAACATCTGAACTACTGTGCACCAGAAGCTGCATGAAATGGGTGTCTATTGTCAAGCAGCTGCACATAAGCCTAAGATTACCATGAACAATGGAAGCGTCAATTGGAGTGGTGTAGCGCATGCCACCATTGGATGGAAACGTGCTTTCTGGAGTGATTAATAATTTTTTGCTATTTGAGACAAATCTGATTTTGGGGGATGTCAGGAGAATGCAGCCTACTGTAAACTTTGGTGTAAGAGTGAGAATGGTCAGTGGCTATTTTTCCAGTGAAGTGTAATGTTAATACCACAGCATACAAATACATTTTAGACAATTGTATGCTTCCAACTTTTGGGCAACCGTTTGAGGAAGACCATTTTCTGTTCCACCATGACTGCCCCAGTGCACAAAACACGGTCTATAAAGGCTTGGTTGAGTGAGTTTGGTGTGGAAGAACTTGACTGGCCCTCACAGAGCCCTGACCTCAACCCTATCAAACACATTTAGAATGAATTGAAATGCTGATTGTGAGGCAGACCGTTGGACATGACTGTTGGTGCTCCATCTACCCAGCGGGAGGGCATGTCGGCTCATGCAGAGCTTTAGCATCCCATTGCCATTGTGATGCCACAGCTCCTTACACTGTGCTAGAGACCTTTAAAGGGGAACTGTTGCCTAATGTCCTTA
The DNA here is from genome assembly GCF_050947455.1 of Rhinoderma darwinii. Taxonomy (NCBI): domain Eukaryota; kingdom Metazoa; phylum Chordata; class Amphibia; order Anura; family Rhinodermatidae; genus Rhinoderma; species Rhinoderma darwinii. The sequence goes on from NC_134687.1 coordinate 196,454,226, forward strand.
CTTGGTTATCAGACCGGGTGATGTTTTTCCTAGAGTTTTCCTGATTATTCCTGTGGATTTTCCTGTGTTTTGACACAACTTGCTTGACCCTGCCTTGATCTGATTAACTGTGTATCAATCTTTAGCCTACACCCAGACTCTGCCTCCTGCTATCGATTTCTGGACCTGACTGCCTGTAACTGACCGGTATCCGTTCGATCACAATTCCGGCCAAGCCTGCTACCTGCAGCATAACCGTCTATTGCAGACTATCATTAGGACTGCGATCTGGGAAACCAACCAGAAACGTTCCGGCCGCTTGGTGCATTAGCACGTGGCAGTGATAGCAGAGAAACTGTGGGTTGCCGGATGTATTTTACAGCTGATACCCCGCACTAACAGCCGTAAAAAAAAAAAAAAAACAATGCCAGAATTTCTATTTTTTGCTCATCCCGCCACACAAAAAAAGAGTAAAAAAAGTGATTAAAAGTTGTATGTACGGGGGCGTGACTAGCGCAGAGACAGAGAGGACGTGATTTACCGGGGCTCCGGAGATTCGGATAAAAAAATCACACATCCCCGGGCTAAACAGCCTCACCTGTACGCTACATCGCTTCAAGCGGTGCCGATGACTTGCGGGACCCAGCATCGGCGAAATCGGAGTCAGCACTCTGCCGTCAGGACTCAGGAGTCAGGACTTCTGCCATCGCGGCCTAGCGACACTTGAAGCCGCGGACTAAATTTACAGCCGGCACAGCAGTGAACGCAGATCCGGGAAAAAAAAATATAAATAAAATAATAAAGAAGGGGCCGTACATCACACCGGACGGCACCTCTGACCGGGGGGATCCAGTACCGGTGAGTTCAAAGCCATTGTACCGACCTTTGTGGTGGCGGCCTAGCGTCACCATCGAAGCTACGGGCTAAATTTCAGGCCTGCCCCAGACGCGATCCTAGTGCAGAGACGCAGAGACGCAGAGGGAGTGACCAGAGTGTCACTAGCATATCGAAGATTAGCAGCAGACCATAGCAGTGCAGTGCAAAAGACAAACTGCCAAGTCATGTCTCCCTGCCTTCCAGCTTGAGGATTGGGCTCAGACGGAGCTATTTTCTAGCGCTGGGACACATTGTATATGCAATTAAAAAAAGGAAAAAATCCTAACACCATTTATCTACACTACTGAATTCCTAATTTGGCTCAGTTCTATGCAAGGAAAAAAAAAAACACATATATTAGGAGCAAAAACAATACTGTATGTGATATATCAGCTAAATATTTAAACAGCCCCTGTACTGTATAAAGGAAAAAATACCCAGTATAAAGGACAAGCATTGCGACAAGAGAGCTACTATCCAGTCATCCCATCACTTACTAATTCTTTAGAACTACTTAAAGAACCCCTAGTGCCGTACAAGGAAAACTTCCTCAACACAAGAAACAAAGTAATGCACTCAAGAAAACAAAGTATAAGATCAACTTACCAACACACGACTAAAGCGTAATGAAAAAATAAATCCTACCTCGTTCTCCCCAGCAAAATTACATTCTACCAAACAACCATGGGAAAAACATCCAGAAATCCAAGCGAAGAAAGAAATAGTAAAACCCCCAAAAAAGCATCTGAAAACGACAAACCCAACAAAAAACTGACCTTTGACAACAAACAAGGCAACAAACTAAAGACAGACGATAAAATAAACGAACAATCAATAGCATCTATTTGGTCAGAAAGCGAAGAAGAAGCGGAAACATCACAAGACAAGATGGATCTTAAAGATTACATAAAAACGCTGCCGACCACTGAATGCATCAAGAGCTTATTTAAAGAATTCACTCAAACAGTGAAAGATGACATATCCGAGCTACGAGGTGACGTGAGACAAGTCTTCACAAGGGTTCATACTCTAGAAGAAACTTGCACCCAAATCATCCAACACTCAGAAAAAGTCACAGAAATCCTCCTTGATAAACAAAAAGAAATCTATCTACAAAAACTCCACATAGACGACCTGGAGAACAGATCAAGGAGAAATAACTTACGAATAAGAGGCATTCCCGAACTGGTAACAGACAAAGATATACCAATGGTACTGAACCGAATTTTCAACGAACTTATGGGTAAAGAAGAAAACCCTGATATCGGGCTAGAAAGAGCTCACAGAGTCTTCAGACCAAAATCGATAGGCCAAGACAAACCCAGAGATATTTTGTGCTGCCTTCAAAGTTTCAGGGCCAAAGAAGAGATACTGGCAAAATCCAGAATTGCGAAAAAGATCGAATACGAGGAGAGTGAAATTCAAATCTATCAAGACCTTTCAAAACTTACTCTGGACCTGAGGAGACAACTACAACCACTAACTAGAGCTCTCAGGGAAAGAAACATTATATATAGATGGCTGTTTCCATTTGGACTGATGATCTCCTGGGCAAACAAAGCGCTAACAATCAAGACGCCAGATGACCTTCCTTATGTGCTAAACAAACTGGAATTAAATCATATACAGATTCCAGATTAGATTACATCAGAAGAAAAACTGAATTTACCATCTCTACCCACTTCAGGTGAATGGGAGAAAACGACACCACTAAAAACGAAAAGAATGAAAAAATCAGAGGCGGATCCATCAAAAACCCCCAAAAGACAGGACAGAGAGGAACGAGATTAAGATGGAATAGACTGGAGAACAATACTCCTCTATAGAGTCCACAAACCAAGATATCATTCCTCTCCGGATGATGGAAACATGTTTTCTCTGCTTTCTCTTTGTTCTATCTAGGTCATGATCCTTCAGAGTCCTTGAGCTTCTTAAGAGACTAAGATGTATCCTTTATTCTCTGTTGTTAATTGACCTTGAATTTATATTAGTTTGTGGTTCTCTAGTTATCATAATTCCATGACATAGTTTTGTTATCAATACATGATATAGCTGATGTTGGTTGTTATTCTTGCTAACTATTTCCTAAGATTTTGCTGGGGGGAGCTCCAGGAGTGTGAAACTCCATTACTATAACTGAGGCCTGCCACCCCCCCAAGAATGGTAATTTTTTTTGCAAACTACTCTGGTATGGAAAGAGGAGACCCCTCTGTTTCCAACCAGCTGCATAAAACAATAATTGTTTTCACTTTTGAAACATGTTCTTTCCCTTTTTTTCTTCCCGACACTCTAGAATCACCCTCTCCTATCCTCTTTAAATCTCCCTACACATTGTACCGCAATATCATCATGCTGACTATACAAAACTCGGCCGCTACATCTTTCCATTTAGATTATGGCTGAACTGAATATCGTTACGTATAATGTAAAAGGTATCAATATCCCGAATAAAAGATTTCAAATTCTACAATTTCTAGAAAAACGGAAAACTGATATTATATTCTTCCAAGAAACTCACTTTAAAAAATCATACACCCCCCTTACAAAAAACAAAACCTTCACTCAATGGTTTAACTCTTCATCTCCTCTTAAGAGAAATAAAGGAGTATCCATAGTTATTAATAAAAGAACACCTTTTAAGCTAAAAGAAACCAAAATAGATCCAGAGGGAAGATTCGTATTTGTCAAGGGCAGTATCTTTGATAAAATGTTTACTTTCGCAAATATTTACTCCCCAAATGTAGGACAAGTCAAGTTCATTAACCCCTTCCCCCTGCTGGCATTCTGGGCCCTAATGTCCAAGCCATTTTTTAGATTTTTCCATTGTCACATTCGAAGAGCTGTAACTTTTTTATTTTTGCGTCGGCATAGCTGTATAAGGTCTTGTTTTTTGCGGGACGACTTGCAGTTTTTATTGGTACCATTTGAGAGTAGATGCGACTTTTTGATCACTTTCTATCACATTTTTTTTAAGTCAGGATTAACAGAAAACAGCAATTTTTCCATTGTTTTTTATTTTATTTTTTACGACGTTCACCGTGCGGGTTAAATAATGTAACAGCTTTATAGTCGGGGTCGTTACGGACGCGGCGATACCAAATATGTGTAACTTTTTTGCTTTATTGTAGTTTTTTTTAATAGTAAAGCATTTTGTAAGGGGAAAAGCTGGGTTTTTCATTTTTTTTTTTTTCACTTTTTTTTTAAATTAACTTTATTAAACTTTTTTTACTTTTTTACTAGTCCCACTAGGGGACTTCCCTATCTTCCGATCGCTATTATAATACACTGCAATACTTTTGTATTGCAGTGTATTACTGCCTGTCCGTTTAAAACGGACAGGCATCTGCTAGGTCATGCCTGCGGCATGATCTAGCAGGCATTCGCTGCAGGCAGACCTTGGTTCTTTATTAGACCCCCGGCTGCCATAGAAGACACAGACACTCGGCGATTTTATCGCCGGGTGTCAGTGAGATGAGAGGGAGTTCCCTCCCTCTCTGCAAAACCATTCAGATGCGGTGCTCGCTATTGTGCACCGCATCTGAAGGGTTAAACGGGTGAGATCGATACTAATATCGATCTCACCCGGCAGAGCAGGGATGCCCCCAGCCCTCAGCTGCTTCTGGCAGCTGAGAGCAGGGAGATTTCACGGCTCCCTGCTCTGTTTACTTTATTCTAATGCAGCGACGTAGTTTGGCGGCGCTCTAGAATAAAGCCCACTAATGACCGCCGTAAAAAGACGTATCGGCGGTCATTAAGGGGTTAAATCTACACTCGAGACCTTAGAGCATTTCAAAGAAGGATTGCTAATATTAGGAGGGGATTTCAATGTACCACTACAACCTTCGTTAGATACTTCTAACAGCTCCTCCGCGTTAACATACAAATAACTTAAGCTTATCAAAAAATTATTAGCAGAATCACAACTAATTGACGCATGGAGAATAAAATATCTGACCACTAAGGAGTTCTCCTTTTTCTCAGGCCTCATGCACACGACCGTATTTTTTCCCACCCGTAAATACTGGCGTAAATACGGGTCCGGTGTCACACGTATTCCACCCGTTTTGCACCAGTATTTACGAACCCGTGCTCGTAAATATGGGTCCGGTGTCACACGTATTCCACCCGTATTTACGAGCACGTTTTTGCCGGCAAAATAGCACTGCACTAATCGGCAGCCCCTTCTCTCTATCAGTGCAGGATAGAGAGAAGGGACAGCCTTTTCTGTAATAAAAGTTAAAGAAATTCATACTTACCGGCCGTTGTCTTGGTGACGCGTCCCTCTCTTCACATCCAGCCCGACATCCCTGGATGACGCGGCAGTCCATGTGACCGCTGCAGCCTGTGATTGACCTGTGATTGGCTGCAGCGGTCACATCGCCTGAAACGTCATCCAGGACGTCGGGCCGGATGTCGAGAGGGACGCGTCACCAAGGCAACGGGCGGGAGACCGGACTGGAGGAAGCAGGAAGTTGTCGGTAAGTATGAACGTCTTTTATTTTTATTTTTTACAGGTTTATACTGATCGGTAGTCACTGTCCAGGGTGCTGAAAGAGTTACTGCCGATCAGTTAACTCTTTCAGCTCCCTGGACAGTGACTATTTACTGACGTCGCTTAGCAACGCTGCCGTAATGACGGGTGCACACATGTAGCCACCCGTTATTACGAGAGCTCCATAGACTTCTATGGACTGTCCGTGCCGTTATTACGGCCTGAAATAGGACATGTTCTATCTTTTTCAATGGCACGGGCACCTTCCCATGAGAAAACGGGAAGGTACCCGTCGCCAATAGAAGTCTATGAGCCCGTTATTACGGGTCGTGATTACGACCCATAATAACGGGCGTTTTTACGGTCGTGTGCATGAGGCCTCACCAGTTCATAAAAAATACTCTAGAATTGACTATATACTAGTACCACACACTATGCTGGGTTTAATAAAAAAAACAAGCTACGGTCTGATAACACACTCAGATCATGCTCCCCACTTTCTCTCATTGGAATTGAACCCTAAAGAGAGACGGGCATTTAATTGTAAATTTAATGAAAGTCTTTTGAAACACACAGAGGACAAAACATACATCTCAGAGTGTTTAAAACACTTCTTCAACGAGAACTGCCCAGATGGCCTTTGTAATGCTAACATATGGGAAACCCACAAAGCGGTTATCAGGGGATGTTTGATTGAACTAGGTTCCAGGAAAAAAAGAGAAAAAGATAAAGAGATGAACGAATTATTAGTAAAGATCCAAAAATTAGAGCAGTTACACAAAAAAACTCTTTGTCTTAAGACTGAAAAAGATCTATTTAGATTGAGATCGGAACTTAAAGATATATTGAATCTCAACACAGAAAAGTACCTACATTATGCTAAGTTTACTTCATATATACACTCTGATAAATGCGGCAAAAAACTTGCCTCCCTGGTTAAAAAACATGATACAACAACCTACATCCCAAAAATAAAGGATAAAGCGAACACCCTCAAACATACAACAGAAGACATAGCTAAAGTTTTTAACGCTTATTATGAAGAACTTTACAATCTAGAGACCAATAAGCAATCTTACCAAGATAAGACACAAAAAATAAATACAGTGTTGGATGGAGTTGAACTACCTAAGATTTCTGACCCTCAAAAAACTATACTTAATGCCCCTTTTTCACCCCAGGAAATTGAAGAAATAATTATGAAAAGCCCAAAAGGAAAGAGCCCAGGCCCTGATGGATTTTCAGCCACCTACTATAAAGAATTTAAGGACATTTTGATCCCGTACCTTACTCACTACCTGAATAACACCAATTCGGCCAACCCATTCCGAAAAGAATCTATGACGGCCCACTTAACCCTGATCCCAAAGGAGGGAAAAGATCATACAGTTTGTAGCAATTATAGGCCAATATCACTAATAAATAACGATGTCAAAATATATGCTAAAGTAATTGCAAACAGAATACAGCCATTATTACCGTCACTTATAAACCCCGAACAAGCGGGTTTTATTCCAAACAGAGAAACAAAAGATAATACAATGAGAATACTCAACATTATTCAATATGCCCAAAGACATAATATCCTGATAGCCCTCCTGGCGACCGACGCAGAAAAAGCGTTTGACAGGGTAGATTGGCAATTTCTAAAATTAACCCTTATAAAATTTGGCTTCCCAGACTTCATACTAGATAAAATAATGGCTCTATATATAAATCCTTCTGCTAAAATTAAGATCAATGGCGAGCTATCCTCATCGTTTGAAATAAGGAACGGCACAAGACAAGGCTGTCCTTTATCCCCGTTACTATTTGTCCTAACAATGGAAGTCTTGGCCCAAAAAATTAGAGACAACCCAAACATTAATGGCATAACATGCAACAAAATTGAACATAAAACAGCCACATTTGCAGATGACATGCTTATTATTCTATCTAACCCTCTAAAGTCGCTCAAGAATCTGAGGGATGAGTTCAAAATCTTTAGCTCAATATCCAATTTCAAAATTAATAATTCAAAATCAGAACTCTTGAATATAAATATCAATACGGGAAACTGGAATTCCTTATTAAAACTATCTCCCTTTAAAAACAATTCTGCCAGTATCAAATATCTGGGTGTACAGATAAACCCAAATTTTTCAAAACTTTATGAACTAAACTTCAAACCATTATTGGAAAAAATAGAGAAAGATCTTAAGTCTTGGAATTCAATACAAACATTGTGGTTTGGAAGATCTAATATTATTAAAATGATAATCCTGCCAAGAGTCTTATACCTCCTCCAAACACTCCCGATTAGCTTGCCACAATTCTTTTTCACTACGCTCAAGAAATTAACATCTAAATTTATCTGGCAAACTAAAGGACACAGGGTAAAACATGACACATTAACGCGTTCTAAGAACTCGGGAGGCATAGGGCTACCAGATTTTGAGAAATATAGTGATTCTGTACATTTAAACAGATTACTTGAATGTTATGTGTACCCCGGCCGGAAATTATGGTCTGACATTGAAATGGACATGCTGGATAAAAACTTGGAAAACTACATCTGGATCACCCCATATAATACATTTCATTATAAATCAGTTGTAAATACCCTGACCAATAACACGTTAAGAATTTGGCATAAACTCAATAAAAAATACAATCTCATACCAAAGATTTGTGAGGCCACACCCTTTTCATTCCTCATACCGAATAGATGTAGATCTCTAAAACAAAGACTAACTAGAGATAAAGGCTTAGCGAAACTTCCGGTTAGACATCTCATTGCAAACAATAATATCATTCCAGATCTGAAGTCGATACCTAACCTGGAAGGCCTAAATTTAACCCCACAAGAAACGGAGATCATACTGGGATCCATCAAACCTTTCCTCCCGGACATTACTGACATAAATCAGAGGAATTTAATTAATCTTATAAAATCCCAAAACAGACCAGTCAAAGGCCAAATAGCGAAACTATATAAATTTCTTATAGCCCCACAGGCACTCCCATCATATTTATTGAAATGGGAAAATGACTTAAACACCGCCTTCACATCGGAACAATCTAAATTGATTCTTAAGAACTCACACTCGTTTTCAGTTTCTACAAGAATTCAGGAACTCAATTATAAAATCATAACAAGATGGTATAAAACCCCGGACATATTAAATAAAATAGATCAGAATCATTCGCCTATATGTTGGAGATGCAATAAAGAAAAAGGTACCAGGTTACATATATGGTTTAAATGCTGTGATATTTCCCACTTTTGGCAATCTATTGAATCGATCCTAAACAAATATACTGGAAAAACTATTCCTCTTACACCAGAACTGGTATTACTCAATCTAGATACTACTCATCAATATAGTAACTCAAACTCCACTATACCTCACCTTTTGAACGCAGCAAAAACTCTAATAGCGAGACATTGGAAAGATACAAATCCTCCTACAATTCTAGAATGGTTAAAAGAGATTAATCTCATCCAATCATATGAAAGAAACAAATGGCCTAGGAACTTACAATATGATAAATATATGAGCATCTGGAATGACTGGTCTACATTTTATGGCTCAAAAGACATAGAACCCCACTTACCACAAACATAACGAATTAACACCATGTCATAAGAAAATATAGTTCACACATCGGGCCAACAAGCAGATACCTTCACGAGACCCTGTGCAAGTATAATTCTATATATGTGCGATTCAATTATAAATAAATAAGCTAATTAGACAGTTACTGATTATTTGTATTAGTCAGCTAGTTCCCCCAAGGGGAATGTGTTTAACATGACCTGTTATTGTGTTAATATCCCACCCATCCCTTGTTTTTTTTTCTTTTCTGTACCCCATCCCCCCCTTTAAAACAAAAAATAAAGAATTTACAAAAAAAAAAGTTGTATGTACCCTAAATGGCTATCAATAAAAACTTGAACTCACCCCAGCCAATCACAGGCTGCAGCGGTGACAATGGATGAAACGTCAGGGCTGCAGAACATCAGGACGTCGGAGGGACGCGTCACCATGGTAAGTACATCCATTTTTTTTCATTGCAGCGGACATTTGATGTGGTTTTTCGGACGGAATTCCCTTCGGGCAACAGGGCGGATACGCTGTATACCTTTACCTTGTACCTGTACTTTTATCTGCCCTGTGTGAACGTAGCCTAATAAGTAACAAAGTAAAAGCTAATGAATAAAGGATTTCAGAATTATCTTGACTGTCATATCTCATTGCTAATATATTTAACTAACACAGATAATTTATTTAGATAGTGGGGCATATTTAATAATGTGTCTGCGCCTAGAATGTGTTGAAAAATGTAACAAAATATGTGGTCTTTAGGTGCAATTTTCCACTTTTTGGTGCATTTCATTTTAGAACATTCTAGACACGCGGAAAATAGTTTCGAAAAGAAGGTGGGGCTTAAAATGTGCCAAATTGTGACAAGTCTGGCACAAAATTCAGTTGCAAAATAAGCCAAATCAAACGTTATATAAGAAGGAATAAAGTGTCTAGCAAGTCTAGCTAGATGCACAAGATTTATTATTAACCCTTTCCCGTTGCAGCCACTTTAGGACTAAATGACACAGCCCCATTTTTAAAATCTAACGTGTCACTTTAGGTGGTAATAACTTTGGAATGCTTTCACCTAGCCAAGCGATTCTGAGATTGTTTTCCCGTGACAAATTGTACTTTATGTCAGCGGTAAAATTTAGTTGATAAATTCATTGCTTGTTTGTGAAAAACACCCAAATTTGGAGAAAAATAGCAAAAATTAGCTTTTTTTTCTAAATTTGAATGTATCTGCTTGTAAGACAGATAGTAATACCACATAAAATAGTTACTAATTAACATTCCCATATGTATGCTTTATTTTGGCATCATTTTTTGAACATTATTTTATTTTTCTAGGAAAGTTACAAGGCTTAGCAGTTTAGCACCAATTTCTCACATTTTCAAGAAAATTTAAAAAGCCTATTTTTATAGGGTCCAGTTCAGTTCTGAAGTAGCTTTAAGGGGCATATATTTTGGGAAACACCCATAAATCACACCATTTTAAAAACTGCACCCCTCAAAGTATTCGAAACAGCATTTAGAAATTTTCTCAACCCTTTAGGCGTTTCACAGAAATTAAAGCAAAGTGGAGGTGAAATTTACAAATTTCATTTTTTTTATGCAGAAATTCAATTTGAATCCAGTTTTTCTCGAACACAGAAGGTTTTACCAGAGAAACACAGCTCAATATTTATTGCCCAGATTCTGCACTTTTTAGAAATATACCACATGTGGCCATTGTGTGCTAATGAACTGAAGCACAGGCCTCAGAAGCAAGCGGTACCTAGTGGATTTTGGGGCCGCCTTTTTACTAGATTATATTTTAGGCACCATGTCAAGTTTGAAGAGGTCTTGTGATGCCAAAACAAAGGAAACTCCTCAAAAAGACACCATTTTGGAAACTACACACCTCAAGGATTCATCTAGGGGTATAGTGAGCATTTTGACCCCACAGGTGTCTCATAGATTTTATTCGAAATTGGCAGTGAAAATGAAAAATTAATTTTTTTTCCAATAAGACGTAGCTGTAGTTCAAAATTTTTACATTTTTCAACAAAGAAAAAAAAGCACCCTTACATTTGTAAAGCAACTTCTACAGAGTAGGGAAATACCCCATATGTGGTCATAAATGGCTGTTTGGATACAGGGCAGGACTCAGAAGGGAAGGAGCACCATTTGGCATTTGGAGCGCAGATTTTGCTGGATTGATTCCTGGGCGCCATGATGCATTTACAGCGCCTGAGGAACCAGTAAATTAAAAACCCCTGAAATGTGACTCTATTTGGTAAACTACACCCCTTGAGGAATTAATCTGGGGGTGTAGTGAGCATTTTGACCCCACAGGTTTTTGCTGAATTTATTAGAATTTGGATGTGAAAATAAAAAAAAATAACACAATTTTTTTTATGTAGTTACGCGGTTCTAGCTCAAAATTTTGCATTTTCACAAGGACTATGTAATGTCAGGGTAGGGAGACGGACAGGTGAGCCCTAATCTACCCGCCACTCAGTCCCTGCCTACTTGCAACGACCGGCCCTAGGCGACGGGGTACTACTGGGCGACGGTCCCTACACTCAATAGGTGCACGACAGACAAACAGACAAGAGTACAAAGAAGCCAGGGAAATGGGGAAGTTGCCCACGGGAACACCGTGAGCAACAAGCGAGGTGAACGAGCCGAGTCAAACCAGGAGATGAGCGAGGTACAAAAACGCTGAGCAGAAGAGTGGTCAGAAAAGCCAAGGTCAATAACAAGCAGAGGGTAGTAGTTCAAGAAGCTGCAGCAGGGCCAGGAAACCAGCAGAGAAGAATCACAAGCAAAGGAGGAACAGGAAAGGCAGGTATAAATAGACAGAGGGCGGGAGCTAGCTCTGTCTGGCCAGGCTGTGATAGGCTCTCCCACTCCTAAGCCTGCCATCCTGAGTGGTGGAAGATGGAGTCAGTCTCACAGACATAGAAGCAGGTGCCTACTGATTACCTATGGGCGTTGACACAGAAGCTGTGTCTGGCAGATCCTTTACAGACTATATGAGAAAAGCACCTCAACGTTTGTAAAGCATTTTCTCCCAACCAAGGCAATACCCCACATGTGGTCATAAACTGCTATTTGGACACACAGCAAGGCTCTAAAGGGAAGGAGCGTCATTTGGTATTTTGAGTGGAGATTTTACTAGATTTGTTTTTTGACACCAGGTTGCATTGAGCTAAGGTACCAGTACAGTGGAACCCCCCTGAAAAAATTACCTCATTTTGGAAACAAGATCCCTCAAGGAATTCATCTAGAAGTGTACTGAGCATTTTGACCCCACAAGTGTTTTGCAAAAATTAGCACACAATAGATGTTGCAGATTGAAAATTACCATTTTCCACAGATATGCCATTTCAGTACCCAATGTGTTGTGCCCAGCTTGTACCACCGGAGGGACACACCCCATAAATTGTTAAGCGGGTTCTTCAGAGTGCAGTAATACCCCATATGTGGTCATAAATTGCAGTTTGGGCACACGGTCAGGCTTAGAATGACTGCCATTTTGCTTTTGAAGCGCAGATCTTGCTTGGTGTTTTAGGCTGGGTTCACACGTGGCGGAATTTCACTTGAATTCCGCTGCGGACACTCCGCAGCGTTAATCCGCAGCGGAGCCGTTTCTGCATTGACTTCCACTTCTATTTAGAAGTGTTTGTTTAGACGATGCGTAAAATTCCGCTGCGGAGCATAGGCTGCGGAGCGGAATTTGGTGTCCGCAGCATGCTCTGTCTGTTGCGGAGCAGTGGCGGACTGGTTGCGGACTCATGGCGGAATTTATCCATTGACTTCAATGGAGATTCTAAGTTCTGCAATGAAGTCCGCAGCTGTCATGCACATGTTATGTGTGCTGCGGATGCGTCTTGCTTTTTTGCCATGACATTTCTTAATTCTGGCTGGACCTATGTATTTCTAGGTCTACAGCCAGACTGAGGAAGTCAATGGGGCTCCCGTAATTACAGGAGCGTTGCTAGGCGACGTCAGTAAATAGTCACTGTCCAGGGTGGTGAAAGAGTTAAGCGATCGGCAGTAACTGTTTCTGCCCTCTGGACAGTGACTACCGATCCCAATATACAGCAACCTGTAAAAAAATAGAAGTTCATACTTACCGAGAACTCCCTGCTTCTGTCTCCAGTCCGGCTTCCCAGGATGACGTTTCTGTCTAAGTGACGGCTGCAGCCAATCACAGGCTGCAGCGGTCACATGGACTGCCGCGTCATCCAGGGAGGTCGGGCTGGATGCCGAAAGAGGGACGCGTCACCAAGACAACGGCCGGTAAGTATGAAATTCGTTTATTTTCACTAGGGAAAGTGCTGTCCCTTCTCTCTATCCTGCACTGATAGAGAGAAGGGAAGCACTTTTCCCGCAGTCCGCAGCTGCTAGTCCGCATCAATTTACTGCACATTTTGGGCAGATCCGCAGCCGTAATCCGCAACCCGGATTAGGTGCGGCATTGATGCGGACAGTTGCGGAGGAAATCCGCCACGTGGGGGCATGCCCTTACTGGTATTTCAGCTTATAATGTAAGCTGGGCAGAGTATATCAGGGTATATGTAAACTGGGCGGAGTACATCAGGGTATATGTAAACTGGGGGGAGTACATCAGGTCATAATAGGATGATGTAATTATGGGGTGAATGAATAATAAAATGAATAATCCATGGATTGGTGTGTAATCCTTTATGCACAGGCCGGGTTTATTAGGTATTATACAAAATATCTGCGCTCCAGTATTGCCTAATCTTTGACTTCTTCACGAGCCCTATAAGCAGCACAAGGCCCTAAAGTTTCCTCATCTCCGCTGCATCTACGGGGTCCACCTGTGGGGTCTAGCAAATGTCGATGTGGGGTATTTAGTCAAAAACTACTAGACCTAAAAAATTTGTCTGGGCCGTCATTTAGCATAATTTTGCTTCATTGCATTCTGTGAGTCATAACGTGTTATTCTTCCGTTGACGGAGCTGTGTGAGGGCTGTTTTTTGTGGAACGAGCTGTAATTTTTATTGGTTCCATTTTGGGGTACATGCGATTTTTTTTATCACTATTTATTACATTTTTTGGGAGATGAGGAAACCAAAAAACAGCTATTCTAGCACTGTTTTGTTTTTTATTTCTTACAGTGTTCACCATGCAGTATAAACAACATGTTAACTTCATTCTGTGTGTCGATACGATTACAGCGACACCAAATTTGTATAGTTTTTTTACGTTTTACTACTTTCCCACAATAAATATACTCTTTTGTAAAAAAATCTTGTTTTAGTGTCGCCATTTTCTGACAGACATAACTTTTTTATTTTTCGGTTGATATCGCTGTGGGAGGGCTTGTTTTATGCATGACGAAGTTACTTAAGACTTTTTGATCACTTTTTATTACATTTTTTTTAGACAAGTGACCAAAAAATAAAATGCTGTCATTGTTTTTTATTTAATTTTTTTACGGTATTCACTGTGCAGTAAAAATAATGTTGTATTTTTATAGTTCAGGCCATGTATAGTTTTATTCATGTTTTAATTTTTTTTTCATTTATAAAGGACTTGATCAGGGAAACAGGGCGATTATTGTTTTTATTAGTTAAAACTTTTTATGTATTTATTTTTCTTTAACATTTTTTTGTACTTTTTTTCACTTACCTGGGGCTTGACGATCTTATCTTCTGATCCCCTGTACAGCACACTGCACTACTAAAGTAGTGCAATGTATTGTAACTGTCATCCCTTTATGTAATGCCACCCTGCCCCCTTTATGTAATGCCACCCAGCTCCCTGTAGGTAATGCAACGCAGCCCCCTGTCGGTTGCACCCATCCCCCCCTTCCAGGAGAAGTCACTGACTTCAATGTCCATATATGGACAGTGTAGTCACTGACTTCTCCTGGAGAGGAATTCCCGGCCACAGGTCGGGAATTCCGCTTTAGAAGTGAGTGACGTCACTGTGTCCATATATGGACAGTGCAGTCACTCACTTCTCTTGTAGCGGAATCCCCGGCCATAGGGTCAGGGATTCCGCTTCAGAAGTGAGTGACGTCGCTGTGTCCATATATGGACAGTGCAGTCACTCACTTCTCTTGTAGTGGAATCCCCGGCCATAGTGTCGGGGATTCCGCTTCAGAAGTGAGTGACGTCGCTGTGTCCATATATGGACAGTGTAGTCACTAACTTCTCTTGCAGCGGAATCCCGGGCCACGGGTCGGGGATTCCGCTTCAGAAGTGAATGACGTCGCTCTGTCCATATATGGACAGTGTAGTCACTCGCTTCTCCTGTAGCGAAATCCCCGGCCACGGGGTCGGGGATTCTGCTTCAGAAGTGAGTGATGTCGCTGTGTCCATATATGGACAGTGTAGTCACTCACTTCTCTGTAGCGGAATCCCCAATCCCCAGCCGGGGATTGGGGATTCCGACTCCTACAGGGAGCATAAAACGACCCTCCTCCTCCTCACATGCACTCTGCACTGTGAGGAGGAGGGGGAGGGAGAGCACGGAATACATGGCCATCACTCGGGACACATTCCGGTGATGGCCGTGTATTAACCGGCCCCATAAACTTCTATGGGAGCCGAGGGGCTGGGTAAACGGCTGAAAATAGGGCATGTCCCATTTTTTGACGGCCAGGTTTCCCGGGCAGTCAAAAAATCGGTCGTGTGAATAGCCTCATTAGGGGTCTATTCTTCGTAATGCACACGTGTGACGGCCGATTTATGAACGGCCGTCACCCGGCCGGGAAACCCTGTCGTGTGAATAAGGGCTTAGGGGAATGTCACTTGTAGTAGTTATAGTGCCACCTTTAACCCCTAGGCCTGGTCTCTGCAACTTCAAAAGATAGGCAAATGGACATCTTCTCATTCTGCACTAAGGGTGCAGTGAGGTGAATAAAAGGACAATTACCTATTTAATATTCATGGTCCTTCCCCAGTATCCCCTCACTGTCCATTCACAAACACCTTATTTACTTAGAGAGAACCTTTCACTAAAGATCACACATTCATGCAAGATCACACATTCTTCTCATCACTCTCCCGCTCCTGTCAGCCAGTGATGAGAAGACTGTGTGATCTCCCAAGAGAGATCACACTACAGAAGCCGTTCTGACACTGTCCGCAGCTGATTGGACAGTGTCAGAGCGCTAACACGCCCACCCCTGCCCTTTCCATGTCCAGGAACGCGCCACTGACAATACAAGGGCTATTTTACACATCGGGCACCAATAACAAGGGCACCAATATCTCCAGAACAGTGGAGGCTAGACAAGTTTTTTAAAATGCCAGAGGGTCTGTGAAGCAGCGCCTATAACACGGTGCACTTAGCTGTACGTCTGGGGTAGTGAAAGGTTCTCTTTAATGACTGGTGGACAGCTCTGAAAACCTGGCCCAATGACTAAGGGTATAAAATATGACTTAGTGAAATTCCTTGTTCATTCCTGCCCTCAAAGGAAAAAGGAGAGACTCTTATTCTTTTATTTCTCCCTTTTTCTTTGTATCTGTTTTTGTACTTTGTATGTCATTTTATTTTGTCTGCATTTTTATACTTTTGTCATTATAGACTTTTCATATCATAGCTTAAAACTTCAACAAGTTAGGTCTTTGTATGCTCTAGAGAATCAAATGGCCTTTCTTAAAGTGTGCTAACGCTTTGACTGCTGGAGAGCAGTGTGTGTAATGTGTGTGTGTGTGTGTGTGTGTGTGTGTGTGTATTGGTCATGCCTCCCAACACCCATGTCACGTGCTGTGAAGGTGTGTATGTGACATACTTTAACCTATTAGTGACCACTATTATGCCTTCTTACAGCCGTTACTAACGTGCCTTATGTTGGGCTGCCACCTTTTTATAGTGGCCTAGTCTAAGTCCTGCACGGTTGTCCCGTCCGGACTACAGTGCGTGCTCATCTCTTTGTTAACATCAGAGCTCCTACTGTAATGGTCCCTTAGATGCTGTGGTCAATAGCAGCTGCGGCACCTAAGTGGTTTACAGTGGGTGGCCCATAAACGCATTTGCGGGCCTCTGATGGGTTTCCATGACAGGCGGGAGCAGAACAAAAGCCCCCAGGCCTTTTATGGCTGTTTGCCTATTAGGGTATATTCCCACAGACAGGATATGCTGCAGATTTTCTGCAACAGAAAATGTGCAGCGGTATCTCTAAAAACTTCAGGTAATTCTTAACAGAAATCCACAGCAAATAGTGCACTTCTGCTACTCATATTCCTGTAGAAACGCTGCAGAATTTTCGGCAACAGTTTTACTTGTGGATTTAGTGTGAAGCTTGATTTATAGAAAATTTTATGTGTACCTGCGGATTTCCAACTTTTCTTTACTGCCTTTCCACTATACAAAATGTAACAAACTATTTGGAGGCAACAATAAAAAAACAAAATGGTCATTAAGGCTTTAAAAAACGCTGGTCAGTAAGTGGTTAATCCAGATTCTATACTCACTGTGCTAACTAAAAAGCAAGCACGTTGAAATAATCAGAAGGTGAACTTCTGCTAAAATACTGTAATGCGTTCTGGATATTGCAATGTACAGTACAGTATTCCTGCATTTAAAAAATGTGTTACTGGCAATATAAATACCATATGAACTGGGCTCCTAGCAGAATGAAAGTTTAACCCCTTTCCTCTGCAGCCATTCTTCTGATTTAAATTTTAGTTTTTTCCTCCCCACCTTCCAAAAGCCGTAACTTTTTTGTTTTTCCTATCGATAAAGCCGTATGAGAGCTTGATTTTTACAAGACGAGTTGTCTGTTTTTCTTGGCAATATTTATTGTACAATATAATGTACTAGGAAACTGAAAAAAAAATATTTGTGGGGTGGAATTAGAAAAAAAAACGGATTCCTACAATTTTTGGGGGATTTTGTTTTTACGGTGTTCACTGTGAGGTAAAACGTCATGTTAACTTTATTCTACGGGTTAATTACGATTATGGCGATACCAA
Source organism: Rhinoderma darwinii (assembly GCF_050947455.1). Classification (NCBI taxonomy): domain Eukaryota; kingdom Metazoa; phylum Chordata; class Amphibia; order Anura; family Rhinodermatidae; genus Rhinoderma; species Rhinoderma darwinii. Next base: position 196,472,087 of record NC_134687.1, read on the forward strand.
ATATATATATAATGTTTTTTTTTTATGTTTTACCACTTTTACAAGGAAAAAACCTTTTGTTAAAAATAAAATTTGTTTTGCGTCGCCATATTCTGAGAGCCATAACTTTTTTATTTTTCTGCCGATTGAGCTAAGAGGGCTTATTTTTTGCAGGGCGAGCTGTAGTTTATCAGGTTCCCGACCGCTGGCCGTAAATATACGGCCAGCGGTCAGGGTCTCTAAAGTCCGGCGTATAGTATATATACGGCCGCACTTCAGAGACTGTGCACGCGCGATCGCGTGCACACAGCTCTATGCCCTGGCTGTTGCTAACAGCCATGGGCACTGGGCAGAATGTCAGGGGTCAATCTTTTGGCCCCTGAACATGTGATCGCTGTGACAACCAATCACAGCGATCACATGCATTTCTGCATAGAAAACAGTGTGCACGCGATCGCGTGCACACAGCCCTGTGCCCTCGCTGTTACCAACAGCTCTGGGCACTGGGCAGAGTATCAGGGACCAATCTGATGGTCCCTGAACATGTGGTCGCTGTGACAACCAATCACAGCGATCACATGCATTTCTGCTTATAAAACAGTGTGCACGCGATCGCGTGCACACAGCCCTGTGCCCGCGATCGCGTGCACACAGCCCTGTGCCCTCGCTGTTACCAACAGCTCTGGGCACTGGGCAGAGTATCAGGGACCAATCTGATGGTCCCTGAACATGTGGTCGCTGTGAAAATCACAGCGACCACATTTGTTTTATTTTGAGTTTTCTGGCAGTAAATCTCCTGCCTCTTTTCTTCTCCTCAAATATTGTTTCAGTTTGAGGAGAAAAAGAGACTCGGGAGAATTGCTGCCAGAAGATTACAGTGAAAAAAAAAAAAACAGTTACACTATAAAACATTCTCTGTATAGATAGATTTCTATCTATCTATACAATCTATCCATCTATCTTTTTTTCTATCTATCTACCTTTCTTTCTTTTATTCTATTAGAATAGGCAGGTAGGGAGTATATAATTATATATATATCCACATATATATAATATATATAGCAATAGCGGTTTATTTTTTTGTTAGCGGTAGTGTAGATATATATAGCAGTTAGGCCCCATGCACACGACAGCAAAAAACCTCCGTTTTTGCGGACCGCAACTGCGGTCCGCAAAAACTGAGCCATTCACTTTCATTGAACGCTGACACCTTTCAGTAGCACTACGGAAGGGTGTCAGTGCCGTGGAAATGTTCCGGGAATTATGGAACATGTCCGTTCTTTCGCATTTTGCGGGCCGTGCTCCCATACTTTGTATGGGAGCACGGCCCGAAAATGCGGCTGTCAGTCAGCGGCCGGCCGTGCGCGCGATCGCGGACAGCAATTGCGGGCACGGTCGTGTGCATGGGGCCTTAGTTTGTGTGTTTTATAAAAAAAATAAAAAAATAAAATTTGTTTAGTTAGTGTTAGTGTTAGTTACGTTATGGCGAGGAAGTTGTTTAGCGCCGAGGAGGCATACGCCATGCTGTGGTCTGAGTCGGAGACCGCATCAGAGATGGCGTCCGAGATGGAACCTGTTTTAGGTAGTGACGATGACAGCGTCACTTCAGGTTCATCTTCAGGGGACGTTGTCCCTGATGCAGTCGAAACTGCAGAACATGAAAGCGCAGGGCCAAGTAGCGCTGTAGCACGGGACAGCCTGGTCCCTCCAGTCCAGGCTCTTGTATGGGCACCTGCCCCATCTTTTGGGCCTAGAATCCACGGATTTACGACCACTCCTGGCATAACCGTGGACAATACAAATTTTGTCCAAATGGATTACTTCCATTTATTTATAACGGACGACATCCTAAATCAGATTGTCCACGAAACAAATTTATATGCCACGCAATATATAAGGCAGAAACCTTCATCCACCCATGCCAGAGATTGGACGCCCACCAATTTGCAGGAATTAAAAAAAAATTTGGGGCTCACCCTAAATATGGGTATTGTCAAAAAGCCCTCCATTAGGTCTTACTGGTCAACAAGACCCGCCCAAGCCACCCCAGTATATTCTGCAGTAATGCCCAGGTCTCGTTATGAGACAATAATGAGGTTCCTCCACTTCAATGACAACGCACAGGCCCCCCCAAGTACCGATGCAAACCGGAATCGGTTGTTCAAAATAAGACCGCTAATAAATTCCCTGAATAATTTATTTCTGCAACTCTACACCCCTGAGCAGAATGTAAGTGTGGACGAGCAGATATTTTGGAAGTGTTATAGAAACTCTGTTGAGTTTTGTAAAACCAGCTTTGAAAAAAAGCGATATGTGAAATAATCTTCTTCTATCGTCCGCCCTCCTACATCTCTATGTGATAAATAAGGCCACATATTTGGTATCCCCGTGCACGGGAGAAGTGGCAGAATGTGAACGGAGATTAATTTTGACCGTGGTCTATACCGTGTGTGAAAAATGCTGGTATAAACTGACGCATTTTCTAAAAAATTGCTAATTTTATTTTGTTCCATCTTATTCAAGAAACTTTCAGAAGAAAACTGGACTGTCTAAAAATATGATAAACCCCTTGAAGAAAACCTTGTGGGGTCTACTTGTGTGAATGAAGTCATTTATGGGGTGTTTCTAATCTTTCAGCAGCATTAGGCCCCCCAGAAAACAGTATGCGGCTATAAAGTCAAGTGCAGAATTCCTGGACCGAAAAGGCCAAAAAGCCTCCTTTTATGCCAAGCCCTGGCACATGCCCGCACAGTGAATAAGGCACACATATCTGGTATCCCCATGCACGGGAGAAGTGGAAGAACGTGAAAGGAGATGAATTTTGTCCGTGGTCCATACCGTGTGTGAAAAATACTAGCCTAAACTGACGCATTTGCTAAAAAAGTGCTGATTTTATTTTGTTCCATCTTATTCAAGAAACTTTCAGAAGAAAACTGGACTGTCTAAAAATATGATAAACCCCTTGAAGGAAACCTTGTGGGGTCTACTTGTGTGAATGAAGTCATTTATGGGGTGTTTCTAATGTTTCAGCAGCATTAGGCCCCCCAGAAAACAGTACACTGCTATAAAATCAAATGCAGAATTCCTGGACCAAAAAGCCTCCTTTTATGCCAAGCCCTGGCACATGCCCGCACAGTGAATAAGGCACACATATTTGGTATCCCCATGCACGGGAGAAGTGGAAGAATGTGAAAGGAGATGAATTTTGACCGTGGTCTATACCGTGTGTGAAAAATGCTAGCCTAAACTGACGCATTTGCTAAAAAAGTGCTGATTTTATTTTGTTCCATCTTATTCAAGAAACTTTCAGAAGAAAACTGGACTTGCTAAAAATATGATAAACCCCTTGAAGGAAACCTTGTGGGGTCTACTTGTGTGAATGAAGTCATTTATGGGGTGTTTCTAATGTTTCAGCAGCATTAGGCCCCCCAGAAAACAGTATGCGGCTCTAAAATCAAATGCAAAATTCCTGGACCGAAAAGGCCAAAAAGCCTCCTTTTATGCCAAGCCCTGGCACATGCCCGCACAGCGAATAAGGCACACATATTTGGTATCCCCATGCACGGGAGAAGTGGAAGAATGTGAAAGGAGATTAATTTTATATATATATATATATTTTTCCGTGGACTATACCGTGTGTGAAAAATACTAGCCTAAACTGACGCATTTGCTAAAAAAGTCCTGATTTTATTTTGTTCCATCTTATTCAAGAAACTTTCAGAAGAAAACTGGACTTGCTAAAAATATGATAAACCCCTTGAAGGAAACCTTGTGGGGTCTACTTGTGTGAATGAAGTCATTTATGGGGTGATTCTAATCTTTCAGCAGCATTAGGCCCCCCAGAACACAGTATGCGGCTCTAAAATCAAATGCAAAATTCCTGGACCGAAAAGGCCAAAAAGCCTCCTTTTATGCCAAGCCCTGGCACATGCCCGCACAGTGAATAAGGCACACATATTTGGTATCCCCATGCACGGGAGAAGTGGAAGAACGTGAAAGGAGATGAATTTTGGCCGTGGTCTATACCGTGTGTGAAAAATACTAGCCTAAACTGACGCATTTGCTAAAAAAGTGCTGATTTTATTTTGTTCCATCTTATTCAAGAAACTTTCAGAAGAAAACTGGACTTGCTAAAAATATGATAAACCCCTTGAAGGAAACCTTGTGGGGTCTACTTGTGTGAATGAAGTCATTTATGGGGTGATTCTAATCTTTCAGCAGCATTAGGCCCCCCAGAAAACAGTATGCGGCTCTAAAATCAAATGCAAAATTCCTGGACCGAAAAGGCCAAAAAGCCTCCTTTTATGCCAAGCCCTGGCACATGCCCGCACAGTGAATAAGGCTCACATATTTGGTATCCCCATGCACGGGAGAAGTGGAAGAACGTGAAAGGAGATGAATTTTGGCCGTGGTCTATACCGTGTGTGAAAAATACTAGCCTAAACTGACGCATTTGCTAAAAAAGTGCTGATTTTATTTTGTTCCATCTTATTCAAGAAACTTTCAGAAGAAAACTGGACTTGCTAAAAATATGATAAACCCCTTGAAGGAAACCTTGTGGGGTCTACTTGTGTGAATGAAGTCATTTATGGGGTGTTTCTAATGTTTCAGCAGCATTAGGCCCCCCAGAAAACAGTATGCGGCTCTAAAATCAAATGCAAAATTCCTGGACCGAAAAGGCCAAAAAGCCTCCTTTTATGCCAAGCCCTGGCACATGCCCGCACAGCGAATAAGGCACACATATTTGGTATCCCCATGCACGGGAGAAGTGGAAGAATGTGAAAGGAGATGAATTTTGTCCGTGGTCTATACCGTGTGTGAAAAATACTAGCCTAAACTGACGCATTTGCTAAAAAAGTGCTGATTTTATTTTGTTCCATCTTATTCAAGAAACTTTCAGAAGAAAACTGGACTTGCTAAAAATATGATAAACCCCTTGAAGGAAACCTTGTGGGGTCTACTTGTGTGAATGAAGTCATTTATGGGGTGTTTCTAATGTTTCAGCAGCATTAGGCCCCCCAGAAAACAGTATACGGCTAAAAATCAAATGCAAAATTCCTGGACCGAAAAGGCCAAAAAGCCTCCTTTTATGCCAAGCCCTGGCACATGCCCGCACAGTGAATAAGGCTCACATATTTGGTATCCCCATGCACGGGAGAAGTGGAAGAATGTGAAAGGAGATTAATTTTGGCCGTGGTTCATACCGTGTGTGAAAAATGCTAGCATAAACCGACGCAATTGTTAAATTCTTGCATTTTTTTCCAATTTTGCCCACTTTAGAGAAAAAAAAAAAAATGATATATACTGACAAATGCCACTAAAACAAAGCCCTATCTGTCCTTTAAAAAGAGTGTAAAATTCAAAGATGAACTTTATTCACCTGCTGAGTTATAGTCATCTAAAGAAGCGCATAGCAAAATTGTGAAATTTGCTCTGGTCATTTAGCTGTAAAACAGCCTAGTCCTTAACCGGTTATATTAGTACCATCTTGGGGTTCATGAGTCTTTTTGATTACTTTTTATAATTTTTTTTGTTGGAGATGAAGTGACCAAAACACAACAATTTTGTCATTTAAAATATTTTTTTTACAGCACTTATCTGGTGGGTTAAGAAATGTTATATTATGAGAACTCGGACTTTCATGGACGCGGTGATATCAGTTATGTTAATTTTAGTTTTTTTACATTGCTTTTGTGGGAAAATAGGAAAAAAGCGGTTTTTGAACTTTTAAGATATATATATTTTTTTTTAATAAGAAAAAAATGTTATCTAACTGTTAACTTTTTTTGAACCAGCGATTGTTGCAATGCTTACAGAATATACTGCAATACTAATGTGTACTAATGTGTTGCAGCATATCGTGATTCTGATTATTAATCTTATTAGGTGTACAAAGATGGAAGTCCTGCCTATTGACCGCGGCATTTAAGTGGTTTTCTTTTATGTGAACACTTTTTTTTCTAATAAACGTAATTTTACTTCAAACAATAAATGTTTTATTCCTACTACCGTACTCTACAATGCGATCTTTTGATCATTTCTAAAATGCTATGGTATGCTTAGTACACCAAAGCAATATTGCCTGTCAGTGTAAAACTGACAGCTAACCTAGTAAACTGCCACATAAGTACAATCTCCAGTGGGCGATAGAGGGAGCCTCTTCTCTCTATCAAACTATTTAAACTCTGCAGTCACTATTGACCACAACTTTTAAGGGGTTTTCTAATCCTATACAACCCTTTTAACTCTACAACATTAGGAATGATAAAGACCCTTCATTCTTACAATAAAAAGGGGTCCCAGAAGCCAGAAGCAAAGTGTACCTAACAAGAGGTTGTCTATAGCAGACAATCTCTTTAAAGGGGTATTCCCAAAATTATAAATGATCACCTATTTTCTGATCGCTGTGGGCCCCGAACCCCCAGATCCTCCTTACTGCACAACTGCAGTGAGGAAAACACTGAATGGAGCGGCAGTCGAGCATGCACACTGCCGATCCATTCAGTCTATGAGAATGACAGAAATAGCCAAGTACAGCACTCAGTTATTTCCATCATTCTCATAGACAGGGAATTGAGCGGCAGACACATGATCGACTGCTGCTCCATTTAAGCTCTTGCTCACCAAGGGTTTGCAGTGATCTGGGGGGGGGGGGGGGGGAGGTACATGCGTTCTCCAGATTGCTGGCAGTCCAAGTGGTATCCTGTGGATAAGTGATAATTTAGGATTTTGGGAATACCCATTTAAATGCAAGCATTCACGTTTTTTGTACCCACTCCCTGGTTTGTATTATTAATAACCTTGTTACAAAGCTGTTTACATAAGTTTTGTCTTTATAGTGCCATTTCTGGCATAAAACCCAGTTAAACCTCTCAAAAACAGACCTGTTTATACTATATTCACTTAAAAAAAAATCAGTGTAGATTTATCAATACCAGCACACCAAACGGACAGTACACCAGTCTCTCCCCCAGTGCAGTGTGTGACAGATTCATCAACCGACAGATGCTCGTCCTTTAGATGAATATGCCAGTGTCTTAAAACAAAACATTTCCAAAAAATGTATATATGTCCTAGGTGCAACTCTGAAGCCAAAGCCACTTTTTCCAACACATTTGTACAGTTAGATCCAGAATTATTTGGACAGTGACACAATCTTCATGATTTGGGCTCTGCATTACACCACATTGGATTTGAAATGAAACAACTGAGATGAAATTGAAGTGTAGACTTTCAGGTTTAATTCAAGGGGTTGAACAAAAATATCATGTGAAACATTTAGGAATTGCAACCATTTTTCTACACAGCCTCCTCATTTCAGGGGCTCAAAAGTAATTAGACAACTTAACATTACCATAAATAAAATATTTGTTTTTTATTTTAATACTTTGTAGAGAATCCTTTGCAGGCAATGACTGTCTGTAGTATGGAACCCATGGACATCACCAAACGCTGGGTTTCCTCCTTTGTGATGTTTTGCCAGGCCTTTACTGCAACTGTCTTCAGTTGTTGCTTGTTTGTGGGTCTTTCTGCCTTAAGTTTTGTCTTAAGCAATTGAAATGCATGCTCGATCGGGTTGAGATCTGGTGATTGACTTGTCCATTGCAGAATATTCCACTTCTATGCCTTAAAAAACTCCTGGGTTACTTTCCTGGTCATTGTTCATCTGTACTGTGAAGCGACGTCAAATCAACCTTGCTGTATTTGTTTGAATCTGAGTAGAAAGTATATTCCTGAACACTTCAGAATTCATCCGGCTGCTTCTGTCTTCAGTCACATCATCAATAAACTCTAGTGACCCAGTGGATTTGGCAGCCATGCATGCCCATGCCATCACACTGCCTCCACCATGTTTTACAGAGGATGTGGTGTGCTTTGGATCTTGAGCCGTTCCAATCCTTCTCCATACTTTCTTCCTCCCATCATTCTGGTACAGGTTGATCTTAGTTTCATCTGTCCAAAGAATGCTGTACCAGAACTAGGCTGGCTTCTCTAGATGTTGTTTGGCAAAGTCTAATCTGCCCTTTTTATTTTTGAGGCTGATTAATGGTTTGCACCTTGTGGTAAACCCTCTGTATTTGCTCTAATAAAGTCTTCTATTTATGGTAGACTGATAAACCTAATTCCAGGAGAGTGTTCTTCTCTTGGGTAGGTGTTAGGTTTTTCTTCCCCATAGAAAGGATTCTGCGATCATCCACCACTGTTGTCTTCCATGGACGTCCAGGCCTTTTGGACTTCATGAGATCACCTGTGCGCTCTTTTTTTCAAGAATGCACCAAACTGTTGATTTGGCCACTCAGAACATTTGTGGTATCATTCTGATGGATTTCTTCATTAATTTCAGCCTAACAATTGTCTGTTTCACTTGCATTGAGAGCTCCTTTGACCTCATGTTGTGGATTCACAGCAACAGCTTCTAAATGCAAATGCCACACCTGGAATCAACTCCAGACCTTTTACCTGCTTAATTGATGATGGTTTAATGAGGGAATAGTCCATGCAGCCCATTAAATAGCTTTTGAGATAATTGTCCAATTACCTTTGGCCCCTTGAAATAGTGGCAGCTTCATATTAAAGAGCTGTAATTCCTAAACCTGTCCTCAAATTAGGATGTGAATACCCTCAAATTAAAGCTGAGAAATTTAAGCCCATGTTGATTTTATAACTGTATATTCAATATGTTTAGGTAAAGACCAAAAATTCCAAAACTTGTGTCCCTGTCCAAATAATTCTGGACCTAACTGTATGTGTCAGAAAAAGTGTGACTTGGGCGCCATAAATATGCCCAAACCTATTTTTTCAATGTATTTACATCAGAAAAGCCCCATAATAATACCCATTGACTGCACACAGTTGATCTCTATTTTAATAACTGACTTCTAGAACCATTTGACTGTTCCAGGTGATAATTGTGATGTGTGATAGAAAGGCTAATCTCCAACCATGTTCATGAATTATCTTTGGCGGGAACTGTTCAAAATTGTCTTACTGAATGTACGGCTAGAGGTACAGTATGCAACTGTACATATGCAGTTAAAGAAGTCTACTATTTAATGAAACACACTTGTATTTAGAAAAGCTGTGCTTTTCCGTACAGTTGGGTCTGCTAACAGAATTAAATAATGATGCATTCTATTATTTTGAGATTTCATAAAATTTCAAGAATATAAAAACTGACACAATCCATCTAAATGGAAAGCTTATGTCAAAGTTTTGACAGAACTTCCTAGACAGTTGAAATTATGACCAGACTAGAGGGAGGCCAAAAGGGGCAAAAATTATGGGGCCTCTAAAATCTAACTTTAACCAACCTCCACCTTTAATGGCATCTAATACTTTGAAACCCAGAAATTTTTAATCTGAGAGCATATTATTTAGCGCATTAGTTAAATAGGCTATATCAGTATTATAAGTGCACAGTATGGCATTATTATTTAGTTACTATATAGCACTGTTATTTGGGGCGGCATTATTTGGACACTGCTGAGAATGTTGTGCCCAAGGACCTTCAGAGACCTTGATCCGGCACTAGTTGAAATAATGGGATCATTTAATTGTTTGAGACCTTCTCCGTTTTACAAATTTAGTTCATTTTAAGCAGATTAAATAATTTTAATTTCCCAAGCTTCTAAAGAAAAACTCATGTGCAATAGATTTCATTTTTGCAGTATGTCTCAGCACAAAAGTAAAAGACATATTGATTTATGCTCTTGGAATGACCAGTAAGAACATCCTTTGAAATACTTGATTATTCTCCAACTCTGGAGACATAAAGATTCTTCATTGTTTGTACTGGGAGTTGTGTAATAAGTTTATGTCAAACTAGGACATAAAATCTCATTATTCACACATTACATATTCCGAGTTCAGCTTTATGGATGGCCCATGAGGTAAGGAAGGTGACATCACAAGAGTTTGATAAAGGCTAGGCATGTTGAAAGATTATTCTTTTCCTGGAAACCTCAGATGAACATTAGGTGAGGACGCACGAATAATATTTTAGTTCAGAGAATAATTCACTGTTTGGTTTATGTACAGAGATTGCCTGCTATACGCAACTACTAGTTACATGTCTTATCATAGAAACTCTTCTTTTACCTTGTGCCAAGAAGACCACAGGTATCCAGTGAAAACAATTAGTACTAATTAATTTTAACCTCCTAAGAAATAGGGTATGAATTGCCTTAATAATTAGGCAAAATTAAGCAATGTTTAGTACACACTGGTTTTGCAGCAATGCTTTTCAATTGTTTAGGCTATTCCCATATTTTTCGTCCCTTCCACATGACAGACATGGGTTTAGTTTTGAATTATTTTATAGATTATTTACTTTTACTTTAAGGCCTCCATCACACATACATTTTTTCTGGAGTTTATAAACTGCATGAAAAAAATTGCATATTAAAACGCCAGTGTTTGGTAAAATGTAACAGCGTTTTTCATAGTATTTTTAGTAGCATTATTGGTGGCATTATCTATTAAGGCTGGATTAACAAACATTACATAGTATTACATAGTATTACATAGTATTACATAGTTTGTACGGTTGAAAAAAGACACATGTCCATCAAGTTCAACCAAGGGATGGGAAAGGGGAAGTGGGATAGGAAAGGGGAAGTAAAAAATTTCTACACATAGCAGTTAATATTTTTTTGTTCTAGGAAATTATCTAAGCCTTTTTTAAAGCCATCTACTGTCCCTGCTGTGACTAGCTCCTGTGGTAGGCTATTCCATAGATTCACAGTTCTCAGAGTAAAGAAGGCTTGTCGCCTCTGCAGGTTGAACCTTTTTTTCTCCAGACGGAGGGAGTGTCCCCTTGTTTTTTGAGGGGGTTTTACATGGAACAGGATTTCACCATATTTTTTGTATGCGCCATTCATATATTTATATAAGTTAATCATGTCCCCCCTTAGTCGTCTTTTCTCAAGGCTAAATAGGTTTAGTTCTTTTAATCTTTCCTCATAACTTAGATTCTCCATGCCCCTTATTAGCTTCGTTGCTCTTCTTTGTATTTTTTCCAACTCCAGGGCATCCTTTCTATGAACTGGAGCCCAGAACTGGACTGCATATTCTAGATGAGGCCTCACTAATGCTTTGTAAAGTGGTAATATTACCTCCCTGTCCCGCGAGTCCATGCCTCTTTTGATACACGACAATATTTTGCTGGCCTTTGAAGCAGCTGATTGACACTGCATGCTGAAATTTAGTATATGATTTACAAGTACACCCAGATCCTTCTCAACAATTGACTCCCCCAGTGTAGCTCCCCCTAGGACATATGATGCTTGCAGGTTTTTCGTACCCAGATGCATAACTTTACATTTATCTACATTAAACTTCATTTGCCAAGTGGACGCCCAAACACTTAGTTTGTTTAAATCTGCCTGCAATTCACAAACATCTTCCATAGTCTGAACTATATTGCATAGCTTGGTGTAATCTGCAAAAATAGAAATAGTGCTATTAATCCCATCCTCTATATCATTAATAAATAAGTTGAATAATAGTGGTCCCAGCACTGAACCCTGGGGTACACCACTTATTACCGGGGACCATTCAGAGAAGGAATCATTGACCACAACTCTCTGGATACGGTCCTTGAGCCAATTCTCAATCCAATTACAAACTATACTTTCTAAACCTATAGTCCTTAATTTACCCATTAGATGTCTATGAGGGACAGTGTCAAATGCCTTTGCAAAGTCCAAAAACACTATATCCACAGCGGCCCCTCTGTCTAGGCTTCTGCTTACCTCTTCATAAAAACAAATCAGGTTGGTTTGACAACTTCTGTCCTTGTGCATATTTCATAACATTTTGGGTAAGGCCACACGGTGCGTCGTTGACGCGGTTTTGTTGCGGTTTTGTTACGTTTGAAAGCCGCATGCGGTCAACTTTCATAAGTTTTTTGTCTCTGTAATGCTGCAGTTCTGTTGCGTTTTTAAAGGAAATAATTGATGGACATAGTTTTCACCCGTGTTGAAGTTTGTTAGCTGCTTCCTGTATATAATTCATTACAATGCATTGCAGAACTGTTAGCAAAAACGCAAGCAGTTCAGCAACAACTTTGGCAGCGCGGTCATTAACTGCATGCGGACGGACATTATGAAGATGCAGTTAACTGCACAAAAAACACATTGTAAGATAATAGCAGCAGTCTGTCCATAACAAACATTTCACCATTGACTTCTATTGAAAAATGACTTGCTGCAGTTTAAAAACACAACATAAATGCACCGTGACTGCACTGTGCGGCCTTACCCTTATAAAGCTGATGGATGGGGGTGCCGAGAGTCGGACCCCTACCAATCAGATCTTAATGTCTTAATGGCCATCAATTTCTTCTAAATGGAAAATCTGTTTAATGTAACATCTGGCCGCACTAAGAAACATAAAAAAACAAGTACTTAAAATGCCTTTTTTTTTTCTTATTTATACTCCTTTATGTTTAAGCAGTATAGCGGTACTATAAAATAACGACTTAAAATTGATTCTTCTTTTGAATATAGTCACTTTGATATACTGTGTGCCACAAGTTGTTTTTGGTAATGAATCTGTAAAAAAATCTTCAGATTACATTATAATTATACAGTGCCTTGCAAAAGTATTCAAACCACATAAAGCAGAAGTTTTCCATTTTTATTTTCTTTAAAAAATTCTTCTGTGTTTTTAAAATGTACTTTGAGTGCATAATGGTTTGTAATATAAATACTGACTGAACTAATATGTGTAAGTGTCACTTGTATCCAGATCAAATCTGTTGACTTGTTCACCCCTCAAAGTATTCAGAACAGCATTTAGAAAGTTTTTAACTTTTTTGGGTGTTTCACAGGAATTAAAGCAAAGTGGTGGTGGAATTGACAAATTTAATAATTTGTTATATATAACAAAATAATCAGGCAGCACTCCGTAGATTTTCAGTGAACAAAACTTAGGTACTTTATTACCCTAGTGCAACGTTTCAGCTCACAATGTTGGGGCCTTTCTCTTTTCTGCTTGAGAAAGGCTCCAACATTGTGAGCTGAAACGTTGCACTAGGGAAATAAAGTACCCCACTTTTGTTCACTGAAATTCTACGGAGTGCTGCCTGATTCTTTTGTTCTATATAGACGGGACATTGGTCTGTTCCCTAGGGCTTGGACCCACAGATTGCCAGTGCTGCTGGACTTTTGGACTTGCTGTACATGTATGTATATATATATATATATATATATATATATATAAAACAGGAACAGAGGACAAGTAACAGCACCAGGACTTCAGTGTTAGAGAGATGTTGGTTTATTCACCACCGGGTGGAAAGAATGGCTCATTCTTTCCACCTGGTGGTGAATAAACCAACATCTCCCCAACACTAAAGTCCTGGTGCTGTTACTTGTCCTCTGTTCCTGTTATCTCATTCTAAGGAGTTGATTCATCCTCCTACTGGTAACGTGCACATGGCCTGATGTTCAGTTTACCTTGAGTGCTGGGTTTTTTCTATCTATATATATATATACAGGGTGGGCCATAACTCATGAAAGAATAAAGTAACGTTAAAACCAAGCACACCATTGTTTTTCTTCTGAAATTCTCGATAAGTTTGATGTGTCACATGACCCTCTTCCCATTGAAAAAACTAAAGTTGGATACAAAATGGCCAACTTCAAAATGGCCGCTATGGTCAACACCCAGCTTGAAAAGTTTCCCCCCTCCCATATACTAATGTGCCACAAACAGGAAGCTAATATCACCAACCATTCCCATTTTATTTAGGTGTATCCATATAAATGGCCCACCCTGTGTATATATGTCTTTCATTCTATCAATAAGTAGCATAGTACATTTTCTTTTTCCTTTGCTGAACAACCTTCTGTACAATCCAATTATAGTATGGCTGGAGGTAATTCTGGTTTTCATTTAGAAAATATCAGGAAAGTGAACACCTGGACGTAGAACCACAGTGAGCATTGTCACTTCAAATAGAAATTTGCTGATTAATGTCCCTGTGTCAAGATTGTTCTAGTCTGAGTTTCCTTCAGGCTAAATCAAGTTATTATATAAATAAACCAAATTAAACTAAATTATTATCTGTATATTGTTAATTAGAGCTACTTGTGACACTCTGAAAAGATCTAAATGTACTAGATAATCATAGTGTACACTTCCCGTACATGGCAATTTAGGGAGAGTTAGCTGAATCAGTAATTATAGTGTATTATAAAAAAAGACTTTTTTTTTACATAAAAAAAAAACCATCAGTGGACATAGCAATGTTTAAACGTCAAACAGTAAAAAAAGGTAAGGATTCTGAGACAATAACAAACTGATTTTGCAATAATTTATTAACCCCTATCTGCACGAGTAAGTAACTGTACGTCGTTGTGGGAGGTTACTTCCCACACCAGGACGTATAGTTACTGAGTTGTTTCCGGTGCACACTGTCGGTGACAGTGTGCACCGGGAACCGGGAGGTCAGCTGTCGCTGACAGCTGACACTCCACTTTGCCGGCCAGCGGTCCTTTGCAGCTGATTTTGGCGAATTAACCCCTTAAATGTGGCGATCGCTTGCAATCGCCATATTTTAGGGGTTTCTAGCATAACGGCAGACCCCGGTCCGAAATCGCGGGGTTTGCCGATAGTTAGCATGGCAAACGGAAGCCAAACAATGGCCTCCGTGTCTGCCATAGACAGAAGCCCATCAGGACCAACCTCCAGCTGGTCCTGATAGGCTTCCTGTCAGAGTGAAAGGAAGTCACTGTCGTTCCCGATGCACACTGTCGGCGACAAGGTGTGCATCGGGAATCGGGAGGTCAGCTGTCCCCCGTTAAATTAACCCGTTACATGTGGTGCCGCATTTGGGGGGTTTGTAGCACATCACGAGCCCCCATGCAATTTAGGGGGATGCTGATGCTTCTGATGGCATCCGGAGGCCAGGCAATTTCAATTTCAACCCGTAAATATATATTTTTTCAGTTTCCCAGTACATTTTATGGTACTTTAAATGGTCTGCCATGTATGGAAGCCTATGAGGACCAGCCTCTGCCTGGTCCTCTTAGACATACTGTCAGAGTGACTGTGACGTCACACTGACAGTTGGAATACGTTACACTACCTAGGTAGTGTAATGTATTCTAGCAGAAATCAGAGCTGCAGATTAAAAACAATAAAGTGTAAAAAGTAAACAAAAAGTTAATAAAAATGTTTTATAAAAGTGTAAAAATAAAAGTTTTTGTTTTCCTATAATAAGACATTTATTATAGGAAAAAAATGAAAACGTTAAAAAAAGTACACATATTTGGTATCATCGCGTTCGTAACGACCCAAACTATGAAACTATAATGTTTTTTTCTGCACAGTGAACGCCGCAAACAAAATAAACGGAAGACTATGTCAGCATCGCTATTTTTTGGTCACCACCCCTCCCAAGATATAGAATAAAAAGTGATCAAAAAGTCGCATTTACCCCAAAATAGCACCAATAAAAACTAAAACCCATACAGCAAAAAACAAGAACCCCCACAGCTTTTTTGACTAAAAAATAAAAAAGTTACGGCTCAGAATATGGTGTCTCAGAAAATAAATTATTTTATAGAAACGTAATTTTATTGTGCAAACGCTGAAAAACGTAAAAAAAACTATATACATATGGTATCGCCGTAATAGTACCGACCCGCAGAATAAAGTGAAACATAATTTATTGCGCACGGTGAACATTGTAAGAAATAAAGAATTTAAAACGCCAAAATCGCTGTTTTTTGGTCACCTTAGCTCTAAAAAGGATGTAATAAAAAGTGATCAGGAACATGTATGTACCATAAAATGGTACCAATAAAAGCTACAGCTCGTCCCACCAAAAATAAGCCCCGAGACTTCTCAATCAACCAAAAAATAAAAAAGTTCTTTATGTCAGAATGTGATAATACAAAACAATTAATTGTTTTTAACAAATAGTCTTTTCTTTGTAAAAGTAGTAAAATATAAAAAAAAAACTATATATTTTGGTATCACCGTAATCGTATTGAGACGCAGAATAAAACTAAAGTTGTTGTTTTTACCGCACGGTGAAAGACTTAAAAACAAAACCCCAAAGACAATGGAGGAATCCGTTTTTTCCAATTTCAGCCCGTAAATATATTTTTTTTCAGTTTCCCAGTACATTTTATGGTACTTTAAATGGTGTTAATAGAAACTACAACTCTTCCCGCAAGAAATAAGCCCTCATACCGCTCTATTGATGGAAAAATAAAAAAATTATGGCTCTTGGAGGGCGGGGAGTGAAAAACGAAAATGAAAAAGCAAAAAAGGATCAGTCCTGAAAGGGTTAATTAATTTCTAATAAAAAAACATTTATGACCACATATGGGATATTGCCATAATCGGTAGAATTGCTTTACAAATGCTGGGGTGCTATTCCTCTTTTATCACTTGTGAAAATTAAAAAATGCAATATTTTAGTGGTAAAATATGTTGATATTCATTTTAACGGCCTAATTCCACTAGATTCTATAAAAAAAAAACTGTTTTGTCAAAATGCTCACTATACCCCTAGAAAAATTCCTTGAGGGGTGTAGTTTCCAAAATAGGATTACTTTTGGGGGGTTTCCACTGTTTTGGTTCCTCCGGGGCGTTGCAAACCCGACATGGCACTTAAAACCAATCCAGTAAAATATGCGCTCCAAAATCCAAAAAGGAGCTCCTTCCCTTCTGAGCCCTGCAGTGGGACTAAACAGCAGTTTATTACCACATATTGAGTATTGGCATAATCGGGAACAATTGTTTTACAAATGTTGGGGTGCTTTTTCTCCTTTATTCCTTGTAAAAATGAAAAAATTCTATGTTTCTACAGAAAAAAAGGGGATTTTCATCTTTACAGACTAATTCCACTAAATTCTGCAAAAAAATAAAAAATGTGGGGTCAAAATGCTAACTATACCCCTAGAAAAATGCTTTGAGGGGTATAGTTTCCAAAATGGGGTCACTTTTGGGAGGTTTCGACTGTTTAGGAACCACAAGACCTTTTCAAACCTGACGTGGTGCCTAAAATAAATTCCTAAAAAAAAAGGAGGCCCCATAGTCCACTAGGTGCTCCTTTGCTTCTGAGGCCGGTGCTTAAGTCCATTAGGACACTAGGGCCACATGTTGGATATTTCTAAAAACTGCAGAATCTGGGCAATAAATATTGAGTTGCGTTTCTCTGGTAAAACCTTCTGTGTTACAGATTTTTTTTTTATTACAAATGAATTTCGGCAAAAAAAATGAAATTTGTAAATTTGAACTCTACTTTGCCTTAATTCCTTTGAAACGCCTAAAGGGTTAAAACACTTTCAGAATGTGCTTTTGAATACTTTAAGGGGTGCAGTTTTCAAAATGGGGTGATTTATATATAGGAACATAGAAGGCCCTCAAAGCCACTTCAGAACTGAACTGGTCCCTGAAAAAATAGCCTTTTGAAACTTTCTTGAAAATATGAGAAATTGCTGCTAAAGTTCTAAGCCTTGTAAAGTCCTAGAAAAATAAAAGGACGTGAAAAAAAACCGATGCAAACATAAAGTAGACATATGGGGGATGTTAACTAGTAACTATTTTGTGTGGTATTACTATCTATTTTACAAGCAAATACATTTAAATTTAGAAAAATGCAATTTATTTGTACATTTTCACAAATAAATATTGAATTTATCGACCAAATTTTTTCACTAACAAAGTACAATATGTCACGAGAAAACAATCTCAGAATCGCTTGGATAGGTAAAAGCATTCCAGAGTTATTACCACATAAAGTGACACGTCAGATTTGAAAAAATCATCTGTGTCCAACAGGCTGTGTCCTGAAGGAGATTAAACTAAAAATTCACATAAAAGGCATTTTCTTCTGTGGAAAAAACTATAGCCTATTGACTCTAATACCTGGTATTGCCAAAAAGGGCAAAAGCAACTTCAAGCAGGCTATTGTTATAACTTGGACATAAACTAGGAGATTTTTTTTCCCTTGCTTTCATGGAGAATTTATTCAGCAGTGCGAAGTTTAAGGGGTTCTTGCATTTCTCTCCGTTTAAAATCCCCACCACTGCATCTCATCTTCTGACAGACTATCCTCAACAATATAAATGCATTAGTGATGGGAATATAAATAATACGTCTCTGCTTTTTGAGCTACAGATGTATCCTTCGTTAGTTACGTTTCCTCTTATCTCAAAATATCCTGACATGTGTGGCGTGAAATGACCAAGTGTGAGAAAAAAAAGATTTTGCGAAACTCTGTGACGAGATGTGTGCTATATGTGTCATTGTGTGGCCACCTGTGGTAGCGATTTCAATAGCGGCGTGTCAACAATTTTGCTGGCATGTCACTATATTGTATTCAATTGGTTTAATGAGTAATAGGAGTCTTTGAAGAGGTTTTCATAAAGTCATAAATTATCACATTGCCACAGGATAGGTGATCATTTTCTGATCGCTGGGGGCCCCACCACTGGAACCCCACCAATCATGAGAACGGGGGTCTAGAACCCCCAGATCCTTTTCACTGCACCCCCGCAGTAAGGAGGAGCTTGTACTCAGCTGTTTCCATCATTCCCATAGACATTGAATGAAGCGGCAGCAGGCATGCTCAACCGCCACTCCATTCAATGTCCTCCTCACTGCGGTCAAGCAGAGAGGAGGAACGGGGAGATCAGAACCCCTGTTCTCACAATTGGTGGAAGTCCCAGCAGTGGGGCCCTTGGCGATCAAAAACATTATAATCTATACTGTGGATAGGTAATTTATGAAATCCCTTTAACCAAATTGAAGAAAAGGTAAGGGTAGACACATCTGTAAAGAAATATGTGACAAAGGGATCGACCAAAACGTCGGATGACTAATCATCTCTACTTGCTGAACGATTATGATATATTGCTTACTTATGCAATGAGAATTACATATTTGCTTTCAAACTAATTTCTTTTGAATGATTGAAAACTGTGGGTGTTCCGTATCTATCTTTTCATCACATTATTCTCAATGGTGCAATGAAGAATTTCTAGTGGGTTCTGTGATGATAAAACATGTCTTTTAGTACTGTGGTGAAATAACTCTAACTTTGCCTCATCTGCTTTTGCACTTCTTACAAGCTGCCCTCCTGGATGTACCTAGTCAACAGAAAGCCTCACAAACCTCATCAAGTAATGACTCTATACATTCGAGGGAATTAGACGAATGGAAGAGTGGATGGCTGCGGATTCCAAAGTAGGTGACAAGTACTTTAGGATCTGGCAGCCCTGGCTGATGTACAAGGAATCTAGCCCATTTAGGACCTGACAACATTCCAATGATTCATAAATATAGGGTTCGCCAAAGTAGGCTCAGCGTTTGTTTTGGAGGCATATCAAATCCCTAAGGCCTCATGTACATGAACGTAAAAACGCCCGTAATTACGGGCCCATAGACTTCTATTGGCCACGGGTACCTTCCCGTATGCTTACGGGAAGGTGCCCGTCCTGTTGAAAAATATGGAACATGTCCTATTTCAGGCCGTAATAACGGCACGGGCAGGCCCATAGAAGTCTATGGGGCTCCCGTAATTACGGGTGGCTACGTGTGTGCACCCGTAATTACGGGAGCATTGCTAGGTGACGTCAGGGGATAGTTACTGTCCAGGGTGCTGAAAGAGTTAACTGATCGGCAGTAACTCTTTCAGCACCCGGGACAGTGACTACCGCTGGAGTTAATAGTATTAAAAGTTAACTTACATGCTTCTTCCTCCAGTCCGGCCTCCCGGGATGATGTTTCATCCCATGTGACCACTTCCGCCAATCACAGGCTGTGTCATCCAGGGAGGTCGGACTGGATGTCAAAAGAGGACGCGTCACCAAGACAACGGTACGTATGAACTTCTTTTACTTTCAATCGCTGCGGAAACTCTGCTTGAAAGTGCTGGCCCTTCTCTCTTTCCAGCACTGATAGAGAGAAGGGGCTGCCGATTAGTGCGGGTCCGTAAATACGGGTGGAATACTGGTGACACCGGACCCGTATTTATGGGCACGGGTCCGTAAATACTGGTGGAATACGGGTCGAATACGTGTGACAAATGACCCGTATTTACGCCAGTATTTACGGGAGGAAAAAAATAAGTTTTTATGCATGAGGCCTAACTTTGCTAAGCAAACTATTTATAGATATATTCATATAATAGTTTATTTATTTAATTTATTTATTTGTTTAGGGTTTTTTTTCTCTTTTTTCGTTCCCTTTACCCATATGACTCTTCCTCCCCTATTTTCCTTAATTTCCCTCTCCCAGCCACCTCACAGCCTCGACTGGGCTTCAAACTATTTCATCTGCTCTGGTGGGCTTGCTAAACAAGTGGTTTGTATATCAAGTGGAGTTACAAAAACCGGATTGACTTACTGTGTTGTGTGTGACAAAGTGGGGGGCTATTGTATGTGATATATGAATTGATTGCTTGCTTGCTAAAAAGTTTGCAAAAGTGACACAATTTAAAACCATTTTTTCTTTGCAGCTTACTTCCTGCTGAGCAGCTGACTAGGGGGAGGGGTTAGCTGGTCCCAGGTTGTATAAATTAGGCCTCAGTACTCTGTAGAGCCTGCTCTGGTGGGCTTGCTAAACAAGTGGTTTATATATCAAGTGGAGTTACAAAAACTGGAGTTAAGCCCCAGTAAGTACTCTTCTATCCTTTTTGCATTAACAACGGTTCGCTGTTTTTTTGTAACTGGGATAATGGCCAGCAAGATTGGAGGTTTTCTTCAGTGCACAGTTTGCCATATGTATTCATGACTGGAGCCTGAGTTCCAGGGTGAATACCTCTGTGGCAGATGTGAGCATGTTGGTCACCTGGAAGCTTGCATTAGAGATCTGGAGGAGCAAAATGCAACACTGAGGGCGATAGACAATCTTGAGCGAAGCATGCTGCTCACGGAGTATGCAGTTAGTGGGTTAGAACTGGAGGGTGAAGACATGGGTGCGCAGGATCAGGCAAGTAGCTGGATTGATGTAGTTAGGGGCAGTAAAAAGGGGTCCAAGAAAAGGAAGGCCAATCCTGTCTCTGACATTCCAAGCAAAATTGCCAAGTTGGGTGATGATGCGAGGGTGTCAGTCTCAGAAATGGCAGCCCTAGTGGATACTGATCTCCCTAACAGCCGGGAGAACAGCCCAGCTAGTAGTCGGTGGGATGGTAATGCAGGTAAGCCAAGACAATTGATAGTCGTAGGGGATTCTATAATCAGGAAGACGGATAGAATAATTTGTCGCCAAGACCACCTCAACCGAATGGTTTGCTTGGTGCCAGGGTTCGGCATGTGGTGGAACGTGTGGACAAATTGATGCGAGGGGCTGGTGATGATCCAGCTGTTGTGGTCCATGTCGGTACCAACGACATAATAAATGGTAGGTGGAGGAGCCGTAAGAATAATTTTAAAGAACTAGGCTACAAGCTGAAGGGAAGGACCTCCAATGTTGTATTCTCAGGAATACTGCCTGTGCCATGCGCATCACAGGAAAGAAAGCGGGAGCTCAGGGAGTTAAATGCATGGCTTAAGTCTTGGTGTAGAGGAGAAGGCTTTGGGTTCCTAGAGCACTGGGCTGACTTTCCATTGGGGTACAAACTGTATTCTGCAGATGATTTGCACCTAAATGGAAGTGGGTCCGCTGTGCTGGGGCAGAGAATTCTAGCTGGGGTGGTGGAGTATTTAAACTAAGGCTGAGGAGGGAGGTCAAGGTAGAAAAAAAAGGGGTAGTGAGGTTAGAGAGGGGTCAGACTATATTGGTGGGGGGAGAAACAGAATGTGGGGAGAGGACTAGACACAGGATAAGGAGATCCTTTTGTTACAAAACAGCAGTGTAAATAAAAATGCCCAAATAATGTCAAATCACATTTCTGATAATAAAAGTGAAAAACTGAAAGGCAAGTTAAAGTGTATGTTCACAAATGCCAGAAGTCTAGCAAGCAAAATGGGGGAGCTGGAGGCCTTGGTACTGGAAGAAAATATAGATATAGTTGGTGTTGCTGAAACATGGCTGGACTCTTCACATGACTGAGCTGTAAATCTACAGGGTTTTACACTGTTTCGGAAAGACAGGACAAATAGGAAAGGTGGTGGTGTATGTCTGTATGTGAGAAGTGATATGAAGGCGAGTGTGAAAGAGACAATAGTGGGTGAATACTGTGAGGAGGTTGAAACCTTGTGGGTGGAACTAGAAAGGGAGGTAAACACTGAAAAAATTACTTTTGGTGTAATCTATAGATCCCCCAATATAACTGAGGAGATGGAAGGTCAGCTATATAAACAGATGGAGCGGGCTGCACAGGCGGGTACTGTAGTGATAATGGGAGATTTTAATTTCCGGGATATTAATTTGTGTCATGGTTCGGCTTCAACTGCAAAGGGGAGACATTTCCTCAACCTGTTGCAGGAAAATTTTATGGGCCAGTTTGTGGAAGACCCGACTAGAGGTGAAGCTCTGTTGGATCTGGTCATTTCTAATAATGCAGATCTTGTTGGGAATGTCAATGTTCGTGAAAACCTCGGTAACAGTGATCACAATATAGTTACATTTTACCTATACTGTAAAAAACAAACGCAGGCTGGGAGGGGAAAAACATTTAATTTTAAGAAAGCCAATTTCCCCAGGATGAGGGCTGCAATTCAGGATATAGACTGGGAAGAACTAATGTCAAATATAGAGATGAGCGAACCGGGACAACCGAGATGGAAGGTCAGCTATATAAACAGATGGAGCGGGCTGCACAGGCGGGTACTGTAGTGATAATGGGAGATTTTAATTTCCGGGATATTAATTTGTGTCATGGTTCGGCTTCAACTGCAAAGGGGAGACATTTCCTCAACCTGTTGCAGGAAAATTTTATGGGCCAGTTTGTGGAAGACCCGACTAGAGGTGAAGCTCTGTTGGATCTGGTCATTTCTAATAATGCAGATCTTGTTGGGAATGTCAATGTTCGTGAAAACCTCGGTAACAGTGATCACAATATAGTTACATTTTACCTATACTGTAAAAAACAAACGCAGGCTGGGAGGGGAAAAACATTTAATTTTAAGAAAGCCAATTTCCCCAGGATGAGGGCTGCAATTCAGGATATAGACTGGGAAGAACTAATGTCAAATATAGAGATGAGCGAACCGGGACAACCGAACCCGGTTTCGGTCCGAACATCGGGAAAAGTTCGGTTCGCAGCGAATCCGAACTTCACCGGGTTCGGCCGAACCCGTTTTGACCGAACCCGGTCAAAAATATTATACAAATCGGCAGCCACTTGTCTCTATCAATCACTGATAGAGAAAAGTGGCTGCTGATTAAAAATAAAATAAAAAGCATTTCATACGTACCCGGTCGTTGTCTAGGTGACGAGTCCCTCTTCTTCCTCCAGTCCGACCTTCTTTTCTGACGCGGCAGCCTGTGATTGGCTGCAGAGGCCGCGGCAGCCTGTGATTGGCTGCAGCAGTCACATGGGCTGTATCGTCATCCAGGAATGTCGGGCTGGATGTCGAGAGGGACGCGTCACCAAGGCAACGGCCAGGAGACCGGACTGGAGGAAGCAGAAAGTTCTCGGTAAGTATGAACGTATTTTTTTTTTTACAAGTTACTCTATATTCTGATCGGAATTCACTGTCCAGGGTGCTGAAACAGGAAAAACGACCGGCTGCCCGTGGCCGGCCGTGCTCATCTCCTGAAATACTCTGTGCTGCCTTAAACTCTGTGGACAGGTCAGAATCCTGTTTCTTTTAAATGCTGCTAGGGAACCCCCTCGATCCACTATATAAGGCTGCGCTACAGTGCAGCATTTAAAAGAAACAGGATCCTGACCTGTCCACAGAGTTTAAGGCAGCAAAGAATATTTCAGGAGATGAGCGTGCAGATTCAGTGCTGCTGTGAACTCTGCTCTTACCATTACGTAGCTCTCAGTCTGTTACCTCTCTTCCACTCCTGTCCTCTATAACACCTTCACATGATTGGCAAGTCACCACGTAATGGTAAGAGGAATGTAAGTATGAACGTATTTTTTATTTTTTTTTATTACATTAAAATAGTATTTTCCGCGCGCCGAGCATGTACTGTCAAGGTTGCTGAAAGAGTCAGTGCAGCCCAATAACTCTATCAGCACCCTGGACAGTACCATGCTCGGCGCACGGAAATTACAGGTTCGGTCCGAACTAGTTCGGTCCGAATCAAACTTTTTCGTGAAATTCAGCGAACTAGCTGAACTGAACTTTTCATAAGTTCGCTCATCTCTAGTCAAATAATGGGACAAATGATAAATGGGAGATTTTCAAATCTACTTTGGGTAATTATAGTGCAAAATGTATTCCTATAGGTAACAAGTATAAACGACTAAACTTAAACCCCACATGGCTTACACCTTCTGTGAAAGGGGCAATACATGACAAAAAAAGGGCATTTAAAAAATACAAATCTGAGGGCACATCTGCATCCTTTGTAAAATATAAAGAGCTTAATAAAATCTGTAAAAATGTAATAAAATTAGCAAAAATACAAAATGAAAGGCAGGTGGCCAAGGATAGTAAAACAAATCCCCAAAAATTGTTCAAGTATATAAAGGCTAAAAAGCCAAGGTCTGAACATGTAGGACCCCTAGATAGTGGTAATGGGGAGTTGGTTACAGGGGATCAAGAGAAGGCAGAGTTACTAAATGGGTTCTTTAGCTCTGTATATACAACAGAAGAAAGAGCAGCTGATGTAGCCGGTGCCAGTGCTGTTAATATCAGTTGATATACTGAATTGGATGAATGTAGATATGGTCCAAGCTAAATTAAATAAAATAAATGTACACAAGGCCCCGGGACCAGATGGGTTACACCCTAGAATTCTTAAAGAGCTTAGTTCAGTTATTTCTGTCCCCCTTTTCATAATTTTCAGAGAATCTCTAGTGACTGGAATAGTGCCAAGGGACTGGTGCAGGGCAAATGTGGTGCCTATTTTCAAAAAGGGCTCTAGGTCTTCCCCGGGTAATTATAGACCAGTTAGCTTAACATCCATTGTGGAGAAAATGTTTGAGGGGCTATTGAGGGACTATATACAGGATTATGTGACAAAAAATAGTATTATAAGTGACAGCCAGCACGGTTTTACTAAGGACAGAAGTTGTCAAACTAACCTAATCTGTTTTTATGAAGAGGTGAGCAGAAGCCTAGACAGAGGGGCCTCTGTGGATATAGTGTTTTTGGACTTTGCAAAGGCATTTGACACTGTCCCCCATAGACGCCTTCTGGATAAATTAAGGACTATAGGTTTAGAAAATATAGTTTGTAATTGGATTGAGAATTGGCTCAAGGACCGTTTCCAGAGAGTTGTGGTCAATGATTCCTACTCTGAATGGTCCCCGGTAATAAGTGGTGTACCCCAGGGTTCAGTGCTGGGACCACTATTATTCAACTTATTTATTAATGATATAGAGGATGGGATTAATAGCACTATTTCTATTTTTGCAGATGACACCAAGCTATGTAATATAGTCCAGTCTATGGAAGATGTTCGTGAATTGCAAGAAGATTTAAACAAATTAAGTGTTTGGGCATCCAGTTGGCAAATGAAGTTGAATGTAGATAAATGTAAAGTCATGCATCTGGGTACCAAAACCCTGCATGCATCATATGTCCTAGGGGGAGCTACACTGGCGGATTCACTTGTTGAGAAGGATCTGGGTGTACTTGTAAATTATAAACTAAATAACAGCATGCAGTGTCAATCAGCTGCTTCAAAGGCCAGCAGGATATTGTCGTGTATTAAAAGAGGGATGTAATATTGCCACTCTACAAAGCATTCGTGAGGCCTCATCTAGAATATGCAGTTCAGTTCTGGGCTCCAGTTCATAGAAAGGATGCCCTGGAGTTGTTAAAAATACAAAGAAGAGCAACGAAGCTAATTAGGGGCATGGAGAATCTAAGTTATGAGGAAAGATTAAAAGAATTAAACCTATTTAGCCTTGAAAAAAGACGACTAAGGGGGGACATGATTAATTTATATAAATATATTAATGGCACATACAAAAAATATGGTGAAATCCTGTTCCATGTAAAACCCCCTCAAAAAACAAGGGGGCACTCCCTCCGTCTGGAGAAAAAAAAGTTTCAACCTGCAGAGGCGACAAGCCTTCCTTACTGTGAGAACTGTGAATCTATGGAATAGCCTACCGCAGGAGCTGGTCGCAGCAGGGACAGTAGATAGCTTTAAAAAAGGGTTAGATAATTTCCTAGAACAAAAAAGTATTAGCTCCTATGTGTAGAAATGTTTTCCTTCCCTTATGTAACTATATTCTAAAACAACTTTTTATGTTCTAAGACATTTATTGTTTATATTGCACTTTCAGGGAGATTAATTTCCATTGCTTTTCTTCTTTACATTGTGCTGTTTATTGTTGTACATTTCCCTGCGCTTTAGGTAAAAGTTATTGAACTCTAATTTAGCCTCGTCTGTGCAGAGCACATTGTTCCAGAAGTCCTGGTGTTTGCCAAAGTGTTCATGGGAAAACTTTAGTCTTGGCCTGACATCCTTTCTAGACAGCAAAAGATATCTTCTGATACACCACCCATGAAGTTCTAACTTGTGAAGCCTCTTTCGAATTTTAAATTTAGAAAACCCCATTCACTTGCATGTTACTATACTAATCTGCAGCTAATCCGCTTTATGGGTACATGGCCTTCTAAGCCACTTGAAAACATTATCGGATTGGCTGTAGAAAAAAACGTAACCCCTTCCCGCACCTTGGCGTAAATGCACGTCCAGGTGAGCAGTAACTTCGTGCACCTGGGCGTGCAGTTACGTCCGCGCTTTAACAGTTAACCGCCATGGGGCGCTACACCGCAGCGGCGGTTAACTGTGCAGGGAGTCTGCCCTGCTCTTCCCGTTGCTGCAGAAATTGGCAATTAACCCCTTCGATGCGGTGGTCGATTGCGATCGCCGCATTGAAAAGGTTTAGAGCAGATCGGCAGCCCCCCACATGCATTTGCGGGGGCTGGCAATCCTTGTCACGGCAACCGGGCTGCCATGTATGGAAGACTATGAGGACCAGCCTGAGGCTGGTTCTCATAGGCTTCCTGTCAGAGTGACTGTCACGTCACAATGACAGTTAGAACACATTACACTACGTAGGTAGTATAAAGTGTTCTATCAGTGATCAGAGCTGCAAGTCTAAATGTCCCCTAGTGGGATAAGTAAAAAAAAGATAATAGAAAGGTTTTAAATAAAGTGTAAAAATAAAAGTTATAAGTTACTGTCACAAACAAATACACAGTAAACAATGAGGTCCCTGTTCTTCCCAAACCTCTGTCCCTACCTACTTGTACAACCCGACCTAAACGACGGCGCACAACTGGGTAGCGTTCCCAATACTGGTACACGTGAAACTGACAAACGGATAAGACAGAGACAGTAAGAAATAACAAAGGGTAACTTGGGAAGTACACGGAGGGAGAGGCAGGGTAATTGTGCCACGGACAAGTCCGGGTGAAAAAGGCGGAGTCAGGCAGGCAGGGTCAAAACCTGGAGAGTGCAGAAAAGACAAAAGTCAGAAGGCAAAGAAAGGTCAGGAATCCAGCCGGGGTCAGGTCACAAATGCAAGTCGCTCAGGGAAGTCTGGAACAAGGGAAAGCACCAGGCTAGGAAACTCTAATTACTGACAAAGGCCTACAACCCCCAGCTGAACTAAATAAGGAGAGAGTGGGAGCTCAGGAACATCAACCAGGCATTGATTGGCCGGATGCTCCTGAGCTCCTATTGGCTGCAGCCTGCCTCAGTCTGCCAGGGTGGGCGACGCCCGAGCGAGTAACTCTCGACGTCCTGGAGACCAAGGGAGACGCAGGCAGAGAGTACGTGACAGTACCCCCCTTTTACGAGGGGCCACTGGACCCTCCACCCCCGAACCTTGTATATTTGGACTTTTTTTATGAAAATTTTTAATAAGGGTCCGAGCGTGGATATCTCGAACTGGGATCCAAGTCCTCTCCTCTGGACCATATATTTTCCAATGGACCAGGTACTGGATAGACCCCTGAGCCTTTCTACTATCCAGCAACCTGGTCACCTCTAACTCCTGTCCCTCGGGTGTCAATACTGGGACGGGGGGTTTCCCTATGGGAAGAATGGGGAGAACAAATCTATTCAGAGGGGAGGAATGAAACACATCATGGATGCGAAAGGAGGGGGGCAATTTTAAGCGGAAGGAGACCAGGCTGATCCTCTCCATGACCTCATAAGGACCGATGTACCTGGGGGCAAACTTTTTGGCTGGTACCCTCAGGCGGAGGTTCATGGAAGATAACCAAACCCGATCTCCCACCAAGAAATCAGGATTAGCCGAACGCCTTTTATTGGCTTGAAGCCGCTGGTGGTCCTGGGCTGCCCTGAGATTATTCTGAACCTGGTCCCAGATGACCCTCAATTTCCCAGTGAGAAGCTCCACTTCAGGGTTATCTGATACACATGGGGAAAATTAAGAAAACCAGGGATTAAAACCATAATTAGCAAAAAATGGAGAAACTCCTGACGATGTGCTGATGTGATTATTGAGGGCAAATTCCGCAAGCGCCAAAAACCTGAACCATTTATCCTGAGCATCGGCCACAAAACATCTGAGATACTGTTCCAGAGACTGATTGGTCCTCTCAGTCTGGCCATTAGTTTGTGGATGGAAGGCTGATGAAAAGGACAAGTCTAGTTCTAACTGCTTGCAGAACGCCCTCCAAAACAACGATACAAACTGGACACCCCTGTCAGAGACGATGTTAACACATAAAATATGTTTAATAAAGAAGTTAACTAGCTCTTTAGCATTGGGCAATTTCTTCAGGGGAATGAAGTGGGCCATTTTACTAAACCGGTCTACCACTACCCAGATCACCGACCTGCCCTGGGACAAAGGGAGATCGGTGATGAAATCCATGGCTAGATGGGTCCAGGGTCCTTGGGGCACCGGCAAAGGACACAGCAAGCCTGCAGGTCGGGACCTGGGAGTTTTAGACCGGGCACAGGTCTCACATGAGACCACATAGGCTTGGACATCCCGTAGAAGCCCTGGCCACCAGAAACCACGGGTGACAAGGTCCCTAGTGCCAGAGATGCCTGGGTGACCTGACAGGACTGAGTCATTACACTTCTGGAGATGCTTCAGCCTGAGGTGTAAGGGTACAAACAGCTTGCCCTCTGGAAGGGCTTCAGGGGCAGAGTCCTGGTTAGCCGTGACCTCTGTGGTCAGGTCGGAGTGTATGGTTGCCACAACCGCACCAGGAAGCAATACTCCTTCGGGTTTGGTCTCAGGCGGAGGGGAGGCCAGAAAACTACAGGACAGAGCATCCGCTTTAATATTCTTAGAACCAGGCCTGTAGGTAACAACAAAATTGAACCTGGTAACAAATAGAGCCCATCTGGCCTGTCTAGGGTTGAGTCTCCTGGCTGATTCTAAAAAGACCACATTTTTATGGTCAGTGAGAACCGTGACCTAATGTCATGCCCCTTCGAGAAAATGGCGCCATTCCTCCAAAGCCCATTTGATGGCCAGCAGTTCCTGATTACCCACATCATAATTTTGCTCAGTGGGAGAAAACTTACGGGAAAATAAGGCACAGGGTCGGAGGTGAGTGTGAGAAGTGGGACCCTGAGACAATACTGCTCCCACACCCACCTCGGAAGCATCCACCTCCACAATAAAGGCTTGAGTTTGATCCGGTTGGATTAGTATCAGGGCAGAGGAAAAGCACCCCTTAAGGAGCTCCAGAGACCTGTGGAGGAGATCCGCACCTTTGCGGGTGTGGTCGGTAAGGGGTTTGGCGATTACAGACATTTTTGGGATAAAACGTCTGTAGTAATTTGCAAACCCTAAAAACCTTTGAAGGGCTTTCAGGGAAGCAGGCCGGACCCATTCAGATATCGCCTCGACCTTGGCAG
Source organism: Rhinoderma darwinii (assembly GCF_050947455.1). NCBI lineage: Eukaryota > Metazoa > Chordata > Amphibia > Anura > Rhinodermatidae > Rhinoderma > Rhinoderma darwinii. Next base: position 196,501,961 of record NC_134687.1, read on the forward strand.
GATCCATGCGGAAATCCCCAGGGGTAAGGATGTGACCCAAGAAAGGCATCCCTTGAGTACCAAAAATACATTTTTCAAATTTGGCAAACAAATGATTCTCCCTGAAACTGTGGAGGACAGTCCTGACATGTTTGACGTACGAGTCCCAGTCTTTGGAAAACACCAAAATGTCATCCAAGTATACCACCAGGAAGAGCCCCAGATAGTCTCTAAAAATATAATATACGAAAGTCTGGAACACAGCTGGTGCATTACATAGACCGAAGGGCATCACTGGGTACTCAAAATGCCCTTCAGGTGTGTTAAAGGCAGTCTTTCACTTATCCCCCTTACGAACTCTAATCAGGTTATAGGCCCCCCGCAGGTCAAACTTAGAGAACCATTGGGCCCCCTGAACCTGATTAAAGAGATCAGGGATGAGCGGAAGTGGGTGTTGGTTCGTTACGGTAATATTGTTTAGCTGACGGTAGTCGATACCGGGTCGGAGCCCCCGTCTTTCTTCCCCACAAAAAAGAAACCAGCACCAACAGGTGATGAGGAGGGGTTGATGTACCCCTTGGCCAGGCTCTCCTGGATATACTCCCTCATCGGTTCACGCTAAGGGCAAGATAGATTAAAGATTCTACCTTTGGGGAGCTTGGCTCCAGGTACCAGGCAGATTGCGCAATCGTGTACTCGATGAGGAGGTAACTCTTCAGAGGCTTTTTTTAGAAAAGATGTCACTGAAGTCCTGAATAAATTCAGGAAGAGTGTTCCCCTTAAGGTGGACACAAGGTGGACACAAGATGACAAGCACTTCTAACCCCAAGTGACGAGTTCCCCCGTCACTCAATCAGAGATGGGGTTATGCTTGCACAACCAGGGAGACCTAATAACATCTCGGTGGGTAGCCCCTTAAGGACAAACATAGTTCATTCCTCACAGTGAATCGAACCAATCTTTAAACAAAACAGGGGTAGACTGGAAAATGTGCCCGCAAGCTAACGGGGAGGAGTCTACCCCTACCAGCGGAATAGGAACAGACAAATCAATAAGGGGTAAACCAATCGACAAAGCAAAACTGTGGGAAATAATATTGGCAACGTACCCTGAGTCCACAAACGCAGAACCTATCCCAGTCTTGCCCAAAAATAACACCTGGGCTGGCAACAAGTACTTATTAAAATGAACGTGAAATACCTGTGAGCCTAAGTGACCTCCCCGATGACCACTTAGGCGCGGAAGTTTTCCAGTGTCTTCTTTTTGCGTTTGGGACAGGTGCTGAGTAGATGGTCCGCGTCTCCACAGTAGTAGCATAAGGTATTTTTGTGGCGGAGCTCCCTGCAAACTTTCGGATCACCTGTGATCCCTATCTCCATCTGTTCCTCCTGGTAGTAAGCTGAAGATGATACTGGGACAGCTCGAGACCCAGGAGAAGCGACTGGAGTAGGAGGACTGTGTCACGGTCACAGGGTATGTGGACCCACTAGGCCGGTCCGCTGTAGCGGAGAGGCAGCTGACCAGGTCACAGTCTATATGAAAGTCAATAGTAACGCTTGGGTACCTGAAATATTCCAGACGGTGGCTGTGGCTTCAGCACGGATGGAGACCGGTGCAGCAGGTATCGCCAGACGTGGCGGGCAGTATCTGATGTGGCAGAAGACACTGGACGTGGCAGAAGACACTGGACGAGGCAGAAGACACTGGACGTAGCAGAAGACACTGGATGTGGCAAACGACAGCAGGTGCAGTAGGCATGACTCCAACACTGGTATGCACAGGAACAAGAACAGTACGGGACACAGGAACAGGAAACAGGGCACGGGTAACAACTGGAACGGGAAACAATAACACTAACCATTTGCAAGACAAACTGGGATAAACTAACAACGCTCAGGCAAGGATTAGAAGGCCTGGGGCCTTCTTATAGACCAGGAAATCATGGCAGTTGATGATGATGACGATTTCCTTTGTGCGCGCGCTGGCCCTTTAAGGCCGGGCACGAGCGTGCGCACGCACCCTTCGAGACACAGCAGAATGGAGCGGAAGTGAGCTGGTGTCTCCTAGGAAGGTGATGGGGACCAGTGCTCATGAATCCATGGCTGCGGGCGTCGGGAGGTGAGTAAACCCGAAGGCCCGTGGCCATGGACGCTACAGTATCCCCCCTCTTATGCCCCCTCTTCTTGGGGCCAGAGCGAGAGAGGAACTTTTTAATAAGAGCAGGAGCACTGAGGTTCTCTTCTGACTCCCAGGACCTCTCCTCAGGACCAAACCCTCTCCAGTCCACCAAATAGAAAGTCCTTCCTCCTACCCTTTTGTAATCCAGGATCTCCTTTACCTCGAATACATCAGAAGGACCGCTGGGAGCAACTGTGGAACTAGAAGTCTTTCTGTAGAGGTTCAGGACCACTGGTTTCAGGAGGGACACATGGAATCAGTTGGGGATTCTGAGGGTAGGAAGCAGCCGCAGCTTATAGGAGACAGGGTTGATTTGTTGCAGAATCTCGAAAGGACCAAGGAACCTGGGAGCAAACTTGTATGAGGGTACCTTCAAGCGAATGTTCCGAGAGGACAGCCAGACTTTTGTACCCGGAAGATACTTCTCCTAGTATCTGCCTTTCGCTTCATGCGATCTACTGCCAGCAAAATAGAGGACCGGGTCTGTTGCCAGATTTGCAGGAAGTCCCCATATGCAGAGTCAGCAGCGGGTACTTGAGATGTGGTCAACACCGGAAGAGTGACTCTAGGATGTTGACCATATACAATGTGAAATGGAGTGGAAGTGGTGGACTCACTTGTGTGGTTGTTGTATGAGTACTCGGCCGATGGAAGAAGCTGTGCCCAGTTATCGTGCTGTGAAGAGATGAAGTGGCGGAGATAATTCTCCATGATCTGGTTGATCCTCTCAACTTGCCCATTGGACTGGGGGTGATAGGCTGATGAAAAGTCCAAACTCACGTCTGTGAGCGGACTGAAGGTAGGTAAGGTTCTTGCGGTTAGTGTTGATCAAGATCGGGTGAGCTGCGCCCTCTAGAAGATGTCTCCACTCCTCCAGAGTCAATTTGATGACCAGTAGCTCCCGATCTCCAATAGAGTAATTGCGCTCAGCAGAAGAAAAAAGTCTAGAGTAGTAGCCACATACTACTGCCTTTCCTTTGGAGCTCCTCTGGAACAGAAATGCACCTGCACCAACAAAGGAAGCGTCCACCTCCAATGAGAACTGCCGAGATACTTCAGGGTGATGGAGGATTGAAGCTGAAGTGAAGGCTTTCTTGAGGCTAATAAATGCGGACTCTGCCTCTGGAGTCCATACCTTGGCGTTCACACCCTTCTTGGTAAGGGTAGATATGGGAGCCGTCTGAGATGAAAAGTTCGTAATAAACTGCAGGTAGAAATTGGCGAATCCCAGGAACCGCTCTATGGCCCTAAGGCCCTGAGGACATGGCCACTCCAGGACATACTTAAGATGGACCCTGAGAAACTAAAGACCTTGATCCGAGATGACGTAGCCCAGGAAGGGCAAAGACTTCTTTTCAAAGACGCACTTCTCCAACTTGGCATATAAGCGATTCTCTCTTAGTCGCAGAAGAACTTGACGGACATGCCTCCGATGGGTCATCGGTTTTGGGAAGAATATCAAAATATCATCGAGATAAACTACAACACACATATAGAGGAGATCTCTGAAAATATCATTGATGAATTCCTGAAATACTGCGGGAGCATTACACAGTCCGAAGGGCATCACTAGGTATTCGTAGTGCCCATCACGGGTGTTAAATGCTGTCTCCATTCGTCACCCTGGCAAATCCAGGTTAGGCTATAAGCCCCCCACAGATCTAGCTTAGAAAATTTTTGGGCTCCTCGTATGCGATCAAACAGCTCGGATATAAGTGGCAACGGGTATTTGTTCTTGACTGTGATCTGGTTGAGACCACGGTAGTCAATGCAGGGTCGAAGAGATCCATCTCTCTTCTTAACGAAGGAGAAGCCGGCCACAGCCGGGGAGGAAGATTTTCGAATAAAAACCCTCTCCAAATTCTCCTTGATATAGGCTGACATAGATAAAGTATCTGGCAAGGAGAGAGGATATACTCGTCCACGGGGAAGAGAAGCATTAGGAACCAGTTCAATGGGACAGTCATAATTCCAATGTGGAGGCAACGTCTCAGCCTCTCGCTTGCAGAAGACATCCGCAAAACTGGCATATTGAGATGGTAGAGCGGAGAGTGACTGAGGCAGAGGGGGCATAACAGGACGGACTTGTGACAAGCAATGGCTATGGCATCTGGCACCCAATTGAAGAACTTCTCCGGAACTCCAGTCAAGAACCGGGGCGTGTAAGCGGAGCCATGGCAGACCCAGCAGGATAGGATTGATAGCCTTAGGTAGTACCAGGAAGGCAATCTGTTCTGAGTTAAGAGGTCCCACCCGTAGTGTCAATGGCTCCGTGATGAGCATAATCGGATCGGGCAATGGTAGAGCATTCACAGAGGCAACAGCCAGGGGTCTCTCCAGACGGACTGTGAGTAGATGTAAACGATCCACTAGATCCTGCTGGATGAAATTAGCAATATTCAAGATAGGCGGAGGCAGGATGTGACGTCTCTCCAGAGACGATGGCCACAGGAATCGATAATCTGGAAGAGGTTTTAACGTTTGGAGATGTTCCACCTAGAGTTGCCTCTCCAACCAACCCTAGGTGCTGGAGTTTACCGGTTTCTGTGGGCATTGGCGCACAAAATGACCCTTAAGGCCACAATACATACATAGTCCAGAGGAGTGTCTGTGCTGCTTCTCCTGTTCAGATAACCGGACTCTGTCTACCTGCATGGGTTCTTCAGGTAGCGCACTAGGGGAAGGCAATAGTGGTCTCTGGACCAAGGGTGCTGGTCTGTGGACCTGGCTCTCCTGTCGAACCTCTTGAGTGCGCTCTTGGATTCACATATCAAACCGGGTGGCTAACAGGATGAGGGCATCCAAGGTAGAAGGAAGGTCACGGGCTGCCAGTTCGTCCTTGATGTGAGAGGACAGACCCTGCCAGAAGGTCGCCACCAGTGCCTCATTGTTCCATGCCAGCTCGGCTGCTAGGGTACGGAAGGAGATAGCATACTCCCCTACTAAGGAGCCCTGTTGCTTGAGCGTCAACAGAGTGGCTGCGGCAGAGGATGTTCGACCCGACTTCTCGAACACGGCATGAAAGTACTGCAGGAACAAGGCTAGGTCCGAGGATACAGGTCCTTGCTGCTCCAAGATTGGGTTCACCCATGCGAGGGCCTTGCCAGCGAGGAGGGAGATAATAAATGCCACTTTGGCCTCCTCAGAGGGGAAGAAATGAGCCGTAGCCTAAAATGAACTGTGCATTGGCTAGTAAATCCTGTACATGCTCTGGGATCACCGTCGTAGCGAAGAGGAAGAGGTAGAGGAACTGTGGATCCGGAAGAAACAGGAGGAGCAACGGACAGTGGCACAGCAACAGCTTCAGGAGGAAGAACCGGAGGTGGAACAGTGAGTAGATCCAGATGGACCAGGATAGAATTCACAGCCTCAAGGAGTTGATCTTCACGTGTGCGTAGGTCATGCATCTCCGTCTGTATCTTCTGGACTACAAGTCTTGGGCTGGCCAGCGGGTTCCATTTCTTGAGCGTACTATCACGGTCACAGGGTATGTGGACCCACTAGGCCGCTCCGCCGTAGCGGAGAGGCAGCTGACCAAGTCACAGTCTATATGAAAGTCAATAGTAACGCTTGGGTACCTGAACTAGTCCAGACGGTGGCTTCAGCGTGGATGGAGACCTGTGCAGCAGGTAGCGCCAGACGCGGCGGGCAGTATCCGATGTGGCAGAATACACTGGACGTGGCAGAAGACACTGGACCTGACAGTTACATAAACAAACACTGCTTTGTTTCCTATAATAAGACTTTTATTATAGGAAAAAAATTAGTACGTTAAAAAAAGTACACATATTTGATATCACCGCGTTCGTAACGACCCCAACTATAAAACAATAATATTATTTCTCCCGCATGGTGAATTCCGCAAAAAAAATAAGTAAAAAAAAGCTAGAATCACTATTTTTTGGTCACCACTCCTCTCAAAATATACAATAAAAAGTGATCAAAAAGTCGAATGTACCCCAAAAGGATACTAATAAAAACCACAACCCGTATCGCAAAAAACAAGCCCTTACACCGATTTTTTGACCGAAAAATAAAAAAGTTATGGCTCTCAGAATATGGTGACACAAAAAATAAATTATTTTATAAATAAGTGATTTTATTGCGCAAATGCTGCAAAACATAAAAAAACGATACACAAATGGTATCTCCGTAATCATATCGATCCGCAGAATAAAGTATAATGGTCATTTATAGCCCAGGGTGAGCGGCATAATAAAAAAATAATAAAAAACATTGTCAGGGTATGTTCACACGGCCTATTTACGGACGTAAATCGGGCGTTTTTGCCCCGAATTACGTCCGAAAATAGCGCCTCAATAGCGTTGACAAACATCTGCCCTTTGAAAGCAATGGGCAGACGTTTGTCTGTTCACACGAGGCGTATATTTACGCGCCGCTGTCAAATGAAGGCGCGTAAATAGACGCCCGCGTCAAAGAAGTGACCTGTCACTTCTTTGGCCGTAATTGGAGCCGTTATTCATTAACTCCAATGAATAGCAGCGCCAATTACGTCCGTAATTGACGCGGCGTTCAAGCGCCTGCACATGCCGTGACGGCTGAAATTACGGGGATGTTTTCAGGCTGAAACATCCCCGTAATTTCAGCCGTTACGGACGCCCTCGTGTGAACATACCCTTAGAATTCATGGTTTTTGGTCACACGGCTTGCCAAAAAAATTGAATAAAAAGTGATCAAAAAAATTGCATGTACCCCAAAATGGTACCAATGAAAACTACAGATTGTCCCGCAACAAATAAACCCCTACGCAGCTCTGGTAAGGAAAAAAAAAAGAAGTTCTGGCTCTCAGAATATGGCGATGCAAAATGTGCAGTGTTCCAAAAGCGAAAAAGATAGGGCACCATTTATTAGTAAGATACTGGCCACATATCTGCGGATTATTATTTATTTACCCCATTATTATAACCTCATGTTCTTCGCACAAATTACATATGCCCCCACATTATAAACTGAAATACCAGCAAAATGCCAAACAGAACTACTACCAAGCTAAATCTGCGCTCCAAAAGCCAAATGCCACTCCCTCCCTTCTGAGCCCTACAGCGTGCCCAAACAGCAATTTACGCCCACAGATCTGGCATCACAATACCCGGGAGAACCCAGTTCATATTTTATGAGGTATTTTTCTTCAGTGGCACAAACTGGGCACAGCATATTGAGCTCTAAAATGGCATATCAGTGGAAAATTTTAATTTTCACTCTGCACCATCCGCTACGCATTAACCCCTTCGCGCACCACAACATAGCATGTCGTGGTGTGGGGAGGTGATGTATGGAGCGGGCTCACACGCTGAGCCCGCGCCATATGCTGCGGGTGTCAGTTCTGTATTAGAGCTGACACTCAGGACTAAAGGACAGGAACAGCGGTCGCGCTTTTACAGGAGCCTGTAAAAAAGACAATATACTGCCATACATTAGTATTGCAGTGTATTGTACCAGTTATCTACTGATTGCTGGTTCAAGTCCCCTACAGGGACAAATAAAATATGTAAAAACAAAAGTAAATAGTTATTATTAGTGAAAAAAATTAAATAAATATTTAAAGTCCAAAGAAAAAACCTTTTCACATTTTCTCTCAAGTAATGTAAAAAAAATTACAAAAATACACAAAATTGGTATCGCTGCGTCCGTAAAAGTTAGGACTATTACAATATACCATTATTTAACTCGCACGGTGAATGCCGTGAAAAATAAAGAATTTAAAACAGCAAAATCGCAATTTTTTTGACAACTTGGCTCTACCAAATATTTTTATAAAAAGTGCTCAAAAAGTTGTATGTACCAATAAATGGTACCAATAAAAACTACAAAAAATAAGCCCTCACGCCACTCTATTGATGGATAAATTAAAAAGTTATGGCTCTTGGAAAGGGGGGAGGGAAAATCGAAAAGAAAAAGCAAAAAATGATTCAGTCTGTAAAAGGTTAATTACTTTTTTTTTTTTCTGTTCACCGGTCTTAGAGGTATTTCAATACCAGGTTAATGCGTGGAGTGGACAGAGCAAGCTCTATTTCCATCTCCCTGTTCCAAAAATCCATTTAATATATGGTCCCCAGATAGGGGACGTATCAGATATTAAACTAATAAGAACAGATACTATACTTGATCTTAGCCAAAAGGCCGAGAAGCGATGTTAATTATTTTCGAATGAAAAAACATTTATGACCACATGTGGGGTATTGCTATACTCAGGAGAAATTGCTTCACAAATGTTGGTGTGCTTTTTCCTCCTTTATCCTTTGTGAAATTGAAAAAATTCAACATTTTAGTGGAAATAATGTTGATATTCATTTTCACGGCCTAATTCTAATAAATTCTTCAAAAGACCTGTGGGGTCTAAATGCTCACTATACCCCTAGATAGATTCCTTAAGTGGTGTAGTTTCCCAAATGGGGTCACTTTTGGGGGGCTTCCACTGTTTTGGCCTCTCAGGGGCTTTGCAAATGCGACATGGCACCCGAAAACCATTTCAGCTAAATTTCAGCTCCAAAAGCCAAATAGCTCTCCTTCCCTTCTAAGCCACGCTGTGGGTCCAAACAGCCGTTTATTACCACATATGGCGTATTTCCGTAATCGGGAGAAATTGTTTTACAAATGTTGGGGTGCTTTTTCTACTTTATTCCATTTAAAAAAAAAAATCCACTAGGTGCTCCTTTGCTTCTGAGGCCAGTGTTTCAGTTTATTAGCACACTAGGGCCACATGTAGGATAATTCTAAAAACTGCAGAATCTATTAAATAAATATTGAGTTGCATTTCTCGGGTAAAATCTTCTGTGGTACAGATTTTTTTTTATTACAAATGAATTTTGGCAAAAAAAAATTAAATTTGTAAATTTGACCTCTACATTGCTTTAACCGGTTAAGGACTAGGCTGTTTTACAGCTAAATGACCAGAGCAAATTTCACAATTTTGCTATGCGCTTCTTTAGATGACTATAACTCAGCAGGTGAATAAAGTTCATCTTTGAATTTTACACTCTTTTTAAAGGACAGATAGGGCTTTGTTTAAGTGGCATTTGTCAGTATATATCATTTTTATTTTTTTCTCTAAAGTGGGCAAAATTGGAAAAAAATGCAAGAATTTAGCAATTGCGCCAGTTTATGCTAGCATTTTTCACACACGGTATGGACCACGGACAAAATTAATCTCCTTTCACATTCTTCCACTTCTCCCGTGCATGGGGATACCAAATATGTGTGCCTTATTCACTGTGCGGGCATGTGCCAGGGCTTGGCATAAAAGGAGGCTTTTCGGCCTTTTCGGTCCAGGAATTTTGCATTTGATTTTATAGCAGCATACTGTTTTCTGGGGGGTGTAATGCTGCTGAAACATTAGAATCACCCCATAAATTACTTCATTCGCACAAGTAGACCCCACAAGGTTTCCTTCAAGGGGTTTATCATATTTTTAGCAAGTCCAGTTACTTCTGAAAGTTTCTTGAATAAGATGGAACAAAAAAAAATCTGCTATTTTTTAGCAAATGCGTCAGTTTAGGCTACTATTTTTCACATACGGCATAGACCACGGACAAAATTCATCTCCTTTCACATTCTTCCACTTCTCCCGTGCATGGGGATACCAAATATGTGTGCCTTATTCACTGTGCGGGCATGTGCCAGGGCTTGGCATAAAAGGAGGCTTTTCGGTCCAGGAATTTTGCATTTGATTTTATAGCAGCATACTGTTTTCTGGTGGGCGTAATGCTGCTGAAACATTAGAATCACCCCATAAATGACTTCATTCACACAAGTAGACCCCACAAGGTTTCCTTCAAGGGGTTTATCATATTTTTAGACAGTCCAGTTTTCTTCTGAAAGTTTCTTGAATAAGATGTAACAAAATAAAATTACCTTTTTTTTTAACAAATGCGTCAGTTTATGCTAGCTTTTTCACACACAAAATGGACCACGGACAAAATTCATCGCATTTCACATTCTTCCACTTCTCCTGTGCATGGGGATACCAAATATGTGTGCTTTATTCACGGGCATGTGCCAGGGCTTGGCATAAAAGGAGGCTTTTTGGCCTTTTCGGTCCAGGAATTCTGCACTTGATTTTATAGCCGCATACTGTTTTCTGGGGGGCCTAATGCTGCTGAAAGATTAGAATCACCCCATAAATTACTTCATTCACGCAAGTAGACCCCACAAGGTTTTCTTCAAGGGGTTTATCATATTTTTAGACAGTCCAGTTTTCTTCTGAAAGTTTCTTGAATAAGATGGATTAAAATAAAATTAGCAATTTTTTAGCAAATGCGTCAGTTTATACCAGCATTTTTCACACACGGCATAGACCACGGCCAAAATTCATCTCCTTTCACATTCTTCCACTTCTCCTGAGCATGGGGATACCAAATATGTGTGTCTTATTTATCACATAGAGAAGTAGGAGGGCGGACGATAGAAGAAGCTTATTTCACAAATCGCTTTTTTTCAAAGCTGGTTTTACAAAACTCAACAGAGTTTCTATAACACTTCCAAAATATCTGCTCTTGAAGCAGAAATCCCAAAATATTCATCTAGGGGTATAATGGGAATTTATTTTTTGGGGTTTTCTAAAATAAGAAATTGCAGGTTTATGCAAATGGAGCTCTCCAGCAGATGAACTTTAGAGAATATGCAAACATGACATCCACCCCCCACCCACCCATTCCCTCCCTCACCCTTGGAGTAAAATCAGGGGAAAAATAAAAACGTAATGTAGGGCAAATATATTTTCAACGAATTAACTAAAATCTAATAATTCAGAACAGTGTGGTATTTTTTAAAACATGGCTCAATGCACAGGCCTGGTTGTGAGGGACATGAGGGACAGAAATATCGGGAATCTTTGCGGTGCCCGTCTTTTCTGCAGACGCGGCACTTTTTCTGAGGTTTGCTTCTGGTTGGTGTTGGGGGAATCCGAGTGATGAAGTGTCTTTCAGTCAGTCGCGTGACATCCTCAGACTGGGGGCATTCTCGGGTGTCCTGAACATCAAAAATGAGGCCTTCAATATTTTTTTCCTGGAAATCCAGGTATGTGTCTCTGCCTCTGTTTTTTTTGTAGAGCACAAATGAGTTGTGGATGGCCACCTGTAACAAATAAATGGCCACTTTTTTGTACCAGGTTTTAGTTTTGCGTTTTACTAAATAGGGCTGTAAAACCTGGTCGCTTAAATCCACCCCCCCCCATGTACTTGTTATATTCGGACACGCTCACTGGTTTGTGCTTGTCCGATGTTGCCCCCCTTTCCCTCACTGCCACTGTTCCTGCGGTATGAATCGTGCATAGCACACACACATCTTTGCGATCCCTGAACTTGACCGCCAGCAATTCTTCAGATGCATAAGCACAGGAGTCCCCCTTTACCATGCGCTTCCCCACTAATTGCTGTGGAAAACCAATTCTGTTTTTGCGCATGGTACCACATGCCCAAGTCCTTGCAGCATGCAAATGCCTAAACAGGGGCACACTGGAATAAAAATTGTCGCAGTACAGGTGGTACCCCTTGTGAAGCAGAGGCTGCATTATCTCCCACACGATCTTACTGCTGGTGGAAAGATCAGGGGGGCATCCAGGAACATTTATTGTGCGGTCCTGCCCTTCATAAATTCTGAAGGCGGTGGTATATCCTGACCTGCTTTCACACAATTTGTAGAGCTTAACGCCATATCTTGCCCTTTTTGAAGGTAGATATTGGCGAAAGCTAAGTCTGCCATGAAAGTTGAGGAGGGATTCGTCCACACTTACATTCTGCTCAGGGGTGTAGAGTTGCAGAAATAAATTATTCAGGGAATTTATTAGCGGTCTTATTTTGAACAACCGATCCCGGTTTGCATCGGTACTTGGGGGGGCCTGTGCGTTGTCATTGAAGTGGAGGAACCTCATTATTGTCTCATAACGAGACCTGGGCATTACTGCAGAATATACTGGGGTGGCTTGGGCGGGTCTTGTTGACCAGTAAGACCTAATGGAGGGCTTTTTGACAATACCCATATTTAGTGTGAGCCCCAAAAATTTTTTTCATTCCAGCAAATTGGTGGGCGTCCAATCTCTGGCATGGGTGGATGAAGGTTTCTGCCTTATATATTGAGTGGCATATAAATTTGTTTCGTGGACAATCTGATTTAGGATGTCGTCCGTTATAAATAAATGGAAGTAATCCATTTGGACAAAATTTGTATTGTCCACGGTTATGCCAGGAGTGGCAGTAAATCCGTGGATTCTAGGCCCAAAAGATGGGGCAGGTGCCCATACAAGAGCCTGGACTGAAGGGACCAGGCTGTCCCGTGCTACAGCGCTACTTGGCCCTGCCCTTTCAAGTTCTGCAGTTTCAACTGCATCAGGGACAACGTCCCCTGAAGATGAACCTGAAGTGACGCTGTCATCGTCACTACCTAAAACAGGTTCCATCTCGGACGCCATCTCTGATGCGGTCTCCGACTCAGACCACAGCATGGCGTATGCCTCCTCGGCGCTAAACAACTTCCTCGCCATAACGTAACTAACACTAACACTAACTAAACAAATTGTTTTTTTTTTTTTTTTTTTTATATAAAACACACAAACTAACTGCTATATATATCTACACTACCGCTAACAAAAAAATAAACCGCTATTGCTATATATATTATATATATGTGGATATATATATAATTATATACTCCCTACCTGCCTATTCTAATAGAATAAAAGATAGAAAGGTAGATATATAGAAAAAAAGATAGATGGATAGATAGATTGTATAGATAGATAGAAATCTATCTATACAGAGAATGTTTTAGAGTGTAACTGTATTTTTTGTGTAACTGTAACTGTAATCTTCTGGCAGCAATTCTCCCGAGTCTCTTCTTCTCCTCAAACTGAAACAATGTTTGAGGAGAAGAAAAGAGGCAGGAGATTTACTGCCAGAAAAGTCAAAATAAAACAAATGTGGTCGCTGTGATAGGTTTTCACAGCGACCACATGTTCAGGGACCATCAGATTGGTCCCTAATACTCTGCCCAGTGCCCAGAGCTGTTGGTAACAGCGTGGGCACAGGGCTGTGTGCACGCGATCGCGTGCACACTGTTTTCTATGCAGAAATGCATGTGATCGCTGTGATTGGTTGTCACAGCGATCACATGTTCAGGGGCCAAAAGATTGACCCCTGACATTCTGCCCAGTGCCCATGGCTGTTAGCAACAGCCAGGGCACAGAGCTGTGTGCACGCGATCGCGCGTGCACAGTCTCTGAAGTGCCGCCGTAAATAGTCTATACGGCGGACTTCAGAGACCCTGACCGCTGGCCGTATAAATACGGCCAGCGGTCGGGAACCTGTTAATTCCTGTGAAACGCCTAAAGAGTTAAAACACATTCTGAATGCTGTTTTGAATACTTTGATGGGTGCAGTTTTCAAAAAGGGGTTATTTATATGGACTTTCTAATATATAAGGCCATCAAAGCCACTTCAGAACTGAACTGGTCCCTGAAAACATAGCCTTTTGACATTTTCTTGAAAATATGAGAAATTTGCTGCTAAAGTTCTATGCCTTGTAACGTCTTAGAAAAATAAAAGAATGTTCAAAAAACTATGCAAACATAAAGTAGACATATGGGAAATGTAAACTAGTAATTATTTTGTGTGGTATTACTATCTTGGTTTTTTTGTAAATTTTCTCCAAATCTTGGTATTTTTTCTACAAATTAATATTGAATTTATCGACCATATTTTTCCCACTAACATAAAGTGCAATGTGTCACGAGAATACAATCTCAGAATCACTTTGATAAGTAAAAGCATTCCGAAGTTATTACCACATAAAGGGACACGTCAGATTTGAAAAATTGGCTTCGTCCTGAAGGCCAAAATAGGCTGCGACCTGAAGGAGTTAATGACAGAACTTTGTTGTTATTTTGACTATAATTGTTTTTTTCTCCCTCAATGGTGCCCTAAATGGTTGTCTACTCCATCTTCTCGTCATCCAGGCCCTGTCAATGAGAAGGAAGATCATTGCGATATAAAATGGTACGATGTTCTGAAAAGGGTGTGAAAGCATGCAGATTCATTGAGCCCTTACAGTACCTTAAAAAGTGCCATATGTACCCACCACACCAAAAGTGTTTGACAGCCCTGGTGTAAATGTTTTATATCTAATTTAGTATTTCATTTTTATTTACTGAAATCCAAGACTACCTTAAAACAGGTTATTGAAATATTTCTTAACATTCATTGAGTTTTATATTAAATGTTAACTTAAGGCATTACATAACAGTAAATAAGCATACTAGGTCAATTGTATTCAAATCAAAGCAAACATGTTTATATTCAACAGGTCAAAATGTATTCTAAAATAAAGGCCAAGTACAGAAAAACTATGGAATGGTGCAAACTCTCAAGATAAATTCAATTTTAGAACTAATGCTTGCTTTCATGTTATCTTTGGTCTAATAGAATAAGGGCCTAATCACTTAATGCCCTTTGATAATCAGTTCTCCCCGGCAGACAGTTTTTTTGGCAATTTGCTGCTTTTAGCTTTAATGTAAAATGTTTTAGTACCATTGGGAAGGGAGATTTAAGGTAAGCACCTGTTACACATCTTATTTCTTTTATTTTTATGGAAGAAAAAAAATAATTAGAACATATTGTCTGATACAAGCATGGAGTGATTGGGTTCATATGCAAATTGCTAAAGGGAAAATGAAAAATATTACCCCAGAGATTAATGTTATACTAGGGAAGAAAATTAAAAAACTGAGTCTGGCGGGGTTAGGGTTTTACAGGTGTAATACGGTTGCTAAATGTGGCCAGTTACGTGTTATTGAACTCCTTTACAGCCATAGACCCCCACAGCTTTTACCGCTACACTCTACTGACACAATTGTAGGGTGCACTTTGCTTGGGCAACACCTACATACTTCATATTGTATATTATTATTATTTATTCACTTTGTAACAAGGGCAGTGACTGTGTCTATCAAGTGTGTATTGCATGTGCATAACCAATACTGTGAAACCCCCCATGAAAAAAACTGCAGACACTGCTTGTCGGAGCCCCTGATTCTTGTTACCAATCTGTGATAAAGTTTTCAGACTGTTATTTACGTCTGCATATCTAGATCCTAAATATACAGCATGTATATTACAATTACAATTTACAAAAGTTAAAGGGGTTCCCAGGGAACACAGCATATTTTGTTGGCTGGGGACTGATCTCCATGACTCCGGTGAACAGCTCAATGAAGGGGCACCATTACAGCAGCTGGGGAAAAGCAGCTTGTTCTCATGCACTTGAATAGGATGGGCTGCAGAACAGGCACAGCCGGTTGTTTGGAAAAGACACTGTGCCTATGTGGACAATGATTGTAAATTTCTGCAAGCACTACGGCCCTTTCATTGTGCTGATCAATGTTATAGTCCCAATGAACCCCTTTAAGACCGTAGTCTAAAAGATAGTCTTAGACAAATGTATTCTAAGATGTACTCTAAATCTTACATCAAGTTATGTCCTTCTTTTTTTTCCAGCCACTTTCACATAAGAAGTAAACAGTAGAATCATATTTTTAGTCTCTATATTTGATTATATACAGCATAACTCTGCCCTAGTACCTTCACTTTTTCCAGCTAGGTGTAACAATGCATCCTGTCTGGCAATAACGCTTCTACAATTAAGGCCGGTTTACATGGGCAAAAACGTGTCCATAACGAGCGCCGATCGTCGATAATTAAAGGTAGATAAGCTCTTGTTTAAAGTCCCATTACACTGGCAAATGTAAAATGTATGGGGACGAATGATGGTTAATACGATCATTCGGTACCCATAGAGTTTACATAATGTCGGCAGCACATCCCCTGTTTACATGGGGAGATGTGCTGCCAACAATTATGATTTTCAGGACAGCATAAAAGATGAAAGCAGCTGATGAATGAGTGTTTGCTCATTCATTGGTGGATCGCTGCCCTGTTTACACAGAACACTGCTTGTTTCCCCAATCGTTGGCCCGTATAAATAGGCCTTAAGTCTTTGCGCTCGCTACTCTGGTTAACACTAAGGGACCGCAGGTTTTTTCCCTTTAACCCCTGCATAGGGTTCTCCTCTTCGCGGCTGCAAATTCTCAGGTTGATTCTGCAGAGTACCTGCTGATGGGTAGAGCATACAGGCAAAGGCTAAACAAACAAAGCCAAGGGTCAATACCAGGAAGTTAGAGAGTACGTCAAGCCAGAGGGTATCAAAAAGCCAAAAATAGGGGCAGGGATGGGTTAAACGGGAAGTAAAACAAGTGACAGAATGGCAGGAAAACGGAGGGTCAGGCAGTCCAGGGTCAAACACAAAACAGAAAATGAAGGGCTAAAATCAAGGGTTTACCTTACAATATAAGATAAAAGCAAAAAAAAACAACAGGATTTATAATATAATACCTAGTAAGGAAGTTCAGTACCAAGATTTAAATAGAGCACCAACTTACTGATTGGGCTGCTGACCGAGCCCAATGGACTGTCTGCCAACTGCTTAGGCAGGGAATTCAAGCCTCTTATTGGCTGGACCAGCCGACGCCAGAACCACCCAGCATTTGTGCCATTGCTAAGATCAGAGTGGTGTGCCTAGCGATTATTGCTGGAGCAGGTCTAGGTAAATATATGATACTGGGACTTCACATTTCAGTCACACTACTAAACTATATTTCAGGGCCAAACAAATTACAATATTCTAGTAATACAACAGGTATGGTGCAGCAATAAGGCCAGGAACTGATTATTTGCCTCATAGATTAATGACGTTTGTCTTCTGGTACCCGCTAACGTTAATGGTAATACAGAGCTCATATAGCATCATGTGGTGCAACTAAACTGATGGTGTAGCAACTGGTAACTTCGACTGTAATTGGAACTATATTACTGTACTATCTTATTTTCATTTCTAACATGCTGCAGACAAGTATAAAACTAATGGATAGTTATAAAAATATAAATATATCTATACCAAAATACAATTGTCATTTTTTTTCCAGAACATTTGCTTAATCATTTGTCTAGTCCCAAAGTAGATTTCAGACGTTATAGATGTAAGTTGTTATAAAAACATGAACAAGCTTCACAATGTGTCTGGAATGTTATTGGCAATGTTTTGCAATATTTTAGTTAATCTGCATTTACCGACAGTAGTTTATAGTTATAATAAAAATCTTTAAATTAAAATAAATCAATCCCCATTTAGCTGGCAAATTGAAATAATAATAATAATAATAATAATAATAGTAACAACTACTGATTATAAACTCTTCAAGTAAAATTCAATTAGTCTAACAAGCTGTCATCACTATAAGAGGGCTCATTTCCCCTGTAACTGGGGCTGCTGTGCTTTTCTGACCTTTGAGGGACAGGCTATAATAATAAAAATGAAAAGTGCTAGCCCTGACCCAATTACACTAAAATAGACATGTAATATATCAAAATTTATGGTAGACAATGACAATCACAAATAAAAGGTTTATTTTAAAGGGAAGGTGTCATGAAATAATTTTTTTGTATCATATTGCTTTTAGTATGATAAAAAAATAAAATTTATTTATTTGTGTTCGTGTGTTCTACTTTTTATTTATGTTTTATTTTTACTCCTCTATGGGGGCTGACATTTTTTTTTTCATCTCTGTATGTGTCGATTAACGACACATACAGAGATGGAATACGGCACATATATCCCCATAGAGAATGCGAACTAGAGCCGTTCCATTCACTGCAGCGTACGCCGTTTGTGTGGGAACGGTGCTCCCACACAGACCAAAAACGAAGCTCGTTAGCAGAGCGAAATACAGCACCATTTTCATGTGGACCGGAAGCCGCTGCCGGACCGTAAGATGACGACTTCCGGCTGCAGCTTCCGGCCATATGCGAAGGCGCAAGGAATAGGAGTGGAGGCAGCAGCGGCGGCAGGAGCAGGTAATTTATGTTTGTGTATGTGCTGTGTGTATTATGTTTGTGTGTGTTCGTGTTATACTGTCTGCTTAGCACTCTATCTAATCCTCCTACACTGTGCAGTCGCTCAGAAACTGGCGGCACACAGTGTAGGAGGATTGAAGATTCAACCCCCTCCTTCTCCTGGCACTAGCCAGAATAAGGGAGGGGGGATTGTGTGAGGACACTAGAGAGTGTGTGTGTCTACCCCAAATTTGCAGCATAAAGCAATGATGTTGCTCTACCACATTGACCATGCTGCAATTTTGGGAAATGCTCCCTCTAGTGCCCAGCACATGGAAATGTTATAAATTAGAATCTAATTTATAATATTTCCCGACTTGTGAAAACATTTTAAAAATTAAAACAATGTGTAATCACTCAAATAATAATTGTTTAACTAAAAAAATAAATAATTCTAGCGACACATTCCCTTTAAGGTAAAACTATATTATTACTGTTAAGGATCTGCCAGGCACAGCTTCTGTATCCACGCCCATAGGTAATCAGTCTGCACCTGCTTCTATGTCTGAGAGACTGACTCCATCTTCCACCACTCAGGATGGCAGGCTTAGGAGTGGGAGAGCCTATCACAGCCTGGCCAGACGGAGCTAGCTCCCGCCCTCTGTCTATTTATACCTCCCTTTCCTGTTCCTCCTTGCTTGTGATTCTTCTCTGTTGGTTTCCTGGCCCTGCTGCAGCTTCTTGAATTACTTGTCCCTGCTTCGTATTGACCCTGGCTTACTGACTACTCTTCTGCTCTGCGTTTGGTACCTCGTACACTCCTGGTTTGACTCGGCTTGTTCACTACTCTCCTGCTCTGCGTTTGGCACCTCGTACTCTCCTGGTTTGACTTGGCTCGTTTACTACTCTTGTTGCTCACGGTGTTGCCGTGGGCAACTTCCCCATTTCCCTTTGTTCTGTGTTTCCTTGTCTGGTTGTCTGTCGTGCACTTACTGAGTGTAGGGACCGTCGCCCAGTTGTACCCCGTCGCCTAGGGCAGGTCGTTGAAAGTAGGCAGGGACTGAGTGGCGGGTAGATTAGGGCTCACTTGTCTGTTTCTCTATCCCTGTCATTACAATTACCAGAAAAAATTAGCTGAAAAGTAAAAAGGCATATTTTTTTTACTATTATTTTCAAACTACAAGTCTAAAATCTAAAATAGCAAAAAGGATGTGTATAAAAATGCTAAAAAAAATGAAACCTGCATTGTCTACAAAAAAAACATCGCAAACATTAGCCCAACAAATAAAAAAATTATAGCCATTTAACTTACGAGTGATAAATATGGCTAAACGGTGCCTGGTCCTGAAGGTTTAAAATAGCTTCATCTGAGGCCCCATGCACACGACCGTAAAAACGCCTGTAATTACGGGCCGTAATCACGGCCCGTAATTATGGGCCCATAGACGTTTATTGGCCACGGGTACCTTCCCATTTGTTTACGGGAAGGTGCCCGGGCCATTGAAAAATATAGAACATGTCCTAATTCAGGCCGTAATTACGGCACGGGCAGGCCCATAGAAGTCTATGGGGCTCCCGTAATTACGGGTGGCTACGTGTGTGCACCCGTAATTACGGGAGCGTTGCTAGGCGACGTCAAGGGATTCCCCTGTCTGCAGGCCCATGGCTGATTTCTATTTTTGAATAAAGAGAAGCAGAGAAAACGGGGCCGTAAATACGGGTGGAATACAAGTTAAATACGGGTTAAAAAACGTGTGACAAAGGACCCGTATTTCCGCCAGTATTTACGGGAGGGAAAAAATACGGTCAGGTGCATGCGGCCTAAACCGGTAGAAAACATGAAAACCTTTCTCTAGTGGCCAGAATTAAAGAGGCTCTGTCACCAGATTTTGCAACCCCTATCTCCTATTGCAGCAGATCGGCGCTGCAATGGAGATAAGAGCAACGTTTTTTTTTTTTTAAACAAGCATTTTTGGCCAAGTTATAACCATTTTTATATTTATGTAAATGAGGCTTTCTAAAGTACAACTGGGCGTGTTTAAAGTAAAAGTACAACTGGGCGTGTATTGTGTTCATTACATCTGGGCGTTTTTACTTCTTTTACTAGCTGGGCATTGTGTATAGAAGTATCATCCACTTCTCTTCAGAACGCCCAGCTTCTGGCAGTGCAAAGACACAGCGTGTTCTCGAGAGATCACGCTGTGACGTCACTTCCTGCCCCAGGTCCTGCATCGTGTCGGACGAGCGAGGACACATCGGCACCAGAGGCTACAGTTGATTCTGCAGCAGCATTAGTGTTTGCAGGTAAGTAGCTACATCGACTTACCTGCAAACGCCGATGCTGCTGCAGAATCAAATGTAGCCTCTGGTGCCGATGTGTCCTCGCTCGTCCGACACGATGCAGGACCTGGGGCAGGAAGTGAGTGACGTCACAGCGTGATCTCTCGAGAACACGCTGTGTGTCTGCACTGCCAGAAGCTGGGCGTTGTGAAGAGAAGTGGATGATACTTCTATACACAACGCCCAGCTAGTAAAAGAAGTAAAAACGCCCCGATGTAACTAACACAATACACGCCCAGTTGTACTTTTACTTTAAACACGCCCAGTTGTACTTTAGAAAGCCTCATTTACATAAATATAAAAATGGTCATAACTTGGCCAAAAATGCTCGTTTAAAAAAAACAAAAAACGTTACTCTTATCTCCATTGCAGCACCAATCTGCTGCAATAGGAGATAGGGGTTGCAAAATCTGGTGACAGAGCCTCTTTAATAGACTCACCATCAAGAAAGATAGATAAGAGTTTTTCCTATTAGTTTATATTTAGTTTTTAAGAAGATCTGCAATGAAAACATGCTGTACTGGCTATTTTATGCTAGCATACATCAGTGGCTGTAACTCTGAAGAAAGAACGGAGGAAGCAAGACGAGTACTCCCCTCATGAAAACATTGGTCTCATAAGTATGAGTCTGTTGAATTATTTTTAATTAGATATTATGCAAACAGCCCAACAGTATATATTGATGATTGATCCAAATGTCCAACGACTGTTTCATTATTGAGTTCTATTTATAAACCGTATGCTGTAAGCTCCTAAGCTTCCCCTAGTGGCGTCTGCAAACAGTCAGAATTTTTTCTTCTGTACTTATTCAGGGGTTTGGCTATCTGTATCAGAAAATTGGAGCTTTGAGCACCATAAAGATGTATTAAAGGGGTTGTCCCAAAATCAACATTTATCATCTATGGATAGGTGATAAATGTCAGAATGCTGTAACCTTCAATGATCTTCCTCCCTGCATGAACGAAGTGAAAGGGAGTTTGAATTTAGCAGCGGTGGAGCATAAACGAGTACAAAATTTGGTTATCTTCATCAGTCTCATAGACTTTGAATTTAAAGGCAGCGCACATGCTCGACTGCCGCTCCATTCAAACTCATCCTGACTGCGGTCAAGCAGTGAGAAGGTACTGGGGGCTCGGGACCACTGTTTTAGTGATTGTGGGGGTACCAACGGTGGAGCCCACATCGATCAGACATTCATCATCTATCCTGTGTAGAGGTGATAAATGTCGATCTTGGGACCAACCCCTTTAAGAAAATAATCAGCAAAAAATGTTGTACCTATTTAGGTAAAGAAACAAAACAAAATCATGTTTAAGGGTGGACATTCACTGTCATTTTTAAAATCTGGAGACATATAGCAAATATATTGAAGCTTAAAGGGAACTTGTCAGTGACTTTATGCTGCCCTCTCTTAGTAGTGACAGTCAGGCTAATTTCAGCGGTCTGTCACTTATGTCTGATAGTTGAGTGATTTTAGAGAACTTACAATTAGAATGTTGCAGCACCCGAATTGCGCTGGGAGCAAGGAGTCTGGTGTATTAATGATTTGCTGCTCTCCCTTTTCAGCCGCCTATAATTCACAGCTTCCTCCCTATCAGTGGCGGATTAAGTGTACCATGGGCCCTGGGCTGTTGATACAACTTGGGCCCCCCTCACACAGAGTTCACAGCAGCACAGAATCTGCACGCTCCTCTCCTGAAATAATCTGTGCTGCTGTGAACTCTGCTCTTACCATTACGTGGTGACTTGCCAATCATTTGAAGGTGTTATTGAGGACAGGAGTGGAGGAGAAGTAGCAGACTGAGCTACGTAATGGTAAGAGCAGAGTTTACAGCAGCACTGAATCTGCACGATCATCTCCTGAAATACTCTGTGCTGCCTTAAACTCTGTGGACAGGTCAGGATCCTGTTTTTTTTTTAAATGCTGCACTGTAGCGCAGCCTTATATAATGGATTGAGCGGGTTCCCCAGCAGCATTTAAAAGAAACAGGATCCTGACCTGTCCACAGAGTTTAAGGCAGCACAGAGTATTTCAGGAGAGGAGCCTGTGATTGGCTGCAGAGGCCGCTGCAGCCTGTGATTGGATGCAGAGGCCGCTGCAGCCTGTGATTGGCTGCAGAGGCCGCTGCAGCCTGTGATTGGCTGCAGAGGCCGCTGCAGCCTGTGATTGGCTGCAGAGGCCGTCACGTGGGATGAAGCGTCATCCCTGGAGGCCGGCCTTCTGACGTCATCCTGACGTGCGTGACCGCCACTACAGCCTGTGATTGGCTGCAGCGGCGACATGGATGAAACGTCATCACTGGAGGCCGGACAGGAGGAATGTAAGTATGAACGTATTTATTTATTTTTTTATTACATTAAAATTTTATTTTCCGCGCGCCGAGCATGTACTGTCAAGGTTGCTGAAAGAGTTAGTGCAGCCCATTAACTCTATCAGCACCCTGGACAGTACCATGCTCGGCGCACGGAAATTACAGGTTCAGTCCGAATCGAACTTTTTCGTGAAATTCGGCGAACTAGCCGAACCGAACTTTTCATAAGTTCGCTCATCTCTAGTCATAATGATGGCGGCTGCGCGAAAATCTCGCAGCCGCGCATCATACACTGATGACACATGGAGCCGTTAAGTGACTTTTGCGCACAGAAAACGCCGCAGTTTTTGCGTGAACAAAATGCACACGCTCGTGTAAATGAGACCTAAAGGGTAAGTCAATTTTTAACAAACTTCTAACATGTCATAGTGACATGTCAGAACTTTTGATGGGTGGGGGTCCGGGTGCGGAGACTAAGCGGCAGAAGCGCTCATGTGAGCAAAGAGCCACTTCATTTCTGTTTGGCTTTTTCCGGAAAGCCAAAGTAGCGGTGTACGGGCTCATTGACTTTCTATGAGCCCGTACATAAGCTGCTCAGCTTTCCGGAAACAGAAACCAAGTGGCTCAGCGCTCACACGAGTGCTTCCGACGCTTAGTTTTAGTGATCAGAGGGAGTCGGCGAGAAACACTGCTTCCGTAACCATCATTCGGTTTTATGGGACTTACGGATGGTGGATATGTCATACATTTTTCTTATGGGAAAACTGAGGGCTGTATGGGGGGATTATATTGCAAGGGGAGGTGAGTTTGTCTGACTTCTGGGGGCTCTATAGGGAGGTCTGAGTGTCTGATTCTGACATCTCTGTGGGGGGGGGGTAGCCCCCCCATAGAGCCCGTCGCTCAGACCCCCCTATACAGCCCCCAGAAGTCAGACAATTTGACTTACCCTTGTAATATATTAGTAACTAGTGAGGGTTCTATGGGAAGGGGGGATTATACTGAATGGGGCAGGGGGGTTCTAACCATCTAAGTGACTCCAGAGGACTCCATGAAGGGGGGAATAACCCCCCATCCCATCCCCCATAGAGCCCTCAGTATTTCAGTATTTATTATACAGCAGGGAGGGTTGAGAGTGTAACTCACTGCTGAGCGTCTATGGAGGGAAATTATTGTCCCCCCATAGAGTCCTCTGCAGTGAGTTACACTGCTCAGACCCCCCTGCTGTATAATAAATACTGAAATACTGAGGGCTCTATGGGGGATGGGATGGGGGGTTATTCCCCCCTTCATGGAGTCCTCTGGAGTCACTTAGATGTAAATTAAGATGGAGACGAACATGAACACTAACCTCCTCGTTGCTCGACCACGGCCCTTCTCGTCTGTTCCTCACTGGCGTTACGTGAAGCGTCAGAGGGGCATGTTCTACCACGACTA
This sequence comes from Rhinoderma darwinii, assembly GCF_050947455.1. NCBI lineage: Eukaryota > Metazoa > Chordata > Amphibia > Anura > Rhinodermatidae > Rhinoderma > Rhinoderma darwinii. The sequence goes on from NC_134687.1 coordinate 196,526,100, forward strand.
GCAGACACACGTCTGCTAGTCCTATCCAGCAATTGATATCCATCCCCCTCCTCATCAGCACTGCACTGCCCTCTGTGGCAGTCCGCCCGCCCCTCCCTCTCAACGGCCATTAGCGGCGCTTTTTGTGAACGGCCATTAGTGAGTCCGACCTTAAGCGATTTAAAATGATGTGCGTTTCGGGTTGCGATGGGCCCCCTAAAAGCTTGGGCCCCGGGCGGCCGCCCGAAACGCCCATATTATAATCCGCCACTGCTCCCTATTACTGTCTATAAAGAGAAAGCTGTCAATCATCGGCAGCTGGGCGCGGGGGGGGGGGGGAGCTGCTGCTCATGTATACACCGGACACCTTCCTCCCAGTGCATTGTGAGTGCTGCAACACTATATGTAAGTTCTCCAGAATCACTTTTAACTATCAGACATAAGTGACAGACCGCTGAAATCAGACTGACTGTCACTACTCAGAGAGGGCAGCATAAAGTCACTGACAGGTTCCTTTTAAAACATTGATTCCAAATCAGAAGAAAGATCAAACTAACTCTGACTCCTGATTTTTTATTATACCATATTATTTAATCAGCAAGACCATGTTCATAACCCTACATTTCTACTTCCCTTCAGGAACACTCCAGCTACATGCAGTTTGTGGGTTTGGATCTACCATGTCCTGCATATTCTATTAAATGATTCAAAAACATTTCCTTATGGCCTCGGAAGACCTCCGCAGCTCATCTCCCTGATGGTGAAGTGGTTTCTGCCTCTCTTGTAATTTCTGCCTTTGAGGTCATAAAACAGATATATCTAAGCTTTGGGTACCAGGCTAAAGATATTTTACTGTATTTGCATAACAAACTAGTATATATTGTAAATAAGAATTAATTGGTATTTTTTTGCATGTGTTTGCGGGAAGTGTATATACAGCAATGATTTATTTACTTTACATGCCTGAAAAAACAATTTTTAAAATATATTATATTATATTTGATAATATTTAATATCAATGATCTTAACATTGTTGTTCAGCATGATTGTTTTTAGTGATTAGTACTATACATACAAAAAATACTATAATTTACATGACCAGATATATCATTAAGCCAAATCAAAGGCTATGCACAACCTTGTTAACAATTTTTTATTATTATTATTGTTATTATTATTAAATTAATGTATTTTGTGTATTTAAATGTGATGTCCACTACCGGACAACTGATGACCTATCCACAGGATATCAGTGTATGATCGGTGCGGGTCCCACACCTGGACCCTGCACCAATCAGCTGCACCGGCTGCCTCCGGGCACCATACATCAATGCTAAAAAGAGATGGCTCCAGTAGTGGAATAGCATATAGGGTATGTTCACATGCACTGTTTTCAGACGTAATTCGTGCGTTTTACGCCTCGAATTCCGCCTGAAAAAACGCCCCAAATACGCCTTCAAACATTTGCCAATTGCTTTCAATGGGTTTTACGATGTTCTGTTCCCACGAGGTGCAATTTTACGTGTCACTGTCAAAATGCGGCACGTAAAAAGACGCCCACGAAAAAGAAGTGCATGTCACTTCTTGTGACATTTTTGGAGCCGTTTTTCAATGACTCCATTGAAAAACAGCTCCAATAACGTCCGTAAAATACGCCGCGAAAAACGCGAGTTGCTACAAAAACTTCTGAAAATCAGGAGCTGTTTTCGCCTGAAAATATCTTCGAATTTTCAGATGTTTTTGGTCACTGCGTGTGAACATACCCAGTGACCAAAAACGTCTGAAAATACTCAGCTGTTTTCAGGCGAAAACAGCTACTGATTTTCAGACGTTTTTGTAGCAACTCACGTTTTTCGTGGCGTATTTTACGGACGTTGTTGGAGCTGTTTTTCAATGGAGTCAATGAAAAACGGCTCCAAAAACATCCCATGCAGTGAAATGCACTTCTTTTTCGCGGGCGTCTTTTTACGCGCTGTATTTTGACAGCGACACGTAAAATTACACCTCGAAGATACCATTGAAATATATGGGCAGATGTTTGTAGGCTTAATGGAGCCATTTTGTCAGGCGTAATTAGAGGCGTAAAACGCCCGAATTACGTCTGAAAACACTGCGTGTGAACATACCCTAATAGTGAATGGTACTATATTAAAGGGTCACCAGCATTTCACCTATTGAACTTTACTTATCCCTCACTGGCCGCTGATATCAAAAGTTAATTGCCATTATCCCTTCTCCTAAACCCCTCCTCCGACTGTAAATAACGGTCTGCAAATATTTTTCGCCTTTTATCGTAATAATCCGGTGTCCCTTTGTGCGCGCACACCAGAAGAGGACATCAATGCACAAGCACGGGATTTTGTGTGCTGGGGGAAGGCGAGGAGCTGTCAATCAAAAGTAAGGAGGCGGCAAAAACTCGGAAAGAATTGAGCAACGAAGATATGACTCTTTTCAAACGAAGATATGACTCTTTTATGCTCATTTGCATACGGTGTGGGAACACTAAAAAAACTGAATACTAAAGCTACAGAGCCGACTAAGAAGACAATTATAGGTTATATAGAAATGATTTTTCACCCACTACCACCAGGTATTGCTGGTTTAATAGGTGAAATGCTGGTGGCAGGTTCCCGTTAAGGATTTTTCCTAAATCCAAATGGAAGTCCTAAAATCATTTATTAATGGACAATGTTATTTCTAATTATATTGTTTTCCATGTACAGCACATGTTCCACTATGCTCAGATTACACAAAGGATACAGAATCTCTTTTCTCTCGTCAGTCTGTGACAGTAACTGACAAATAATTTTGCACATTTTATTATTATGTACAAAACAAAACATGAATTGTAGGCGGTGGATAGTGGCTTATAAACACAAATAAAGTTTGACAATGCAGTTATAATGTAAGGCTCAGCATGAACAGTCTTCAGAAATGCTGGAAATTATGGCCAACAAAGACAAACTGACAATAGAGCACTGTGTATCTCCTTATATTAGGCAGCAATAGAACATATTTAACGTCACATGACTGGCCAAATGATTTTTTTAATTTAGGAATGGCATTGCAACTTAGTGCCGTATCTGAACTGTAGGATGGAAGAGGAGAAGAACTGTAGGACGGAAGAGGGGAAGACAACAAATAAAAAGGGTAAGAAATGGGGTATGAGGGGGTGAAGGAAAAAAACAGCAAAAATTAAAAGAGCATCAGAATAGTAATCAATCTGCGCTCCTAAAGCCAAATGGCGCTCCTTCCCTTCTGAGCCCTGTTATGTGTCCAAAGAGCAGTTTTTGACCAGATATAGGGTGTTGCCGTACTTGGGAGAAATTGCTTTACAAATGCTGGGGGCTTTTTCTCCTTTATTCCTTGTGAAAGTTAAAATTTTTTAGCTAAAACTACATTTTATTGGAAAAAAAATAATTTTTCATTTTCTCTGTCCAATTCTTATAAAATATATAAAACACCTGTGGAAAGCAAAAAGCTAATTTCACCTGTAGATGAATTCCTTGAGGGCATGTTTCTAATGTTTTGTCACTTCAAGACATCTGTAAACCTATAGTGGTGCCTAGAAGACATCCTAATAAAAGGAGGCCCCAAAATCAACAAAATGCTACTTCATTTTTGAGGTCTGTGTTTCCTACAAGTAGTACACTAGGGCCACATGTGGGATATTCCTAAAAACTCCAGAATCATGGTAATAAATATTGAGTTGCGTTTCTCTATTAACACTTGCTGTGTTACAGAAAAAAAAGGATTAAAATTGAATATCTGCAAAATAAAATGAAATTTTCAAATATCACCTTCACATAGCTTTCATTCCTGTGAAACACCTAAAGAGTTAGGAAACTACCAAAATGCTGTTTTGAATACTTTGATTGTGCATTTTTTAAAATGGGGTAACTTGTAGGGTGTTTCTGACATATAGACCCGTAAGTCCTTTCAGAACTGAATTGTTCTGTAAAAAAAAATAGGTTTTGGAAACGTCTTTGAAAATGTGAGAAATTGCTGATAAACTTGTTAGCCTTGTAACGTCCTCGAAAAATAAAGGACATTCAAAAAATGACTCCAACATAAAGCAAACATATGGTAAATGTTAACTAGTATCTATGTGGTGAGGTATTACTATCTGTCTTACAAGCAGCTACACTAAAACTTAGAAAAGTTCATTTTTTTTTCCAATTTTCTCGAAAATGTTGCTGTTTTTCACAAATAAACACTAAATGTATCGATCAAATTTTACCACTAACATAAAGTACAATCTCTCATAACAAAACAATGTTACAATTATTTGGATAAGTAAAAGCACTAGAAAGTTATTATCACATAAAGTGACACGTCAGATATGAAAAATGAGGCTCTGTCAGGAAGGTCAAAGCTGGCTGCAGCGGTATGGGTATGTGCACACGACAACAGCAAATATGTCTGAAATTACGGAGCTGTTGTCAGGCGAAAACAGCTCCTGAATTTCAGACGTAATTGCTCGTACTCACGTTTTTTGCGGCATCCATTACGGACGTAATTGGAGCTGTTTTTCAATGGAGTCAAAGAAAAACGGCTCCAATTACGTCCCAAGAAGTGTCCTGCACTTCTTTTGACGAGTTGTCCTTCTTACGCGCTATCTTTTGACAGCGACGCGTAAAATGACAGGTCGTCGGCATAGTACATCGTAAAACCCATTGAAAGTAATGGGCAGATGTTTGTCAGCGTAATGGAGCCGTTTTTTTCAGACGTAATTTGGGGCGTAATACGTCGTGGTCGTGTAAATAATCTTTATATGGAATTTTCTTACTTTTTCACATGAATTGAACCTTTGTTTCTAAGATTTATGATTGTAAAAATTATGTATGTTGTTTATCTACATAAAATTCAAGTGATAGACTGCATAAAGAATTTTTTTATCTAGTGTCTCAATGAAAACTGCCAAGGTGACTTATATATACAGAGATTAAAATAGAAAACAGAAATCCTTATTGCCAACTATGACACTCACAGAATAAAACATGTACACATTGGAAAATGTAAAAGCACAAACGATCAGAACATATTGGAAAATAAAAACATTATGACAGCACGTCATAGAATAACATTTGCTTATTTAGAAACTGTACTGCAATAGAATAGAAACTCTCCCTAAACCTGCTCAATTCTGTTATAATATTATAGTACCACCTTCCAGATTATAGCAATTCAAACAGGCTATAAGACGGGTGTGAACGGGTGTGATTTTAGCGGCTTTACTCACACACTGCTCCTCATAAATACCTGATATAAATACCAATAATGGCTCCAGTAGTTTTAGCCACCCTTCATAATAAATGCTTTTATTTCACTGTTGCCATACCAAACCAAACTGTGATGCCATAGGACTCTCAATAGTTGCAACTTTTGGAAATCCTCAACATTAAACCATTTCTTTTTAAAACGCTTAATAAATAAATACGCTGCTGAGCCTTCACTGTGGCATATAATGTCATAGACCAAGTCAAATCACGCGATATAGTTAACACAGAAGCTTAAATTGCTTTATCGCCTCCACCTGGTTCCCCCACATGGTAATGCACAAATGTTCCTGCCTCCGCTTACTAAAATTAATTATCTACTTTGTCTTTTCCACATTAAGGACCAAATTATTCTCCAAAGAACATTGCTCTAACCGCTAATTCTCAGACCAGTATGATTTCATAACTTTCGACAATGCCTATCTTCTATTGTTGCAGGGACAATTGTCAGTTACACCACTGCTGGTAAACCAGTTATTATCTACCTGAAATCTCAAGGAAACTAAAGTATTGTCAATCAATACTGTCTTCCGTGATCGGATAATTATGCCCAACTACTTTTTTTTTTCTTTGCACCATTCTTCAAGGTAAAATGTAACATCTGTTAGATGACAGTCGCAGAGAAAGGGAATGGAGCGGTGGCTGAGAAGGTGCAGTACCGCTCCATTCACATAGGGCACTTGGTAACCCTTGTCCTTGAGATTGGGGGGGGGCAAGCAGTCGTACCCCCACAGACCAGACACTTATCACCCATCCTGCGGATAGTTGATAAACGATGATTATGGGAAATCCTCTTTAAGTGCTTTTTACTTTGTTCAATCCCTACATTGTCTAACCTTCAAGGTTAACTTGTAATGGTATTCTCAAAGACCTACTCAATAGAGCCATGGTTTCAATATTTTGCACTTATGATGGCTAAAAGTAGCCTGAAACAGTTGTATGCATGATGGAATAATGGGTTATGAATCAGTGGATAAAAATACTTAGTTTATTTTTTTTCCAATAACATTTTTATTAAGATTTTTAGAAAATGTGATTAGAAGTGTAGAGAACATTCCGTGAGAGATCCAACATGGAACACCCACACTTAAATTAATTTATAACAAGAAACCACAGGATTTCAGTACAGTGAGATATACACAGGTACAATGCTACATCATACCTGAGTACAGGCAGGGCCGGCGTCAGCACCCAGCAAGTGAAATGAGAAGGAGAGGAGTCCCAGGCAGAGTGCTAGCGGCTCTGGTCCGGGACTCCGTCTCTGGGAAAGCCCCTGATATCGCTGTCCATATATGGACAGCGATGTCAGGACCAAAGCAGTGTCCCAGCCTGACGTAGCTAGCAACTGCAACCGGGCCCCTAAGCCCGTTGCCACACAGCGCTGACTGTGCTGGTCCCGCTTCCAACTGTGCCTGCATCCGCAGGACACAGATTCAGTTGGGTTGAATGCTGGAGCCTTGCTCCAGCATTCACGGCGCCGTAAGCAGCTCGGCGCATGCAGGAGCGATCTAGTGATGTCCTCTCGCCTGTCTGCGATGAGTAACTCACAATGTTATTATTATTCTATTAGGTACATATGGGGGCATTATACTTGGTATTGGAGGGGGGTCATATTGTAGCTGCTGAGTGGGCATTATACTGTATGAGGGCATTATACCGTATGGGACAGCTATGGGGGCATTATACTGTATGGTGCAGCTATGGGGGGCATTATATTGTATGGGGAAGCTATGGAGGGCATTATACTGTATAGAGCAGCTATGGGGGGCATTATACTGTATGGTGCAGCTATGGGGGCATTATACTAGGTATGGGAGGGGGTCATATTGTAGCTGCTGAGGGGGCATTATACTGTATGGGACAGCTATGGGGGGCATTATACTGTATGTGGCAGATATGGGGGGCATTATATTGTATGGGGAAGCTATGGAGGGCATTATAATGTATGGGGGGAATTATAATGTATGGGGCAGCTATGGGGGGCATTATACTGTATGGGGCAGCTGTAAAGGATCTGCCAGGCACTATGTCTGGGTATACTCCCAGGATTAATCAGTCGACACCTGAGGCCAGACCTCTGAGACTGACACCTGCTCCCACCAATCAGGGTGGCAGGCTCAGGAGTGGGAGAGCCTATCGCGGCCTGGTCAGTCAGAGTTAGCTCCGCCCCCTGTCCATTTATACCTGCCGTTTTCTCTTCCTCCTTGCTTGTTATTCTCTTGGATTCCTGGCCCCACTGCTGCCTTGCTCCAGCCTGCTCCTGCCGTGCTTCTGCCTTGCTTCAGTTCAGTTTATCCTGCGTTGCTCTGCCCCTGGCTTGCTTCTGCTCCGTGCTCCCGTTTGTATACTCCACTACTTCCTGATCCTGACTGGCTCTTTCCCGCTCCGTTTCCTCGCGGCGTTCCGTGGGCTACTGTATTCCCTTGCGTGTTCCCTGTTTGTACCCCCTTGCACTTAGACAGCGTAGGGACCGCCGCCCAGTTGTACCCCGTCGCCTAGGGCGGGTCGTTGCAAGTAGGCAGGGACAGGGCGGTGGGTAGATTAGGGCTCACTTGTTCCCTTCACCTCCTTCCGCCATTACATAATAACAAGCCCTTACCTAGTCTACCATTTCTTCTACGCTGACGCTATAATGGACCCCCTTGAGACCCTAACCCAGCAGATGCAGGGCCTCTCCCTACAGGTTCAGGCCCTGGCTCAGAGGGTCAATCAGTCTGACGCTGCCTTTGTAGTACCCCTCACCTCACCTTTAGAACCCAACCTCCAGTTACCTGACCGGTTCTCAGGGGACCGTAAGACTTTTCTCTCCTTCCGGGAGAGTTGCAGACTTTATTTCCGCCTAAGACCTCACTCCTCAGGTTCCGAGAACCAGCGGGTGGGTATCATTATATCCCGACTCCAGGAAGGGCCCCAAGAGTGGGCCTTCTCTTGGCTCCTGACGCCCCTGAACTTTCCTCCGTTGATCGGTTTTTCTCTGCCCTCGGTCTCATTTACGACGAGACTGACAGGACTGCCTTAGCCGAGAGTCAGCTGGTGACCTTACGTCAGGGTAGGAGACCTGTTGAGGAATACTGTGCTGATTTTAGAAAGTGGTGCGTAGCTTCCCGGTGGAACGACCCGGCCCTAAAGTGCCAGTTTAGGTTAGGATTATCTGACGCCCTGAAGGATCTGCTGGTTAGCTACCCCTCTTCTGACTCCCTAGACCAGATTATGGCCCTAGCAGTACGACTTGACCGACGTCTCAGGGAACGTCAGCTTGAACGTTTCAATGTTTTCCCCTCTGACTGCCCTGCGATTCCCCCCGAGGTCCCGTCTCCTCGCTCTTCCACGGAGGACTCGGAGGTACCTATGCAACTCGGGGACTCCATGTCCCCTCGACAACGTAGAGAGTTTCGCAGGAAGAATGGTCTATGCTTCTATTGTGGGGACGACAAGCATCTACTGAACACCTGTCCCAGGCGCAAGAATAAGCAGCCGGAAAACTTCCGCGCCTAAGTGATCATCGGGGAGGTCACTTGGGCGCACAGGTATTTCCCGTTAATGTGAAACGCAATAAGATTTTGCTTCCCTTTCAGGTCTCGTTTGCTGGCCGGTCTGCCACTGGCAGTGCCTTCGTGGATTCGGGCTCATCTGCTAATATCATGTCTGTGGAATTTGCTATGTCTCTAGAGATGCCTTTTATTGATTTACCTTATCCTATCCCCGTAGTGGGTATCGACTCCACTCCTCTTGCTAATGGTTATTTTACTCAGCATACTCCTGTTTTTGAACTCCGTGTTGGCTCCATGCATTTGGAGCAGTGCTCTGTACTGGTGATGCAGGGATTATCGTCTGATCTGGTATTAGGTCTTCCCTGGTTGCAGTTGCATAATCCCACGTTTGATTGGAATACTGGGGATCTCACCAAATGGGGTAGTGAATGCCTGATGTCATGTCTTTCGGTTAACTCTATTTCTCCCCGGGAGGAGGTAAACACGCTTCCTGAGTTTGTTCAGGACTTCGCTGATGTGTTTTCTAAGGAGGCCTCCGAGGTGTTGCCCCCTCATAGAGATTACGATTGCGCCATCGATTTGGTGCCTGATGCCAAGCTTCCTAAGGGGAGGATATTTAATCTTTCATGTCCTGAACGTAAAGCTATGAGGGAGTATATCCAAGAATGCCTGGCCAAGGGTTTCATTCGCCCCTCGACTTCTCCTGTAGGTGCTGGCTTCTTCTTCGTGGGGAAGAAGGATGGTGGTCTTAGGCCGTGCATTGATTATCGGAACTTGAATAAGGTCACAGTAAGGAACCAGTATCCCCTGCCTTTGATTCCGGATCTTTTTAATCAGGTTCAGGGGGCCCAATGGTTCTCTAAGTTCGATCTACGGGGGGCGTATAACCTTATCCGCATCAAAGAGGGGGATGAGTGGAAAACTGCGTTCAACACGCCCGAAGGTCATTTCGAATACCTAGTCATGCCCTTTGGGTTGTGTAATGCCCCTGCCGTCTTCCAGAATTTTATTAATGAAATCCTGAGAGATTACCTGGGTAATTTTCTTGTAGTGTACCTTGATGACATACTGGTGTTTTCCAAGGACTGGTCCTCGCACGTGGAGCATGTCAGGAAGGTCCTCCAGGTCCTTCGGGAAAATAATCTGTTTGCGAAGACCGAAAAATGTGTGTTTGGAGTACAGGAAATACCATTTTTAGGTCAAATCCTCACTCCTCATGAATTCCGCATGGACCCTGCCAAGGTTCAGGCTGTGGCGGAATGGGTCAAACCTGCCTCCCTGAAGGCGCTACAGTGTTTTTTGGGATTCGCTAACTATTACAGAAGATTTATTGCCAACTTCTCGGTCGTCGCTAAGCCTCTTACGGACCTCACTCGCAAGGGTGCTGATGTCCTCCATTGGCCCCCTGAGGCCGTCCAGGCTTTTGAGACCCTCAAGAAGTGCTTTATCTCGGCCCCCATGCTGGTTCAGCCCAACCAAAGGGAGCCATTTATTGTGGAGGTTGACGCGTCCGAGGTGGGAGTGGGGGCCGTCTTGTCCCAGGGTACCAGCTCCCTCACCCATCTCCGCCCCTGTGCTTACTTCTCTAGGAAGTTTTCGTCCACGGAGTGTAACTATGATATTGGCAACCGCGAACTTTTAGCCATTAAATGGGCTTTTGAAGAGTGGCGTCACTTCTTGGAGGGGGCCAGACACCAGGTAACGGTCCTTACTGACCACAAGAATCTGGTTTTCCTAGAATCTGCCCGGAGGCTTAATCCTAGACAAGCTCGTTGGGCACTATTCTTTACCAGATTTAATTTCTTGGTTACCTATAGGGCTGGGTCCAAAAATATTAAGGCTGATGCACTGTCACGTAGTTTCATGGCTAATCCTCCTTCCGAGAAGGATCCTGCTTGTATTTTACCCCCTGGTATAATTGTTTCTGCCACTGATTCTGACTTAGCCTCTGACATCGCGGCTGATCAAGGTTCAGCTCCCGGGAACCTCCCTGGGGACAAACTGTTTGTCCCCCTGCAATACCGGCTAAGGGTGCTCAGGGAAAACCATGACTCCGCTCTATCTGGTCATCCTGGCATCTTGGGTACCAAACTCCTCATTACCAGAAACTATTGGTGGCCTGGGTTGCCTAAAGACGTTAGGGCTTACGTCGCCGCTTGTGAGGTCTGTGCTAGGTCCAAGACCCCTAGGTCCCGACCTGCGGGCTTACTACATTCCTTGCCCATTCCCCAGAGACCTTGGACCCATATCTCCATGGATTTTATCACCGATTTGCCTCCATCTCAGGGCAAGTCGGTGGTGTGGGTGGTAGTAGACCGCTTCAGCAAGATGTGCCACTTTGTGCCCCTTAAGAAACTACCTAACGCCAAGACGTTAGCTTCTTTGTTTGTGAAACACATTTTGCGTCTCCATGGGGCCCCAGTCAATATCGTTTCGGACAGAGGGGTACAATTTGTTTCCTTATTTTGGAGAGCTTTTTGTAAAAAATTGGAGATTGATCTGTCCTTCTCCTCCGCCTTCCATCCCGAAACTAATGGCCAAACGGAAAGGACTAACCAATCCCTGGAACAATATTTAAGGTGTTTCATTTCTGACTGTCAATTTGATTGGGTCTCATTCCTTCCCCTCGCCGAATTTTCCCTGAATAACCGGGTCAGTAACTCGTCAGGGGTCTCCCCGTTTTTCTGTAATTTCGGGTTTAATCCTAGGTTCTCCTCCGTTTCCCCTGGTGGTTCCAATAATTCCGAGGTAGAGGACGTTCATCGGGAACTGTGCACAGTCTGGGCCCAGGTTCAGAAGAACCTAGAGGCGTCCCAGAGCGTACAAAAGATTCAGGCTTATTGTAGACGTTCTGCTAACCCCCGGTTTGTCGTCGGGGATCTTGTGTGGTTGTCGTCGAGGAACTTGCGCCTTAAGGTCCCGTCCAGGAAGTTTGCTCCCCGATTTATTGGACCTTATAAGGTCATTGAAGTCCTCAACCCTGTATCCTTCCGTCTGGAGCTGCCCCCATCCTTTCGTATACACGACATCTTCCATGCCTCCCTCCTGAAACGCTGCTCCCCGTCCTGGTCCCCCTCGAGGAAACCTCCTGTTCCCGTTCTCACCCCTGAGGGGGTGGAATTCGAGGTGGCCAAGATTGTGGACAGTAGGATGATCCAGGGCTCCCTCCAGTACCTGGTCCATTGGAGAGGATACGGGCCGGAGGAGAGGACTTGGGTTCCTGCTCGAGATGTTCACGCTGGGGTATTGATCAGGAGGTTCCACCTTCTCTTCCCCACTAAACCGGGTCCTCTTAGTAAGGGTCCGGTGGCCCCTCATAAAGGGGGGAGTACTGTAAAGGATCTGCCAGGCACTATGTCTGGGTATACTCCCAGGATTAATCAGTCGACACCTGAGGCCAGACCTCTGAGACTGACACCTGCTCCCACCAATCAGGGTGGCAGGCTCAGGAGTGGGAGAGCCTATCGCGGCCTGGTCAGTCAGAGTTAGCTCCGCCCCCTGTCCATTTATACCTGCCGTTTTCTCTTCCTCCTTGCTTGTTATTCTCTTGGATTCCTGGCCCCACTGCTGCCTTGCTCCAGCCTGCTCCTGCCGTGCTTCTGCCTTGCTTCAGTTCCGTTTATCCTGCGTTGCTCTGCCCCTGACTTGCTTCTGCTCCGTGCTCCCGTTTGTATACTCCACTACTTCCTGATCCTGACTGGCTCTTTCCCGCTCCGTTTCCTCGCAGCGTTCCGTGGGCTACTGTATTCCCTTGCGTGTTCCCTGTTTGTACCCCCTTGCACTTAGACAGCGTAGGGACCGCCGCCCAGTTGTACCCCGTCGCCTAGGGCGGGTCGTTGCAAGTAGGCAGGGACAGGGCGGTGGGTAGATTAGGGCTCACTTGTTCCCTTCACCTCCTTCCGCCATTACAGCAGCTATGCGGGGCATTATACTGTATGGTGCAGCTATGGGGGGCATTATACGGTATTAGGGCATTATACTGCATGGGGCATTATACTGTATGTGGAAGCTATGGGGAGTATTATACTGTATGGGGGCTTTATACTGCATGGGGCATTATACTGTATGTGGCAGCTATGGGGAGCATTATACTGTATGGGGGCATTACACTGTATGGGGCAGCTATGGGGGCATTATACTGCGTGGGGCATTATACTGTATGTGGCAGCTATGGGGAGCATTATACTGTATGGGGGCATTACACTGTATGGGGAAGCTATGGGGGCATTATACTGCGTGGGGCATTATATTGTATGTGGCAGCTATGGGGGGCATTATATTGTATGGGGCAGCTATGGAGGGCATTAAAATGTATGGGGGGAATTATAATGTATGGGGCAGCTATGGGGGGCATTATACTGTATGTGGCAGCTATGGGGAGCATTATACTGTATGGGGAAGCTATGGGGGCATTATACTGCGTGGGGCATTATACTGTATGTGGCAGCTATGGGGGGCATTATATTGTATGGGGCAGCTATGGAGGGCATTATAATGTATGGGGGGGAATTATAATGTATGGGGCAGCTATGGGGGGAATTATACTGTATGGGGCAGCTATGCGGGGCATTATAATGTATGGTGCAGCTATGGGGGGCATTATACGGTATGGGGGCATTATACTGCATGGGGCATTATACTGTATGTGGAAGCTATGGGGAGCATTATACTGTATGGGGGCATTACACTGTATGGGGCAGCTATGGGGGCATTATACTGCGTGGGGCATTATACTGTATGTTGCAGCTATGGGGAGCATTATACTGTATGGGGGCATTACACTGTATGGGGAAACTATGGGGGCATTATACTGCGTGGGGAATTATACTGTATGTGGCAGCTATGGGGGCATTATACTGTATGGGGAAGCTATGGGGGACATTATACTGCGGGGGGAAGCTATGGAGGGCATTATTCTGTATGGGGGCATTATACTGTGAGCTATTGGGGCATTATACTGTGTGGGGGCATTATACTGTGTGTGGCAACTATAGGGGCATTATACTGTGGGGGCAGTAATGGGGGCATTATACAGTGGGGGCAGCTATGGGGAGCATTATACTATGGTGGTAAGCTATGGGGGGCATTACACTGTGTGTGGGGGGCAGCTATGGGGGCATTATACTGTGTGGAGGCAGCTATGGAGGGCATTATACTGTGTGGTGGATTTATACTGTGGAAGCAGCCATAGGGGCATTATACTGTGGTGGTCAGCTATGGAGGGCATTATACTGTGTGGAGGCAGCTATGTGGCATTATACTGTGTGGGGGGCAGCTATGGGGGGCATTATACTGTGTGGGGGCAGCTATGGGGGGGTCATGATACTGTGGGGGCAGCTATGGGGGCATTATACTGTGGGGGCATTCATGGGGTCTGTCGGGCAAAGCAGCTGGGCACAGGCGTGCGCAGGGGTCTGGTGGTGTTGGGGAGGGGTAGGAGGGCCTAAGCTGAATTCTTTCACCGGGGCCCATGAGCCTAGTAGTTCTCTTCCCAGGACTATGGCTCTGGGGTTGCCCCTGACAACACTGTCCAGGGGGCTGTGTGGCACTACCTGTGAGGAGGGGGCTGTGTGGCACTACCTGGGAGGGGGAACTGTGTGGTACTATCTACAGAGGCCACTAAATTTATGGGGTTACAAACTGGGGGCCTAACTTCTATATGAGGGCATAAACAGGCCCTAACGTCTTTATTGGGGCACAAAGTGACGATTTTTCGCATTTTACTGCCGCTGTGAGTTCCCCCGCAAAGGGGCTCACTAAGTCTGTTTCGCCCAAGGGCCCACATAAACCTGGAGTCGGCCCTGAGTACAGGATAATGCATGTAGATATAGACAGTAATAAATAAATGAACTTATCACACAGGTTAAATATATATCAGAACCAATTAGGTGGGAGAAGGTTGTTGGCCGGAAGAAGAAGCCTGGGATGTACTTTTACAATGTACAGACGACGTCCATGACTTCCAATGGAAGTTAAGATTACTAAGAGTGTGAGATCTGATAGCCAAAGATTTTTCCAACTGATAAAAAAAGTTAATTTGATTAATTAATTCCGCCTCAGAGAATGAGTCAGCACATTTCCATTTTCAGGCAATCATGAGTCTCGTGACCAGAATAATATGGCAAAACACAGTCCTGCTGTAACTTGGGACGTTTTCAATATCAAGAAACATAGTGCTGGACCAGGGCTTGAGGAAATGTCAAAATGTAGAACTCGTGCAGCCAGATGAAAGGCAATCAACCATAGCCTTTAAGCTAAATAGCACTCCCACCATGTGTGCAAATACGTTCCTACGCTCTCACAACCTCTACAACAGATATCTGAGGAAGAAGAAGACAATTTAGAGAGACAAGCAGGGGTGAGATACCAGTGGAAGACAATTTTGTGTGACATTTCCCAATAGACAGAGCCTTTAGACACCTTCTTAACATAGGCCATAGCTTTAAACCATGACTGGATTGAAAATTCTGAATTAATCTCCGCTTCCCACTTACTCATGTATGACAGTTTAGTAATAGGTACATAAGCAGTAAATATATTATAGAATAGGGAGATACATCTAACTTTGGGAAGTTTGTTGGAAAAGCATAACAATGCTTAACGAGCGAGCATTGGTTTGAAGACATCCAAGGAGGACAACGCATGTCTAATCCACAAATATTTGTAAAAGTCAGAACGAGGAATATCATAGGTTGAAGATATATCAGTAAATGAACGTAAAGAGGAGTTATGAAAGAGGCACTGATTTTCCCAATCCCAGCATTCTCCCAGGTGTCAACATTAATATTGTCCACAAACGTATACAAAAACCGAAGAGGCAAGTCACAAAAAGTCACACAATCATTAAGGGGGGATTGCTACAACAGGTATTTCCAAGCAATCAATGAGACTTTCATTCCCAACAGGGTACAGATGCAATACGAGTAGATAAGTGGGCGCCCATAGTGCATCGTTCTATACCCACCCATCCATTTCTTGTCACTAGACGGGGTCCACCAAAATATAAGCTGATCGAGTATAGCAGATGTATAACATTTATATAGATCAGGAACCCCCATCCAGCCAGCCTGCCATGGTCTAACCATAGTAGAAATACGAACCCTAGGCCTCCTCCTGCACCAGATAAAGGACAAGAGCACCCTTTGCAATTGGGGATAAAAGGAGGGTGGTAAAGGAATAGTAACTGTACAGAATGTATAGAGAATTATTGGCAATATCATCATTTTTATAATCGCTATCCTACCAGCCCATGACACTAAAGAACTTGAAAACGTATCAAGCATACTAGATATTCTCGGAATTAATGTGGAATAATTAAGGGGTAACATCAATGCACTAGGGAAAGTAAATTTGATACCCAAGTACTGGATGCTATTGTCGTTCCAGACATAAGGAAAGTAATTTTTTAAAGAGGTGTGCATGTTGGAGTCTATTACCATATTCAGAACTGTCAAGTAGGGTTTGTGGACCCACTGTGCCGTACCGCATTGGCCAACAGGGCGCAGGTTAAAGTCTATAGTTCGTATAGGGTACCTGTGGCAGCTCGGACAGTAGCAAGGCAGGCTCGGTTGCGAATAGGCAGCAGGCAGACGTCAGGCATGGTGAAGCAGGACAGGCATGGTATACAGCACAGCACAACTCTGACTCAGCACGGCACACGACCAGGATAGCACGGGATACAGGTAACAGGAACAGGAACACACTAGGAGACCATCGCATAGACAAACTTAGGGTACGACAACAACACTCAGGCATAGAAGCAAGGGACTGAACCTCTCTTATAGTCCAGGGCACTCATGGGCTGATACTTCATTAAAGTCTGGTGTGCGCGCGCTGCCCCTTTAAAAGCGGGCACGAGCATGCGCGCGCACCCTACTGGATCCGGCCGAAGTGAGTGGGTGTGAGCGCTGGCGTCTCCTGAGGAGGAGACTGGGGCCAGCGCTCGCTGACCCATGGCTGCGGCCGTCAGGGGGAGAGTGAATCTGACGGCCCACAGCCACCGACATGACAGTATCCCCCTCTTATGCCCCCTCTTCTTGGGACCAGAGCGAGAGAGAAACTTCTTCAGAAGAGTAGGGGCATTGAAGTTCTCCTCTGGCTCCCAGAACCTCTCTTCAAGACCAATTCCCCCTCCAATCCACCAAATAAAAAGTCTTTCCTCTCACTCTCTTGGTGTCCAAGATCTCCTTAACCTCGAAGGTGTCTGAAGGGCCGCTGGAGGCAACCGCAGGGCTAGGAGTCTTGGTAAAGCGGTTCAGAATCACTGGTTTCAGGAGAGAAACATGGAAGGTGTTGGGGATCTTGAGGGTAGGAGGCAGCCGAAGCTTGTAGGCGACAGGGTTGATCTGCTGCAGGATCTCGAAGGGACCGAGGAACCTGGGAGCAAATTTGTACGATGGCACCCTCACTCGAATATTCCTGGAGGACCTTCGTGTCAGGGAGAAACTGAGCAGGCTCTCTTCTCCTTGTGTCCGCTTTCCGCTTCATTCGGTCAACAGACAGCAGAATGGAGGATCGAGTCTGCTGCCAGATCTGCAGAAAGTCTCCAAAAGCCATGTGAGCAGCTGGCACTTCGGACGTAACAGGGACCGTGAGAGGAATTTGTGGGTGTTGGCCATAGACAATAAAGAACGGTGTCTTTTATGTGGACTCGCTGGTGTTATTATTGTAAGAAAACTCCACCCACGGAAGCAACTGCACCCAGTCATCATGCTGCTTGGAGATGAAGTCGCGTAGGTAGTTCTCCAAGATCTGAGTGATCCTCTCGACCTGACCATTGGACTGAGGATGGTAGGCCGAGGAAAAGTCCAACTTTATACCTAGGAGTCCACAGATGGCTCTCCAGAACTTCGAGGTGAACTGAACCCCCCAATCAGACACAATATGCTGTGGCAAGCCATGCAGGCGGAAGATGTGTTGCATGAACAGCTTGGCCAGCAGAGGAGCAGAAGGAAGACCGGTCAGAGGAACGAAGTGGGCCATCTTTGAAAATCGATCCACCACCACCCAGACAGTACTGCATCCGGCAGAGAGAGGCAGGTCAGTAATAAAGTCCATAGCTATATGCTGCCAGGGAGCATTGGGCACAGGCAATGGCTGGAGCAGACCTAGCAGGTCTGGAGTGAGCGACCTTGTTGGCTGCACATACAGAACAGGAAGAAACAAAGTCCATAATGTCCTTGGGCAGCGTGGGCCACAAGAAATGATGAGCAATCAGATCTGGGTCTTACGGGTCCCCACATGACCTGCCAATATAGAGGAGTGTCCCCAGCAGAGGATTCTTCCACGGTCAGCCAGGCGCACAAATGTCCTCCCTGGAGGAATGTCCCCAACTTGCAGGGGATTGACAGAGACAATGCAAGACGGATCAATAATGTTCTGTGGAATCTCCATGTGTCTTCTGTTTCGAAAGACCTGGACAAGGCATCGTCCCTCACATTCTTGTCGGCCGAGCGATAATGGAGCTCAAACTGGAACCTGGTAAAGAACAGTGACCACCTGGCCTGACGAGGGTTCAGCCGTTGGGCCGTCCGAAGATAAGTGAGGTTCTTATGGTCCATAAAAATCAGGATGGGATGAGCTGCGCCCTCCAGTAGAAGTTTCCATTCTTCCAGAGCCAATTTGATGGCCAGTAACTCCCGATCCCCAATCGAGTAGTTGCGTTCTGCGGAAGAGAAAAGCTTAGAAAAATATCCACATACCATTGACTTGCCCTTGGGACCTCTCTGGAACAGGAGTGCACCAGCACCGACAGAGGATGTGTACACATCCAATGAGAACTGTAGAGAAACATCTGGATGATGGAGGATAGAGGCTTAGGTGAAGGCACTCTTCCGGCTATTGAATGCGGACTCTGCCTCAGGAGTCCACACCTTTGCGTTCATGCCCTTCTTAGTGAGGTTAGAGATAGTAGAATTCAGGGAGTAGAAGTTTGGAATAAACTGTCTGTAGAAATTGGAGAATCCCAGAAAGCGCTGTATTGCCCTCAAACCTTGAGGGCATGGCCATTCCAGAACAGACTTTGCCTTTTCAGGATCCATCTCGAGACCTTGTTTCGAGACGATGTAGCCCAAGAAGGGTAGAGCATCTTTTTCAAATATGCACTACTCCAATTTAGCGGACAGACAATTCTCCCTTAACTGAAGCAAAACTTGACGGACATGTCTCTGATGCTTCATAGGATCTGGAGAAAAAAATCAAGATATCATCAAGATAGACTACTACACAAACATAGAGGAAGTCACGAAAAATGTCATTAACAAACTCCTGGAAGACCGCGGGAGAATTACACAGGCCGAAGGGCATTACTAGATATTCATAGTGTCCATCATGGGTGTTAAATGCAGTCTTCCATTTGTCACCCTGGCAAATCCGGAGTAGGTTGTAAACCCCATCAGGTCTAGTTTGGAAAAAATCTTGGCACCACATATACGATCAAACAGTTCTGAGATCAGTGGCAACGGATATTTATTTTTCATTGTGATCTGGTTGAGACCTCGGTAGTCAATACAAGGACGAAGAGAACCATCCTTCTTTTTGACGAAGAAGAAACCGGCTTCTGCCGGGGAGGAAGACTTCCATATGAAGCCCCTCTCCAAGCTCTCTTTCACATAGGCGGACATGGACAGAGTCTCTGGCAAGGAAAGAGGATATACCCTACCATGGCTAAGGGATGCACCAGGAATCAGCTTGATAGGGCAGTCATATGCCCAGTGTGGAGGCAATGTCTCCGCCTCCCTCTTGCTGAAGACGTCCGAAAATCCAGCATTATGACCCGGCAATCCTGCCAATGACCGAGGCAGCAAAGGCTGAGCCGAACAAATCTTCACCAGGCATCGGCTTTGACACTCAGGCCCCCACTGGAGAACCTCTCCAGAATTCCAGTCCAGGACTGGGTCATGTAGTCGGAGCCAAGGCAGGCCCAGCAACACAGGGTTAACAGCTTTGGATAGGACATAGAATGACAGAAGTTCTGAGTGAAGAGCTCCCACTTGGAGCCTCAGAGGCTTGGTCACAGCTATAACTGGGTCTGGCAGAGGTAGTCCATTTACAGATGCAACCGTCAACGGCCTCTCCGGGTGGGTGGAGGGTAATTGGAGATCCACCAGGTCTCTACGTATGAAATTAGCAGCAAATCTACTGAGTCCAGACACGCAGAGACCTGATGCCTTCTCTCACCGGACACTATGGTCACTGGTATGGACAACTTAGACGGAAGTCCTTTCTTACCCAAGGTTGCCTCTCCTAGCAACCCTAGGCTTTGTGATTTTTTGAGACACCTACGCACAAGATGGCCACCTAGGCCGCAATATAGACAGAGTCCCGAAGTGCGTCTGTGTTGTCTCTCCTGGGTGGATAGCTTACACTGGTCCATCATCACAGACTCCTTAGGAGGATCGACATCTGAGGACAGCAGCGGTTGCTGCAAAGTAGGGACCAGACTAGGAAGGCCTCCCTCCCAACGAACCTCTTGGAGGCGTTCTTGGATCTGCATATCAATCCGGGCGGACAGAAGGATGAGGTCATCCAGGGTAGACGGAAGGTCTCGAGCGGCAAGTTCGTCCTTAATCTTAGGAGACAGTCTATGCCAGAATGCAGAGTGCGGAAGTGGATGGTGTACTCGCTCACGGAGGTGTCTCCTTGGCGTAGGTTAATCAAGGAAGCCGCTGCAGATGAGACCCGTCCAGGCTCCCCAAACACCATGTGAAAAGTCCGGAGGAAGCCCTGAAAGTCACGAGTCTCTGGTCCTTGTCTCTCCCAGATAGGGATCGCCCATACAAGGGCCTTGCCAGTGAGGAGAGAGATGATGAAAGCGACCCTTGCGCCATCTGACAAAAATGTCCTAGTATAAATGCTGAAGTGGATCTGGCATTGGTACAAAAATCCACGACAGGTACCTGCGTCTCCATCATAGTGGTCAGGAAGTGGCAAAGAAAAACGCGGGTCAACACTGCCAGGAGTTGTAGTCTGAGGATCAACACTGCCAGGAGGTGTAGTAGGAGGAACAGCAGCTTGTGCCTCCTGCCGACGTGCGAGAATGTTCAATGCCTAAAGGAGTTGGTCCTGTAGAGACCGGAGGTCTAGCATATCCGCCCGCATCTCCTGTGACGTCGTCATGGTCTTGAATCGACCAGCGGGGTCCATGGCCTGAGCGTACTGTCACCTAGGGTTCGTGGACCCACTGGGCCATACTGCCTTGGCGGTATGGCAGCTGGCCAACAGGGCGCAACTTAAAGTCTATAGTTCGTATAGGGTACCTGTGGCAGCTCGGACAGTAGCAAGGTAAGCTCGGCTGGGACTAGGGAGCAGGCAGACGTCAGGCGTGGTGAAGCAGGACAGGCGTGGTATACAGCACAGCACGACTCTGGCTCAGCACGGCACATGGCCAGGATAGCATGGGATACAGGTAACAGGAACAGGAACACACTAGGAGACCATCGCATAGACAAACTTAGGGTACGACAACAACGGTCAGGCATAGAAGCAAGGGGCTGAACCCCTCTTATAGTCCAGGGCACTCATGGGCTGATACTTCATCCCTACGGGATCTGGCAGAGGTGAGTGGAAGTGAGAGCTGGCGTCTCCTGAGGAGGAGACTGGGACCAGCGCTCACCGACCCATGGCGGCGGCCGTCAGGGGGAGAGTGAACCTGACGACCCACAGCCACGGACATGACAAGAATTTGGGATTTAGTCGGATTAACTTTATAATACGAGACCTCTCCAAATTCATTTTTCAAAGTATGAACCTCTTCAAGTGAGGTCCTTGGCTCTGTAATGGCATGTAATACATCAACTGAATATAATCCTGAATAAAATCCTATATATCCCGTGGATATTAGCGGCCATTGGCTCCATCATAAGGGCAAATATTATGGGGGACAGCTTCTCCGCATTCAAAGCTAAGAGCTGAGAAGTCATTCAGTTATGTTCCAACCATTGAATTAGATTTGCGAATCGACGGGTGCCATCAGGGGCCTGTCGTCCAGTGATGATACCCGGGATGACTTTAAATAATGTAGCGGAAAGCAAAAAAAAAAAAAGACAAAATTAATTGTTTCTATTGGACTTGGACTTGGTATAGACAGAAGTTGCAAAGTCTAAAGAATTATCCATTATTCACTCTGTACCCTATCAAGGAGGCATGGACGTTGGTGTGGGAAATAACTAGGTGGTAATTTCCTAATTAGACAATCTAGAACAATTGAGATGGACTCTCAAAATGCAGTGGGAAGTTTAAACTTTCTTTATCAGATAATTCTACAGTTCCTGATGTAAAGATGACAATTACTAGATAGTAAATCACCACAGCAAATTTCTGTACAGACATTAAAGAGGCTCTGTCAGCACATTATAAGTGGCCTATATTGTACATGATGTGATCGATGCTGTAATGTAGATTACAGCAGTGTTTTTTATTTAGAAAAACTATCAAATTTGACGGAGTTATGTCCTATATTAGCTTTATGCTGAGTTTCTCAATGGACAACTGGGCGTGTTTTACTTTTTGACCAAGTGGGCATTGTGGAGAGAAGTGTATGACGCTGACCAATCAGTGAACAATCAGCGTCATACACTTCTCTCCATTAATTTACACAGCAGATAGCGATATAGCTATATCGCTATGTGCAGCCACATAAACACACTATAACGTTACTGCAGTGTCCTGACAATAAATAGACATTACCAGGGGCGTAACTAGGAAAGACTGGGCCCCATAGCAAACTTTTGACTGGGGCCCCCCCTCCCCTGGGTGTCACACAACCCCCCCCCTTGTAGATAGTGCCTTTTTTACAGCCCCCCTGTAGATAACGCCATACAGCCCCCTCTGTAGATAGCGCCATACAGTCCCCCTGTAGATAACGCCATACAGCCCCCTCTGTAGATAGCGCCATACAGTCCCCCCTGTAGATAACGCCATACAGCCCCCTCTGTAGATAGCGCCATACAGCCCCCTCTGTAGGCAACACCACACAGCCCCCCCTGTAGGGAATGCCATACAGCCCCCCCTGTAGGGAGCGCCATATAGCCCCCCCTGTAGGGAACGCTATACAGCCCCCCCCTTTAGGGAACGCCATACAGCGTCCCCAACCCCCCAAAAAAATGCGACTTACAGTGTGAGAAGACAAAAGACATGTATCCCCTATCCACAGGATAAGGGATACGTGTGTGATCGCTGGCAGCGATAGGGAGAACGGGGGACCAAAAGTCCCCTGAAGTTCTCCATGACTAACCTCTGACTTCCGGCGTCTGCGCAGCTCAATAAAAATGAAAGGAGCGCTGGTCACG
The DNA here is from genome assembly GCF_050947455.1 of Rhinoderma darwinii. Lineage (NCBI taxonomy): Eukaryota > Metazoa > Chordata > Amphibia > Anura > Rhinodermatidae > Rhinoderma > Rhinoderma darwinii. The sequence goes on from NC_134687.1 coordinate 196,549,137, forward strand.
CATGCGCACAAGCGCGACCGGCGCTCCATTCATTTCTACGGAGCTGCCGACACAGACCCCGGAAGTCCGAGGTTTGTGATGGAGTACTTCAGGGGACTTTCAGTCCCCCGTTCTCCCTATCAATGCCAGCGATCACACATGTATCCCCTATCCTGTGGATAGAGGATACATGTCTTTTGTTTAATGGCAAAGCGGGGAGATACCTCCCTGCTCTGCCGTAGTGTTCAGTGGCGTCCCGCTGTAGCAGCCATAGCGACTGCTAGCGGAGCCTCCGGCCATGGTGGGGGCCCGTGCCGGCGGGTGACACGGGCCCCCTCATGCCGCGGGCCCCATAGCAGCCGCTACGGCTGCTATAGTGGTAGTTACGCCACTGGACATTACCTCCAGCCAGGACGTGATGTGTATTCAGAATCCTGACCACTTCTGTAGCATCTGTGTGGGACTACAGCACAGGGAGATCTCGCTGTAAATGACAGCTTACAGCGTAATCTTGCGAGACTACGCCTGCTATGCTGTAAATCACAGAGAAGTGCAGAGAAGTGGTCAGGATTCTGAATACGCATCCCGTCTTGGCTGGAGGTAATGTATATTCATTGTCAGGACACTGCAGTAATGTTTGTGTTTGTTTATGTGGCTGCACATAGCGATATAGCTATATCGCTATGTGCAGAGTTAATGAATGGAGAGAAGTGTATGAAGCCGATTGGTTACTGATTGTCAGCGTCATACACTTCTCTCCACAATGCCCACTTGGTCCAAAAGTAAAACATGCCCAGTTGTCCATTGAGAAACTCATTAGCATAAAGCTAATATAGGTCATAACTCCGTCAAAAATGATTGTTTTTCTAAATAAAAAACACTGCTGTAATCTACATTACAGCGCCGATCACAATATATACAATATAGGCCACTTATAATGTGGTGACAGAGCCTCTTTAGGCCAGCAAGGAATTCTGTGAATTTTCTGTTGTGAAGCCTCCTGTAATTCAGATATCAGTACTAGATAACGAAATTATTTGCAAAGTTACTTAACTTTTTTGTGTTGCCTGTATAAATGTGCGAAAGGAACAGTATATGTTTGAATTCCAACGATATGTTTCAGTAGGGCTAAAAAAAGGTGTTCATGCAAAAAATAAAAAATAAAAAAACACTTCGGAGAAATTTCAACTGTTTCTTGAAATCCAGCATTACAAATATCCCAAAATCTTATAGCACATAAACTACACTATATGCAGGAAAAATACCTTCTGGCTATAGACTCTGAATGCCTATTTTAATGAAAACAGAACGATGTTAACGATATTAAATATTTACTGGTTATATCCAGAGATTAAAAAATCTTGGAAGGTAGTTTTATTCAAGTGTGCCAACAAATACAAATAGCACCTAAACCCCAAGCAATTATTTGGAGGCATTTTGAAACTGGGGTAGTGTTTAAGGGTCATAAAAAAGCAATAATTAAGCTTTTTTAAATCATTTAAAAAAAATAAGCGGAAAAATGTCAGAATTACTTAAAGGATCCGAGTTAAATGTACACAAGCTTTTAAAACAACTTATGCTAATCTAATAGTATACCTGATATATGTCAACTTTGTAATTTATTTACTGTTAAAATGTAGTTGTTTTATCCGTGCAAGTTCTGTGTGCAGTTACTGCCACTATATGACTCCCTTCCTGTAATCTTCTATCCACCCCCAGTTGTCAAGCAAAATCCATCCCTAGTTACAGAGCAGAGAAGCCGGACTACAGGAAGTCAGTGTGTGTCTCTTCACTGCCTGACAATAGAAGTCTATGGAGATGGAAGGGAGAGCAGGAGGAGAGAGCAGGGAGAAAAAGACAGAAATGCTGCCCAAAGAAGTCTGTAGAGAGGGAAGGGGGAGCAGCAGGAGGGAACAGGAGTAGAGTGGGTCAGGCATAGGCATTCTGCCCATACAAGTCTATGAAGAGGGGAGGAAGAAAAGGAGCAGAGTGAGTGAGAGATAAGGGCACATTACAGACATGCTGCAGCTTCCTGGTATGTATTTTATCTCACCCAGTGCTGGATTTTTAGCTACACTGCTTATTATTGCTGTTTAATCTTCTCCATAATGCTGCAGCTTCTATATATGTAAGATAGAGATAGGAGAGAAGGTCTCTCCTCTTCTATGTGTGCTGTGTATAGAAGACATGATAGCAGTTAGGCTGTTGTGGTACTGTTTGGTGGTATATGTTGCTGTAGTGCTGCACTTGTTGGGGGAGGGGACCTGTCACAAAGCCAAGGAAGTGTGGCCTGACAGCATGGGTGCTTTTGGCCCTCTGGGCTGCTCCCTCCGCAGGAGCTGTGCTGCAGTGGCAGCAACGACCATGCAGTGCTGCAACTGATAGAGTAGGGACCCACTTTAAAAGAGGTCACTGTGAAGTGGCAAGTGGGCTTCTACAGTTTGAACATGAAATGTTAACAAAGAACCTCATGTTCATGTTTATAAATTATGCCTAGCGGCTATAGATCAAGGTATATATTGTGGATGTATGGTCCTTGTCCAGTCTCAAAATGCTGATGAAATCAGTTAGGCTCTGCCCACTAGCTCAGAGAGAACTGAGAATGAGAGAGAGAGAGAGAGAGAGCCTGCAGAGGGGAAAACTGCTAAAAAAAAATGCAAAATACAAATCATATAATGGCCAGAAATAGTGTTATTCCTCATGATTCTGAAAAGTGACCTGAAAAGTGAAATACGCTCTAACAAAAATATGACTATTGGGCAGAAAAAGTTTACATGAGGAATATTTTTATATGAGGATTTATTAGATTTATTGTGTGTTTTTTTTGTCTGATGTAAAAAATTAAGAATAATAGGATGGGTTATGATACAATTTTGAGATTGTATTATTAATATTATATGATTTTGATATAAAAGAAACACAAAACAAAAAATATATACAAAAAAAATAATAATACCAAGATCCATGAGCTGAAACAGTTTTTCTTATGGAGGATGCAGTTCTGTAGTTTAGATAAAAATCTAAACACAATTTTTGTTCAATTTAAAAAATTTCCCTTTTTTTAAATGTTTACAAATGTTCTAGTACAAACTGTAAATGGTATTGATGGGTAATAGGTTGGATGTTGAAGACAACTGTTGTCAAGCTACAGCTCTATGCTGAGTCCCAGCTTGCTTTCATATAGGTGTATTAAAGATTAGAAAACAGCTTTGAGTGAATCTTTAAGAGTACGAATACACACACAGCACAAGATGGTCCGATTTTTTGGACGGCATTCCCTGCGGTATTTTATGGGAAATGCAAGTACTCTACTTAATAAACAGACATGTCAAGAGATCTGACCTGTCCTCTTTAAAGCGAGATTTGAAAATAAATGAATGCTGACATTTTACATATTATCATAAAATTGTAACCTTGCAACTGTCACTGGAAACAATGAAACAGCCAAGTCCATACAATTATCCAGAAAAATGCCTGGACAGGTCGACTAAATCCTCAACATTAATCTGTTTAACTGACAAATATATTGCCTTATTTTTAAACCACTAAATAAAATGTCATTTATGCTTGAATTGATTTATTTTGAGTCCTAAAATTATTTTTATGTTTCTAAGTGTAATTACATTTTGTACTTTGTCTTTTGATAACCTGAATACATTTTAAAGCTGACAAGAAAAAAATAAAATTATTAGACATAAACAGGTATTTTAGTAGCATGCAGATCAAGTTGAACACTGAATAATGTTCAAGGGAGTCTTCCTGACAGATTTCCTTCCTTTTCCCTGTTATTTCACACCGAATAACCACCTCTGTAAGTTGGAAACTCAGGGCATGCATGCGAGAGATATACCAGACAGAAATGGTGGTAGACATCCTCCCTCAGTGAAGTAGGAAGTACAATTAAACTTTATTGAACAAAGAGGTTACAAAGAATCTTCTCTGTAGGAAGGTGGGACGTGCCTAAGCCCTATTGGCTCTATTCAGCTGTGAGCTCATCTGTACACTCCTCTTGCATTCCAGGGGCGGTGTCTTCCATAGGCGTGTTCCTTATGCAGACTCCATCTTGTTCCATTCAAGTTCTTTGTGTAATATACTGATATATATATAAATATGTATGTAAGGATAATATTTTTGCAAACAATATACATTCTAATGATCCCTGACACTCCCCCCTAAAAATATTATTACTCTATCACTCTATCCCTGAGTCTTGCCTAGCAACCTACTACTGACCACTCGAACCAGGCGGGTAGGGGTTTTGGATTTCTTCACCAGCTTGAGACGAGCTACTCCTTATGAGTAACCGCCCTTTGTACCTGGACTTCCAAGGTTTCGGAATGGTCCTAACTTCCCCTATTCTCCACAGGATAAAGGATGGTTGTCTTGGTATAATTTACAAACCACTGCTGGTTGTAATATATATAATTAATCCAGTCTACATTTTTATTAACGGTAATAATTGGGATAAGAGACTCAAATTCAAACTGGTATGTAGATACTTGTGTAATAAAAGAATTATATCAAAAGGTGGTCACCCTATCAGCCTGGGTGATTGCTACAAGTCCCCCCTCAGCACTCTGTGCAATAACACGAAAAAGGATAAGGATGTATATGGTGATAGTCATTCTTTGGAAGAGACCCTCCTGCAGTGCGAAGCGTGGATCCATGTCGGCTTTCCTCCCGGCTTGACTGCAGTGGGCGAGATCAGGAGGACCTGGTATGGACCCTAGAATCTGGCTTCTAAGCCCCTCACCTTCTTTACTGTTAAACCTACTAATATTGGCATTAATCCAAACTTCTCCTCCACGGCACTTGTATTGGTCATAATTGTCGCCCTGTCACTTACTGTCCTAATGGAACTTTTACCCCTGCAGATATAACAGGTCATGGGCAGCATCTTCCCCAAACCTAAAGACACCCGGGTAACATAACCTCCGGGCTCTCATTGCTAATACACACATTATAATTATAAACCTCAGACAATATAAACAATAGGGCCTCAATTAATAATATAATGCTATCACCAATCTCATGCTATCACCGTCAGGTTTTGGGTCTCATCAGTTCATTGCAAGTCCTGTACATCATCGTCCCCTTCTTCTCCTGTCTTCTTCTCTTCTGTGGAGTCAGACTGCACAGTGGTGTCCAGTGGGGGATTTATTATTATCCTCCACCTGGTCACTTACTTATTAAAACACTTGATACTGCTGACGGATTCACTCAGGTCTTTGGTCTTTGCTTTGATCTTTGCTGATGTCATCAGGACTTGGTTTGGTCCTTCTCATCTGTCAGACACCGTCTCTTTGAGTATACGTCACCGGGCTGTACATAGCAACTCATGCTGTGAGCCTGGGGTGAGATCCCACGTAGACGGAGTAGTGGAGTTTTATTGTGACTACCACAAACCCTCCGCATCTGTCCTCTTCCTCTGGCAAGTTACTTGTCTGCACGGCTGCTTAGAATTGTGACACTGCCATCAGTTCATGACAAACGCGTTGTACTGGCTCAGGCTGCGCCTGCCGCATCTCAGTGATGGAGTTAATCATATTAAAAGTCTTTTAGTTCATATTTACTGGCACTTGCCAGGGACCCAACCCTTGTCAATTGTTAAAATAAATGCTAATCTGGTGATAACATCATCCGCATACACTATAAACATTGTTCTAAGTATATACAATAACAATGTCAGGCCCTTTAACTACATCAAACACCTTTATGTAAGAAAAACTTATCTGTTCCACTGGACAGGGCACCTAGAAAATGTGTATTTACTGGGGACATTGTATTTGCACTTGGTGTTACATTTTTCAGCAGGATTTGTACCTTGATCTCAGCTGATTACCTGGAACATCTCCTATTCACAGAAATATACACAGATTCCACATGTTTATCTGACAAGTGGTTTGTTCTACCTGGGAAGGCCTCTCAAGGTCTCTTCTCTTTGTGGGAGACGGGTATGATAAGGTTGGCACCGGTCTGTAAACGGCTGTAAAGCCTGGGACATACCAATTAGATCTTACCACATCGATCCTTGCAGTCTTGGGGCATATGTGAGGTCACACCCCATCAATGCAAGTGCGATCAAGAATGCCTTGGGTGCTACTGGTTTACCTTCCTTTATCCGTCCACATTCTGTTAGAATCTGATTTTCACACCTTCCGTTCCCAGTTGGAGACTTCCTGTGGAGAACAATCTTTTCATCGCATAATCAGTAATTGATCTTTATCAGATAATTGAGTTTAAGAAAAACATTAACAATGGCAGATTTATGTTAAACCTTCACACTGGGCAGTAACTAAAACTGATACATACAAACTGATTCTTCTTCTTTTTATATATATATCTATACATACACATATACACTGCACAGAATTCTCTGCTCTAAAATTTTCCTTTCACAACAAAAATATTTTCAAATGGGAATCTACTTGCACTGAGAAGTTCTCATTTACGCAAACATAATACTGACGCATGCCTCCAATAGTCCAATACTAAGGCTGGTCCAGAACTTTACATAGAACTTAACCTGAGTATTCAATATTCCCACAACACTTTTTGAATATCGTTATTAAACAAACTAACTTTGGAATAACATTTGGAGAACTGCTGACATCTTATCTGTCACGAAGCAATTTAGTGGACCCACTAGGCCGTACCGCCGCAGCGGGGAGGCAGCTGGCCAAACAACAGGACACCCCAGAAATACAATGTCCCGCACAAGGGTACCTGAATAGTCCAGATGGTAGCCGCAGCTCTGGCACAGATGAGATGGGTGCAGCAGATGGCGCCAAACGTGGCGGATGACACAGGAGCCGCAAGTTGCGCCAGACGTGGCGGATTCCTCCGGATGTGGCAGATAACACAGGACGTGGTGGATTCCTCCAGACGTGGCAGATTCCTCTGGATGTGGCAGATGACACAGGACGTGGCGGATTCCTCCGGACGTGGCAGATGACACGGGACGTGGCAGATTCCTCCGGACGTGGCAGATGACACAGGACGTGGCAGATTCCTCTGGACGTGGCAGATGACACAGGACGTGGCACGACTTGATACTAGGGCAAAGCACAGGAAACTGAAACGGGGAACAAGGTACGGGTAACAACAGGAACAGGAAACACTAAGGGACCATTTGCAAGACAGACTGGGAAAACTAACAACTCTCAGGCATCGAACTAGGGGGCTGGACCCCTCTTATAGCCCAGGGTACTCAAGGGTCAAAGGTCGTTCAAGATGTCCGGTGCGCACGCTGCCCCTTTAAGAGCGGGGACGAGCGTGCGTGCGCACCCTGCAGGCTCCGGCGGAGGTGAGTGGATGCAAGCGCTGGCGCCTCCTGAGGAGGAGGCTGGGGCCAGCGCTTGCCGACTCGTGGCTGCGGCTGTCAGCGGGAGGCTGGAGCTGACAGCCCGCAGCCACGGACATTACATTATCATTGTACAAACACCAGTTCAATACTTGGGATAAGCACTGTTCCCCTGTCACTACACGCAACGTCTGCAGTGGGGAAGATACCGGCCGGGCTTCAGGCCTCCCTGAGAACAGGTCTACACACACGAGCACATTGTCAAACACTTCTACCTCGGAAAGTTGTATGTTCTGCAGTCGCTGCGACGGGTAATCTGGCCGGGCTGCAATTTTCACAGGTACCTTTGCTGTTTTACCTATGTCATGCCGTGCGCACATCATGCACGCTGCTACAAACCTAGTGGTGGCATTATTGTATCCAGGGACAAGCCAATTTACTGACACATAATCTTGTTGTCAGTGCTGTCTTCTCTTGCTCTCTCAATTGGCTTTCCCGATGATCCAATAAAGTTCCTACTACCAATGGGCCCATAATTGTTGGCGATGCCAAAAGCGTACCTAGAGTCAGTGTAAATGTCGGCCGTCTTACCTTTTGCCAGGTTACAGCCTTAGCGAGCACCTCCAGCTCTGCTCCTTGAGATGAATGAGAAGGTGAGAGTGGTTTCTGGATAATTTACCTGGTGCCTCGTATCCTGTCTTGTACATACTGTATGAAGTATTTCTACATTATAAATTTACAATGGAAACCCATGTCACATATACCTAGAACATTTCAAAGGGGGGCATCTTCATTCTCTAAAATAAAAACAAATATTATACACTTCTCCACAGTCATCTGATAATAGAACACTTTGAGAATCTCACTTTTATCAGGTTCTGTAAATACTTGATTAATACAAAAACAAATAATAATTACTAAAATCTTTACATAAAATTAACAATGTTCAGATAATTTTCACCTCCTTCCCTACTAAATCTTTAAAGACTCATCTGTGAGTGACCTCAGCCTCTTGTGTAAATTTGCTGGAGGGGGATGGTCTCTTACACAATACCTCATATTGGGTGGAGACTACAGCACAGCATACCCAGTGCCATATTTACTGTTCTGGAAGGATCTACACAGAAAAACCTCAACATTTAGGTTACTCTCATACACATATAACCCCTTCCCGACATTTGTCGTAAGTTTACGTCATGGAAAGCCAGTGCTTCCCGCAAAATGTCGTATACTTACGACAAATGTTTGGCACCGGCTCAGAAGCTGAGCCGGTGCCATCATCGCCGGATCTCAGCTGTATCTGATAGCTGACATCCGGCTGTAATGGCGGGGACCGAAATTAGCTTCGATCCCCGCCATTAACCCCTTAAGTGCAGCGCTCAAACGCCATCGCTGCACTTAAGGTGTTTGCAGCTCATCGGAACCCCAGCAATGAAATTGCCGGGGTTCCGGTGGCTGCAATGGCAACCGGAGGCCTAATACTGGCCTCCCGGTCTGCCTAGCACCGAAGCCGGTCAAGATCCGCCCGGCGGCGGAGCCTGATCGGCTTCCGTAGCCGCCGGCAAGATGGCGCCGGCTCAGGAGCTGATCCGGCGTCATCAGCGGTGGAAGTCAGCTGTATGTTACAGCTGACATCCACCAGTAACGGCCGGAACCGGAGGTGGCTCCGATCCCTGCCATTAACCCCTTCGATGCAGCAATCGAATGCGATTGCTGCATTGTAGCGGTTACTAGCAGATCGCCAGCCCTGATAGGCAATCAGGACTGGTGACTGCTGCTATGGCAACAGGAGACACAATAGTCTCTTGCTTTGCCATTACGGAAGCCGATTTAGGCCCCGCCGGGAGGCGAAGCCTAATCGGCTTGCTGTCAGTGAATGACTGACAGATCTAATACATTGCACTACGTAGGTAGTGCAATGTATTAGAAAAAAAAAAATCTGACCATTTTACCTTCAAGTCCCCTAGTGGGACTTGAGAAAAAGTGTAAAAAAAGTATAAAAAAGTGTAAAAAAAAAGTGCAAAAAATAAAAGTTTGAAAACAATAAAAGTTTCAAGTAATAAAATAAAACACAATCCCCCTTTTACTCTCATCAAGTCCTTTATTATTGAAAAATAATAATAAACCATACGTATTTGATATCGCCGCGACCGTAACGACCTGAGGTATCAAAATATTATATTATTTATTGCACGCGGTGAACAGCGTAAAAAAAAACTTAAATAACTTTACCAGAGTTTCTGTTTTTTGGTCACTTTGCCCTACAAATATTAGAATAAAAAGTGATCAAAATGTCACACGTATCCAAAAATGGTACCTATAAAAACTATATCTCGTCGCGCAAAAAACAAGCCCTCATACAGCTCCGTCGACAAAAAAATAAAAAACTTATGGTTCTCACAACTTGGCAACAGAAAAAAAACATTCTTTTTACAAAAGTAATTTTATTGTGCAAAAAGTTGTAAAACATAAAAAAGTGCTATAAATGAGGTATTGCCGGAATCGTACTGACCCGCAGAATAAAGTTAACATGTAATTTATAACGCATGGTGAACGCTGTATAAAAAAAACTAAAAAAGCTGAGCCCGAATTGCGTTTTTTTGTTTATCTGGCCTCCCAAAAAATAGGATAAAAGGTGATCATAAAGTCGCATGTACCCCAAAATGGTACCAATAATAACTACAGCTCGTCCCACAACAAACCAGACGTCATACCACTACGTCTATGAAAAATAAAATTCGTTATGGCTCCAATAAGTCAGGAAATAAAAAAATATGCAGTTGTGCAGGCCCGAGGGGAACATTTCTTCTGTTTCAAGAGGCGATTTATCAAGGACCTAAAATTAGGGAACCAGGAAGGAGAGGGCCAAAACATATCCGCTGGAAGCGACGGTGCCTGTATTATACCATGACAACACTTCCCAGCAAAATTCCCCAAACTGCAAAGGTGAGGAGTGTGGACCAAAAGGGGGATAAGAGAGGACGCCATTTATCAGTGCGACACCGGCCTGTGCAGAAAGGATTGCTTCACAGTGTAACACACCTCTATGGATCATTTTATTGTTTTTTTACCCCATTATTATACCACCTGACTATGCCCCTTATATACTCTGCCCAGCTTACATGTACCCCCACATTATAAATGGAAACATCAGCAATACTCAAATAAATCTACTACCAAGAAAAATCCGCTCTCCTAAAGGCAAATGGTGCTCCCTCCGCTCTGAACCCTACAGCGTGCCATAACAGCAGTTTCCTTCCACATATATGGCATCGTCATACCCCAATTATTGGGGTGTGTGTCTCCAGCGTCATAAGCTGGGCATGACATATTTGCCACTGTATGGCAAATATAGGGAAAAATATAAATTTTTAATTTGCACTATCCGCAGTGCAATCATTTATGGAAAAGACCTGTGGGGTGAAAATGCTCACTACACCCCTTAATAAATGCCTTGAGGGGTGCAGTTTCCATAATGGGGTCACTTCTCAGGGGTTTATTTTTATTTTTATTATTTCACATCTGAGCCTCTGCAGTTGTGAACCAATACTTTGTAAATCGCCAAATTAGGCCTCAATTTGACATGGTACGCTTTCAAACCTGAGCCTGCTCTAATGTCCAGGCAAAAGATTAGTGCCCCATGTAGGGTGTTTCTAAAACCGGGAAACCCAGCATAATAATTAGAGAGCTGTCTTGTTATGGTGGCACAAGCTGGGCACCACATATTGGCATATCTACGGAAAAAAAATCCCAAATTTTCACTCTGCAACATCGAGTGCACACCAATTTCTGCCAATCACCTGCAGGGTTAAAATGCTTACTACACCCCTAGGTAAATGCATTGAGGTGTGTTTCCAAAATGGGGTCACTTCTGGGGGGTTTTCACTGTTTTGGGCCCAGAGGCACCCAGAAACCAATCCAGCAACTTCTGCACTCCAAATGGCGGTCCTTCCCTTCTGAGCCCTGCCGTTTGCCCAAACAGCAGTTTATGACCACATATGGGGTATTGCCGTACACAGGAGAAATTGCTTTACAAATGTTGGGTTCTTTTTTTTCCTTTATATGTTGAGAAAATAAATAAAATTTGCGCTAAAGCTACGTCTTATTGAAGAAAAAGGATTGTTTTTATTTTCACTGCCCAATTCTAATAAATTCTATGAAACATCTGTGGTGTCAAAACGCTCACTACACCCCTAGATGAATTCCTCAAGAGGTGTAGTTTCCTAAATGGAGTAACTTTTGGGCGTTTTCATTGTTTTGTCCCCTCAGGGGCTTTGCAAATGTGACCTGGCCTCCGCAAACCATTCCTGCTAAATGTGATCTCCAAAAGCCAATTAGTGCTCTTTCCCTTCTAAGCCCTGCCGTGTGTTCAAACAGCCAGTTATTACCACATGTGGGGTATTGTTTTACTCGGGAGAAATTGCTTTGCAAATTTTACAGTGCTTTTTCTCCTTCAGTCCTTGTGGAAATGAGAAAAAATTAGGTAAACCTACATTTTCTTTGAAAAAATTTAGATGTTCATTTTCAGGGTCTACTTCCAATAATTTATTCAAAAAACCTGTGGGGTTGAAATGCTCACTATACCCCTAGATAATTTCCTCAATGGGTGTAGTTTCCAAAATGGGGTCACTTGTGGGGGGTTTCCACTGTTTTGTCTCCTCAGGGGCTTTGTAAATGCGACATGGCCTCCTCAAACCATTCCTGCTAAATTTGAGCTCCAAAAGCCAAATAGCGATCTTTCCCTTCTCAGCCACGCCGTGTCTCCAAACAGCCATTTATTACCACATGTGGGGTAGTGTTTTACTCGGGAGAAATTGTTTTAAAAATTTTGTGGAGCTTTTTCTCCTTCAGTCTATGTGGAAATGAGAAAAAATTAGCTAAACCTACATTTTCTTTGAAAAAATTTAGATTGTCATTTTCAGGGCCTACTTCCAATAATTTATGCAAAGAACCTGTGGGGTTAAAACACTCACTATACCCCTAGATAATTTCCTCAATGGGTGTAGTTTCCAAAATCGGGTCACTTGTGGGGAGTTTCCACTGTTTTGTCCCATCAGGGGCTTTGTAAATGTGACAAGGCCTCCGAAAACCATTCCTGCTAGATTTGAGCTCCAAAAGCCAAATAGCGCTCTTTCCCTTCTAAGCCACGCCGTGTCTCCAAACAGCCGTTTATTACCACATGTGGGGTACTGTTTTACTCGGGAGAAATTGCTTTACAAATTTGGTGGTGCTTTTTCTCCTTTAGTCCTTGAGAAAAAAAATTGCTAAACCTACGTTTTCTTTGAAAAAAATGTAGATATTAATTTTCACGGCCTACTTCCAATAATTTCTGTAAAAAACCTGTGCGGTCAAAATGCTCACTATACCCCTAGATAATTTCCTTGAGGTGTGTAGTTTCCCAGATGGGGTCACTTTTGGGGGATTTTCACTGTTTTGGCACCGCAAGAGCCCTTCAAACCTGACATGGTGCCTAAAATATATTCTAACAAAAATAAGGCCCCAAAATCCACTAGGTGCTCCTTTGCTTCTGAGGCCGGTGCTTCAGTCCAGTAGCACGCTACGGCCACATGTGGGATATTTCCTAAAACTGCAGAAACTGGGCAACAAATATTGGGTTGCATTTATCTGGTAAAAACTTCTGTGTTATAAAAAAATTGTATTAAAAATTTATTTCTGCAAAAAAATATGAAATTTGTAAATTTCACCTCTACTTTGCTTTAATTCCTGTGAAATGTGTAAAGGGTTAAGACATTTTCTAGATGCTGTTTTGAATACTTTGAGGGGTGAAGTTTTTTAAAATGTGGTGACTTTTTGGGGGTTTCTAATATATAAGGCCCTCAAAGCTACTTCACAACTGAACTGGCCCCTGTAAAAATAGCCTTTTGAAATTTTCTTGAAAATGTGAGAAATTGCTGCTAAAGTTCTAAGCCTTGTGATGTCATAGAAAAATAAAAGGATGTTCAAAAAACGATGCAAATCTAATGTAGATATATGGGGGATGTTAATTAGCAACAATTTTGTGTGGTATAACTGCCGGTCTTACAAGAAGATACATTTAAATTGAGAAAAATGCAAATTTTTGCAATTTTTTGCTAAATTTTGGTGTTTTTCACAATTAAATACTGAACATATCGAGCAAATTGTGCCAGTAACTTAAAGTGCAATGTGTCACGAGAAAACAATCTCAGAATCGCTTGGATAGGTGAAAGCATTCCGGAGTTATTACCACATAAAGTGACACATGTCAGATTTGAGAAATGAGGTTCTGTCAGGAAGGTCAAAAGTGGCTAAAGAGGGAAGGGGTTAATGTGGATTACTCATTGGGGTCTCATACACATTTTGTAGATCTCCTGGAACCAAATTCATTAATTCAAAACAAATCAAAATTGTACCTGATCAGTCCCTTCACCATTCCCCCCTTTTTGGACTCTGCGAAAGTAATGTAGCAGGGTTCAAAACTACATCTCAACATAATAAGGTTGGGCACTCTATCTGGGGGGCACTAGTTTAACCGCCTGTAATACACAACAGCCTGGAACAAAAATTACATTCTCCTGACAAAAATACATTTTATCTTTAAAATGACTTGCAGTCATTTACCTGTAAAACATCTCACATTTTCCAAAATAACATTTAGGCAGCACTACAGCGTGTCCCTCATGTGTAAAAAACAAAAACAAAACAATTGTAATTAGTTATTCAATAAAACAGAAAATAATATCCGGTAATATTAATTACTGCAAACCAATAAACTATATATAAAAATAGGGAACAGTGGGGGTACATACATTTTTCAAGACCCCGTGTCTCACAATATCTGTATTTTAATTTATTTGAATTAACATCAAAACATTCCAACATTAAATCTTGTCACATCATAACACAAATATGCAGCGTAACTTTGATAATTTTGCAGACATATCCAGCCGTCTGTAACATTTTTCTCACTTGGTGTAGTTACGGACAACAGCGCATGCGCAAAGATAAGAAACTTTCCTTTACCCAGAAAAAAATAAACAGATTTTAACCCCATACACAAAACATTAAGAATTGTTTTTAGACATTACTGCTGTTGAAAATAAGAGCATACAATATAGATCTAAAATTAGTGCAATATTGTAATCCCTTGTCTCATCAGTCCATGCTCTATATATAAGCTTATACCACTGCTTCTCAGACTTCACACTGCACACGTTCTATCACACACACGTTACATCACACAGCCCCCCTCCCCGTTCTACAGGAGGGGGTCACGCACTCACTCCTCACAGCTTCTGTTCTCACAATCTTAACAATTTCAATGCCGGCAAAAATTCTCCCATATAATGAACCTTCAAGAGTCACACATCTGTACAACAACTCAAGATAACGTACGTATCTGCAATCATTCATCACACTATTATACAGGAATCATCTACGTTCAAAACATCAAACACATAATTTGTAACAATGTTCAATCTGTCGGCCACTATCTCTATATTATGATGACGTGTCTTTTCACCAGCACACAGCGTCCTGCACCCCTGGGATGGAATCTAGAATAGAAGAAAACACTGCAGCATGTATTACTGGCAACTCTTTACTGAGGGAAATGACAAAATTAACAAGGCTATCATTTCATACTGATTTGGTTGGGCCGGGCGGGGCCTCATCAGGGGTTGGCCTCTCCCACAGGAAACACATTGCTCAGCTGTGAGGGGGTTTTGCAGCCCACAATAAGGACACACCCAACATGAGGGACTGCCGCCATTATAGGGCGGTGGCTGGTCCTGTGGTTTCTAATACATATAACATAATACAATCCCAGTCTCCGGCTTGTAGCCGCCCACCCCTATGCATCCCGCACACTGCCATCAATTTCTTCGTTTTACTCACATACTGTTTCCCTTCCCTTCGCTTCACCAAATCATATGAATAGGATCGTCCGGGTATGGGTGATCCTGATGATTTGAATATGGACCATAAACCATCCATTCTAACCTTCTATATCCTTCACGTAATCTATATAACAATTTTTGGTCTGCAACCCTCTAGTGACCGGTTCACCGTGGGCTGGCCAACATATAACAACGTTTTGGTCTTCAACTCTCTAGTCTAGCCAAAATATAACAACTTTTTGGTCTGCAACTCTCTAGTCTAGCCAAAATATAACAACTTTTTGGTCTGCAACTCTCTTGGTCTGGCCAAAATATTACCCACGACTTATCACACGTCTTATCGTGCCCGCGTGCCCCTGTATAAGACAGATTATATTTTCTATCTAGTCCCTAATTACCCAGAGGATGGTCAGTCGGGCGCGACTAATTTCGTATGGGTTCGTGACCACACAGCGGGGATGTCTCTCCTGTCGCCTGAGATAATCCAGCCAACCGACAAGGGTTATACAGACTCCCACAAGACCGTCGACTAACACAGATAAGTCAAAGATTTATAAAATCAACTGACTTACCGTGTTATTGTTGAGGTGATCAGGCTCCTTCAGTGGGCAGTCCCGGGTCATCTGCTTCACCCTGTGATTGTCGGTTGTCCGGATTCCGAGATCCCCTCGAGTGTAGCCCCACGCTTGGGTGCATTGACAGAGTTCCTTCCTTTTCCCTGTTATTTCACACTGAATAACCACCTCTGTAAGTTGGAAACTGAGGGCATGCATGGAAGAGATATACCAGACAGAAATGGTGGTAGACATCCTCCCTCAGTGAAGTAAGAAGTACAATTAAACTTTATTGAACAAAGAGGTTACAAAGAATCTTCTCTGTAGGTGTGACGTGCTTAAGCCCTATTGGCTCTATTCAGCTGTGAGTTCATCTGTACACTCCTTTTGCATTCCAGGGGCAGTGTCTTCCATAGGCGTGTTCCTTATGCAGACTCCATCTTGTTCCATTCAAGTTCTTTGTGTAATATACTGATATATATATATATATAAATATGTATGTAAGGATAATATTTTTGCAAACAATATACATGCTAATGATCCCTGACATTCCCAACTTAAACATTTATGGCATATCCATGGGATAAGCTATAAATATCTGACGAAGCTCTGATCCTTGGAAGGGCAGTCATTCGACACCTGTCCTTCCTGGTGAGGCGGCTGCCAGCCTCTGCATCCAGATGGAGAATGAATGATTTTCTATGGGACTTACCAAAACAGCCGAGCCCATTTGGTCAGCTGTGTCTGTAACTCCTATAGACATGAATGAAGAGAGCCGTGTAAATTTTTAAAATGTATGCCAGCAGCTGCCTCAGCAGGCAGTACACGTGCACAAAAAACTCAGCCTTTTATCTTTAGTTTTTAGAGCCAGGAGTATACATACATGTGAAGGGACCTTTAGAAACAATTACATTAGGCCCTCCACTCCTGGTGTATGTTCACATAATTGTACCCTTACATACAGAGGTAGTGCTTATTTTTTCCTTTGAAGACAGAATGTAAGTATGACTTTTTTTGGCTCCTTTTTGCTGACATTTTGCAGCCTGTAGAGAGGAGGAGCGTTTTACAGGTCCACACAAGCATTAGGCCAGGGGAAGAAGGCTTAGCTGGGCTGTCCCCTCCATTCTCTGGGCCTCGCAGCAGCATCATTTGCTGTTTTTATGGAACAACACCCTTTGTAGGAGCAATCTGAAAAGTGTGCATTTAAGCTCACATCCGTAGCACTCACTCACCTCAGCGTACTCTGAATGTAAATTCCTAGGGAAGAGTCCAACGGTGTCCTGGGCAAGCTCAAGGCTCAGGGGAAGTTGAGGCTAGTACACCTAGACTTATTTCAGGACACTTCTCTGGTCATTTACATACAGGGCACACTGTATTATAACTTATTTTTAGAAACAATACAAAAAGTTTGGAGAGGAACATGTTTCGGACGCTATTCCTCAGGCACTACCCTAAAATCTATTGACATATTCCCTTTAAACTCCTTCCTTTGTTGCTTTATCAGTAAGAAAGCAGTTGTTAAAATTGGGGAAATAGTGCCTATACCTATGCCAGTGAGAATATTTTGCGAAACATGTTTGTTTGCTAAATACTTAAAAAAATAAAGAACAGGTAATAATCTGAAAATATTGTTCAAATTAGAAAACGTCAAGAAGAAATATTGTCGTGGGTTACCATTGTTCTGCTCCGTCAGAGGATCAGAAGAATGGGAAACCGGAAGTAACATTTCCGTTTCCACCCGTACACCAGCGACGGCCAACGTAACCCATTGATTTTAATAGGTTACATAGTTAGTACGGTTGAAAAAAGACAGATGTCCATCAAGTTCAACCAAGGGATGGGAAAAGGGATGGGAAATTTTATTACATATTGACATAGGAGCTGAAATTTTTACGTTCTAGGAAATTAGGAGATATTTTAAAGCCATCTGCTGTCCCTGCTGTGACCAGCTCCTGCGGTAGGCTATTCCATAGATTCACAGTTCTCACAGTAAAGAAGGCTTGTCACCTCTGCAGGTTGAACCTTTTTTTCTGTAGATGGAGGGAGTGCCCCCTTGTTTTTCGAGGGGGTTTTACATGGAACAGGATTTCACCATATTTTGTGCATGTGCCATTCATATATTTATATAAGTTAAACATGCCCCCCTTACTCGTCTCTTTTCAAGACTAAATAGGTTTAATTCTAATAATCTTTCCTCATAACTTAGATTCTACATGCCCCTTATTAGTTTCATTGCTCTTCTTTGTATTTTTCCAACTCCAGGGCATCCTTTCTATGAACTGGAGCCCATAACTGAACTGTATATTCTATTTGAGGCCGCACTAATGCTTTGTAAAGTGGTAATATTATGTCCCTGTCCCGCGAGTTCATGCCTCTTTTAATACACGACAATATCTTGCTGGCCTTTGAAGCAGCTGATTGACATTGCATGCTGTTATGTAGTTTATGATCTACAAGTACACCCAGATTTTATTAAGCTCTTTATAATTTACATAGGCTACATCTGTACCCTTTTTGTCATATATTGCCTCTTTTTTTCAGAAGGTGTAAGCCATGTGGGGTTTAATTTTAGTAGTTTATACTTGTTACCTATAGGAATACATTTTTCACTATAATTATATAAAGTGGATTTTAAAATTTCCCATTTATCATTTGTACCATTATTTGACATCAGTTGTTCCCAGTCCATGTCCTGAATTGCAGCCCTCATCCTGGGGAAGTTTGCCTTCTTAAAATTAAGTGTTTTTGCCCTCCCAGCCTGTGTTTGTTTTTTACAGTATAAGTAAAATAGAACTATATTGTGATCACTGTTACTAAGGTTTTCACGAAAATTGACATTCCCAACAAGCTCCGCATTATCAGAAATGACCAGATCCAGCAGAGCTTTACCTCTAGTAGGGTCTTCCACAAACTGGCCCATAATTTTTTCCTGAAACAGGTTGAGGAAATTTCTCCCCATTGCAGTTGAAGCCGAACCATGACAGCAATTAATATCCCGGTAATCCCAATTATCTCTACAGTACCAACCTGTGCTGTCCGCTCCATCGGTTTATATAGCTGGCCTTCCATCTCCTCAGTTATATTCATGGATTTATAGATTACACCAAAAGTAATTTTTTCAGTGTTTAACTCTTTTTGTAATTTCACCCACAAGGTTTCAACCTCCTCACAATCTTCACCCACTATTGTCTCTTTCACACTCGCCTACATATCACTTCTTACATACTGGCCTTTCCTATTTGCCCTGTCTTTCCGAAATAGTGTAAAACCCTGTAGATTTACAGCCCAATCATGTGAAGAGTCCAGCCATGTTTCAGCAACACCAACTATATCAATATGTTCCTCCAGTACCAAGGCCTCAAGCTCTCCCATTTTGCTTGCTAGACTTCTGGCATTTGTGAACATACACTTTAACTTGCATTTCAAATTGCCATGTTTGGTATCAGAAATGTGATTATTTGACATTATTTGGGCATTTTTATTTTCATTGCTGTTTTGTAACAAAAGGATTTCCTTATCCTGTTGTCTAGTCCTCTCCACACAGTCTATTTCTCCCCCACCAATATAGTCAGACCCCTCTCTAACCTGACTACCCCTTTACTTTCTACATTGACCTCCCTCCGAAGCCCTAGTTTAAATACTCCCCCAAGCCAGCTAGAATTCTCTCCCCCAACACAGCAGACCCCCTTCCATTTAGGTGCAAATCTGCAGAATACAGTTTGTACCCCAATTAAAAATCAGCCCAGTGCTCTAGGAGTTCAAAGCCTTCTCCTCTTCACCAAGACTTAAGCCATGCATTTAAATCTCTGAGCTCCCACTGTCTTTCCTATGATGCATATGGCACAGTCAGTAATCCTGAGAATACTACCTTGGAGGTCCTTCACTTCAGCTTGTAGCCTAGTTCTTTAAAATTATTCTTAAGGCTCCTCCACCTACCATGTATTCTGCTATTGGTTCCCAATGGACCACGACAGCTGAATCATCACCAGACCCTCCCAGTAATTTATCCACCTGTTCCACCACATGCCGAAGCCTGGCACCAGGGAGACAACAAACCATTCTGATGAGGCGGCCTTGGCAACAAATTATTCTATCCATCTTTCTAATTATAGAGTCCCCTACAACTACCAATTATCTTGCCTTACCTGCATTACCATCCTGCCGACTACTAGCTGGGCTTTCCTCCCGGCTGTTAGGGAGATCTGTATTCACTAGGGCTGCCATTTCTGAGACTGAAACCCTCGCATCATCACCCAACTTGGCAATTTTGCTTGGAATAACACAAACAGGATTGGCCTTCCTTTTCTTGGACCACTTTCTACTGCCCCTAACTACATTAACCCAGCTACTTGCCTGGTCCTGCTGACCCATGTCTTCACCCTCCAGTTCTACCCTACTAACTGCTTGCTCCGCTCAAGATTGTCTATCGCCCTCAGTGTTGCATTTTGCTCCTCCAGATCTGTAATGCGAGCTTCCAGGTGAACTACATGCTCACATCTGCCACAGAGGTATTCACCCTGGAACTTCTGCTCCAGTCATGCATACATATTGCAGACTGTGCACTGAATTTGACTTGATGTAGGACATGTCATTTAATGATATATAAAAAAAATATTTTTGGGTATTAAAGAATACCGTATTATATTATTGATATGATCTGACAATTTTGTCTATAATGATACTGTTGAACTATGATTTTGTGGCCGTGTTGGACATGATGGCGATGTTTTGCCCTATTTACTTGACTGACATGGTACTTACTTGAATTCGTGTCTTCTTCTATCTTGATATACAGTAAAGGAAATAAGTATTTGATCCCTTGCTGATTTTGTAAGTTTGCCCACTGTCAAAGACATGACCAGTCTAGAATTTTTAGGCTAGGTTAATTTTACCAGTGAGAGATAGATTATATATAAAAAAAAAAAAAGAAAATCACATAGTCAAAATTATATATATTTATTTGCATTGTGCACAGAGAAATAAGTATTTAATCCCTTTGGCAAACAAGACTTAATACTTGGTGGCAAAACCCTTGTTGGCAAGCACAGCAGTCAGACATTTTTTGTAGTTGATGATGAGGTTTGCACACATGTTAGATGGAATTTTGGCCCACTCCTCTTTGCAGATCATCTGTAAATCATTAAGATTTCGAGGCTGTCGCTTGGCAACTTGGATCTTCAGCTCCATCCATAAGTTTTCGATGGGATTAAGGCCTGGAGACTGGCTAGGCCACTCCATGACCTTAATGTGCTTTTTTTTGAGCCACTCCTTTGTTGCCTTGGCTGTATGTTTCGGGTCATTGTCGTGCTGGAAGACCCAGCCACGAACCATTTTTAATGTCCTGGTGGAGGGAAGGAGGTTGTCACTCAGGATTTTATGGTACATGGCTCCATCCATTCTCCCATTGATGCGGTGAAGTAGTTCTGTGCCCTTAGCAGAGAATCACCCCCAAAACATAATGTTTCCACCTCCATGCTTGACAGTGGGGACGGTGTTCTTTGGGTCATAGGCAGCATTTCTCTTCCTCCAAACACGGCGAGTTGAGCTAATGCCAAAGAGCTCAATTTTAGTCTCATCTGACCACAGCACCTTCTCCCAATCACTCTCAGAATCATCCAGATGTTCATTTGCAAACTTCAGACGGGCCTGTACATGTGCCTTCTTGAGCAGGGGGACCTTGCGGGCACTGCAGGATTTTAATCCATTACGGCGTAATGTGTTACCAATGGTTTTCTTAGTGACTGTGGTCCCAGCTGCCTTGAGATCATTAACAAGTTCCCCCAGTGTAGTTTTCGGCTGAGCTCTCACCTTCCTCAGGATCAAGGATACCCCACGAGGTGAGATTTTGCATGGAGCCCCAGATCGATGTCAATTGACAGTCATTTTGTATGTCTTCCATTTTCTTACTATTGCACCAACAGTTGTCTCCTTCGAACCCAGCATCTTACTTATGGTTTTGTAGCCCATTCCAGCCTTGTGCAGGTCTATGATCTTGTCCCTGACATCCTTAGAAAGCTCTTTGGCCTTGCCCATGTTGTAGAGGTTAGAGTCAGCCTGATTAGTTGAGTCTGTGGACAGGAGTTTTTTATACAGGTGACCATGTAAGAGCTGTCTTTAATGCAGGCACCAAGTTGATTTGGAGCGTGTAACTGGTCTGGAGGAGGCTGAACTCTTAATGGTTGGTAGGGGATCAAATACTTATTTCTCTGTGCACAATGCAAATAAATATATATAATTTTGACTATGTGATATCTATCTCTCACTGGTAAAATTAACCTAGCCTAAAAATTCTAGACTGTTCATGACTTTGCCAGTGGGCAAACTTATAAAATCAGCAAGGGATCAAATACTTATTTCCTTCACTGTATATCTCTACTTGCGTCCTGTGCGCATGCGAGTCGCGAGTCTATCTGAGTGCCGTACCGGATGGAACTTGTCATTGTACATTGAATGTGGGCATTTGAGTCAGCATCAATGTGCGGAAGTGACGCGGAAGGTATGGGACTGGATGGGCTCGGGAGGCGCCATGCACCGATTAGAGCCGCCTTATTGGATTCGGTATTTAAACGCCTGGGGGGGGGCTAGTATTTATCACCTCTTGACGAATGGTGCGAAACATGCGTTGAGGTGTCTCCTCAGGTACAAACTTCTTTCATCTGCCATCACGTCCACCACAGGTATTTAATCAGTCTTACTACATTCAACTTTGTCACTTTTGACCGATTGGAACAGTGGGATAATCAGTGGGAAGATCCTAGGTCTATTCTGCCCTCTGATGTTTAATTAATAACATATTACATTAGTGATTCTAGTATTGATTTTTGGATTATGTGGCTTGCTTTCACCTTAGACTGTTTTAGCTATGTTTTTTTAATTGTCTTGTACAATGTTTGTTTAATTATTGTTGGGGGGTATTTTGTCCTCTTGTGGGGGACTAATAAAGTTTATTATTAAATTAATTTTGAGTATTGATTATTGATTAGGTTCATTAGACAATTTTGGTATTGTGCACTGAAGAAGACCTCCAATCTTGCTGTCCATTATCCCAGTTACAAAAAAACAGTGAACAAGTCAAAACGTAAAAGAAAAGAAGAGTACTTACAGGGACTTTAACTCCTCTTTTTAACTCCGGTTTAATAACCCCACTTATATCACAAGCCACTTAATTCACCTAGCCTAAAAGAGAGCAAGCTCAGAGTGAGTCTTGCTGGTTAATTTATATCAGCTGAGAGCAATTAACCCCTCACAACAGGAAAAAAGCTGCAAAGAAAAAAGTTTTTTAAATTGCCAGTTTTGCTAGCTTCTATTTGCAAACACTCAATTCAGTTATCTCACACAGTATCACACACAGGAACACTGCAACACAATCCGGTTTAATAACTCCACTTATATTACAAGCCACTAAATTCACCTAGCCCACCTAGCTTTCCATCAGGGTATCCGTATATATACGGGAAACAATAGCGCAGCATGCTGTGCTATTGTTTCCGGTAATCTCTGCCGGATCTGCGATGGAGGCCCCTAATGGAGTCTCCAACACAGATGTGAACAGCCCTTAATTATACAAGATATTAGCTCTTAATTGCATTTATCTGCCTTGTGGATGTATTAAATATAACAGTCTTATCAAATTGTCACTATTTTTAACCTAAACTGAAGTCAGTCAGCGATACGTTAATGTGTTCACATAAAGACGGTTCTATCCTTTAAATGAAATAGGCTACACCTTAGTGCACAAACAGAGCTTTTCTAAAATGATTGCAAATGATCTATACAATAAGTTGGCATCTTGTGGCAAAGGATTGCTTTCTCATTCATTTGCGGGAAGACAATGGCGTTACATTTTTTTATTAGACGTATAACAAGCATTGCTTCTCAGTTCTGTAGAGCTAATAAAAATTTAATCTCTGCACTAGCACATTCATGATATACACCTAAGGGCTTGTTAGAAA
Organism: Rhinoderma darwinii; assembly: GCF_050947455.1. Lineage (NCBI taxonomy): Eukaryota > Metazoa > Chordata > Amphibia > Anura > Rhinodermatidae > Rhinoderma > Rhinoderma darwinii. The sequence continues at coordinate 196,572,802 of NC_134687.1, forward strand.
GACAATACAGTATACATTAAGGCTTTCTTATAAGAAAAATTATTTTACAGTAATGTTAAAAGTATGTATACTTGTTTCATTTTTTGGTAGGCTTGGTTTACACTTTGGTTTTTCGTTATGTCTTTTGTCAAAATATAAAAAGGTTATGAACATTTGATGGATTTTCAATCATGTCTATATCATGCTAGCCGTTAATAAAATGCATCAGCTTATATTAATTCAGTCAGAACATCCTGTGAATACCATCAGTCCAAAAAAAAATATTGAAAACTGATGCAAACTAATACAATGGAATTTACTGGTTATTCAGCAGTATGATTCAGTTGTCCATAATCAGGTTTTCAGGTTCCAGTTTGTCAGATGCCATGTGATAACAGTGAATAGTCAGATCATTTAAGTAACCAGTATATATTTGTGCAGCAATATTTGCTTTTCCTTGTCTTTTAAAATTAAAACTTTACTTATTTAGGATTTTTATGATAGGGCAGCTGCTTGCTGTATTTGCCCTTTGTCGAAAATGGTCAGTTACATAGTGCGTGCAAGAAAAGCTGGTCTAATGTCTACTACTAGCATTCTCACTTTGATACATTAAACAGGGTTAAAGGCTATGGAAACTATTTTTGCATGAAAAATCAATAGACATGCATGTTATTAAGTCACTGCAGAAAAAAAAAAGTTGCACTTATCTGTTTTATGCAATGAGCTTTCCTTTTTCTGGCTTCAGCAACCGTCATAACCAGTTTGCAAGCTTTTCGCCATTCAAACTTCATCTCTAGGGGCGTTCCCTAGCACTGATCACATGTCCTCTTATCTAGGGGCGTTCCCCAGCACTGGTACCGTGTTCTCCTTTTTAGTGGCGTACCCCAGCACTGGTCACATTTTCTCTATTCTAGGGGTGTTCCCCAGCACTGGTCACATGTTCTCTTTTCTAGGGGTGTTCCCCAGCACTGGTCACATGTTCTCTTCTCTGGGGGCATTCCCCAGCACTGGTCACATGTTTTTTTTCTTTTAAGCCCGAGCCGTGCTTTCTATCACCCAAGTGCATAAAAAGTGCAGAGGTGCCACACAAAAAGTGCACAAGGATGCGGTCTATCGCAGCCCTACTCTTAAAAGAGAGAGGCCCTGCATAACCATTCCCCGACCCTCCAAACCATAGGCCTAGAGGATCGAGGATCGATGATCCCCCCTCGCCAAAACTTAGGGAGACCCAAACACCCTCCTAGGCTTCTACCTGGGCTGCCACCCCAGTGTCCGCCTAGGAGCCTGCATTAAGGTTGCACCTCCCATCCGAAGAAATGAGGCCGGGTTGCAGGGGAAAATGGAACCAGATGGCCACACATTTTCCCCCTAGACCTCACGAGGGTCCCAAAAGGTCACCGCATCCCAAAATGCTTGTGACAAAACGTGACAAACACACAGTGAAAAAAAACAAATGAAATAAGTGGATGTGCGCTGTGATACAGCCTGGACATCTGCCAGGTATAAAAAATTCCTCATCTCCCAGCCAGAAGGCCGGGAGAATAAAGGTGTGTGCTGATATAGCGTGAAAAAGAGTGCGTGCAAATGTGCCTTCACCAGCCCTGGGGCACATATCAACTCGGGCTTCCAAACTACCCGACCTCCTGACCTCGATCCGGCGGTTGCCTGGTCACCTACAAATGGTACCTTTAAACCAAATGCGTACACCAGAGCGATGACCGTTGTGGTTCCCTGCCCTCACCTCGGCGTTCTATCATCCCCCTACGATGGTCCCTGTATCACCAGCAGGGATGATTACTAACCTCAGTTTGAGCAGGTACTACACTTGATCTTAGCCAAAAGGCCGAGAAGCGAGAAAGAAGCACTGGTCACATGTTCTCTTCTCTGGGGGCGTTCCGCAGCGCTGGTCACATGTTCTCTTCTCTATGGGCGTTCCCCAGCACTGGTCACATGTTTTCTTCTCTGGCTGTGTGAATTTCTAATGCACTAGCACAGCCTTCTCTCTGCCCTTCCCTTAGCTCTCCCCCTGCCCTCTGCTGCTTCTGAGGCTGTTTTGCATAACCACGCCCATTTGTATTACCCGACCCCTCTCTGAGCTTCTGCTCACGATCTTCCCCTGCACTGAAGCTCTCTGCTAACTCAGGGGACATTTTGCATTGTGCATGCCCAGCTATTTGTGGCTGGGAGAGATTGCTGGGCATACACTGTAGTCCTCAGTGAAGAGGATAAAATGGCTGCTGGATAACTGAAGGGGAGGTGTTCTCATCTGTTCTCATCTGCACAGCACACACCAGTGAGTAGGACCTTGCACATGCGCAGATGTCACACTAAATACTTGTACGTGAGTCTACAAAGGAGGAGCTGCTGAGTTTGCCGTCAGGGAGCTGACTGATGGATCAGAGAGAGAACTGAATACAGCAGCTGGCCATGTACTGAAATACACTGCAGGTACAGAAGACAAATGGCAGAGAATTTTTAATTAAGACCAATTAGAAATGTGTTTTAATTTGAAAAAAAAAAACATTCAGTGTAATTGTAATGATGGGGATAGGGAAACAGACAAGTGAGCCCTAATCTACTCGCCACTCAGTCCCTGCCTACTTGCAACAACCGGCCCTAGGCGACGGGGTACAACTGGGTGACGGTCCCTACACTCAATAGGTGCACGACAGACAAACAGACAAGGGTACATAGAAGCAAGGGAAATGGGAAGTTGCCCACGGAACACCGTGAGCAACAAGCGAGGTGAACGAGCCGAGTCAAACCAGGAGATGAGCGAGGTACAAATACGCAGAGCAGAAGAGTGGTCAGAAAAGCCAAGGTCAATCACAAGCAGAGGATAAGTAGTTCTAGAAGCTGCAGCAGGGCCAGGAAACCAACAGAGAAGAATCACAAGCAAGGAGGAACAGGAAAGGCAGGTATAAATAGACAGAGGGCGGGAGCTAGCTCCGTCTGGCCAGGCTGTGATAGGCTCTCCCACTCCTAAGCCTGCCATCCTGAGTGGTGGAAGATGGAGTCAATCTCACAGACGTAGAAGCAGGTGCAGACTGATTACCTATGGGCGTTGACACAGAAGCTGTGCCTGGTAGATCCCTTACAGTAATAAAAAAAGAATAGAAAAATTGTGCAAAGGTTTACATAGTTTTTAAATGCACTGGTCTGTCTCAGATAGCTCAGTTCAAGGCAGATTTGCCACTGAAATGAGGGCTGGAAAAGAGCAAGGAGAGGTGGCAAGACATCTATCTTTATCTTTTACGGCTAAGACTACACATATACCATATCGGGGGAGAATTAAAAAAGTGTAGCTAAAGAAAAAGATTAAAAGGAGATATGTCAAAGAACAAGCACAAGATGGGGGAATTTAAAACATTTGGCAGAAATTATCTTTAAAAGAAAACATTGATTTTTGCTGGTATTGTAACTGAATATTAATAATTTGAGGCTCACACTTTTATTTTGTACCACCATATCTTTAAAACTGTTCTGTTCACTTAGGTAGGAAATATTGTAGTGCATTATTCTTATACTTTGCTGTAATTCATTGTAAATGAAAATATGAGCTAAATATCAAGTTTGAACAAACAATGTACTGAAATACAATGAAGCGTGTTCTATGTCTGCTTACATATTATTACTTTTGTAGTTTACATAAGCATTGTACATTTAAACCAGCTTTCAGTTAACCTTAGGTAATGGAATATAGTATGCCAACTGCACAGTTCAAAAACAAATATAATTTATTAAAAGTAGTGGAGGCAAAAAGTGTCAGGGTTGCCATTAGCTGCCAAGTTACTTCTCTCATTGATCTAAAAATGTTCAGTTTCAATCTTTTTTTTGGGAGCAATACTTGCACTTTTTGTCTGCACTAGTTTGTATTCATGAGGCCCATTATGATATTGCTTTGCATAAAGACACACTTATAAATAGACAGAGGGCGGGAGCTAGCTCCGTCTGGCCAGGCTGTGATAGGCTCTCCCACTCCTAAGCCTGCCATCAGGGGCGTAGCTAAAGGCTCATGGGCCCCGATGCAAGAATTCTTACTGGCCCCCCCCCCCTGCAAACTTCTCATGGCTGACGGTCCGCAGCTGTCAGCTGCATCGCTGGGTCTCCTGAGTGACCCAACAATGCAGCACTAGAAGCCGGGGGTGTCACTAAGGCTGGGTTCACACACCCTATTTACGGACGTAATTCGGGCGTTTTAGCAATGAATTACGTCCGAAAATGCGGCTCAAAAGCGTTGGCAAACATCTGCCCATTCATTTGAATGGGTCTTACGTTGTCTGTGCCGACGGTCATTTTTTTTTTACGCGCCGCTGTCAAAAGGCGGCGCGTAAAAAAGACGCCCGCGTCAAGGAAGTGCCTGTCACTTCTTCAGACGTAAATGGAGCCGTTTTCCATGGACTCCATAGAAAAACAGCTCCAATTACGTCCGTAATGGACGCAGCGAAAGACGCCTGCACATGCCATTACGGCTGAAATTACGGTGCTGTTTTCTCCTGAACAGACTCTGCCGTGTGAACATACCCTCAGGGCTTAAAATGTCCGGGAAATAGCCCCAATACAGATGTGTCCGCCCAAAAAAAGTGTGTATATGAGACAGCATAGCATATCTATAGCACTACGACCCTATAAACTATGGATAGGATTAGATACAGTGGCTCAGCAGACAGTATCACGCATGATAGGATTAGATACAGTGGCTGAGCAGACAGTATCACACATGATAGGATTAGATACAGTAGCTCAGCAGATAGTATCACACATGATAGGATTAGATACAGTGGCCCAGCAGACAGTATCACACATGATAGGATTAGATACAGAGCTCCGCAGGCAGTATCACACATGATAGGATTAGATACAGTGGCTCAGCAGACAGTATCACACATGATAGGATTAGATACAGTGGCTCAGCAGACAGTATCACACATGATAGGATTAGATACAGAGCTCCGCAGGCAGTATCACACATGATAGGATTAGATACAGTGGCTCAGCAGATCACACATGATAGGATTAGATACAGTGGCTCAGCAGACAGTATCACACATGATAGGATTAGATACAGAGCTCCGCAGGCAGTATCACACATGATAGGATTAGATACAGTGGCTCAGCAGACAGTATCACACATGATAGGATTAGATACAGTGGCTCAGCAGACAGTATCACACATGATAGGATTAGAGATATAGTTCCCCATGCAGGGGAAGGGCATAACAGACAGTAGTTTCTTTGCAAAGTACTGGGGACACACTTTTTTCTTATAAGCTGCTGCAGTGCTGCCTGGCTCTTACCTTTGAGACTGACTATGTCTCTGCTCAGCTCTGTGAGCCATGATGTAGCCGGCACTCTGTCCCCCGAGGATGAATGTGGGCGGGTGGCTGGACATACCTACTTATGCAGAGCAGGTACAAGATGTAATATGATAGGGCCGGGGGAGGGGGAGTGGAAAAGGTCAGTCGACAACTCATGAGGCACCTCCTGCTGCTAGGACCACGACAATTCCCCCCTATGCAGTGCACAGTCTACATGCTGGCTGCTTTAGTACACAGCCTAGTGCAGCCCAGCCAATCAGTATGCCCCACACTAATTGGCTGGACTGCAGCAGGCTGCGTAGTATAGCATCCAGCAATTGGGCTGTGCGCTGCTCAGGGAGGGGAAATGTGTCAGACTACAGAGCAGGGCCCGCCGCTGGGGATAAAGAGGTGGGCGGGCAGCAGCACACTACATACACCGGCATCTGGCATTTGCTAGATCGGCTGCCCGGCCCTGCAGTCAGCGTTAGTGTGGCGAGGGGGGCCTACGGGCCCCCCTGGCTTACGGGCCCGGTCGCAACTGCGACCGCTGCGACCCCTATAGCTACGCCACTGCCTGCCATCCTGAGTGGTGGAAGATGGAGTCAATCTCACAGACGTAGAAGCAGGTGCAGACTGATTACCTATGGGCGTTGACACAGAAGCTGTGCCTGGTAGATCCCTTACAGTAATAAAAAAAGAATAGAAAAATTGTGCAAAGGTTTACATAGTTTTTAAATGCACTGGTCTGTCTCAGATAGCTCAGTTCAAGGCAGATTTGCCACTGAAATGAGGGCTGGAAAAGAGCAAGGAGAGGTGGCAAGACATCTATCTTTATCTTTTACGGCTAAGACTACACATATACCATATCGGGGGAGAATTAAAAAAGTGTAGCTAAAGAAAAAGATTAAAAGGAGATATGTCAAAGAACAAGCACAAGATGGGGGAATTTAAAACATTTGGCAGAAATTATCTTTAAAAGAAAACATTGATTTTTGCTGGTATTGTAACTGAATATTAATAATTTGAGGCTCACACTTTTATTTTGTACCACCATATCTTTAAAACTGTTCTGTTCACTTAGGTAGGAAATATTGTAGTGCATTATTCTTATACTTTGCTGTAATTCATTGTAAATGAAAATATGAGCTAAATATCAAGTTTGAACAAACAATGTACTGAAATACAATGAAGCGTGTTCTATGTCTGCTTACATATTATTACTTTTGTAGTTTACATAAGCATTGTACATTTAAACCAGCTTTCAGTTAACCTTAGGTAATGGAATATAGTATGCCAACTGCACAGTTCAAAAACAAATATAATTTATTAAAAGTAGTGGAGGCAAAAAGTGTCAGGGTTGCCATTAGCTGCCAAGTTACTTCTCTCATTGATCTAAAAATGTTCAGTTTCAATCTTTTTTTTGGGAGCAATACTTGCACTTTTTGTCTGCACTAGTTTGTATTCATGAGGCCCATTATGATATTGCTTTGCATAAAGACACACTTATTTAGAGTGCATGGAAGTTCCAAATTGATAAAAATGCAATTATGGGACAAAACTCTGTCTGTTGGACTGCCTAAGCCTATTAAATTTGAGGTGGGTTTCCTCCCTAATATATCAAAACTTAGCTAAAGGGATTACATTAAAACTGTAGTTATTGGCCCACTTATAGAAAGTAGTTTCTCAGTTTTTGATGATGACATAAAGTGACATTTTAGTGGTAAAATTGCAACTTTTCTTGTCACTGGAAAGGGATAAGGAAAGTGGGCTTAATCTCCAAGAAGTACTGTAGGCTATATTTATTAAGTAGAATAGGTGGAAATTGTGCAAACTTTGGTGCAAATATATGTCTGTTGGACAGGAGAAAATGTGCCTAGATTAGATGTAAAAACGCGCAGTAAATGTGTGCCTAGATGTTTGTTTGTTTTTTTTATCAATAAATAGAGCATAAAAAATGTGTTCCATATATAGTATGTAAACTATGAAAATATTTTTTTATCTGCAATTCTTGTGATCCAATGTTGTTTTGTGTGAGGTGCAATGTTTAGACAGAAGGTGAGGAGTCGAATTAAAAGTAGGAGCTGCTTGTTTACACAAATGTAAAAAATTAGCTAGTATATGGCTAGGATATTACTTACCAATGATGCATCAAACAGAATGTGGATCTAGTGTATTGTGATGGTGGGGGGGGGGCAAGCCCCACCTGCAGGAACTTTGATGGTGGGGAAGAATGGCAGGTGGGCACACAGTTCAAATGCAGCAACTTTAACTGTTACTCAGCACTCAAGCACAGCAAACTTAACTCCACTGGTCTCCCATAGCGGCGTGCCCCTGCTTACCTCCTGAGATGACGTTGTTTTGACCCATGTGACCGTTGATGCAACAAGTCCCAGATGGCCTCTTGAGCTTATGTAGATTTTTCCCATGTGACCGCTGCAGTCTGTGATTGGCATGCAACAGTCACATTTGGCAAAACTATGTCATCTCAGGAGGCCACCTGGGATGCGTCATGGCAACAGTCACATAGTACAAAACAATGTCAACACAGGAGGCAGGCAGGGATGTGTCGCTACAGGAGACCAGGTGAGTAAGTTTTTTTTAATCTCTTCTCCCCTCTTCCTTTTATTAATCTGTAAAATGGCAACCGGTTGCCGCTATTTTACAGATTTGTGTACCTCAAACCCCAAAAGATTCGGATTTTGCCAAATCCAAAACTTTTTGGGAAATTTGTATCGAATTCAATTAGATTAGAATTAATATGCTCATCTTTAATAAAAAATACATTACTTTCACACAGAAATCTCAAATAACTCTTGCACAATATACCATCACAGTCTACCCATAAGTTGTCACTGTGTATGGCTGGAGAAGGCACCGCAAAGAAAGAGTGATCTGGGGAAGAAGAGTAAGGTAGACAATCAAATATAAAGTACCATAGGGAAAATATATCAGCATAGCTATCTGTAAACACTGAAGTACAAATAATGTCATCATACTTATGGCTACCATCATGTGTCCCTGTAACACATATGTTTTGAAATAGAATGGAGTTACTTTGTTGCACAATAGTGTCACTCAATCATTTCTTTTTCAAAATACTTGCATTATAGGGTACTAAGATGGCAACAAGAAGTATGATTATGTTCTGTGCACTGTGCCAAAATAACACTGCGATCCAGTAACCAATACTGCCTCCATATAGCACTGTGATAATTCAGTATAGAGTACCTAAACTATACTGCCATACTAGAAATTGGTATTTCCATAATATAATCTTATTTAATAAAATAAAGCAAAAAGTGAAAAAGTCTGCTTACGCATTTTAGGCATGCAAAATGTTCTTAGTTATACTATTTTAAACTGTTGAAATACAGCCTATAACCCGCTGATGGAAACCAGAAAAGTAGCAGGGAATTAAAAAGTTAACCTACCTGCTCTTTTGTATTAGGCTACTTTCACACGGCAGAAAGGTTCACATAATTTTGCTTCAGTATTTGTAAGCCAAAACCAGGAGGGGGTCCAAAACATGAATGAGGTACAAATCTTTAGATTATACTTTTTCTCTGTGTTCTACTTCTGGTTTTGGCTTTCAAATACTGTTACAAAATACTGACCAAAATATTGCTGTGTTAAAAGGGTCTTATTGCAACACATCTGTAGCTAACAAAAGAAAGTCTTTTAATAACAATATGTTAGAAATACTAATTAAAGATTCCCACATTGGAAAAGCACTATAAGACAGTAGCACATTGGTCTACTGAAACAATCTTCAGACTGGCAGAATTATTTCATTGGAAGTTCAGATCTCATCACAAATAAACACAAATCTGTCACCCCGCATTATTTTATATCCTTCTCCTCACTACAATATTGACTGCTGTGACACCACATTTTTACTTCCCTCTTCGCAAGGGGAACTCACACTCATTTAGTTAGCAAACTATGACCAGCCCCAACATACTTTCTTCCCAAGTTTATTTAGGGAATCTGTCACCAGGTTTATGCTTCCCTATCTGAGGGCAGCATAAATTAGTAAGAGACACACTGATTATAATGTGTCCATCAAATTTTCTGTTTATCAACTGTAGCATGAGTTAGGCGCAGCAGACTCCCCCATCCCTCCCGCCACCGATTTACAGCTTTCTCCAGCTTATAAGTATTGAGGACTCCTGAGTGTGCGCGGACTATTGTCTCGGATCTCTCTACAGCTGATAAACAGTAATTTTATGAAAACTACTGCAAGAAAACAAGGAACACATTACTTTAATCAGGGTGTCTGTCACTACTTCATGCTACCTTCATGCCTACAATGTTTATGTATCACTATGTTTTTCCATAATAAAGGGAGTCTGGCATAACTTTTAAAATTTTAATTTTTGTTAAGTTTTCACAACAAAGAAATAATGACTCTAATTAGATAGTACACGTTTATGTAAGAAGTTTTCGGAGTTCACGCAGGAAGTCGACTGTACAAAGTATACAAGTGAACATAATGTAATAAAATGCAAGAAAAGGGAAAAAAATTAACAAGAGAAAATGAAAATGTAAAACAACTAAAAGAACATTGCTTATGACTGAGCGTACAATCACCATTAGGGAATGGAATACAACATTCGTGTAGGATGCTACATAAAATGGGGGAACACGTCAGATTCCTTGGACCAGAGGCAGAGGCGGACACAGACGGCAGAGGGGCCCCTGTGCAAAGAATGTGCCTGGGCCCCCCATAACCTAACCACGCCCGGGTGCATATAAAACTATACAAATCTATATTGCACATTTTATTACTAGTTTAAAACCCACGTAACAAACATAAATAATGCAAATAAAGTTACTGTATAATACCCACATACTGTTACTAAATAAAAAACACTATACAAAGACCAATATTACCACCCTACAGTGACCATATAGTGGTAGACGACAGTTATACACAGGAGCTCTGCAGACCATATAAGTGATTACAGCACATTTATATCTGGTGACTCACAGGTGATGTTTCCTCTGATCAGAGTCGTTCACTTTCCCTTTTCTTCTCCATCTGGCCCAGACCACTGTGACAACATATTCCAGCCAAGACTCGTCTCTGCAGAATTTTGACACACAGACATGTTGGTTTCTCGCTTTTCCAGCACCCTCCCCACCTATACCCCATCCTCTAAAGAAATTCGTAATCCACAGTGCCCCAGATGGTAACAATGATCCCTCAGCGCTCCACACAATAAAAGTGCCCCATCAGTAACTGTGCCCCCTTTGTGCCCCCGCAGTAATAATGCCCCCTTTGTGCCCTCTTGTATATAGCGCCACAGCATCCCTTGTAGGTAGCGCCACACAGCCCTCCCCCTTTGTAGATAGTGCGAAACAGCCCCTTCTTGTATATAGTGCCGCCCAGCCCCCCTTGTATATAGTGCCGCACAGTCCCCGTCTCCTTGTATATAGTGCTTCACAGCCACCATCTCCTTGTATATAGTGCCACACAGACCCCGTACCCTTGTATATACTGACACACAGCCCCCCTCCCCTTGTATTTAGTGACACACAGCTTCCCCTCCCCTTGTATATAGTGACACACAGCTCCCTCCTCCCCTTGTATATAGTGCCACACAGCCCCCCTCCCCTTGTATATAGTGCAACACAGCTCCCCCTCCCCTTGTATATAGTGTCACACAGCGCCCCCCTCCCCTCGTATATAGTGTCACAAAGCTCTCTCCCCCCTTGTCTATAGTGGCACACAGCTCCCTCCCCCTTGTATATAGTGTCACACAGCTCCCTCCCCCTGTATATTGTCACACATCCCCCCTCCCCTTGAAGATATTGTCACACAGCTCCCTCCCCCTTGTATATATATTCACACATCTCCCCCTCCCCTTGCATATAGTGCCACACAGCGATATCCCCTACCCTGTTTCATGTAGTGCCAGACAGCTTCTCTCCCTCCCCTTGTATATAGTGCCACCTTGCTCCCCCCTGTATATTGTCTCATAGCCCCCTAAATAGAAAAACAATTCTACTTACCTTGCCCCGTTCCCACAACAGACAGAGCGCTGCATAGACTCCGGGTGGGACGCATGCGCAGACCAGCGTGATGCAGTGACGTCAGCTTGCGCGAGGAGTCTTCCCAGCACCTTGTTTGTCCTGCCAAAGATAAGGGAAACTAGTTTCTAGGGAGGATTTAGTCATGGGATCTATGCCTATATTTAAGATTTGGGATTTAGTTTAATAGGGCACATTACCAAAGCTGCTAATAGTTTTTTTAATTTCCGGTAGTGAGACTAGATTTAGTTATGGCAAGAATTACATTGTCTGCGTAAAGTCCTATAACATGCAAGGAACTGCCTATCGAGATACCATGAATATTGCAATTTGATCTGATATGCTCAGCAAAGGGTTCCATCACAAGAGCAAAATTAATGGGTGACAAGGGGCAACCCTGTCGAATGCCATTAGTGATATTAAATTTGTCAAATAGGAAACCAGGTGTCAATACTCTAGCGGAAGGATTTGAGTAAAGGACAATAAAAGCAGACTTTATCAGCCCATAAAAAAACAAATTTTTCTAACATTTCAGACAGATATCCCCAGTAAACTCTGTTCAACGCCTTCTCCGCATCCAAAGCAAGAAGCAGGGAAGGAGCTCCGAGAGACTTCCGCTGATTGAATAAGGTTGCTGTCGGGGGATTGTCTACCAGACACAAACCCCACTTGATCAGGGTTAATCAGTTTGGGCAAAATATGTACCAATCTCAGCGCTAATATTTTTTATTTTTTTTTGTAAATCATTTATTTCAATAAGATGAATAACAGAAAAAAAATTATATCAATATAAGGTCAAAAGGATACATATTCTCCGATCCCTGACCCTTATTAGAATACTTTGAACCCCCCCTCCTCTCCCATTTTTTGGTCGCACGGAAAAAATAAAAAATAAACATATTGTGGTTTTAATCGAAAAAAGTATATATGTCTTGTTTAGAGATGAGCGAACCGGGACAACCGAACCCGGTTTCGGTCCGAACATCGGGAAAAGTTCGGTTCGCAGCAAATCCGAACTTCACCGGGTTCGGCCGAACCCGTTTTGACCGAACCCGGTCAAAAATATTATACGGCAGCCACTTGTCTCTATCAATCACTGATAGAGAAAAGAGGCTGCTGATTAAAAATAAAATAAAAAGCATTTCATACGTACCCGGTCGTTGTCTTGGTGACGAGTCCCTCTTCTTCCTCCAGTCCGACCTTCTTTTCATACGCGGCAGCCTGTGATTGGCTGCAGAGACTGCGGCAGCCTGTGATTGGCGGCAGCGGTCACATGGGTTGTATCGTCATCCAGGAATGTCGGGCTGGATGTCGAGAGGGACGCGTCACCAAGGCAACGGCCAGGAGACAGGACTGGAGGAAGCAGAAAGTACTCGGTAAGTATGAACGTCTTTTGTTTTTACAGGTTGATGTATATTCTGATCGGAATTCACTGTCCAGGGTGCTGAAACAGTTACTGCCGATCAGTTAACTCTTTCAGCACCCTGGACAGTGACTATTTACTGACGTCGCCTAGCAACGCTGCCGTAATGACTGGTGCACACATGTAGCCACCCGTAATTACGGGGCCTCATGCACACGACCGTAAAAACACCCGTTATTACGTGTCGTAATTACGACCCGAAATAGCGGGCCCATAGACTTCTGTTAGCCACGGGTACCTTCCCGTTTTCTCACGGGAAGGTGCCCGTGCCGTTAAAAAGATAGAACATGTTCTATTTTTTTATTTTACGGGCTGTGCTCCTATACTTTATAATGGGAGCACGGCTCGGAAAAACGACCCGTGGCCGGCCGTGCTCATCTCCTGAAATTCTCTGTGCTGCCTTAAACTCTGTGGACAGGTCAGGATCCTGTTTCTTTTAAATGCTGCTGGGGAACCCGCTCGATCCACTATATAAGGCTGCGCTACAGTGCAGCATTTAAAAGAAACAGGATCCTGACCTGTGCATACTCTGTGCTGCTGTGAACTCTGCTCTTACCATTACGTAGCTCAGTCTGTTACCTCTCCTCCACTCCTGTCCTCAATAACACCTTCACATGATTGGCAAGTCACCACCCCGCACAAGATCCGCACGCTCATCTCCTGAAATACTCTGTGCTGCTGTGAACTCTGCTCTTACCATTACGTGGTGACTTGCCAATCATGTGAAGGTGTTATTGAGGACAGGAGTGGAGGAGAGGTAACAGACTGAGAGCTACGTAATGGTAAGAGCAGAGTTCACAGCAGTACTGAATCTGCACGCTCATCTCCTGAAATACTCTGTGCTGCCTTAAACTCTGTGGACAGGTCAGGATCCTGTTTCTTTTAAATGCTGCACTGTAGCGCAGCCTTATATAGTGGATCGAGCAGGTTCCCCAGCAGCATTTAAAAGAAACAGGATCCTGACCTGTCCACAGAGTTTAAGGCAGCACAGAGTATTTCAGGAGAGGAGCGTGTGATTGGATGCAGAGGCCGCTGCAGCCTGTGATTGGCTGCAGAGGCGGTCACGTGGGATGAAGCGTCATCCCTGGAGGCCGGCCTTCTGACGTCATCCTCACGTGCGTGACCGCCACTACAGCCTGTGATTGGCTGCAGCGGCGACATGGATGAAACGTCATTGCTGGAGGCCGGACAGGAGGAATGTAAGTATGAACGTATTTATTTATTTTTTTAATTACTTTAAAATTGTATTTTCCGCGCGCCGCGCATGTACTGTCAAGGTTGCTGAAAGAGTTAGTGCAGCCCATTAACTCTATCAGCACCCTGGACAGTACCATGCTCGGCGCACGGAAATTACAGGTTCGGTCAGAACTAGTTCGGTCCGAATCAAACTTTTTCGTGAAATTCGGCGAACTAGCCGAACCGAACTTTTCATAAGTTCGCTCATCTCTAGTCTTGTTTATCAAATAAACACTTCATCAGTTTTTCCCATGGTTTCCTCTGGACTCCTTCCCTCTGATAAATATGTAGCCATTCTAATGTAGTAAAAAACTTTAAGAGATTTAGGAACTAATTATAGCCTGGTTTGTGGGGTTTTAACCCCTTCCCGCCGCAACCACTTTTGGACCAAATGACATAGCCTCGTTTTAAAAATCTGATATGTGTTAATATATGTGCTAATAACTTTGGAATGGTTTTACCTATCCAAGCGATTCTGAAATTGTTTTCTCGTGACATATTTAACTTTATGTTAGTGAAAAAATTTGGTCGATAAATGTAATATTTTTTTGTGAAAAACATCAAAAGACAAAATTTGCAAAAATTAGCATTTTTCTAAATTCAGAAGGAATCTGCTTGTAAGACAGATAGTTATACCACACAAAATAGTTAATAGTTAACATTTACCATATGTGTACTTTATGCTGGCATCATTTTTTGAACATCCTTTTATTTTTCTAGGACGTTACAAGGCTTATCAATTTAGCAGCAATTTCTCAAAGTTTCAAAAAAAATTCAAAAGCCTATTATTTTAGGAAATAGTTCAGTTCTGAACTGGCTTTGAGGGCCTTATATATTAGGAACCCCCACAAATCACCCCATTTTAAAAACTGCACCTCTTAAAGTATTGAAAACAGAATTTAGAAAGTGTCTTAACCCATTAGGTGTTTTACAGGAATTAAAGCAGAATGGAAGGGAAATTTGCAAATTTCATGGTTTTTTTTGTTGCAGAAATTCCATTTTAATATTTTTTTTCCTGTAATACTGAAGGTTTTAGCAGAGAAACACAACTGAATATGTGTTGCCTTGATTCTGCAGTTTTTAGAAATATCACACATGTGGCCCTAGTATTCTAATGGACTGAAACAAATGCCCCAGAAGCAAAGGAGCACCTAGTGGATGTTAGGGCCTTTCTTAGATTATATTTCAGGCACCATGTCAGGTTAGAAGAGATCTTGTGGTGCCAAAACAAAAGAAACACCCCAAAAAAGACCATCTGGGGGTGTAGTGAGCATTTTGACCCCACAGGTGTTTCATAGATTTCATTAGAATTGGGAAGTGAAAATGAAAAATGACATTATTTTCCAATAAGATGTAGTTTTACCTCAAAATTGTTAATTTTTTCAACAAATAAATGAAGAAAAGCACCCCAACATTTGTAAAGCAACTTTTCCAGAGTACGGGAATACCAAACATGTGGTCATAAACTGCTGTTTGGGCAAGCGGCAGGACTACAGAAACTACACCCCTCAAGGAATTTTTCAAGTGGTGTAGTGAGCATTTTGACACCACATGTGTTTCATACACTGGGCAGTAAAAAAAGAAAATTGTCATTTTTCTAATGAAAATGTTGCTTTACCCCCCAAATTCTTAATTTTCACAAGGGATTAAAGGAAACCGGAATACGGCAATACCTCATTTGTGGTCATAAACTGCTGTTTGAGGACATGGCAGGGATCAGAAGGTAAAGAGCATCATGCAACATCTAAGGCCTACTATGGTGGCATTTACTGCCCTGTGTCATGAAAACAGGGGCTCTGGGGTATCAAAATATAAGAAACCCCAGAAAAGTGACACAATTTTAGAAAACTAAACCCCTCAAAGAATTAATCTAGCGGGGTAGTGAGAAATTTTAGATTGTAAAGTAACACCTTTCAAGTTATTCATCTAGGGTTATAGTGAGAATTTTTCATTTGTGAAGTGGCAACCCTCTAGGTATTCATCTAGTGGTATAGTGAGAATTTTTAAATTGTGAAGTGACAAACAACCCTCTAGGTATTCATCTAGGGGTATAATAAGAATTGCTTTAATTTTGGTAACTAAGGAGGAAAACCAGCAATGGCGGGAAAGGGAATGGCAGGTCCCACTACCAACCTACATACCATTCCATAAAATCCAGGCCAAAAAAATAAATCAAAGGCCTCAGCAAAAAAAAGATTTGCTGAGACAACAAATCTCATCTGGATTTATTCTTCTCACCCAGATTTGCAACCTAGGTGAGAAAGACACTCCCTCGGGTTCTTGGTATATTGAGAATTTTTAGTTTTGATTTAGGTTGTTTTATACAAATTTTAAATGAGCAAATTTTGAACGGGGCTGGTCAGTAAAAAAATAAATAATTTGTCATGGCCAATATGGGAGACAGAAAAGGTGGATAAAGAATAAATAAATTAAAAATCCAAGGAGGTGTGATATATTTTGAAATTATTTTTATGCACAGGCCGGGCTTTGTGGGACATGTCTCACATTGGTATGTGGTGTCCTTCCAAATGCCTCGCTTGCTGCACACACAGAATTTTTTGGGGGGCTTCTGTTTTTTTTTCAGTGGGGGAGATTTCTGTGGGGAAATGCTTGCCGGGAATTATCCTGCTGACAGAAGAACCAGATGAATTGCCCTTCTCTTGCTGGTCAGCAAATATCAGGGCCTTGATGACCTTTTCCTGAAATTGGAGGAAAGTATCTTCACTGCCAGCATATCTGCAGAGGACAAAGGCGTTGTATAAAGCCATCTGTGTAAGATGCACAGAAAGCTTTTTCTACCATACCTTTGACTTGCGCATGGCGCTGTATGGTTTTATTACCTGATCAGACAGGTCAATACCACCCATATATTTGTTATACTCCTGTACATAAAGTGGTTCAGGGACTTGGGTGGTGGATTCACGTACAGGGACAGGGCTGCAGCTGCTATCATGAATGCTGGTCAGTATAAGGACGTCCCTTTTATCCTTATACTTCAGGAGGAGCAGGTCGTCGCTGCAGACAGCTCTGCTCTCTCCTAATTTTAGTATCTGACAAAGTTTTGGGGAGGCCCTTCTGATTTTTGCGGATTGTTCCACATGCCAAGGTGGATCTGGACGAGAGAACTTTTAGCAGTGGGACACTATTGTAAAAGTTGTCCAGATATAAATTATATCCTTTGCCGAGCAAAGGATGAACAAGATCCCATACAATCTTTCCACTAATTCCTAGGAAGGGGGGGCATTCTGGGGATCTATATGGGAGTCGTTCCACTCATAAACTCTAAAAAAGTGGGTGTAACCGGTAGCACTTTCACATAATTTGTACATTTTTATGCCGTACCGGGCTCTTTTATTGGGTAGATACTGGCTGAAGTGCAGTCTACTCTTGAAGCTTACCAATGACTCGTCCACCGAAATGTTTTGTTGAGGATATAAACTTGGGAAAAACTTTGGGAGTAGTGGGCAATTAATGGTCTTATTTTAAAGAGCCTATCAAAATTTGGGTCCTGAGGGGGGTGGGCAGTGACTATTGTCATTGTAATGCAGAAACTTTAGGATGGTTTCAAATCGCATCCTTGTCATTACTGTGTGGTAAAGGGGGGTGTTGTATAAAATATCAGGGGACCAATAGTCTCTAATACTGGGCTTTTCTACAAGACCAAAACTTAAAAATAAGCTCCATATCTTCCGCAATTGCGCTGCGTTTGTGGGGGTCCAATTTTGGCCTCTCCCATAAAAAGAGTCAGGGTTCTGGGAGATAAACTGATCTGCATAGATGTTGGTCTGCTGGACCATTAAATCTAAAAGGGCATCCGAATTTTTTTTTTTTTTAAATAATCAATAGGGCTAAAACCTGTAGTGTCAATTTGAATGCCTGAGGGGGCTGTAAATTCAGGCACATGAGGGGTATAATTGTCCGCAGCTACCTATGTCAGCTCAGGCAGAGTAGGACCTAAGGCTCTTCTGTGCTGACGGGGGTGCAATCACAGAGTCACTGGATACGGACGAAGATGAGAGCATGAACTGCGCTTCACCTTCACTTGCGCTGTCAGGCTCTTTTGTCTTCTGATCCCGTGCTGCCTGCCTCAACATAGAATAAAAATAAACCTTTTTTGCAAGTGGTGAGTACCGTGCTGTCTATTTTTCTACATGTTGACATTTGCTAAAGTCTTACTTTCATACGCACTGAGCACCGCTGCATAAAGGCTGTCGAACCACAAGTCCCAGTAAGCATAAGCACAGAAATCTGTGACGCTGCAAGCTACAGGTAGTGCCAACCATTACTACCTCTGCATATTGCAAAAATATAGAAGTACACTTGCCCCAAACATTCCATGTATCACTAAATAGCATCGTATTCTTCTGTGCTGCTGGTATGTCAGCAATTCGTGCCAGAACAATTGAGCTCAGAGGAAACGGTAAAAAAAAAGCCTCCTCAAGCTCGCTATCAACCGAATTTGAGCTCTTTCTAATCCACTCAATAGGATATCTCATGATACATTCCCAATTGTATCTTTTCAGGTTTGGAAAGGATATATCCCCCTCCCTGCTTGTAAGCTTGAAGTTTATCTATAGACATTTTATGTCTTTTCCCTCTCCAAATAAATCGAAGAAAAGACGCTTCTAATTATTTTATTGTTTTTTATAATGAAAGGTATCATTTGGAATGTATATAAGATTTTCGGAAGTAGTACCATTTTCACCAGTGACAGTCTTCCAAACAGAGAAAGTGGCAAGTCCCTCCATATTCATAAATATTTTTCAACATTGGGTAATAATGTCTGTATATTGTTCTTGTAGATAAATTCTTTAGTTTGTCCCATCGTAACTCCTAAATATTTTATTTCTTGTTTGGCAATTTTTAATCCCTGTTTCTGAAGTTCCGGATGTTCCCTAATATTTTGTGCTTCATCAAGATGCAATACCTCTGTTTATTCATAGTTAATTTTATACCCTAATAGGCTATATATAGGGCTATATTTACTAAGAATATTCATAACTCTACGAAGGTCTTTATCTACATTATGTAAGAAAGGCAAAAGGTCATCAGCAAACCTTTAACTTCGTAGTTGTTAATGTTAATTCCCTGTATATTATACATGTGTATGATATATCTAGCTATAGGCTCTATACATAAATTAAACAATAAAGGAGATAGTGGACATCCCTGTCTGGTTCCTCTTAATAATTTTAAACTCTGTGTAATAAGCCCTGGAATAGATATATGAGCTGTAGGAGAATGATATATTGCTTGTATCATATTGAAAAAAATTGCCAGTAATACCGGTTTTTATAGGCACCACGTTGAGACAGGGCCAGGCCACTCTATCAAATGCTTTTTCTGCATCGAATGTAATTATTCC
The DNA here is from genome assembly GCF_050947455.1 of Rhinoderma darwinii. Lineage (NCBI taxonomy): Eukaryota > Metazoa > Chordata > Amphibia > Anura > Rhinodermatidae > Rhinoderma > Rhinoderma darwinii. The sequence continues at coordinate 196,592,138 of NC_134687.1, forward strand.
AGCCATTGGATTAGATTGTGGCTTGACTCTGGCCCAATCAAGGACTGGCAATATTTTGGTTACATTTCTCACCCCATTCCTTCCTTTTATAAAGCCATTTTGATGTGGACCTATCAAACTCGATATAACTCACTTTTGCTAACCTAGTTGCCATTAATTTAGTATAGATTTTGATATCGACATTGATGTGGGAAATTGGGCGATAAGATTTTGGATGTGAAGGGTCCTTATCTTTTTTTGGTATCAATTTTATATATGCCACATTCCCCGATTGCAGACCTTTACCATGCTGATACATATAGCTAAAAAGATTTAATAAAGCATCTAAGATCTTAGCATAAATTTTAAGGTCTGTGTTAAAAAGTGAAATTGGCCTAAAATTGGCTGGCGATGTTGGGTCCTTCAAAGGTTTTGGGAGAGTAACTATGGTGGCTGCTAACATTTCAGGAGCAAAGCTATCATCTACAGCAGCTTTGTTAAAGCTGTCTGTCAAATAGGGAGATATAATACTAGAGAAATGCTTAAAGTATAGATTTGTAAATCTGTCCGAAGCTGGTGACTTAAAGGTTTTCAATGTAGTAATCGCTTTCACAACTTATTGGGTAGTAATAGGGGCAGACAGGGTGTCTATGTGAGTGGGGGATAAGGCAGGAAGAAGTGCGCATTGTCCTCTGCAGTTGGTTGATGCACAGTGGAGTCCGCCTGTAAGTTGTAAACTGAACTATAGTAAGCTCGTAATTGATCAGCTATAAGACACGGATCAGCTATTTTGTTCCCTTGTCTATCTATCAAATATGAACACCTATATAAGAAATCACACTTGAACCATTATTAGCGAAAAATAGACAATATTTTATTGAAAAACAAAATCATTAAAAATAAGTACATTGGCAATAACATTACCCATACAAAAAGGATCCCCACATAGGTCGGGTCCCACAGCCTCTATAATAAAGTGCAAATAGTGCATGCACAGACTGGTACATAAGTAATACGATGAATATGGATAGAAACCATCCAAAGCAAAGTGATATTAAAAACCAGACAGCAGAAAGGTACAATTAAGGAGGCATACAGACCAGAACTATGGGGGGATCAACCCCAACACGTGTTTCGCACGTCACTTCTTCCGGGGGCTATACCAAGGAGCACAGATATGTGGGTATATAAAGCACAACCCACCAATGAACGGCTAAAACATACAGCTGGTAACAAACAGCAATTTACCTTTAAAGTCCTACATTATATAATCCCATTGGTAGAGACCTCCCAAGTATCATCCCATGGAAACAAGAGGGTGTGGATCTGTGAGTTTGTTCACAGAACAAAACCCAGGTGCATCTAACCACAATCACACTGACCCGTCCCTCACAAAGGGATAGGCTGGCGAGTGGGAGCACAGTCTGTCACCCGGGAAATACTGATCATAAGCACATTGTCAAAAAGTGCATATTAGCCCATGAGTGCATTGGAACGCAGGCAAGATGGCCACCATCATTAGACGCCCGTCCCACCATAAGGGTGGAGAGAGGGTTGAATGGGAGGGCAGCCAGGATGCCGCGCATGCGCATAAAGTACAAGAAAAAATAGGTAGACATAGAATAAATGTCATGATTAATAGAATATCCGAACATGTCAGAATTCATGTGACGGCTAATGAAAAATGTTTTTCATTTAAATATTTGGGTGTTCATATCGCTAGGAGGGTGGCACACTCCCTTCCACTCAACGTTCACCCTCTTATGGCCATTTTCAGAGAGATATTCAAGGTATGGGCGGCCCTTCCATTGTCGGTCATGGGCCGGATCAATTTGATAAAGATGGTGGTTGTTCCAAAAAGTTTGTATATCCTGCAACATGTCTTTACACCTATCTGGAAATCCTTTTTCAAACAGTTGGACTCATTAATCATTTCCTTTATATGGCGGCGTTCTAGATCTAAACTGGCTATACAAAAATTGCAAAGACCGAAAGAAATGGCTGCTATTGCTCATCCAGATATTTACCTCTACTATTTAGCTGGCCAACTTAAATATTTGGGCTCCTGGACTCAAGCAAGTCGTCCTCCTGGTATTGAGGGCATATTACTGGAATACTCCGCACATGAATCATTATGGCCTGTTTTGTTTAACCACAGAGTTCCTGGGACCTCCTTTTTGCCTATTTGTCGATCGACCAGGGGAGTGTGGAAAGCGGCTATGGGTATCTCAAGTTCATCTGAGACATTCATGCGGAAACTCCACTATGGCACAACGACATCTTGGTGTCCTTACCCACCTATCAGGATGCCGCATACTGGATTACTGCGGGTATACTGGTGCTTGGCAATGTATATGATAACAATGTCTTCTGAATCTTCGAACAAATGCAGGAAAGATTTCACATTCCAAGACAGCATTTCTTCAAATACCTACAATTGCACCATCTACTTGCTACACAGTTCCCGGAACCACGCCAGCCCATATTCTCATATCCTCTCATCGGGGTGGTCAGATGTCAGAGACCTAGGGGTCTGATCTCCACTATCTATGCTTACCTGCTCGAAAAAAAGGCTTCGGCAGCCACGCTGCCAACTACTTCTAAATGGTCCCAACTGATCCCATCACTTACGGAAGAGAATATTGTGGAACTATTGCAATCTCACTTGCATGTGTCGCCGGCGGCAAACAACAAGCTCATCCAGCTATACTATATTCATCAGGCATACCTGACGCCTTTACGATTATTTAAAATGAATTGTATCTCTGAGCCTTCCTGCCATAAATGTTCTTATGCGCCTGCAGACTTTTGGCATATGGTGTGGATGTGCCCTCGCATCAAGTTCTATTGGGCAGAGGTTGTTGGATTCCTTAATTTGATCTTACCTTCTCCTATTGTGGGTTCAACAGAACTTTGTTTGTTTGGAATAATGGAGGAAGAACTGTGGCCATATTATACCAGAATCTTTTTACAAGAGACTTTATTTTTGTCTAGTAAAGGTATCTCAATGCGATGGATGAACAGGCGGCCTCCTAAAGTTACAGTTTGGAAAAACATGGTTAACTCTATTATCTCTTATGAACGTGTCATATTCAAACACAATAATCGCCCTGACAAATTTCATAAAATTTGGGACTTGTGGTGCAGATCTTCAGATACTACTTATTCTTCCAGGGAACTGGGACTGGCGGTGGATGCATTGGTGGAGGATGTGGGACGATAAATGCGGATCAGTTTGGTAGTAGTGGATATCCCGGGCCTCTTGTACAATTGCATATTTGTAAATGTCTTTTGATGTGTATACTCAGATTGTTACTTTCTTTGTCTTTTGTGCCTTGCTTAGGCCCCATGCACACTAACGTAAAAGCGCCTGTAATTACGGGCCGTAATTACGGCACATTTTTACGGGCCCATGGACTTCTATTGGCCACGGTTACCTCCCCGTATGCTTACCCGTGCCATTGAAAAATATAGAACATGTCCTATTTCAGGCCGTAATTACGGCACGGGCAGGCCCATAGAAGTCGATGGGGCTCCCGTAAATACTGTGTTTTCTTATATAGGTGTTCATATTCGTATATCACACGGTTCTTTTGAGTTGCTATATGCATGTATTAGCCCAACTATCTTTGTCTATTAAAGTAAAAGTCAAGTTTTGCAAAAAGTAAAGTCTGCAATTGTAATCTAAGTGCACGTAGCTGTAGTAAGTGAGACAATTGGGGAGCAATTTTATTTTGGGATTATAGGTTTGCAAATCTTTGCTAGCAGATCATTAGTTTCTTTAACTAGTTTTTTCTTCACTTGTGCACAGGCTTGGTTGGGAATGCCACGCATAAACGCCTTATGGGCATTCCACAGCACACGCGGATTGTCTACAGATTGTTAACATCAAAATATGAGATAAGGTTGTTTCGTAATCTGATAGTATTTTCAGGATAAGTAAGGATATGGTCATTTAGTTTCCATTGAGAGGGAGAGGAGCAGGAGAATTGTTCTTGTAATGTGATTAGTATAGGGGCATGCTCCGACCAAGTGATGGCACCAATACTAGAAGCACTTGTCTGCAGGATGCTAGTTTGTTTAGGAGAAAAAAAAATTCTTGAGTAGGAATTGCGGGGAGGAGAGAAAAATTAATAATCTATCTCACTGCCATGCTGGCATCTCCAGATATCATAAAAACTTTTGTTCGCAATGGAAGAGGCTGACATATCAGTCTGACAGCAGTGGAGTCTAGGTCTGGGTCTAGGATGGTGTTAAAATCACCACCAATACCCAGGACTCAGAGGCGTTTACTTACTGCAGTAAGTTTAGATACGATAGAGGATCAGAATCTACAATGTCGTTTGTTCTGGAAATACACATTGAAAAATGTATAGGTAGGGTTATTGAAGTCACAGATTAGTCCAATATATCTACCCTGTGTGTCTTATATAGTTTTGTGGAGCTTGAAGGCAACTGAATTCCATACTGCAATTAATACTCCTTTTTGTTCAGCTGTACTTAAATACATGTATATATGGGGAAAGACCTTATTGCTAAAAGAAGATGTTTTATGCTTATGGAAATTAGTTTCCTGGACAAATAATACATCACAATGTAATAACTTAGCTACCTTTCATAACATGGAGGGCTGTTAAGCCCTCTAACATTTAGTGAGGCGAACTTCAGTACCATTAAAATTTACAGAAATAAAGCAAGTTATTGTTGCCCTAATAGTGATGTTATGATAGCAGGAGATCAAATATGACAAATGAATATCGAAGTACAAGAGCGGAAACCGTTTGAACAATACAGAAAAAAACATTATTAACAAAGGGTCCAGTAAATCTTGGTGCAGAATTCGCACCGTATTCTCCAGGGGGAGAGACAAGGTGAAAATTCCATAGGTAGGCTCTAGGTATAATGTGTTAAGAAAAACAAATCTAACCTGGGACAGCATATTACAGTCTTCAAGTAGTAGGAGCTGACGTAGCCATTGTTTTCCACTTTTCTGAAATAGGATAGCGGGAGACATGTGGAGGCTGTGTGAGATTTTCCAGCGTTTAAGAAGTTTTAGGCCTTCTTCCACAGATGCAGCTACAGCTGAGGAGTCTTGGCGAGAAATTAGTAGTTTGGTTTGAAATCCCCATTTATATTTAAGGCTGTGGTCACGTAATGATCTTGTCACTGAAAGAAAATCTCTGCATGCGTGTAAGGTTGCTGCTGAGGGATCTGTAAATAGAGAAATTGAAGTAAACTGAATTGTAAGAGTATTCATTTTGCGTGCTTCAAACATTATACGCTCTTTTACACGATAGAAATTAGCCCTCGTCAGGGTGTCTCTAGTTGCTTTTTCTGGGGCCGACCTAGGTTTTGGGATTCTGTGAGTGAAATCTATTGTGATATCCAGATATGAGAGGCTCGGTACTATTGCTAGGAACAGGCGCTTTAGAAAGGCAGAGAGGTATGATGGTAGAACATCTTCGGGGATACCCCTTATTTTAATGTTGTTACGCCTGGATCTGTCTTCAAAGTCGGTGGCTTTGGTCTTTAGCCATTTGACTTCTTCATTAAAGGCATTATGTGCATCCACTGGTTCATTATGCTCTAAGGAGAACTCTTCCATTTTCTAGATGGTCAGCGCGGCCACCATTAGCATTGATGTTGGTTTGGAGTTTACGCACTAAGGAGGACAAACTGTTGTTAATACCTATTTGCAGGAGAACTAGTATACCTTTCAAGGTATCCATCGTGATTGGGGCATCCGAGGTGGGAATTTGAGAAATGTCATATTGGGTATTTATATCTGGAGAATGCAACATATCCGGATCGACAGTCGAGCACCTCTTATGTGCTGGGCCTTTACTGGTTGGAGAGGCTCTAACGGATGACTCTGATCAACGTTTATTGTCAGGTTGAAGAAGCTCTTGGGCCATCTGATGAGTAGTAAGTGGATCCTGTGGAGAGCCATGAGATGGAGAATTAGCGTGGTGTTGTGGGGACCCATTTGATATAAGTTTAGCAGTATGTGGAGTGTTGCGGGGACCCATTTGATATGGGTTCAGGAGTATGTGGAGGGTTGTCAGCAGCACTGATTAAATCAGTATGCTTTCTAGGCGCAGTTTTGACACGCCATCTAGTTATAGTGGCCGTGCTGGTTATTGCCGCTGTATACAAAACTTAAATATTAAGTGATATAGTTCACAAATAGAGTTCAAAAGGGTGACCAGAAATCGTACTTGTTGTTTGTTAGAAAAATACACAGGCTATATAGTGCAGCTGAGACTTCAGTATCTAATGATACTAATAAGAGTCTTGTGGCGTATACAATTCTAAGTGGTGATAAGTGGCAAGATATAATGTATGACCTCCTATGTAGTGTTAACTGTCTGAAGGTTGAATCATCCTGTAGTGGTGACTGGAGAGATCGAAGATCCAGGCAGTTGCAAGCCCCTGGCTGGGGCTGACCATGAGGTAGAGACGATAGGCCGTAGTCTCCTTCTGCTCCTTCAGGAGAAAATGGCCGCCGGCAAGTTACGATCTCTTGGGCCTTCTCCGGGCTTCACACCGGAGGGCATCTCTGCTCTGCAACAATGCCGTCGGGCAGAATCGAACAACAACGACCTAGATGAGCCATTTAGTGAAACTTGTGGGCTGCGTCCTCCTCACACTCCTGCCCTTTTCAGAGAAGAGCGTGAACGCTGCTTGCAGGGTGCCATCAATGGTGCCGCTCCTTGATGGTTTGTGCAGGGCCAGGAGCCCGAATTTAACTATGACGGTAGAGTCTAGGCAGGTCAGCAAGGGCTGAAGGTAACGTCCAGGCTGTCCACGACAGTTAATTCAGCTGTGAGCCACTTCTAGAGCATAAAGCTTGGAGGAGCACGCAAATCAAGCCGCCATTCACCTCAGCAGCTAGACTCGTCTGGCATAACTTTTTGCCCCCCACATCACTAACACTACTAGATAGAGAAAGAGGAGACAAGTTTCATCATACCTATGTCGGTGATCATGCTGCAAGCCACACTTGGAAAATTAACTTTTAGTCCTCGTGTCATATGGTAATAAATATGAAGTGTCCTCCTTCTCCATTGTAACCTCCTCAAGACAGGAGGGGTTTGGGAGGTGTTACAGCAAAAAATCCAGACACTTCACATTCGGCACATGAGTTGTAAAAGTTAATTTCCTTAGTTATTCTTGCAGCATGTTCGCTGACATAGGTATGATTACGTTTGTCTCCTCTATCCGTATCTAGTGGTTTTAGTGATGTGGGGGTGCCAAAAGTCGTGAAAGACCTACTCACGACAGAATAGGGGGAATTTAATAACGGCTTTATGCCGTTTTGGGGCTTTAAAAAAGGTCCCAAATTATGGTGCACGCCATAATTTTAGCTGTTTTCCTTCTTTACGCTCTCTTGACACTTTCCAAAAGTGGGTGGGGTTTAGCTGGAGGGGTGTGGTTTTCCACTGACCGACAGCTTTAATATAATTTACGCCAGAAATTTGCATAAAATATTAGGCATAGATTTTATTTTCTGGTGCACTCTTATTAAATTTTCCGCATTGTGCTCCAGTGAAGTTCAGTTTAATACTGCTGTATTAAACGCCAATCTTAATAAATTTCTACCAATTAGTTAATTGTGCTTTGGAACAAAAAACATGAAAGACTTCTGAATTCAGTATTTCTACCACCTGAAGGCACCTTAAAATATTTCAATTAAATGAAGAATACTTTGTCGAATACTGCAGGTTACCACAAAAATGGCAGCAGTAATAGAAGTAGAATGACTAGAAAAAATACTAGGCATTAGACCAGACCAAATCCAGGAGCACCAGAATGCAGTGTCAGCAGTGGCGAATCCTCATATGGGCGGTTCGGGCGGCCACCCGGGGCCGAAGGCTCCCAGGGGTCCCATGGCCGCCTGAACCACACATAACCTCAATAAACTATGCAGGGCTGCTGCCGGCCACTTTTCTAGCGGTAATCGGTCTCACCTGCTGATGAAGAGGTGGGGGGTGCAGGGGGAGTCATTTGCAGGGACGAACTAGGCCTGGGAACTGGGGGCGGGAGGCACAGAACATCACCCGTACAAAGCAGACTGTCAGACATAGTGATGGACAGTTGCTAGAGTCACTCTCCCTGACAGTCTGCTCCTCTGTGCTGCTGTGCACTGCCCCCCTTTATACACCTCCAGTACCTGCTTGATAACGGCAAGACTGCAACTAGAGGGTGAAGGACCTGTGATGATATCTCAGTCCCATGATAGAGGTCCTGTGCATATAGTGTGTGTATATAGTTTGTGTGTGTGTGTGTTTATATAGTGTGTATAGTGTATATAGTGTGTGTGTATAGTGTATATAGTGTGTGTATAGTGCATATAGTGTGTGTATAGTACATATAGTGTGTGTGTATAGTGCATATAGTGTGTGTGCATAGTGCATATAGTGTGTCTGTGTGTGTATAGTGTATAGTGTGTGTATAGTGCATATAGTGTGTGTATAGTGCATATAGTGTGTGTATAGTTCATATAGTGTGTGTGTGTGTGTGTGTGTGTGTGTGTATAGTGTGTGTGTGTGTGTGTGTGTGTGTAGTACACATAGTGAGTGTGTATAGTGCATATAGTGTGTGTATAGTGTATATAGTGTGTATGTGTGTGTGTGTGTGTGTGTGTGTGTATAGTGTATATAGTGTGTGTGTGTGTATAGTGTGTGTATATATAGTATAAGTCTATATAGCGTGTATAGTGTATATATAGTGTAAGTCTATATAGTGTGTGATATGTTTATAGTCTATATAGTGTGTGTGTATAGTGTATATTGTGTAAGTCTATATTGTCAAGAGGATGTGTCCTACACTGTGTGATACTGTCAGCAATGGTTGGAGACTGTCAGTATGTAGGGACATAGCCCTTTGACAAGGGGAATCGTAACACTCATTTGTCAATGCTCGCACCAAAAGGGGGTGTTCACCATAGACACGGCAGAGCGGCGCTGGTGGAGAGGGGGCCCAAGCTTGGGCAACAGCCCAGGGCCTATAGTCTACTTAATCTGCCACTGAGTGTCTGAGGATCAAGCAGGGACATGATTTTAATGCGTCAAGGTTTAGAGCGTAGGCAAGGTTAGATTTTCATAAAGGCATCAGCGACCTGCGCCTACCTAAGGGTGTCTGCTTCATTTCACAATATTAAACAATCTATTCAGGACTGCCTGTCAAATAGTTCTACATCAGTCAGAAATTACAGACACCGATTGGATATCATTAGGATTTAGAAGGGCACTGGTTAATATGGTAATCTGACTTCAAGAGAGTATGAAGGGAATTTATTAAGATGACTTAAAAGGAAACAAGCTGGAGTAAGATAACACAAATTTATTAAGAGGCGCAACGTCCGTGCGCCACTGAGGGAAATTTACACAAGACAGGAGCCGGCGTAGATTTCTGTAATAATTTGCACCAGCTTCTGGTGTAAATTATAGTAAATGTGTCAGACTTATAGTTATGCCCCTGGCATTGTCTATTTTTTAACTGAAGTCAGAGGCTCATGGCATGAGATGTGTGGTTACATTTTCGGGAAAAAATAGGACCCTACCTTTATCATATTTATATCATTATGACAAAACGGACACAGAACCCGTCTTTCAGTATGTATAGTAGGTTTATTAGTGACCGTAGATGAAGTGTCCTAAACATATTAAATTGTTTACATTTCTAAGCAATTTTCCTGAGGGTCCAATAGCAGATTATAAACTAAATCATACGTAAAAAGCAGCTCAACCCAGGCATTGAATCCTTTGCGTCTAAGGAAACACTGGTCAGAACAGAGACCAGCGACAGTGGATATCAATAATATGTTATTTTTTATTTGATATCACAAGATTAAATTCCAAATAGGGTAACTCAACATAGTGCAAAAGCCCGCTTATGCGTTATCAGGCACACAGAACGCAGCATAGCATCGTAGCCTGTTAAAAACAGCCTGACCTGCTGATATAAAGCAAGGTAATGCAATGAAATTAAACGCCTTGAATAAGTGTGACTATGCACACTAAAACAAAAGCATAACACAGCTTTGTAATACATATAATGTCAAAGCACATGCAATACATTGTCTATATATTACCAGTAATTGTTAAGCCGCATCATTAAACATATATTAAATCATGAAATAAGTCCACAGTATTAACAACAAAATATTTATAGCAAACAAGTCAAACATTGTACATGAATTATGACTTATTACTCAAAGAATAGATTCATGAAAAAGGCTAATATAAAATGGAATTTGTAACCGCCCCCCTCCTCAAAATACGCAATTCAGAATAATAAGTAAAAAAAAATTCTAGCAATTTTTTTTCAGGAGGAGAGGAAAAATGTAAACTTCTAAACTCATTTTCTGCATTTTATACAGTAGATCAACCCCTCTTTGTAAATATAAAGAACACTGTACTACCATGGTTTTTATCATATTCTCTGACCACTATTACAGTGTCTTACAAAATGCTTCATTACAGATGGCATATGACCAGGTGTACTCTTCCTTATTCTATTTTGGTTTTTGAATTGTACTATCCACTGATGCCTTTAGATATGAATCAATGTTAATGGTGGGCCGATATAATGGAGCTTGTGAACTCTACGATGACGATGTGTGGTATGGACCAATTTTTTCATGGTTCACTTTTTTCCATAAATCAAATTGTGTGAAATATATTATTTATAGACTGTGGTTTTTTTTTTTGTACACATCGTTTATTTTAGTTCTTGTTCAAAATGTCATTTTAAAAAATTGGAACAATAGTTCTGTCCAAGTTTTCTTGGCTGGTGCAAGGAATCCCTTGTCTCCCTGTCCTGCTATTAACTGCAGAGGTCATGGCCTGTATTGGCACTTACTGTAATTTCCAGCCTACATCTTGACGAATGCACTGACATACTTTTGTCATCAGTACTCCCCAAAATGTGATGTTTGAGTGAGAAAAGGTAAGTAACTAGTGAACGGTGTGGCTCAAACTATTTCTGAGGGAATTACTCCTGTGAGCATTGTATGGCACTATTTCTATCGGCATTGTATGGCAATATTCCTATATGCATTATTAGTATGGCACTATTCATATTGGGCATGGGGTGAAAGTATTACTATGAGCCCTGTATGGCAATTATATTATATGCACTGTACAATATTTATTGAGGAACTCCACAAATACTTCATAAACATAAAGCGGGGAATTGCTATGAAAGTTGCAACGTTTGGAAACGTTATAGGATATTGACTCTAAGGGTATGTTCACACGCCCTATATACGGATGTAATTCAGGCGTTTTATGCCTCGAATTACGCCCGAAAAACGGCTCCAAACCGGCTGCAAACATCTGCCCATTGTATTCAATGGGTCTTACGGTGTTCTGTGCAGACAGGCTTTTTTTTACGGGCAGCTGTCAAAAGACAGCGCATAAAAAGACGCCCGCCTCAAAGAAGTGCATGTCACTTCTTGGGACGTAATTGGAGCCGTTTTTCATTGACTCCAATGAAAACCAGCTCCAATTATGTCCATAAAAGACGCCGCGAAAAACGCATGCACTTTTCAAAACGTCTGAAATTCAGGAGCTGTTTTTGCCTGAAACCAGCTCTGTAATTTCAGACGTAATTGGCATTGCCATGTGAACATACCCTTACAAGCAAAAATCTTTTTTTGGAGATGCTATTAAAACATATAGCCAGTGAAAAATAGACAGTGCAGTACTTCTGAGAAGCTTCCTCTTTTAAAGTTAAACTGATTGTTCTGCAGACCCCTTCTTCCTAAATCACTAACAGGGAGTTATTATCATTGTCATACATAGTCAACATAGTAGAGCTGCATACTCGGTCAATGTTTCTGCAAGCCTACAAGTCTACTTACTAACATTACTCATGTCCCTCCTCTTTCCTTCCCTATCCCCTGTTACTAAACTCCTGTGGTCACACGCATCTCCAGCGTCAGACTGGGGTTCCTTGGACCCACCATAGGAAATTATTCCACCCTCCATTTTTTTAGAACCTGTGTACATGTGTTTTTTTTTATTTCACTGTACTCTATGTTGTTTTAATTGCACATGCAGGATATATCACCATATTAATAAGTAAAACGAAAAATAGGTTATTTGAGAATTAACTCATAAGAAATAGACCCTAGTGGCAAGAGATTTGCCTTTAAATAGGAGCCTCCTTCAAAGATTCCGTAGATTCCAAAGCATGTTGCAATATTTTGTCCAGCAAAATAATGAAAAATCAACAAAACCCATTAAAATCAATAGGTTCTGTCGGGCACTGTTGGTGTCCATCATGCAACAGATCTGAAGCTTCCGTACAGAACGCAGATATGATCTAAACCCGGCATATCCCTAAGGCCGGATTTACATGAGCGTGTGCGTTTTGCGCACGCAAAAAATGCGGCGTTTTGCGAGCGCAAAAGGTACTTAACAGCTCCATGTGTCAGCCCCGTATAATGCGTGGCTGCGTGATTTTCGCGCAGCCGCCATCACTATGGCACTCTGTTTGTATGTTTGTAAACAGAAAAGCACGTGGTGCTTTTCTGTTTTCAATCATAGTTTTGACTGCTGTTGCGCGAATCACGCGCGTCACGTGGGAGTGCTTCCGTGTGCTGCGCGTGATTTTCACGCACCCATTGACCTCAATGGGTGCGTGATGTGCAAACAATGCACAAATATAGGACATGTCGTGAGTTTTACGCAGCGGACACACGCTGCGTGAAACTCACGGACAGTCTGCATGGCCCAATAGACTAACATAGGTCCGTGCGAGGCGCGTGAAAACCATGCGCGTTGCACGGACGTATATCACGTTCGTCTAAATAAGCCCTAAATGTGTGGTGCAAGGTGTTCAACAAACACGTAAAAAAAACATATACCTAAGACAGATGCCACTAACGGATGCCACCTGCCAATCATCTGTAGCCCATACACTCCGATGTTAAAATAAAACATATATGTTTAACATATGGGATTGCTTACTGGATGGTTGTGATGGATGGCTTTCAGAGATGCCATTCATTGGCTGTAAGTCGCCCATAGACTCTTATGTTTTAAAAATTGTATACTTTTTTTACAGAATGGTGTGAGATTGGTCCAGGAATGGTGCGAGGTATCATGACAAATTAAAATGTAAGGGTAAACACATCTGTATGCTTTTATATTACCAAGAGAGATGTGGAAATTATGTTGATTCAATGTGAATTAAAGGCTATGTAAACCTCCGAAAGCGGTAAATAAGTATAAAAAGTATAAGTATGAAAAGGTAAATTATTGCGTTTTGTGCAACTTTATACTTCAATTTTATTAAAAATAATTTTACATTTTTGCGATACAGCTGCTTTGTATTCTGTATACGTAGCAGCTGTATCGTGCGTAAAGGCCTGAATCCGTCAGGTACGTGGGACTGACAGGTTCAGTGTCAGCGGGTCCTGCGTGTCTCTGACAAGCAGGATCCGCCTGTAATCGATCACATCTAAGTTATGAACTTAGAAGTGATGATTAACAGGGGGATCCTCCGTGTCACTGAGCCCGTCAGTCCCGCTGACCTGACGGATACAGGTTTCAGCACTAGATACAGCTGCTCTGTATACAGGCTTGTGATATCAGTTCATTCTCCGAAAAAAAATATTTTGCATCGCTCAACCATTTTTCTGTAATGATCTCTTCTGTGAGAAAACCTGCCACCCCTACTCTCAAAGAATGTAAAAATAACAAAATCACTGTCACAAAATGTGTCAAAGACGTTAAGTTCAAAAATATATTATTAATATTTCACTGCCTGACTGAACGATTAAAAACAACATTTATTATGGTAATTCTAACTCTAAAACGGGCTTTCTGGCCAAATACTGTACCTAAACAGGCTTAAGCAGTTAGGATAAGGAAGGAGGTTCAAGGTGTCAATGTATAGTATGCACACAATTCACATACACACCAAGTCTCACTTATTAATAGTATATGTATATACACGCACCATGTCTCACTTATTTATAGCATATGTATATATTTTCCAGTTAGAGGGACCTAGATTTTATATATCTGTAATTTCCCTGGTGCACGTGCGGCCAATTAACCAGTGTCGTATACACGCCGGTGAAACATACGAGCATGAAGACGGTGCTCACTGGCTGATAGGTGTTTAAATGTGTGTGTGACCCCTGATGATGCACTTTATAACATAGTGGGCGCTGAAACGCGTAGGGACTTGAGTATTTATGGCAGAGGATTAGGAACATATACTATAAATAAGTGAGACTTGGTGTGTATGTGAATTGTGTGCATACTATACATTGACACCTTGAACCTACTCCTTATCCTACCTGCTTAAAGAGGCTCTGTCACCACATTATAAGTTTCTTATCTTGTACATAATGTGATTGGCGCTGTAATGTAGATTGCAGCAGTGGTTTTTATTTAGAAAAACAATCTATTTTCACCAAGTTATGACCTATTTTAGCTTTATGCTAATGACTTTCTTAATAGACAACTGGGCGTGTTTTTACTTTTTGACCAAGTGGGCATTATTGTGTGAAATATATTTTATTTTGCTACGGTAGCAAAGTAAATTTTACTTTCAAAAACTGAAAAACTAATAAGTGCTGATTCTAAAAAAAGACAATAATTGTAACTAACCTGCAATAAATAAACCTGTTCACTGCATGTGGGAGTTAAGAACACACCTTTATTTAGACATTTAGAACAAGATGAAATTGTTCTAAAGTAATTTTGTATGATTACAAAATAATGACATATTACAGTGCATACAATTGTCACTCAGAACACTAAATTCTGGAGCTTGCAGAAAATCTAAGTTTAATTACATTGCAGCTTTTTCTCTAAACAATTTAAGGTGGATTACTTGAGAAAAATCTGTTAAAGAACATAGTTTGCTCTTTTTTCTATAATACTTGTCAAAAATATCAGCTTTATAATACATAATGAAAACTGTTCTCCTTCAGATGATCTTGCCAACACAACTGCTGTGTCCGTGAGATCACAATGATGTAACTGTACTGAATAGTGTGCAAAAGGGTTAATTATGTATACTATATGTAAGTGTGACAAGAGTACTAAGAAAATATGTAAAAAGTGCCATCAAAGTGAGAATGTATAATTAAGTATTCATGATGCCACACAGCAAAATTTGGAATGGGGCCCGACGGAAACCAGAATGTAATAAGTGTATTATTATTTTGTTTTCTAGTCTGTTGCATGTTTATTATCCTAATGCACAGCCATAATGATATCACAGCATAGAGAATGCACACAGTGATGTCTAAGCACAGGGATAATACATTCACTAAAGTTACAGCACATGAATCATGCAAACCAAGATGTCACAGTAAAGGAAATGCCTATAGCCATGTCACAGTACAGGAAAAAAAAACCTGTTATATCCAAGCACAGGAATAATGCTCATAATAAGATCAATGTTCAGAGATAGTGCTCATAGTAATGTGATAGCTTAGAAATACTGCAAAGAGAAATGGTAAAGTATAGACATTTGATAAGAAAATGTTACAAGAACAATGTCCTCTGTCCTCTCTTTGATCTCCCAATGATCTGTATTAAAGGTTCCCTGTTCCCCCTTCATTGTCCATAGTAATCCCAAACTGCACCTCAGCTCTAAGTGGGGGTGGGCCCCTTTACTTGCGGGGACTCATAGTATCTGCTAAACCTGCTCTCTTGGTAGTTATGCCCTTTAATGTATTCAAGTAAACGAGATGCTGATTAAAAAACAAATATCAACATTGAGTCCATACTCTTTTGCAACAAACAAAATTATCGTTGTCAGTTAAAAAAAAAAAATTCTTGGTTATTTTTAGAAGTCCACCGGCAGGAGTGGTGTAGTTGTATTGTCTGCAGATTTTCTGTATACTGAGATTTCAAGCACCACTTTCAACAGGTTGTACTAAATATTTCTAGAGTTTAAAATTAAGAGTAATGTACAATTCGTATACTCAGGGCAGTAGCTTGAAGTTTCTGGGCTCCAATGAATAATCTGTACCAGGGCTTCCCACAACCATTACCCACCATTTATAAAACTGTTGACAGACGGGTCTTAAGGCACTATGAGGCACCAGGACCTGCACCATCTGCACCACGATAGCTACATCACTGAGAGTAATGAAGAAATGATGACAGGTAGACAATCTTGAGCTGAGCTTGCTGCTCACGGAGCATGCAGTTAGTGGGTTACAACTGGAGGGTGAAGACATGGGTCAGCAGGATCAGGTAAGTAGCTGGGTTAATGTAGTTAGGGGCAGTAGAAAGGGGTCAAAGAAAAGGAAGGCCGATCCGGTTTCTGACATTCCAGGCAAAATTGCCAAGTTGGGTGATGATGCGAGGGTGTCAGTCTCAGAAATGGCAGCCCTAGTGGATACTGATCTCCCTAACAGCCGGGAGAACAGCCCAGCTAGTAGTGGGCGGGATGGTAATGCAGGTAAGCCAAGACAATTGATAGTCGTAGGGGATTCTATAATCAGGAAGATGGATAGAATAATTTGTCGCCAAGACCACCTCAACCGAATGGTTTGCTGTCTCCCTGGTGCCAGGGTTCGGCATGTGGTGGAACGAGTGGACAAATTGCTGGGAGGGGCTGGTGATGATCCAGCTGTCGTGGTCCATGTCGGTACCAACGACAGAATAAATGGTAGGTGGAGGAGCCTTAAGAATAATTTTAAAGAACTAGGCTACAAGCTGAAGGGAAGGACCTCCAAAGTAGTATTCTCAGGAATACTGCCTGTGCCATGCGCATCACAGGAAAGACAGCGGGACCTCAGGGAGTTAAATGCATGGCTGAAGTCTTGGTGTAGAGGAGAAGGATTTGGGTTCCTAGAGCACTGGGCTGACTTTTCATTGGGGTACAAACTGTATTCTGCAGATGATTTGCACCTAAATGGAAGGGGGTCCGCTGTGCTGGGGGAGAGAATTCTAGCTGGGGTGGCGGAGTATTTAAACTAGGGCTGAGGAGGGAGGTCAATGTAGAAAAAAAAGGGGTAGCCAGGTTAGAGAGGGGTCAGACTATATTGGTGGGGGGAGAAACAGAATGTGGGGAGAGGACTAGACAACAAGATAAGGAGATCCTTTCGTTACAAAACATCAGTGTAAATAAAAAGGCCCGATTCATGTCAAATCACATTTCTGATAATAAAAGTGAAAAACTGACAGGCAAGTTAAAGTGTATGTTCACAAATGCCAGAAGTCTAGCAAGCAAAATGGGGGAGCTGGAGGCCTTGGTACTGGAAGAAAATATAGATATAGTTGGTGTTGCTGAAACATGGCTGGACTCTTCACATGACTGGGCTGTAAATCTACAGGGTTTTACACTTTTTCGGAAAGACAGGACAAATAGGAAAGGTGGTGGTGTATGTCTGTATGTGAGAAATGATATGAAGGCGAGTGTGAAAGAGACAATAGTGGGTGAAGACTGTGAGGAGGTTGAAACCTTGTGGGTGAAACTAGAAAGGGAGGTAAACACTGAAAAAATTACTTTTGTTGTAATCTATAGACCCCCCAATATAACTGAGGAGATGGATGTTCAGCTATATAAACAGATGGAGCGGGCTGCACAGGCGGGTACTGTAGTGATAATGGGAGATTTTAATTTCCGGGATATTAATTGGTGTCATGGTTCAGCTTCAACTGCAAAGGGGAGACATTTCCTCAACCTGTTGCAGGAAAATTTTATGGGCCAGTTTGTGGAAGACCCGACTAGAGGTGAAGCTCTGTTGGATCTGGTCATTTCTAATAATGCAGATCTTGTTGGGAATGTCAATGTTCGTGAAAACCTCGGTAACAGTGATCATAATATAGTTACATTTTACCTATACTGTAAAAAACAAACGCAGGCTGGGAGGGCAAAAACATTTAATTTTAAGAAAGCCAATTTTCCCAGGATGAGGGCGGCAATTCAGGATATAGACTGGGAAGAACTAATGTCAAATAATGGGACAAATGATAAATGGGAGATTTTCAAATCTACTTTGGGTAATTATAGTGCAAAATTTATTCCTATAGGTAACAAGTATAAACGACTCAAATTAAACACCACATGGCTTACACCTTCTGTGAATGGGGCAATACATGACAAAAAAAGGGCATTTAAAAAATACAAATCTGAGGGTACAGCTGTAGCCTTTGTAAAATATAAAGAGCTTAATAAAATCTATAAAAATGTAATAAAATTAGCAAAAATACAAAATGAAAGGCAGGTGGCCAAGGATAGTAAAACAAATCCCAAAAAATTCTTCAAGTATATAAATGCTAAAAGTCCAAGGTCTGAACATGTAGGACCCCTAGATAATGGTAATGGGGAGTTGATCACAGGGGATCAAGAGAAGGCAGAGTTACTAAATGGGTTCTTTAGCTCTGTATATACAACTGAAGAAAGAGCAGCTGATGTAGCCGGTGCCAGTGCTGTTAATATATCAGTTGATATACTGAATTGGATGAATGTAGAGATGGTCCAAGCT
The DNA here is from genome assembly GCF_050947455.1 of Rhinoderma darwinii. Lineage (NCBI taxonomy): Eukaryota > Metazoa > Chordata > Amphibia > Anura > Rhinodermatidae > Rhinoderma > Rhinoderma darwinii. Next base: position 196,610,592 of record NC_134687.1, read on the forward strand.
AAATTAAATAAAATAAATGTGCACAAGGCCCCGGGACCAGATGGGTTACACCCTAGAATTCTTAAAGAGCTTAGTTCAGTTATTTCTGTCCCCCTTTTCATAATATTCAGAGAATCTTTAGTGACTGGTATAGTGCCAAGGGACTGGCGCAGCGCAAATGTGGTGCCTATTTTCAAAAAGGGCTCTAGGTCTTCCCCAGGTAATTATAGACCAGTAAGCTTAACATCCATCGTGGGGAAAATGTTTGAGGGGATATTGAGGGACTATATACAGGATTATGTGACAATAAATAGCATTATAAGTGACAGCCAGCACGGTTTTACTAAGGACAGAAGTTGTCAAACTAACCTAATCTGTTTTTATGAAGAGGTGAGCAGAAGTCTAGACAGAGGGGCCGCTGTGGATTTAGTGTTTTTGGACTTTGCAAAGGCATTTGACACTGTCCCCCATGGACTCCTAATGGGTAAATTAAGGACTATAGGTTTAGAAAATATAGTTTGTAATTGGATTGAGAATTGGCTCAAGGACCGTATCCAGAGAGTTGTGGTCAATGATTCCTTCTCTGAATGGTCACCGGTTATAAGTGGTGTACCCCAGGGTTCAGTGCTGGGACCACTATTATTCAACTTATTTATTAATGATATAGAGGATGGGATTAATAGCACTATTTCTATTTTTGCAGATGACACCAAGCTATGTAATATAGTTCAGTCTATGGAAGATGTTCATGAATTGCAAGCAGATTTAAACAAACTAAGTGTTTGGGCGTCCACTTGGCAGATGAAGTTTAATGTAGATAAATGTAAAGTTATGCATCTGGGTACCAACAACCTGCAAGCATCATATGTCCTAGGGGGAGCTACACTGGCGGATTCACTTGTTGAGAAGGATCTGGGTGTACTTGTAAATCATAAACTCAATAACAGCATGCAGTGTCAATCAGCTGCTTCAAAGGCCAGCAAGATACTGTCGTGTATTAAAAGAGGCATGGACTCGCGGGACAGGGATGTAATATTACCACTTTACAAAGCATTAGTGAGGCCTCATCTAGAATATGCAGTTCAGTTCTGGGCTCCAGTTCATAGAAAGTATGCCCTGGAGTTGGAAAAAATACAAAGAAGAGCAACGAAGCTAATTAGGGGCATGGAGAATTTAAGTTATGAGGAAAGATTGAAAGAATTAAACCTATTTAGCCTTGAAAAAAGACGACTAAGGGGGGACATGATTAACTTATATAAATATATTAATGGCACATACAAAAAATATGGTGAAATCCTGTTCCTTGTAAAACCCCCTCAAAAAACAAGGGGGCACTCCCTCCGTCTGGAGAAAAAAAGGTTCAACCTGCAGAGGCGACAAGGCTTCTTTACAGTGAGAACTGTGAATCTATGGAATAACCTACCGCAGGAGCTGGTCACAGCAGGGACAGTAGATGGCTTTAAAAAAGGGTTAGATAATTTCCTAGAACAAAAAAATATTAGCTCCTATGTGTAGAAATTTTTCCTTCCCTTTTCCCTTCCCTTGGTTGAACTTGATGGACATGTGTCTTTTTTCAGCCGTACTAACTATGTAACTATGTAACTATGTAATCAATGTATTGATATAAATTTATCGAGAGGGCATGGATCTAAAATAATTAACCCCTTAACGACTGGCGTTTAGCCTTTTTACAACGGCCGTTTGGGGTAGTTCTTCTGAAGCGCCGCCCTTTTCAAGGTGGCACTTCAGAATATCTTTTCCCGCATGCGGGGCGCTCCTGAAGCCCGAGCTGTTGCTAACAGCCTTGGGCTTCAGGGCAACGATCAGAGACCATTAGCAGTGGTCTCAGATAATATTTAACTCCTCTCTCATCCCACTGGCATCGCGGGGTGCCGATGGTTTCTTGACAAAGGCCCCCAGGTCTGAGTGATTCCCTGTTAGGCCATTCCAGAGGCATGTCCTAACAGATGCCTGCCTAGTTTTACACTGACAGACAATAATACACTGCAATACTTCTGTAAATAAATAAATAAAGTTTGAAATAAATAAATAAAAGTCCCAAATAAAAAATAAAAAAAACAACATTTTTTCCCCTTTATTAGGAAAAAAAGTAAAAAGTTGCTCATATTTGGTCCATAACGAACCCAACTATAAAATTATTACATTATTTAACCCGCACGGTGAACACCATAAAAAATAAAATAAAAAACAATGCCAGAATTGCTGTTTTCCGTTCACCCTACCTTAAAAAAAATATTTGATAAAAAGTGATCAAAAAGTCGCATGTACTCCAAAATGGTACCAATAAAAACGACAAGTCGTCCCGCAAAAAAAAAAACCCATTATACAGCTGCATCGGTCGAAAAACAAAAAAGTTATGGCTCTTAATATATGGTGACACTAAAACAAATATTTTTATTTTTTTTTAAGTGTTTTTACTGTGTAAAAGTAGTAAAACTTACAAAATCTATATAAATTTGGTATCACCGCAATTCTAACGACCCACTGAATAAAATTATTATGTTATCTATGCCACGCGGTCAACGCCGTAAAATTAATATGCTAAAAAGCATTGCAAAATGTCAGTTTTTTTTCCAGTACCCCACTAAAAAAGTTAATAAAAAATGTTGACGCAAGAATAAAAAAGTTATAGCTCTTTGAATAGGACGATGGAAAAACTGAAAAAATTGCTTGGTCATTAAGGTTTAAAATTCGGTATTAAGGGGTTAAAAACTTAAGAGGAGCAAAAGCTGAAGGCAAGAAATAATGATGGTAAACAGGAATTAAGAAACCGTAGGAGGATTCCTCCAGCTCACCGATCTGTATATCCAGATTTGGACTACGCACGGATCCACATGGCGGCACAAGGTACAAACACAGCAGGAATTGAAGAATTGGATCCAGCGCTGTATCATTAAAAGGAAATAGTATTCCAACTTTATTTCAAACAAAATTAAAATCCAATGGAAGTAAGGGTGAATACCTCAGCAGTAATACTATTTCCCTTTAATGATACAGCGCTAGATCCAATTCTTCTGTTCCAGCTCGGTAAACAAGAATAGCAGAAAATGCCAGAGGCTAGATTGAGGCTATGCTACAGAATGAAATCTACACTAACAAGATATGGCTATAAATATAAAATACAAAGGGTTAAGTACAAATAATAAAACTATAAACGAACCAAAAAGAACTTATAAAACCAAATATTTATTTACCTAGCATTATTGACATGGCCACAACAACATAGTTTTCAATGAGAAAACAGCCAAAATTATTGGTTTACTGGACAAAACATTATTCAGTCTTTTATTAGTACTGCCAGGGCCAGGATGAAGTGTAGGAAGGCAGGAAGACTATCTATCTATCTATCTATCTATCTATCTATCTATCTATCTATCTATCTATCTATCTATCATCTATCTATCTATCTATCTATCTATCTATCTATCTATCTATCTATCTATCCAGGTACATAGCTAAAAGCTCATGGGCCCTTGTGCAAAAGTTCAGCTTGGGCCCCCCTAATTAAGGCCCGTGACCACTGCAGACATAAGGTCCTTTAACACAAGGCAATTATCGGGCAAACGAGCATTCAGCCCTGTGTAAACAGGCAACGATCCACCGATGAAAGAGCAAATGTTCATTCATCGGCTGATTGTATTGTTTTAAATGCCTTAAATATTATCATTGTCAGCAGCGCATCTCCCTGTGTAAACAGGGAGACACACTCAATGGCGGATCATCATTAAGGTGGTTCGGGCGGCCGCCCGGGGCCCAAGGCTGCCAGCGGGCCCATGGCCACCCGACCCATATCATTTATGGGCCGGCCAGTACGGGCCCCCTCATGCCCGGTGGCGTCGCTACCACTGGAGGGGGCCCTGGTGCTAGCGACCGCCACATTCACTTGTATCTGCATCCTCAGGACATAGATACAAATGAATGCTATAGGCTGCAAGCCAAGATATCCCTGCAGTCTATAAGGCACTTGGAAGACTCCCTGCGCAGGCCAGCATGATGATGTAACTGCATTACGCTGGTCTGCGTATGTATCCCGCCCGGAGGCTCACATCCCTCTTTTGAATCGTGGTCTTTCCTTTGTACCGACTATGAGCGGTAATGAATTTCAAGTCTATAAAGACATCCAACTTTTTGTACATAAGATTATACTGCGCCTTTATCATTCTCAGGGAACTGACCACAATTCAAATGAGATAGCACAGGAACAACTTCATGATTTTCTGAATAATCTCACTCCCCATGAAGAAGAGGCATTAAGTGTCCTTGAGGAATTAAATTCCGAATGTGTGATCCCTGTTGTCTTTGAATTCATCATCCCAGAATTTACGAGGTTAAAACCCACTTGTCTCACTATGCCACCAACTTCCTCTAATAGATATGTGAGAGCCTTCATAGAGGGAGTTAATCGTGATCTGGGTTGTGTCTATTGAACAGACCCCATGAAACATAACCTTCCATATGACTAATTATTGGCTCTAAAAGAGTTATGTGACCTAAAAGGAATTGTAATCAAACCCAGTGACAAGGGTGGAAATGTAGTACTCCTCAATGAGGATTATTACACTGGTGAGATATTGAGGCAATTGGGTTCCCCAAGTTACAGACGAGTGACTGATAACCCTCTACCCGAGATTATGAAAAAATTGAATCGTAAACTACAATTTGCTTTTGAGGAAGGTTTAATAACCAATAACCAAAATTGAATTTCATTATCTAAAGGTTAGGGAGCAAGGAATGCAACAATATATGTATTTCCTAAGGTTCACAAGGATAGACATCACACGGACATCCTTTTATATCCAGGATAGATGGACCCACCGATAAGTTGGGCAGATTTGTGGACCAGAAACTGAAGACCTTTGTAAAAATTCTACTTTCATTCATCTTAGACACTGGGGATGTGCTGACTAAGCTACATAACTTAAACATCCCTTCCAATTACATACTGGTGGGATTGGATGTTTAATCCCTTTACACTTTAATCACTCATTGGGCTGGCTAGAAAGTCATTGAATATTATCCTGACACATATCGATCTGAATTCTCTCACCAAAATGAATTCATTGTGGAGATGTTAGAATTCGTATTGACTCATAGGTTTGCTTTAGTTTTGACAACAAATACAATTTACAGGTAGAGGGTACTGCTACGGGGTCATCATGTGCTCCTTCTTATGCATGCCTTCTCCTGGGATACTGGGAATTGGCGACTGTCTATCCTTGTGAACTATTACAAAAATGTGTTTCATGGTGGCTTTGATTCATCGATGATGTTTTTATGGTGTGGACTGAAACAAGTGAAGATCTAAAAGAATTTGTCGAATTACTTAACATCAACAATTGTAATATCCATCTTACATATACAGCAGTAGATAGATACAGATCAGCAGCACAAGACAATATTTTCAAGCGGGTGCACGCCTCCTAGGTCACAGTCCAAGAGTGACCCCTCAATTGGACAACAAGAAATTGAGACAGCACTACCAAATATTCAAAACGAAGATCCTTTTATTCCACGTGTGTGCAACGTTTCAGCTTGATGTGAGCTTTTCTCAAGCATAACAGTGTGACACTCAAAGCACATATATATGCAGTACAAAATCACAAAACCAATTACATACATATAATAAAATCGTGAAGAAATGATACAACAAATATATATAATATTATATCAGTAGGATCCCTTATAGATATGGCGATACATGCATAGGGAAATGTATATAAAACATTGCATGTGTTTAATGTAAATAGCGTGTTTACTGTAATAAGGCCAATCAATCAGATCGGCTACATGTGTATAGTAACATGTGAACAGTGTCAAAGACAGGTGTGTGTTATAAAATTTAAGTTAAAAACATCTTACCCTCGCTGGATCGGCTGATGGCATTTTACACTCTCTACTATGCAGATCTAGACGTTATGTAATCCCATCACCTGTTGGTGTGAGTCGTCGTACAACGCGTCATTTCGCGCATGCGCATGGCCCACTCGTAGCGATAATCGCCATTTTGGAAGAGGGCCGTTCACCCTTTTCATGTTTCATAAACATTTTGTTGAAAAAAACCATGGGGAGAATGACTTTAAATTATATATCGTAGATCATGTACCCCGCCATAGACGTGGCGGTGATAGGATCTCAAAATTGAAACGGTTGGAGCTAGAGTGGATCTTTAAATTAGACACCCTATACCCTAGAGGTCTTAATATGGATTTCAAGATCTTCCCAAGTCTCTCTGTATAGTCCAGAGTCACACTTTGATATGAACATCTGCCCGTGGGTTCATCTTCATCCCTGCACTCCTCCTCCTCCTTCGTGGTGAGGAAATCAATAATAGTTTGACCATTTTGTATTATGAGTATATTTTAAATAAAATTGACAATATTTTGGTCTAGATATACCATTAATATTTTGAAAAATATTTAATATATTTTCTTTTCCTTTTTTTCAGATATTGTTCTCAAGTTTTGCCTCAAGGATCGGTTGAAGCTATATATATACACTGCTCCTATGTTCTATTATATGTACCTTATTTCAAAAACTTTTTCATATGTTATATTTGTCCATGACTTATCTCTAAATTAATACCATCCTGTTGGTTTTGCATTTATGTACTATGAATTCATATTCATTCTAAATATCCTAAAATCCCTATCTCTATATTTGATAGAGAATATGGGGAGTTATGATTTATTATTTTCATAGGGCCATAATATTTATTTTTAGTCTCCTCCTAAGTTACAGAGGTGCTCTATACATTATGTATTGCTGTTCATATAGCTAATTATATTTATATATATATATATATACACATGCAATCTTGTGAGAGGATAATATGGACTTGTAACGTATGATGTGGTATTGCCCCTTTCCAAAATGGCGCCGAGTATCGTCAGTGAGTTTCGCGCATGCGCGAACTGATGATATGCTTTGTGACTCATATCCGAAATTGAGAGGATCTGACGCCATTTACATGAAACATGAAAAGGGTGAACGGCCCTCTTCCAAAATGGCGATTATCGCTACGAGTGGGCCATGCGCATGCGCAAAATGACGCGTTGTGTGACGACTCACACCAACAGGTGATGGGATTACATAACGTCTAGATCTGCGTAGTAGAGAGTGTAAAATGCCATCAGCCGATCCAGCGAGGTTAAGATGTTTTTAACTTAAATTTTATAACACACACCTGTCTTTGACACTGTTCACATGTTAATATACACATGTAGCCGATCTGATTGATTGGCCTTATTACAGTAAACACGCTATTTACATTAAACACATGCAATGTTTTATATATATTTCCCTATGTATGTATCGCCATATCTATAAGGGATCCTACTGATATAATATTATATATATTTGTTGTATCATTTCTTCACGATTTTATTATATGTATGTAATTGGTTTTGTGATTTTGTACTGCATATATATGTGCTTTGAGTGTCACACTGTTATGCTTGAGAAAGGCTCACATCGAGCTGAAACGTTGCACAGACGTGGAATAAAAGGATCTTCGTTTTGAATATTTGGTAGTGCTGTCTCAATTTCTTGTTACATATACAGCAAGTGACCACGAGATTAGCTCTCTTGGCCTTATGATAAAGACAAATGATGGAAGTATAGAAACGAATACATTCAGAAAACCAAGAGCGGGTAACACTGTTGTTGGCACAAAGCCACCACCCGAAACCCCTTATATGGGGTATTTTGGTGGGTCAATTCCTGCGATAGCGCAGAAATTGTTCCAACCTCAGTGACTTTAAGAAGCTCAAGATCTAATGACACATTTTAGACAGAGGGGGTATTCAGGAAAATGCATTAAACGTGGATATAACAAGGCGTTACACACTGATAGGGAGTCTCTCTTATACAATCATGGACAAGAAAGAACAAATATGAATAATCCAAGATCCCTGTCATGAGTTGTTGAAAAACAAAATAAAGTTAGATTAATTTCTAGGTTTGGACAACATTGGGAAACAATCAGGGAAATCCTGGAGAAAAACTGTCCATATCTAACATTATGTGAAAAAATGAAAGACATGATTGGGGACCACCCAAGCTTGATCTCTAAAAGTGCCCCGAATCTTTGAGATCTTCTTGTAAGATCTGAATTTAGAAGAGCTGAAAGTAGTAGCTGGCCCACCCATAATCCAAAAGGGATGTTTAAACGCGGCACATGCTCACAGTGTATATTTGTTAGGAAATCTGGCGCGTTCTTTGAGTTCACCAATTGTCAAAAATTTTGTATAAGATGCTTTCTAAACTGCCGTTCCTCGTTGGTTGTTTATTTGATTTTTTGCCCCTGCAATAAATTTTATGTGGGGAAAACTATCAGAGAATTTCAGCTTCGAATAGCTGAACACATCAGAGACATAAAATATGGGGATGAAAGGAGTCCCCTAGCAGTGCATTTTAACCCGTTAGTGACCGCCACATAGTGTTTTTATGGCGGCCAATAACGGGCTTTATTCCGATGCATAGGCCTTTTTACGGCGCTGCATCGGAATAAATAAACAGAGCAGGGAGCCGTTAAATCTCCCTGCTCTCAGCTGCCAGAGGTAGCTGAGGGCTTAGGGCATCCCTGCTCGAACGGGTGAGATCAATATCAGTATCGATCTCACCCGTTTAACCCTTCAGATGTGGCGCTCAATAGCGAGCGCCGCATCTGAGTGGTTTTGGAGAGAGGGAGGGAGCTCCCTCTCTCTCCCACTGACACCCGGCGATAAGATCGCCGATTGTCTTTGTCTGCGATGGCAGCCGGGGGCCTAATAAAGGCCCCCAGGTCTGCCTGTAGTGTATGCCTGCTAGGTCATGCCAGTGGCATGTCCTAGCAGATGCCTGTCCGTTTTACACGGAGAGGCATAATACACTGCAATACAGAAGTATTGCATTGTATTATAAATGTGATTGTAGGATCGCATAGTGAAGTCCCCTAGTGGGGCTAGTAAAAAAGTTAATAAAAAAAGTTTCATAAAAAGTGAAAAAAAAAAAAAATGAAAAACACACTTTTTCCCCTTACAAAATTTGCAGGGACATTGTATGATGTATATTACATGATCCGATCTACATGTTAGATGATGTCTGATTTTATGTATAGTACCTTTAATAGGATGAGTAAAAACCTCCCCCCTGACTATATTTTTACAATTGTTACACCCTAAACAGGGAAAACAATGGCTAATTATATCTATATATATATGCATGCGCGAACTGATGAAACACACTGTGACTCATATCCGAAATCGAGAGGATCTGACGCCATCTATATGGAACACGAAAGGGTGAATAGCCCTCTTCTAAAATGGCGATTTACGCTATGAGTGGGCTATGCGCATGCGCGATATGACGCGTTGTGCGATGACTCACACCAACAGGTGATAGGATTACATAACGTTTAGATCTGCGTAGTAGAGAGTGTAAAATGCCATCAGCCGATCCAGTGAGGGTAAGATGTTTTTAACTTGAATTTTATAATATTCACCTGTCTTTCGACATTGTTCACATGTTACCACACACATGTAGCCCATCCGATTGATTGGCCTTATTATAATAAACACACTATTTATATTAAACACATTCAATGTTTCACATATATTTCCATATATATGTATTGTCATATCTATAGGGGATTCTATTGATATAATGTTATGCATATTTGATGTATCATTTTCTCACGATTTTATAATGTATATGTAATTGGCTTTGTGATTTTGTACTACATATATATGTGTTTTGAGTGTCACACTGTTATGCTTGAGAAAGGCTCGTACTGAGCTGAAACGTTGCACACACGTGGAATAAAAGGATCTTTAGTTTTGAATATTTTGGAGTGCTGTCTCAATTTCTTCCTATTCTGACTGAGGGGTCACTCTTGGACTGTGACCTAGGAGACGTGCACCCACTTGAGAGAAATTATCGTCCTGTGCTGCTGATTTGTTTCTATCTATGTTTGCATGTATGTTTATATATATGTGCATGTACGTAATTATGTTTGCATGTATTTATGTTTGCATGTACACTATCGATCAAAAGTTTAGGGTCACTTAGAAATGTCCTTATTTTTGAAAGAAAAGCACAGTTTTTTTCAATCAAGATAACATTAAATTAATCAGAAATGCACTCTATACCTTGCTAATGTGGTAAATGACTATTCTAGCTGCAAACGTCTGGTTTTTAATGCAATATCTACATAGGTGTATAGAGGCCCATTTCCAGCAACCATCACTCCAGTGTTCTAATGGTACATTGTGTTTGCTAACTGTGTTAGAAAGCTAATGGATGATTAGAAAACACTTGAAAAGCCTTGTGCAATTATGTTAGCACCGCTGTAAACAGTTTTGCTGTTTAGAGGAGCTATAAAACTGACCTTCCTTTGAGCTAGTTGAGAATCTGGAGCATTACATTTGTGGGTTCGATTAAACTCTCCAAATGGCTAGAAAAAAGAGAGCTGTCATGTGAAACTCGACAGTCTATTCTTGTTATTAGAAATGAAGGCTATTCCATGCGAGAAATTGCCAAGAAACTGAAGATTTCCTACAAGGGTGTACTACTCCCTTCAGAGGACAGCACAAACAGGCTCTAACCAGAGTAGAAAGAGAAGTGGGAGGCCCCGCTGCACAACTGAGCAACAAGACAAGTACATTAGAGTCTCTAGTTTGAGAAATAGATGCCTCACAGGTTCTCAACTGGCAGCTTCATTAAATAATAGGCGACTCCGGGATGCTGGCCTTCAGGACAGAGTGGCAAAGAAAAAGCCATATCTGAGACTGGCTAATAAAAAAGGAAAAGATTAATATGGGCAAAAGCACACAGACATCGGACAGAGGAAGATTGGAAAAAAGTGTTATGGACAGACGAATTGAAGTTTGTGGTGTTTGGATCACATAGAAGAACATTTGTGAGATGCAGAACAATTTGAAAAGATGCTGGAAGAGTGCCTGATGCCATCTGTCAAGCACGGTCTAGGTAATGTGATGGTCTGGGGTTGCTTTGGTGCTGGTAACGTGGGAGATATGTACAAGGTAAAAGGGATTTTGAATAAGGAAGGCTATCACTCCATTTTGCAACGCCATACCATGCACTGTGGACAGCGCTTGATTGGAGCCAATTTCATCCTACAACAGGACAATGACCCAAAGCACACCTCCAAATTATGCAAGAACTATTTAGGGAAGAAGCAGGCAGCTTGTATTCTATCTGTAATGGAGTGGCCAGCGCAGTCACCAGATCTCAACCCCATAGAGCTGTTGTGGGAGCAGCTTGACCGTATGGTACGTAAGAAGTGCCCATCAAGCCAATCCAACTTGTGGGAGAGGCATCTGGAAGCATGGGGTGAAATTTCTGCCGATTACCTCAGCAAATTAACAGCTAGAATGCCAAAGGTCTGCAATGCTGTAATTGCTGCAAATGGAGCATTCTTTGACGAAAGCAAAGTTTGAAGGAGAAAATTATTATTTCAAATAAAAATCATTATTTCTAACCTTGTCAATGTCTTGACTATATTTTCTAGTCATTTTGCAACTCATTTGATAAATATAAGTGTGAGTTTTCATGGAAAACACAAAATTGTCTGGGTGACCCCAAACTTTTGAACGGTAGTGTATATTTGTGCATGCTTGTATATATGTATGTATGTATCTTTGCATGTTTGTATGTATGTATGTTTTCATGTGTGTGTATGCATGTATGTATGTATGTATGTATGATAGTTTGCATGTATGTATGTATATATGTGTGTATATTTGCATGTATGTATATTTGCATGTATATATGTGCATGCTTGTATATATGTATGTATGTATGTTTGTATATATGTATGTATGTTTGCATGTATGTTTGTTTGTATATATGTCTGTATGGCCATGTATGATACCGTCTGCTGGCGCCCTGTATCTAAGTTAACTTCGCGGCAGGCATCTATACATGGTATAACAGTCAGTATCACACATTAAACTGAATCTAAGCCTACGACATGTTTTATTTCATTTTTTTTTATTTATTTTTTTACAGGTTTGGTGTTTGGACTACGTCGGTTTCGAGGACTACTTAGATGACGTTTTTTTTTTCTACAATAAAATGGTTAATGAGGGTTGTGTTGGGGGTGCTTTATTTCAATAAAATATTTTATCTATATCTTTGTCTTTTCTTTTCAAATTTTATTACTACCACTTTAGTAATGGCCGCTGTCTGAGTGACAACATCCATTACTAAGGCGAGGCTTAGTGTTAGCCAGTGCAGAGGCTAACACTAACCACCATTATTACCCCAGTACCCACCACCACCAGGGGTGCCGGGAAGAGCCAGGTACAATCCAGTACCCGACCATCTGTTGTGATTTATCATAACCATCCACATACAACACAGTGTTATTAGCCTGGGAATGGACAAAACCAGTGGCAAGTCACCACCCCGCACAAGATACGGACGCTCATCTCCTGAAATGCTCTGTGCTGCTGTGAACTCTGCTCTTACCATTACGTGGTGACTTGCCAATCATGTGAAGGTGTTATTGAGGACAGGAGTGGAGGAGAGGTACAACTGAGCTACGTAATGGTAAGAGCAGAGTTCACAGCAGCACTGAATCTGCTCGCTCATCTCCTGAAATACTCTGTGCTGCCTTAAACTCTATGGACAGGTCCGGTTTCTTTTAAATGCTGCACTGTAGCGCAGCCTTATATAGTGGATCGAGCGGGTTCCCCAGCAGTATTTAAAAGAAACAGGATCGTGACCTGTCCACAGAGTTTAAGGCAGCACAGAGTATTTAAGGAGAGCCGGTCGTTTTTCCGAGCCGTGCTCCCATTATAAAATATATTACCCGTAATGACGGGTGGCTACATGTGTGCACCCGTCATTACGGCAGCGTTGCTAGGCGACGTCAGTAAATAGTCACTGTCCAGGGTGCTGAAAGAGTTAACTGATCGGCAGTAACTGTTTCAGCACCCTGGACAGTGACTACCGATCACAATATAGAGTAACCTGTAAAAAAAAAAGACGTTCATACTTACCGAGAACATTCTGCTTCCTCCAGTCCAGTCTCCTGGCCGTTGCCTTGGTGACGCGTCCCTCTCGACATCCAGCCCGACCTTCCTTGATGACGATACAGCCCATGTGACAGCTGCAGCCAATCACAGGCTGCAGAGGCCTCTGCAGCCAATCACAGGCTGCCGCGTCAGAAAAGAAGGTCGGACTGGAGGAAGAAGAGGGACTCGTCACCAAGACAACGACCGGGTACGTATGAAATGCTTTTTATTTTATTTTTAATCAGCAGCCTCTTTTCTCTATCAGTGATTGATAGAGATAAGTGGCTGCCGATTTGTATAATATTTTTGACCGGGTACGATCAAAACGAGTTCGGCCGAACCCGGTGAAGTTCGGATTCGCTGCGAACCGAACTTTTCCGGATGTTGCGATCCAAGTCCCGAGACCCAGCCCGCGCGACTGTATCCAGTGAGTGGCCCAGCTCGCATCTCTTTTCTTATTTTTGTTTAATTTATAATAATTAAAAAAATGTCCCCTCTCTCCCTGTTGCCCTTGCTGGAAACAAGTTAAAATTATATTGAATTGAACAATATTGTAACCACTTACCTTAATCAATTTGGAGTAACTAGGGTTAAAAAAGGCTGTACAGAATTGATCTGTACTATTGACCCTTGGTCCTTGATATAGATGACCAATGTCTATGCCGTTATAAATGCTCTGAGGAAGTCACGTGAGTCACACGCCGGGAATCCATGGTCTTTTCCGTAGGCATTTGACACACATGCACACATGCTTTGCATGCAACTTGGATGTATCGGCTCTTTTTCTGGGTAACTATTAGGGTATGTTCACACCCTAAAGTAAAAACAGCACCAGAACAAAGCTCAGTACATAAATACAGCACCAGAACAAAGCTCAATATATATATATATATATATATATATATATATATATATATAAAAAATTATATGTGTATACATATATATATATATATATATATACATACATACAGTACCAGTACCGTACATACTCAGTACATAATTACAACACCAGCACAAATACAGCTCAATTAAGTGCAACCCTTGCTGTATAGGTTTGCACTAAATTGTATACAGCTCCCAGCATGGCCCGAACAATTGTAAGTATATGCTGCAGGGGCGGACATACCGCATGTGCAGCCGGTGCAGCTGCACAAGGGCCCCGCGTGGGAAGGGGGCCCGTTCAGTGGCGTAACTACCACAGTAGCAGCCGTAGCAGCTGCTACGGGGCCCGCGGCATGGGGGGGCCCGTGTCGCCCTGACAGGCACATTACATTTTATGTACCAGGCCTGGCGGCACGGGCCCCCTCATGCCTAGTAGCATCACAACACTAGGCATGAGGGGAGGGAGGGGGCGGGGGCCCGGTGATAGCCGCCACACTGCACTACCAATCGGGAGGGAGGGGGCGGGTGCCCGGGCCCGGTGATAGCCGCTACACTGCACTGCCAATCTGGCACAGATGAATAGGACAGGACGGCGATGCTGGTGGTAGGAGGAGCGCTCAGGCAGGGGAGAGGACAGGGGGCGGTGCGACGTAAGACTTCGGGCGGCTGGACAGTACAGTCAGGACTGCCGGAGAACTCATAGGATGAGCGGAGGACAGACACAGGACGAGTGGAGGACGTGCAGACTGCAGAGGACAGGTAGATGAAGTTAAAAAGTTCATGTCAGAAGGGAGAAGTTTTTATGTAGAAAAATCTGCCTCATAATTCCTTCCGGAATTTTGAGGCATATTTTGACCTGCCGGTAGAACACTTCCCGCGTTTTTCATTGCGTTTTTTTGTGGCGTTTTTCGGCCATCGGGCCGTGGGCAGGGAAACGCAGCAAAAAACGCATTTTCTGCCTGCCATTGTTGTCAATGGGAAGTCAGAGACAGAAACGCCCGAAGAAAGGGCATTGCGCTTCTTTTTCCCGCATGCGGTTTTTACTGCTCGCAGGAAAAATTTCATGGATTTCAATGGGAGGCACTTTCTGACGTTTTTCGCGAAAAAAACCTCAGTGTGAACTCCCCCTAACACAGGGGCGTAACTACTGCTATAGCAGCCGTAGCGGCTGCTACGGGGCCGCGGCATGAGGGGGCCCGCGTCACCTGCCGGCACGGGCCCCCACCTTGGCCGGAATCTCCGCTAGCTGCCGCTATGGCTGCTACAGCGCGATGCCACGGAACACTACGGCAGAGCAGGGAGTATCTCCCCGCTCTGCCATTAAACATAAGACATGTATCCCCTATCCACAGGATAGGGGATACGTGTGTGATCGCTGGCATTGATAGGGAGAACGGGGGACCGAAAGTCCCCTGAAGTTCTCCATCACAAACCTCGGACTTCCGGGGTCTGTGTCGGCAGCTCCGTAGAAATGAATGGAGCGCCGGTCACACTTGAGCTGCGCAGACACCGGAAGTCAGAGGTGAGTGATGGAGAACTTCGGGGGACTTTCGGTCCCCCGCTCTCCCTATCAATGCCAGCGATCACACATGTATCCCCTATCCTGTGGATAGGGGATACATGTCTTTTGTCTTTTCACACTGTAGGTCGCATTTTTTTGAGTGATTGGGGGTGTATGGCGTTCCCTACAGGGGGGGGGCTGTATAGCGTTCCCTACAGGGGGGGGCTGTAAGGCGTTCCCTACAGGGGGGGCTGTATAGCGTTCCCTACAGGGGGGGCTGTATAGCGTTCCCTACAGGGGGGTCTGTATGGCGTTCCCTAAAGGGGGGTCTGTATGGCGTTCCCTACAGGGGGGGGCTGTATGACTTTCCCTACAGACCCCCCCTGTAGGGAACGCCATACAGAACCCCTGTAGATAACGCCATACAGACCCCACTGTAGATAACGCCATAAAGTCCCCCCTGTAGATAACACCATACAGCCCCCTGTAGATAACGCCATACAGCCCCCCTGTAGATAACGCCATACAGCCCCCTCTGTAGATAGCGCCATACAGTCCCCCCTGTAGATAGCGCCATACAGTCCCCCCTGTAGATAGCGCCATACAGTCCCCCCTGTAGATAGCGCCATACAGTCCCCCCTGTAGATAGCGCCATACAGTCCCCCCTGTAGATAGCGCCATACAGACCCCCCTGTAGATAGCGCCATACAGACCCCTCTGTAGATAGCGCCATACAGTCCCCCCTGTAGATAACGCCATACAGCCCCCTCTGTTGATAGCGCCATACAGTCCCCCCTGTAGATAACGCCATACAGCCCCCTCTGTAGATATCTTGAGATTCAGTCCTGCTTGATAGGTAACAGTGCAGTAAGCTAAGCATGATAAGATCATCTAAATTATTGCATCTCAGTTGCATGAGTGCTTTGTGTTATATTCAATGATTCAATTTAACCTAAGTCTCTAAATGTGGGCAAAGAAAATAAAAAAACTATACTCACCTCCTCCCTCGCCTCCGTTCACCCGCCGCAGCCCCCATCCTCCTGTCTCGGTCTGTGTTACAAGTGTACAAGGCTGCACTGGTGACGCGCTGCCGATGGCACGTGACCGCTGCTGCCAATAACTCCTCATTGGTGTGCTGCTGAGGACAGTAGTTCCACAGCAAATCGCTGTTGAGGGCATTGATTGGCTGCAGCGGTCATGTGCCATCGACCGCGCGTCACCACAGCAGCTTTGTAAACACAGAAAGGGATAGGGGCTGCGGAGGGGGAACGGAGGCGCCGGAGGAGGTGAGTATAGGTTTTTCATTTTCTTTGCCCACATTTAGGGACTTAGTTTAGATAAGAATTTAACCCGGAAAAAAATGTGTTACTTGTGTTCTAAACTGGTAATAAAATGTACAATATAAATCTTCCTTCATAATTTTTATTAGTAAGGTTTATTTTTATATGCATATATATGTTTAGGTAACTTTGTCGGTATTGGGGGGGGGGCGGGGGGGCCCTGGCACATTATCTGCACAGGGGCCTTTTGCAGTCTGTGTCCGCCACTGATATGCTGGGAGATGTTGTTTCACAAAAAAAAAAAAATCATACCACCCATTAACTGGCTGAAGATCATACAGTGACTACAGTACAGATTAGAGGCAGAATAAACATTTACATTAGGTGACTCTCAGGTGACGTCAGATTCTAGTTATTTTTCTCTTTTCTTCTTCGTCCGGTACAAACCTCTATGACGACTTCTCCAGGCCACAGCCCATATTACATAGTTACTGTAATGACGGGGTAGGGAGACAGACAGGTGAGCCCTAATCTACCCGCCACTCAGTCACTGCCTACTTGCACGGCCCGTCCTAGGCAACGGCGTACAACTGGGCGACGGTCCCTACGCTCAATGTGTGTACGACAGACAAACAGACAAGGGTACACAGAAGCTAAGGGAAATGGGGCAGTTGCCAACGACAAAACCGTGAGCAACAGGAGTAGTGAACTAGCCGAGTCAAGCTAGGAGTGTACGAGGTACCAAACGCAGAGCAGGAGCGTAGTCAGTAAAGCCAGGGTCAAAATGAAGCAAGGTCAATAATAATAGCAGGAGCAGCAGAGCCAGGAAACAGGAAAGAATCACAGACAAAGACAAGCAGGAAATGAAGGTATAAATAGGCCGAGGGCGGGAGCTAGAACCGTCTGGCCAGACTGTGATAGGTTCTCCCACTCCTGAGCCTACCAGCCTGAGTGGTAGCAGATCGAGTCACTCTATCAGACCTAGGAGCAGGTGCAGACTGATTAACCACGGGCATCGACACAGAAGCTGTGTCTGGCAGATCCTTTACAGTTACATAGTTAGTACGGTTGAAAAAAACTCATGCCCATCAAGTTCAACCAAGGGATGGGAAAAGGGAAGGGAAACATTTCTACACATTGACATAGGAGCTGATATTTTTTCGTTCTACATAATTATCTAAGCCTTTTTTAAATCCATCTACTTTAGGTACTGTGACCAGCTCCTGCGGTAGGCTATTCCATAGCTTTATTGTTCTCACAGTAAAGAAGGCTTCTCGCCAATTGAACCTTTTTTTCTCCAGACGGAGGGAGTGCCCCCTTGTTTATTAAGGGGGTTTTACATGGAACAGGATTTCACAATATTTTTTGTATGTGCCATTCATATATTTATATAGGTTAATCATGTCTCCCCTTAGTCGTCTCTTTTCAAGGGTACATTTCTGCAGTTTAACGCTCAGATGTCTTCAGCTTCTCACTTTTCAAACATTTCTGCACCTATAAACAAAGATAAAGTTCTCATTGTGCCAGTCACTGGGCCCTTAAATATAACAGCGACATACACTGTGTCCCATGCACACACCGTGCCCCCTGTAGATAGTGCCCTACATAGATCCCCAAGTATATAGTGCCCCACATACAGCCCCCTGTAAATAGTGCTCCACATAAAGCCAACCCCTGTAGATAGTGCTCCACATATAGCTCCCCGTATAGATAGTGCGCCACCTATAGCCCACCCCTGTATAACGTGTCCAACATATAGCCCACCCCTTTAGATAGTGCCCTACATATATTTCCCCCAATAAATAGTGCTTCACATATAGCCCACCCCTGATTATAGTGCCTCACATATAGCTCCCCCTATAGTGCTCCATATATAGCCAACTCCTGTATATAGCCCCTGTAATGACGGGGGTGGGGAGACAGACAAGTGAGCCCTAATCTACCCACCACTCAGTCCCTGCCTACTTGCAACGACCCGCCCTAGGCGACGGGGTACAACTGGGCGACGGTCCCTACGCTCAATAAGTGCACGACAGACAAGCAGACAAGGGTACACAGAGCTAGGGGGAGAAAGAGTCAAACCAGGAGTGTACGAGGTACCAAACGCAGAGCAGGAGAGTAGTCAGCAAGCCGGGGTCAATATGAAGCAAGGACAATGGTACAAGAAGCTGTAGCAGGGCCAGGAAACCAAACGAGAAGAATCACAAGCAAAGGAGGAACAGGAAAGGCAGGTATAAATAGACAGAGGGCGGGAGCTAGCTCCATCTGGCCAGGCTGTGATAGGTTCTCCCACTCCTAAGCCTGCCACCCTGAGTGGTGGAAGATGGAGTCAGTCTCACAGACATAGAAGCAGGTGCAGACTGATTATCTATGGGCGTTAACTCCGAAGCTGTGCCTGGCAGATCCTTTACAGTACCCCCCTTTTATAAGGGGCCACCGGACCCTTTCTAAGTGGACCTGGTTTATTGGGGAAACGAAGGTGAAACCTCCTGACCAATATCCCAGCGTGAACATCCCGAGCGGGTACCCAAGTCCTCTCCTTAGGCCCGTATCCTCTCCAATGGACCAGGTACTGGAGGGAGCCTTGGACCATCCTGCTGTCCACAAACTTGGCCACCTCGAATTCTGCCCCCTCAGGGGTGAGAACAGGGACCGGAGGTTTCCTCGAGGGAGCCAACGACGGGGAGCAGCGTTTAAGGAGGGAGGCATGGAACACGTCGTGTGCTCGAAAAGATGGGGGCAACTCCAGTCGGAAGGAGACAGGATTGAGGACTTCAATGACCTTGTACGGCCCTATAAACCGGGGAGCAAACTTCTTGGACGGGACCTTAAAGAGGCTCTGTCACCAGATTTTGCAACCCCTATATGCTATTGCAGCAGATAGGCACTGCAATGTAGATTACAGTAACGTTTTTATTTTTTTAAAACGAGCATTTTTGGCCAGATATGGGTTGCAAAATCTGGTGACAGAGCCTCTTTAAGGCACAAATTTTTAGACGATAGCCACACCAGATCCCTGACCATAAACAAGGGGTTAGCAGAACGTTTTCTATCTGCCTGAGTTTTTTGTATGCTCTGGGACGCGTCTAGGTTCTTCTGAACCTGAGCCCAGACTGTGCACAGTTCTCGATGAACGACCTCTACCTCGGGATTGTTGGAACTACCAGGTGAAACGGAAGAGAACCTAGGATTAAACCCAAAATTACAGAAAAAGGGGGAGACCCCTGATGAGTTACTGACCCGGTTATTAAGGGAAAATTCGGCGAGGGGAATGAATGAGACCCAATCATATTGACAGTCAGAGATAAAACACCTTAAATATTGTTCTAGAGACTGATTAGTCCTCTCAGTTTGGCCATTAGTTTCAGGATGGAAGGCAGAGAAGAAGGACAGATCAATCTCCAACTTTTTACAGACGGCTCTCCAAAACAATGAAACAAATTGTACCCCTCTATCAGAAACAATATTGACAGGGACCCCATGGAGATGCAGGATGTGTTTGACAAACAAGGTAGCTAACGTCTTAGCATTGGGTAATTTTTTGAGGGGCACAAAGTGGCACATCTTACTGAAGCGGTCTACTACAACCCACACCACCGACTTGCCTTGAGATGGAGGCAAATCGGTGATAAAATCCATGGAGATATGGGTCCAAGGTCTCTGGGGAATGGGCAAAGAACATAGTAAGCCCGCTGGTCGGGACCTGGGAGTCTTGGACCTAGCACAAACTTCACAAGCGGCAACGTAGGCCTTAACGTCTTTAGGCAACCCAGGCCACCAATAGTTTCTGGCAATGAGGTGCTTGGTACCCAGGATGCCTGGATGGCCAGATAGTGCAGAGTCATGATTTTCCCTAAGTACCCTTAGCCGGAATTGCAGGGGAACAAACAGCTTGTTCTCAGGAAGGCTCCCAGGAGATGAACCTTGATCAGCCGCAATTTCAAAGACTAAATCAGAATCAATAGCTGAAATGATTATACCTGGAGTCAAAATACAAGCAGGATCTTCCTCCGAAGGAGGGCTGGCCATGAAGCTACGTGACAGTGCATCAGCCTTAACATTTTTAGACCCAGCCCTATAGGTAACCACAAAGTTGAATCTGGTAATAAAATAACGCCCAACGAGCTTGTCTCGGGTTTAGCCTCCGGGCAGATTCTAGGAAAACCAGATTCTTGTGGTCGGTAAGGACCGTTACCTGGTGCCTAGCCCCCTCCAGGAGGTGGCGCCACTCTTCAAATGCCCATTTAATGGCTAAGAGTTTGCGGTTGCCAATATCATAGTTACTCTCAGTGGGTGAAAACTTCCTGGACAAGAAGGCACAGGGACGGAGATGGGTGAGGGACCTGGTACCCTGGGACAAGACAGCCCCCACTCCCACCTCGGACGCGTCAACCTCCACGATAAATGGCTCCATTTGGTTGGGCTGAAGCAGCACCGGGGCCGAGATAAAGCACTTCTTAAGGACCTCAAAAGCCTGGACAGCCTCAGGAGGCCAGTGGAGGAGATCAGCACCTTTGCGAGTGAGATCCGTAAGAGGCTTAGCGATGACCGAGAAGTTAGCAATAAACCTCCTGTAATAATTAGCGAACCCCAGGAAGCACTGTAACGCCTTCAGGGAGGTAGGTTAGACCCATTCCGCCACAGCCTGGACCTTGGCGGGGTCCATGCGGAATTCATGAGGAGTGAGGATTTGGCCCAAAAATGGTATCTCCTGCACCCCAAACACACATTTTTCGGTCTTAGCAAACAGTTTGTTTTCTCGAAGGACCTGAAACACCTTCCTGACATGCTCAATGTGGGAGGATTAGTCCTTGGAAAACACAAGTATGTCATCAAGGTACACTACAAGAAATAACCCCAGGTAGTCTCTTAAAATCTCATTTATGAAATTCTGGAAGACCGCGGGAGCATTACACAACCCAAAGGGCATGACGAGGTATTCGAAATGACCTTCGGGCGTGTTAAACGCAGTCTTTAACTCATCCCACTCTTTGATGCGGATAAGGTTATACGCCCCCGTAGATCAAACTTAGAGAACCATTGGGCCCCCAGAACCTGATTATAGAGATCAGAGGAAGGGGATACTGGTTCCTTACAATCACCTTATTCAAGCTTCGGTAGTCAATGCATGGCCTAAGACCACCATCCTTCATCCCTACGAAGAAGAAGCCAGCACCTACCGGAGAAGTAGAGGGGCGAATGTAAACCCTTGGCCAGGCATTCCTGGATATACTCTCTCATGGCTTCACGTTCGGGACAAGAGAGATTAAATATCCTACCCTTAGGGAGCTTAGCTCCTGGTATTAAATCGATTGCACAATCATATTCTCTATGAGGAGGTAACACTTCGGAGGCCTCCTTAGAGAAAACATCGGCGAAGTCCTGAACAAACTCAGGTAGCGTGTTCACCTCCTCAGGGGGAGAAATAGAATTAACAGGAAAACATGACGTCAAGCATTCATTACCCCACTTGGTAAGGTCCCCAGAATTCCAGTCAAACGTGGGATTATGCAACTGCAACCAGGGAAGGCCTAAAACCAAATCGGACGATAATCCCTGCATTAACAGTACAGAGCACTGCTCCAAATGCATGGAGCCAACAAGGAGTTCAAAAACAGGGGTATGCTGTGTAAAATAACCATTAGCAAGAGGAGTGGAGTCGATACCCACTACCGGGACAGGTTTAGGCAAATCAATCAAAGGAATAGCTAGAGACATAGCAAATTCCACAGACATGATAATAGCAGAAGACTCTGAATCCACGAAGGCACTGCCGGTTGCAGACCTACCACCAAAAGAGACCTGAAAGGGAAGCAAGATTTTATTACGTTTCATATTTACGGGAAATACCTGTGCGCCCAAGTGACCTCCCCGATGATCACTTAGGCGCGGAAGTTCTCCGGCTGCATTCTTACGCTTAGGACAGTTGTTCACTTGATGCTTGTCATCCCCACAGTAGAAGCAGAGACCATTCTTCCTGCGGAAATCTCTACGTTGTTGGGGGGACACGGAGGCCCCGAGTTGCATAGGTACCTCCGAGTCTTCCGGGGAGGAACGAAGCAACGGAACCTCGGGAGGCATCATGGGGGAGTCAGAGGAGAAAACATCAAGACGTTCAATTCGTCGTTCCCTGAGACGTCGGTCAAGTTGTACCGCTAAAGCCATAACCTGGTCTAGGGAGTCAGAAGAGGGATAACTAACTAGCAGATCTTTCAGGGCGTTCGACAGACCCAACCTAAACTGGCACCTTAAGGCAGGGTCATTCCACCGAGAAGCTACGCACCACTTCCTAAAGTCAGAGCAATACTCCTCAACAGGTCTCTTACCCTGACGTAAGGTCACCAGCTGACTCTCGGCAAAAGCAGTCTTGTCAGTCTCGTCATAGATGAGTCCGAGAGCAGAAAAGAAAAGATCAACGGAGGAAAGTTCAGGGGCATTAGGAGCCAAGGAGAAGGCCCATTCTTGGGGCCCTTCCTGGAGCCGGGACATTATTATATCCACCCGCTGGCTCTCACAACCTGAGGAGTGGGGCTTTAAACGAAAATAGAGCTTACAACTCTCCCGAAAGGAGAGAAAAGTCTTCTGGTCCCCTGAGAACCGGTCGGGCAACTTGAGGTGGGGTTCAAGAGACGAGGGGGACTACCATGGTAGCATCAGTCTGGTTGACCCTCTGAGCCATGGCCTGGACCTGTAGGGAGAGACCCTGCATTTGCTGAGCCAGGGTCTCAAGGGGTCGTCCATAGTGGTGTCAGGGACCAGGGTAGACTAGGTATTGGCTTGTGATTATGTAATGACGGGGGTGGGGAGACAGACAAGTGAGCCCTAATCTACCCACCACTCAGTCCCTGCCTACTTGCAACGACCTGCCCTAGGCGACGGGGTACAACTGGGTGACGGTCCCTACGCTCAATAAGTGCACGACAGACAAACAGACAAGGGTACACAGAGCTAGGGGAGAAAGGGGCAGTTGCCCACTGCAAAACCGTGACCAACAAGAGAAGTGAACAAGCCGAGTCAAACCAGGAGAGTACGAGGTGCCAAACGCAGAGCAGAAGAGTAGTAAACAAGCCGAGTCAAAGCAGGAGTGTACGAGGTACCAAACGCAGAGCAGGAGAGTAGTCAGCAAGCCGGGGGCAATATGAAGCAAGGACAATGGTACAAGAAGCTGCAGCAGGGCCAGGAAACCAAACGAGAAGAATCACAAGCAAAGGAGGAACAGGAAAGGCAGGTATAAATAGACAGAGGGCGGGAGCTAGCTCCGTCTGGCCAGGCTGTGATAGGTTCTCCCACTCCTAAGCCTGCCACCCTGAGTGGTGGAAGAAGGAGTCAGTCTCACAGACATAGAAGCAGGTGCAGACTGATTATCTATGGGCGTTAACCCCGAAGCTGTGCCTGGCAGATCCTTTACAGCCCCCCTGTAGATATAGCCTACTCTGGTATTTAGTGTCCAACATATTGCCCATCCCTGTAGATAGTGACCTACATATATCTCCCCCTATAAATAGTGCTCCACATATAGCCCACCCCTGTATATAGGGCCTCATATATAGCTCCCCCTATAGTGCTCCACATAAAGCCCCCCTGTAGATAGAGCCGACCGCTGTAGATAGAGCCCCCCCCTGTAAATAATGGCACTCAGATTTTTATTAGGATAAAATGTTTTGTTTTTTTAACATAATCACCTTAATCCCTTTCCCGCGCCATCCAGTGGCAATGCAGACCTGCTCTCTTCTGAGCAAGTCTTCTGGGGTTGAACGATGCAAGCGGCGCGATGACGTTATCGTGCCGCTTTCATCATTGAAAGGCACTGATTGAGAGAGCAAGTCATTCTGTCCTGCCAATCACGCCGCTTGCGTCTATGAAAGGCGCTGATTATCAGGGCAAAATGACTTGCCCTGTAGCTCTTTAAACGCCGGAAGCGGCGCAAAGAAGTAATCGCGCCTCTTGCGTCGTTGAAAGATGCAGGTAAAATTAAAGTGCCGGAGGGGATGGCGGTGGCTTGTTTCAGTGGCACCGCTGCCCCCTCAGAGAGGCAGCAGGCCACGATCATGGACGCTGCTGCCCTTGCACCCCCCCAGCTTCCCTCTTAGTTGTGTCAGGGGCACATGCCCATGCCCCCCCCCTGTATTACACGGCCGGGCTTGGGATGTCTTGTTTGTTTGTAGAGGCAGGATTGCACATGCTGCTAATTTTTTATATTATTTTCAATAAACCTCTTGATACTTTTATAGTTATTTTGAGCCGAGTGCCTTCTTTATACCAGGATTTCCCACACTGTTTTTTGATAAGTGCAGCGCTCCGTCCGTCGTGGGAACAGGGCAAGGTAAGCACAATATTTTTTTGTTTTGGATGGGATTGCTGTGTAGCATTATATACAATGGGTGGGGGGGGATGTGTGGCGCTATATACAATGGGAGGGGGGCCGTGTGCCACTTTATACAAGGGGAGGGGGCATTGCTGTATAGCACTATATTTACAGGGGGCTGTGTGTCACTATATACAAGGGGAGGGGGGCTGTGTGGCACTATATATGAGGTGAGGGCTGTGTGGCAATATATACAGGGGGCTGTGTGTATGTAGTGCTTTGCTTTACAGTTTGTGACACAATTATATTCAGGGGCACAGTGTTTGGTACTATTAAATTCAGGGGCTCAGTGTATGGTGCTATTATATTTAGGGGCATAGTGTGTGGCACCATGATAATTTAACTTCATTTATAGGTGTGGAAATGTTGGAAAAGTCAGGAGCCGAAGACATCTGAGTGGCAAATGCTGCAGAAATGGGCCATGAGCGGGAGAAGTCATCATGAAGTCTGGAGCGAATGGAGAAGAAAAGTGGAAAAAAACCTACTAGAATCTGAGAAGTCGTCACCTGTGAGTCACTAGATTTATAGAGAATCTGTCACCTCTCCTGTCATGTTTATTATAGGAAATCCTTGTATTTCACAAAAAGTCTTTGTGTAGTCCAGGACTGATAGATAAATAGGTGTTACCATTCCCCTTGTCAGAAGGATGTGTCCCTGCACAGTGTGATACTGTCAGTGATAGTTGGAGACTGTCAGTATGTATGGATACAGCCCTCTGACAAGGGGAATCACAAGACCCATTTGTTAATGCTTGCACAAAAAGGTAGTGTTAACAATAGTTACCAGGCCAAAATTGGGTAACAGCCCAGGGCCCATGGGCTACTTAATCCGCCACTGAACGCGCTGCCGACATGATAATAATGTATGCGGACGAGCGATCGGAATAACGAGCGCTCATCCCCATACTAGCTCCTTGTGAAAGGAGCAATCGATCGTCGATCAACGAGCTGTCTCATAGCTCTGCACTCATTTACATGGCCCAAGCCGGGCCATGTAAGTGTACCTTTAGCTCGTAGAATGTTAACAGAAACCACAAAAACCCTGGGGTGGGGGATTTATTGTATTCAGCAGCCAGAGTTATTTTTTATTACCCAAGCAACCCATTTAACATACATTTACACGTGTGTGTGTGTGTGTGTGTGTGTTTGTGTGTGTGTGTGTGTGTGTGTGTGTAGGGCCGCTATTAGGAATTTCTGGGGCCCATACAGCCAAGATGTCTGCCCCCCCATTACCGGGAGTGGGCAACGGAAAGTGTGGCACTCACGTTTGTACGTTATACGCATTAACTGATTTTGGTGCTGATGTCAATTACAGTGAACGAAACCATGAGCAGGTAGTGACCGGTTAATGCACTGGATTTTGTTCTATTTAGCCAATTGTATCCCACTGTATGGCATGCAGTGGGATATGTCATCCGGGGAATGGCCCAGGGGAATTTCCTGAAGTCACTGTCCATGAATGGCAGTGATGTCTGGAGCTTTCCCAGGGCTGAAGCTTTTTCCTAGCGCTCTGCCCAGGGACAATGGCGCTGTTCCTGATGTCCATATATGTAAAGTGACGACAGAAGCTTTGCAATGCCTGAGTCCATGGCCAGAACGTCAGGCAACGCTCTGGCCAGAGATTCTGGCCATGGAGAATCCCCTGGCGTCATTTTACATATATGGACAGTGATGTCAGAAGCTTTCCTAGGGACCAAGTCTCCTGACGTCACTGTCCACATACTAATGTTAGGAGCAGTATAAGATTTTTTGTGGAATCTCTCAGGATGGAATAGAAAAGTCTACTATTCTATTCCATGCTTCAAAAATAAGGTATACCGACGTCTACCAGCCCGACGTAGGCTAAAAGGACATAATGGAGCCCTGTGAGTTATCGTTTACGTTGTTTATAGAGTATGTTAGGAGATTTCCTGACGTACACGATAAACTTAGGGCAACAACATGATGTGAAGGGGGCCTTAAGGGAGAGGGAAGCACTTGTGAAGATATAAGGAGCACTAATGCTCCGTTCTTACATTGCCATTAAAGTTCAATGTGTTTTTCCACAGCAAAAATCGGAGGCTTTCCCTTTGATTTCTGACACAGATGTGCCACAAGAGTGTAGCAGATCTGCACGAGAATAAGGCCAAAATTGCCTCCTATTGATTTCAATGGGAGGCAAAAGCTTTTTTTTCCCACGAGCGGAAAAAAATGCTCCCGGGAAAAAGAAGCGACATGCCCTTTCTTCGGGCATTTCCGTCTCTGACCTCCCATTGACATCAATGGGAGGCAGAGAAAGTCTGAAGAAATTTCGAGGCAGATTTTTCTACCTGCAAAAAAGTGTGTGAACAAGGCCTAAGTCCCATTGTCATTCAAAGTTGCTTATCCTCTGGTTTTCCATGTAATATAAGTAGTATGCTACTTATTCCGGTGGTGGATTTCTTTCCATGGTGCGGACAAAAATACACGTGGAAAAGTTTTCATAGCATGTGAACTGGATTGGGGAAACCTCATATGCATAGGATGCAGAATCATCAGAATGTCATCGGAATCCATATCAAATCCATCATGTGTGAACGAGACTTAGGCCTTATTCACACGAAGGTGTTCGTTTTGCGCGTGTAAAAAACGCAGCGTTTTTCCTGCGTTGTAGTTCTATGTGACATCAGTGTATGGTGCTTGTCAGCGTTTTTTACGCGCGTATGTCAACCGTATATCATGCGTTTTTTACATCAGCAAAATAAACTGAAGGAGGTGGTTTTCTTTTTCTCATCATTTCTTTAGCAACTGTTGCGTGAATCACGCACAGCACACGGATGTGTTTCCGTGTGCCGTCCGTGATTTTCACGCACCCATTGACTTGAGTATAGGACATGCAGTGGGTTTCACGCAGCGGACACACGCTGCGTGAAAAACACTGAATGTCTGAATGGCCCCATTGAATTGCATAGGTCCGTGTGACGTGCATTATTTTCACGCGCGTAACACGGATGTGAAATACGCTCGTGTGAATTAGGCCTTAGGGTGAGTTAAAAAAATAAACTCTGTTAGGCCAAATGCCCCCGATACTTATTACGTGCAAATTTGTCACGAGTATTTTTGTGCGGCAAATCGGCAGTGTAATACAGTACCAGCAAAGTAAATGAAATCAATAAATCTCCTCTACATGTTGCAGATTTTTTCTGCAACAAAATTTACCTGCGGTGCGTATTTAAAAATATGCTACATGTCAATTTATCTTGTGTTTAAAATAAAAGAAAAAAATCTGCAGCATAAAACCTGCACCTATTTCCACATCAAAATGTAAAAACCACACCTAAAAACTTATAAAAAAATGCACTGTTGGGTGCAGATTTTACTTGCGGAATTGCGGTTTTGATGCAGATTTTGTGCACCAAATTCCTCAATGTGTGCGTGTAGCCTTACAAAATTTGCTAGGCATTGCTAGGCATTGCTAGGCATTGTAAAGGATGAAATACGCTACAATTCTGCAATATAATAGGCATGCAGCTGATTTAAAAATCAGCATCACGTCCTATATTCCATGGAGATTTTTTTTCTGCTGCACGTGCATGGGGTTTTGAAAACCCCATTCATATGAGAGATTCAGACTGACGTGTTAATCGTCCATGTGAAGGACGTTGTTTTTAATGTCCGTCACACGGCTGCATGTATTTCTATGGGGTTATTCACACGGTCATTGTTTTAAGGGACCGTGTGAAGGGCCTGTAAAAAAATAGGACGTGTCCTATTTTTGGCCATTTTCACGGATCCCTCAATAGACTCAGGTCTATAAGGGATCTGTGAAAACGGGTCCCGCACGGGTGAAAAACGGCCGTTATTCACGGCTAAATTCACACACGTTCGTCTGAATATACCATTATATAGTAATTTGTAGTGAATTTTCAGTGCGCAATCCGCACCAAAAATAGGAGACAAGTGGACTTATTCAGACGTCCATGTTCGATCTGTGATATACGGACCGTGTATCGGCCATATTTCCCGGACCGACCACAGTTCAGGGAGCCGGGTTTCTAGCATCACAGTTATCTATGATCATAGGAGTCCCTCCCTTCCCTTGGGAATACTGCCCCCGGTCCCATACTGAAAACATCATTACAGTATGGGGCAGTATTCCCGCGGAGAGGCAGGGACTCCTAGCAGCATGATAACTATGATGCTAGGAGTACGGCTACCTGAATTGTGGTCGGCCTGGGAAATACGGCCGATACAAGCTCCGTATATCACGGACCGAACACGGCTGTCTGAATAAGGCTTTAGTCTAGTTATACAGTGCAGTCAAATCCCATTTTTTTTGCCACAATTTTTGCACAATAGCTGCAAAAACGTGATTTCATGTTTTGTATCCTTTTTTTAATGCAATTTTCGTAATTGCGACACAAAAACGCGGTTTTGCTGTGATTTTTATATAATCGCGGAAAAACTGCTGCATTTTTGCAGCGATTGTGAAAATCACGGCAAAAAAAACGCTAGGGAAACAAAAAACATTTTTTTAAACATATTTTATATATTCTACAAGTGGGGTTAGGAGGAATGGGGAGCAGGATGGAGAGGGGGGGAGACTCACCAGCCTGCATGTCCGGTCGGCTGTGTAGAGAAGGACGTGTCTGGTGGGCGGCTCTCTCCACACGGAGCTTCTGCTTTCATGCTGCATCTTCCCCTTCTGTAAGTCCTCTCAGGGCCCCAGCATTAGTTACTTCAGAGTAAGGAACTAGCTCTATAAGGGCATGTTCAGACGTGGCGGAATTCTGCAGACACTGTCCGTATCAATGCCGCACATAATCCGCGTTGCAGATTCCGTTGCGGATTTGGCTAAAATATTAAATAAAATGTTGCAGATTTGTTGTAGCGGATTTAGGTGCAGATCACAGTCTGCTCTCTTTCAAACATTCCATCCCAGTCTGGGTATAGACCTCGACACACATAGGTCCAGCCAGAATGATGAAATATCCGGTTCCTGAAAGCAATCTGCAACGCAACACACATTACATCTGCGGATTTCATTGCGTAATTTTGAAACTCCATTGAAGTCAATGGAGAAATTCTGCAACAAGTACGTATCAAGTCCGCAACAGACAGTATATGCTGCGGACAGAAAATTCCGCACCGCAGCCTATGGTCCGCAGCGGAGTTTTCCGCAACGTGTGCACGAAGATAACAAAAAAGGTGTAGAAACCAATGGACAAACTGTCTGCTGCAGACTTCCACTGCGGCATGCGGCATTTCCGTGCGGCATGCGTGGTTTTCACGCACCCATTGACTTCAATGGGTGCGTGATGCGTGCAAAACGCCCAAAGAACGGACATGTCGTGACTTTTTTTCAGCGGACTCACGCTGAGCAAAAATCACAGACATGTCTGCACAGCCGCATAGACACATATAGGTCCGTGCAATGCGCGTGCAAATCACGCGTGTTGCACGGACCTTTTTCACGTTCGTCTGAATAAAGCATTACAGTGGTGAAGGGGCCCATCATGCTTTGGGGCTCGGTTGCAAACGCTATATCTACGGCACTGTATTTATCTATTTCGTATCTCTCTAAGTGCAGAAAAGTCCAGAGCAGCACTGTAAAATACACTCGAGGTGCAGAGCGGGTGCAAATCCAAAGATCCGGGCAATGGGTCTTCTTATATTTAAATAAAAGAAAGGACAGTACTCCAAATTGCAAAAGTGAAAAATGTGACAAGCTTGAGAAAGGTCCTATACAGGATCGAAACATCGCATATGGATTAAAATAACCACTTTTTTTTTGCAATTTGGATTGCTGCCTTTCTTTATCTATCTATCTATCTATCTATCTATCTATCTATCTATCTATCTATCTATCTATCTATCTATCTATCTATCTATCTATCTATCTATCTATCATCTATCTATCTATCTATCTATCTATCTATCTATCTATCTATCTATCTATCTAATATCTATCTATCTATCTATCTATCTATCTATCTATCTATCTATCTATCTATCTATCTATCTATCTATCTATCATCTATCTATCTATCTATCTATCTATCTATCTATCTATCTATCTATCTATCTATCTATCTATCTATCTATCTATCTATCTATCTATCTATCTATCTATCTATCTATTTATTTCCAAACGAATAGGCAGCACAACACAGGTTCCAATTCAGTAAAAAAAAGGTTTATTCACCCATACGTAAGTGCAACGTTTCAGCCCACATGGGCCTTACTCAAGCCTAACAAACAATGTGAATAGCAGGTTTAAATACAGCATGACATGTGATTACATAATTGTGATCGTTAAGTAAAATATTAATATTAAGATGGAATTAATCGACTATTCCAAAGATTAAAAGATAACCACAAAACAATGGTTAAATAAAGTGTGAAGTGCAGTTGAAAAAATTGTTAAAAACATCTACAGTGCCAGTGATAACACATTTCATATACATGATTAGTTTATTACATTATAACAATATACATGTGTTTCATATTAACCCCTTAATACCGAAGGTGTTTTAACCGGTTAAGGACTAGGCTGTTTTACAGCTAAATGACCAGAGCAAATTTCAAAATTTTGCTATGCGCTTTTTTACATGACTATAACTCTGCAGGTGAATAAAGTTCATCTTTGAATTTTACACTCTTTTTAACCCCTTAATGACCGAGCCTGAAAAGACCTTAATGACCAGCTAAATTTTTCTGTCTTTGCCTCTCTGCCTTTCAGCAACCATAACTTTTTTAATTTTTCATTGACGTGGCTGTATGAGGCCTTGTTTTATGCGAGAGAAATAGTATTTTTTTTCCCCACAGTTTGGGGGTAAAAAAAAATGTTTTTATGGCGTGAACATAGGAAAAAGCGATTCTCGGCATAGTTTTTTGCACAAAAAAAATATACAGACGTCACACACGTACGCTACACAAAAACCCTAGGCTAAACCTAGACTAAACCTAGGCTAACCCTAGACTAAACCTAGGCTAACCCTAGACTAACTATAGAATAGAACCTAGAATAACCCTAGACTAACCCTAAGGGCACGTTCACACGTGGCGGAATTGCTGTCCGCAGTGGAATTCTCCAGCGGCCGTTTTTACATTTGTTTCTATACATTTATAGGAAAGTTAGTGCAGATGTTGCGGTAAACTCTGCTGTGGACCATAGGCGGCGGTGCGGAATTTTCCCTCCGCAGCATGCACTGTCTGTTGCGGAGAAGAAGCGGAATTTCACTGCGGATTTCAGCCTTTGCAATGCAAAAACTGAAATATGTGGCAAGTCCGCTGTGTTTTCTGTAACGTCTGAACTACCTGTCAAATATGCAAATGTTGGTGCAGATTCGTTGCGTAAGTCCCCCAAATCTGCACAAACATTTGCAGCGGAAAAACTCCGCCACGTGTGAACGTGCCTTAAGGATAACCCTAGCCTAGGTGTACAATTGAAGTTTATATAAAGTTTATATATTCGATTTTTTGTAATTTTGTGTCTTTGGTGTCACAGTAAAATTCTCTCTCTGTCTCTTCTCATACAGAGTAACAAGTGTGAGGAGAGACAGAGAGACAGGTAGGAGAAACACTTTGTTTTTCATTTTGTGATCACTGTGAATGGTTTTCACAGTGATCACATGAACGGAGACCACTGTTATTGGTCTCCGATCATCACTCTGAAGCCAAGGCTGTTGCTAACAGCCTTGGCTTCAGAGGCAGATTACCAGATGACCGGGAAAACCGCTCAGATGCGGCCCCCTCCCTCCCAAACCACTCAGATGTGGCGCTTGCTATTGAGCGCCGCATCTGAGGACTTAAAACCAGCAGCGCGGACTTCAGGAGATCGCCGTGAAAACCGCTCCGATGCGATCCCCTCCCTCCCAAACCACTCAGACGCGGCCAGCACTTGCTATTCAGCACCGCATCTGAGGGGTTAAATACGATCGGAGACCACTGCTAGTGGTCTCCGATCGTTGCCCTGAAGCCCGAGGCTGTTACCAGCAGCCCGGTTTTCAGCAGCACCCTGCACGATGCGGGGAAAGTTCTTCTGAAGTGCCGACGGGAAAAGCCGACCATTCAGAAGAACTACCCTAAATGACCGACGTAAAAACACTATATACCGGTTGTTAGGGGGTTAAGAACCTACCACTCAGAGTTCCCAGCTGAACACAGTGTCTCATATTACCATGCCATCTATGGCAGTCAGAACAACTAGGCATGTCTATGCACATGTTGTAATCAAGCTAACCATGACTCACAAGTGCAGTGAATAAATTAGACATCCATCTTTTCTGTGATGCAGTATGAGGCAGTTATCGCCATGTTAGTGCATGGCATGCCAGCCTCAATCTCCCACTATATTTCTTTTATTATTAACAATGTGCCTATCTGGATCAAATTATTCAAAGACCTAAAGAGCAGAGTGGTCTTGGATTTATTTACTCTTAACAAGTTAGAATGTTTGGGAGGAAAAAAATCCTATTTCCACTAAAGTCCTCCTCGTGACCCACTGAGTCCTCCTATAGGGGAATTCAAACTCCTCAATGACTTGACACCTCCACTCACCAAGTGTGTTGATCGCACAGTCGGTTTGTGCATGCCAGCCCAATGAAGAGAAATCTGTGGAGTGCTGGTTCAAGTACCGCAGCTATTACCACTAAATTTCATTGTTTTTTTATTGCCATAATTCTATTAATCAAGAGAGAAGTAATACTTGTTTGGGAACATGGTTACATTATATATTGTAACAACAAATAAAAATACGGCAACTGTGTCTATAAGGGACTCCGTACAGTAGGTTTTTCATCTAGATCGTAATGGGTACATAGTTCTTTCAATTCTATACCTACAGAAAAAACAAGAGAAAATTTATGTTAAGAAATCGGATCTTAATAATGTTCAAAGAGTAAAACAGACATTGTTCAATCTAACCTACACTAGAAGGAGTTAACCATTCCAATACAGTAAGACATAGGGCAAGCTAGCCCTCTCAGATAACACCACCCATTTTAAACTCTATATTAAGGCCATTTGGTTTAAGCGTTTTTAACCGATGTATCCACTCCAATTCCTTATTTTTAAGGACACGTGTTCTCTCCCCTCCCCGTCTCAACGGAGGGACCATATCTATAACACGGAATCGCAATTGTTTCTCCGTATGTTTCATATCCGTAAAGTGCTTGGAGACTGTTAGATCTAACCGTTTCTTACGTATTTTGTACCGATGCTGGTTTATTCTTATTCTCAGATCTAACGTGGTCTCACCCACGTACCATAAGTCACAGGGACATTGCAGCAGATAGATCACATGATCTGTATTACATGTTAGACGATGGTTAATTCAATAAACATCATTAGTTTTTGGATGTAAAAAGGATTTACCCTTAATCATAAGGGGACAATTGATGCAATTTAAACATGGATAACATCCTTTGTTAATGGGGGCAAGATAAGCCTGGGACGCTTTCTGTGTTGGGCCCAAATCCGCTCTCACATGTTTATCTACCAAATTATGGGATCGGCGGTAGGAGAATAATGGAGGAGCTTTAAATTCTGTCACTTTTTGTAGACAACCCCACAACATTGGCCAATGTCTCCGAATAATAGAGAATATTGGCTGACTCAAATCACTATATAGAGTTTAAAATGGGTGGTGTTATCTGAGAGTGCTAGCTTGCCCTATGTCTTACTGTATTGGAATGGTTAACTCCTTCTAGTGTAGGTTAGATTGAACAATGTCTGTTTTACTCTTTGAATGTTTTTAAGATCCGATTTCTTAACATAAATTTTCTCTTGTTTTTCTGTAGCTATAGAGTTGAAAGAACTATGTACCCATTACGATCTAGATGGAAAACCTACTGTACAGAGTCCCTTATAGACACAGTTGCCGTATTTTTATTTGTTGTAACAATATATAATGTAACCATGTTCCCAAACAAGCATTACTTCTCTCTTGATTAACCCCTACCCGCACCAGGACGTAACTGTACGTCGTTGCGGGAGGTTACTTCCCGCACGAGGACGTATAGTTACTGAGTTTTTCCCGGTGCACACTGTCTTTGCCGCTGATTTCGGCGAATTAACCCCTTAAATTCGGCGATCGGGTGCAATCGCCGAATTTTAGGGGTTTCTAGCATATCGGCAGACCCCCGTCCGAAATTGCAGGGTCTGCCGATAGTTAGTATGGAAAATGGTAGCCAAACAATGGCTTCCAGGTCTGCCATGGATGGAAGCCCATCAGGACCAACCTTATGCTGGTCCTGATAGGCTTCCTGTCAGAGTGACAGGAAGTCACTGTGTCGTTCCCGATGCACACTGTCGGCGACAGTGTGCATCGGGAACTTGGAGATCAGCTGTCCCCGACAGCTGACACTCTCTAGTGTTGCCGATCAGCGGCTCATCGCCGCTGATTTCGGCAATTTACCCGTTACATGCGAGGCTCGATTGCGATCTCCGCATGTAGCGGGTTTGTAGCGCATCAGCAGCCCCCATGCAATCGTGGGGGCTTCTGATGCTTGTGATGGCACCCGGGGGCCAGACAAGGGCCCCCAAGTCTGCCATGTATGTCAGCCTATGAGGATCAGCCTCTGCTGATCCTCATAGACCAACTGTCAGAGTGACTGTGACGTCACACTGACAGTTGGAATACGTTACACTACCTAGGTAGTGTAATGTATTCTAGCAGCGATCAAAGCTGCAGGTAAAAAAAAAGTTAATAAACAAAAATCTAAAGTGTAAAAAGTAAAAATAAGTTAATAAAAATGTTTTAGAAAAGTGTAAAAATAAAAGGTTTTGTTTTCCTATAATAAGTCATTTATTATAGGGAAAAAATGAAAACGTTAAAAAAAAGTACACATATTTGGCAACGCCGCGTTCGTAACGACCCAAACTATGAAACTATAATGTTAATTTTTCCGCACGGTGAACGCCGCAAACAAAATAAACGGAAAACTGTCAGCATCACTATTTTTTGGTCACCCCCCCTCCCAAGATATAGAATAAAAAGTGATCAAAAAGTCGCATTTACCCCAAAATGGTACCAATAGAAACTACAACCCGTCCCGCAAAAAACAAGACCTCCCACAGCTTTTTTGACGAAAAAATAAAAAAGTTACGACTCAGAATAGCGTGTCTCAGAAAATAAATTATTTTCTAGAAACGTAGTTTTATTGTGCAAACGCTGCAAAACTTTAAAAAAAACCATACACATATGGTATCGGCGTAATCGTACCGACCGGCAGAATAAATTAAAACGTAAATTATTGCGCACGGTGAACGCTGTAATAAATAAAGAATTTAAAGCGCCAAAATCGCTGTTTTTTGGTCACCTTAGCTCTAAAAAAGATCCTGAGGGGCCAAAATGCTCACTATACCCCTAGAAAAATTCCTTGAGGGGTGTAGATTCCAAATAGGGTCACTTTTGGGGGGTTTCCACTGTTTTGGTCCCTCAGGGGCGTTGCAAACCCGACATAGCACTGAAAACCAATCCAGCAAAATCTGCGCTCCAAAATCCAAAAGGCGCTCCTTCCCTCCTGAGCCTTGCTGTGGTTCCAAACATCAGTTTAAGACCACATGTGGGGTATTGCCGTAATCGGGAGAAATTGCTTTACAAATGTTGGGCGGCTTTTTCTCCTTTATTCCTTGCAAAAATGAAAAAAATTCTATGTTTCCACAGAAAAATAGGTGATTTTCATCTTCACAGACTAATTCCACTAAATTCTGCAAAAAAACTGTGGGGTCAATATGCTAACTATACCCCTAGAAAAATGCCTTGAGGGGTGTAGTTTCCAAAATGGGGTCACTTTTGGGGGGTTTCGACTGTTTAGGTACCACAAGACTTCCTCAAACCTGACATAGTGCCTAAAATATATTCCTAAAAAAAGGAGGCCCCAAAATCCACTAGGTACTCCTTTGCTTCTGAGGCCTGTGTTTCAGTCCATTAGGACACTAGGGCTACATGTTGGATATTTCTAAAATTTGCAGAATCTGGGCAATAAATATTGAGATGCGTTTCCCTGGTAAAACCTTCTGTGTTACAGATTTTTTTTTATTACAAATGAATTTCGGCAAAAAAAATGAAATTTGTAAATTTCACCTCTACATTGCCTTAATTCCTGTGAAACGCCTAAAGGGTTAAAATAATTTCTGAATGTGGGTTTGAATACCTTGAGGGGTGCAGTTTTCAAAATGGGGTGATTTATGGGAACTTTCTAATATATAAGGCCCTCAAAGCCACTTCAGAACTGAACTGGTCCCTGAAAAAATAGCCTTTTAACATTTTATTGAAAATATGAGAAATTGCTGCTAAAGTTCTAAGCCTCGTAACGTCCTAGAAAAATAAAAGTACGTGAAAAAAAATGATGCAAACATAAAGTAGACATATGGGGGATGTTAACTAGTAACTATTTTGTGTGGTATTACTATATGTTTCACAAGCAAATACATTAAAATTTAGAAAAATGCTAATTTTTGCAAATTTTTGCTAAAATTTGAAGTTTTTCACAAATAAATATTGAATTTATCGACCAAATTTTTTCACTAACATAAAGTACAATATGTCACGAGAAAACAATCTCAGAATCGCTTGGATAGGTAAAAGCATTCCGGAGTTATTACCACATAAAATGACACATGTCAGATTTGAAAAAATCATCTGTGTCCACAAGGCCAAAACAGGCTGTGTCCTAAAGGGGTTAATAGAATTATAGCAATAAAAAAACAACAAAATTTTGTGAGCCGAATCCATCAGGTCAGCTGGACATGCAGGATTCAGCTATTATTGATCACATCTAGGTTCCAGTTTATAATCCTAAAACATGGAATAAACTTTTTTAGAATTGTTACGGAAAGAATCACGTGTAAATAAGAAGGCAATTCTTTATTTCCATTTTCAATTACAAAAAAATTTATTTAGCTATATGCAATAAGACCTTTAGCATTCATCCTCTCCTTTGTTGTGGACCACATAGTTTCTACAGAAAAGCACTTCTTATTTCTTAAGAACCCACACAAGCATGCAGAAGACAAAAAACTTTCTCCAGTATATATAGCTTATATGTTAAAAAAAAAGTGTTTTCTACAAAAAGAGACAAGACAGGGCAAAATAATATCAAATTCAAGTTTAAAGAGGCTCTGTCACGACATTATAAGTGCCCTATCTCCTATATAATGAGATTGGCGCTATAATGTAGGTGACAGTAATGCTTTTTATTTAGAAAAACAATCTATTTTTACCACGTTAGGAGCGATTTTAGCTTCATGCTAATTCGTAATCTCGCTGTAACCTGTCATTTACAGCGTGATCTCGCGAGATTACGCTTGTTCTGCTGTAAGTACCACAGAAACGTTACGGAAGTGTTGGGATTGTGAATAGACATCCCGTCCTGTCTGGAAGGAATGTCTAGTCACTGTCTAAACACTTCAGTAACGTTAATATGTCAGTACAAGACACCACATAGCGAACAACGCAGTGTCACTATGCGCTGACTAAATGAATAGAGAGAAGTGCATGACGCTGATTGGTCCCTGATTGGTCAGCGTCATACACTCCTCTGTACAACGCCCACTTGGTCTAAAGTAAGAACATGCCCACTTGGGCATTATGAAACGAATTAGCATAAAGCTAAAATCGCTCCTAACGTGGTAAAAATAGATTGTTTTTCTAAATAAAAAGCATTACTGTCACATAGATTATAGCGCCAATCTCATTATGTAGGAGATAGGGCACTTATAATGTGGTGACAGAGTCTCTTTAACTAGAGCAAAATATGGATACAAAAAGATCTGCAAGTGAGTCAACTCCAAACTTTGGATAATACAACTTATCAAACCCTTAGCACAGGTTTAACTATTCAGGAAGGTCATCTATAGGGGCAGAAACAAAACATGTTGAGCTTGTTACACACGCTGAGGAATTATTGGTATTATTGAGCGGGACACATTAACAGTGTCCAACAACAATTGTATCTAGATTAAGAGTTAATTATCATGATCTTGGAGGCAACATATTCCCTGTTTTTCTCCAAGTTTCTCCATATATTAAATATCTAGTTAAATATTTAATATATATTTAATATATTCAAATTATATTTATTTTTCTTATATTTAACAGTCCAAGTTTCAGCTTTAGTATCTGGGCTAATACAATAAGTCTAATTAATTGGTATAATACCAAAGTTATTTTTATTCACTACAAAAATGTGCTATAATCATAGTCATAGTATGTGGGCTTTAAGTACCACCTTAGAGAATTGTTCTTCATTATTTTCAATTACCATGCTAACCACTATCATTGGCGATAAAAGGCAAAGATAATGATCAATCTAAAAAAAAACTCTATTTTTTCAACCATATTATTTCACACACATTATACACGTATTTTTGTTTTTTTTCAATAATTTACATGTTTTGTCTCCTAAAAATGAAAGAAATCTTTAGTTGTCATTTCCAGTAAGGTTACTTTTTCTGAAAACTGAGAATGCATGTTTTAATGCTTGAGTTACCTGTATGTTTCACATTTTGGTGTTACAATATTGTTTTACGGTTCCACACATGACATACTTATTTGTTAATATCATATATATATATATATATATATATATATATATATATATATATATATATATATATATATATATATATATATATACACACATATAGATCTATATATATACAGTGAAGGAAATAAGTATTTGATCCCTTGCTGATTTTGTATGTTTGCCCACTGTCAAAGTCATGAACAGTCTAGAATTTTTAGGCTAGGTTAATTTTACCAGTGAGAGATAGATTATATTAAAAAAAAAAGAAAGAAAATCACATAGTCAAAATTATATATATTTATTTGCATTATGCACAGAGAAATAAGTATTTGATCCCCTACCAACCATTTAGAGTTCAGCCTCCTCCAGACCAGTTACACGCTCCAAATCAACTTGGTGCCTGCATTAAAGACAGCTGTCTTAAATGGTCACCTGTATAAAAGACTCCTGTCCACAGACTCAATTAATCAGTCTGACTCTAACCTCTACAACATGGGCAAGACCAAAGAGCTTTCTAAGGATGTCAGGGACAAGATCATAGACCTGCACAAGGCTGGAATGGGCTGCAAAACCATAAGTAAGACACTGGGTGAGAAGGAGACAACTGTTGGTGCAATAGTAAGAAAATGGAAGACATACAAAATGACTGTCAATCGACATCGATCTGGGGCTCCATGCAAAATCTCACCTCGTGGGGTATCCTTGATCCTGAGGAAGGTGAGAGCTCAGCCGAAAACTACACGGGGGGAACTTGTTAATGATCTCAAGGCA
Source organism: Rhinoderma darwinii (assembly GCF_050947455.1). NCBI lineage: Eukaryota > Metazoa > Chordata > Amphibia > Anura > Rhinodermatidae > Rhinoderma > Rhinoderma darwinii. The sequence goes on from NC_134687.1 coordinate 196,650,901, forward strand.
GCTGGGACCACAGTCACCAAGAAAACCATTGGTAACACATTACGCCGTAATGGATTAAAATCCTGCAGTGCCCGCAAGGTCCCCCTGCTCAAGAAGGCACATGTACAGGCCCGTCTGAAGTTTGCAAATGAACATCTGGATGATTGGGAGAAGGTGCTGTGGTCAGAAGAGACTAAAATTGAGCTCTTTGGCATTAACTCAACTCGCTGTGTTTGGAGGAAGAGAAATGCTGCCTATGACCCAAAGAACACCGTCCCCACTGTCAAGCATGGAGGTGGAAACATTATGTTTTGGGGGTGTTTCTCTGCTAAGGGCACAGGACTACTTCACCGCATCAATGGGAGAATGGATGGAGCCATGTACTGTCAAATCCTGAGTGACAACCTCCTTCCCTCCACCAGGACATCAAAAATAGCTCGTGGCTGGGTCTTCCAGCACGACAATGACCCAAAACATACAGCCAAGGCAACAAAGGAGTGGCTCAAAAAGAAGCACATTAAGGTCATGGAGTGGCCTAGCCAGTCTCCAGACCTTAATCCCATCGAAAACTTATGGAGGGAGCTGAAGATCCGAGTTGCCAAGCGACAGCCTCGAAATCTTAATGATTTACAGATGATCTGCAAAGAGGAGTGGGCGAAAATTCCATCTAACATGTGTGCAAACCTCATCATCAACTACAAAAAAGTCTGACTGCTGAGCTTGCCAACAAGGGCTTTGCCACCAAGTATTAAGTTTTGTTTGCCAAAGGGATCAAATACTTATTTCTCTGTGCACAATGCAAATAAATATATATAATTTAGACTATGTGATTTTTTTTTTGATTTTTTTTTATATATAATCTATCACTCACTGGTAAAATTAACCTAGCCTAAAAATTCTAGACTGTTCATGTCTTTGACAGTGGGCAAACTTACAAAATCAGCAAGGGATCAAATACTTATTTCCTTCACTGTATATATATATATACATAGAGAGAGAGAGAGAGATACATCTATATCTATATATATCTATATCTATATATATATATATATATATATATATATATATATAGTTACTTCCCCCTTATGTGATCCAGAAACATAATATTATTTTCATACACATTTTAAACCCTCATTTCACGAAGAATAGATGAAGCAATTACTTAGGCTGTATATTTCTTTGGAACCGTTCTGCATTCATAACAATCAGATTATTTATACATCCCAGCATGCTCATTGCATTGAGGTAATTATACTGCAATATATACTGCTATATACTGCAAGCATTTTGGAGCTTAAAGAGGCTCTGTCACCACATTATAAGTGCCCTATCTCCTACATAAGGAGATTGGCGCTATAATGTAGGTGACAGCAGTGCTTTTTATTTTAAAAAAAACCCATGTGCTGTCTTATACTAACACATTAACGATACTGAAGTGTTTAGACAGTGAATAGACATTCCACGGGATCTTTATTCACAATCTCTGCACTTCATTACTGTTTCTTGGAAGTTACAGCAGAGGAAGCGTAATCTCGCGAGATTAAGCTGTAGATGACAGGTTACAACGAGATTATGCTTCCTCTGCTGTAACTACCATAGAAACAGTAACGAAGTGCAGAGATTGTGAATAGATATCCTGTGGAATGTCTATTCACTGCCTAAACACTTCAGTATCGTTAATGTGTTAGTATAAGACAGCACATAGAGATCTAAAAGGATCCCTATGCTTTGACTAAATGAATGGAGAGGAGTGCATGATGCTGATTGGTCAGCGTCATACACTCCTCTGTACAATGCACACTTGGTCTAAAGTAAAAACACGCCCACTTGGGCATTAAGCAACTCATTAGCATAAATCTAATATCGCTAATAAAATGGTGAAAACAGATCGTGTTTTACATAAAAAGCATTACTGTCACCTACATTATAGCGCCAATCTCCTTATGTAGGCGATAGGGCACTTATAATGTGGTGACAGAGCCTCTTTAAAGGGGTTATCCCATGAATTATTTGTATACCAAAAGTCTTGAAATGTTGTTAATACTGGTTTTAAAGTAATTTGCATTGTTTCAGGAATATAAAAATACTGTTATCTTTTTTTGCTTCCCTGTGTCCCCATTGTTGCTTCTTTTAAAGGAACAGTGTCATCACAAATAATTTGTTTATATGTTAAAGATGTTAGTGCTGTAATATAAACGTTTATTTTCATTTGTGTGTTTGTGTTTTACTGTTTCTTATTTTCACACTTTTTCTTCCCTATGGGGGCTGCCATTTTTTGTTCCATTTCTGTGTGTGTCGATTAACGACACACACAGACATGGAATACGGCAGCCACAGTCCCATAGGGACTGCGAACGGCTCCCGTCCCATTGACTGCCGTGTACGGCGTCTGTGTGGGAACTGCGCATGCGCCGCTCCCACACAGTCCTATTCGAAATTGGCGCCGTCCGGCGCCATTTTCCTGTGGACCGGAAGTCGCGGCTGGACAGTAATATTACTACTTCCGGTCGCGGCTTCCGGACAAGTGCACATGGAACAGCGGCAGCAAAGGGAGCGGACGGGCCGCGGCGGCAGGAGCAGGTAAGCGATTTCAATGTATGTTAGTGTTTGTGTGTGTTTACTACTGCATGTAAACCTACTACACTGTGGGTTACCTCAAAAAATGGCGACACACAGTGTAGGAGGTTAAACCTTTCAAACCCCTCGTTTATCCCGGCACTAGCCAGGATAAAGGAGGGGGGATTGCTGAGAGCTCACTAGAGCGATAGCTTTTAACCCAATGTTGCAATGCTGCAATTTTGGGAACTAGCTCCAAACAGCTCCATCTAGTGACCAAAAATGGGTAGTATTATAAATTTGAAAAAATTTATAATATTTCCTGACTCGCGAAAAAAATAAAAAAAATTTGAACAATGTTTAATCACCCACACACTAAATGTTTAAATTTAAAAAAAAAAACATGTTTTTGGGGCAACACCATGCCTTTAATCTGTGCGGTTGGGGGCAGGCTTTTAGGAGATTCAGTCTCTTTCCCTTTCTGGCAGCTAACGATATAGTCTTATTTTACTTTCCCTGCATATAAGTATTATAGGATCCAGGGTAGTAAAGTATTTACTGTGAGATATCTACAGAAGGCACTCCCTTGGAGAATAATGAAAATATAATAATATAAAACAATAAAAACTAAGTGGGGATGTGTAGGGAATCCTAACAAACTGAGAAGAAGGTGTCTCCTCAACTATACTGCCAGGCTACTGCAGAAACTCTGGTTCTCTCCTCTTTGCGGTGATTGACTGCTGTGTAGACAGCATGTCAATCACTGTGTAGAGGGTGGGGTAATTCTCCCCATATAAGTAGACCGGACTTCTAATTATGAATCCAGCATATTCTTTTATCACTTTTATTAGTTAAACAACACAATCATTTTTTTGCTTTATTGGCTAATTTGAGAACAGACCTGTCCCCATACTAGGCTGCCCTTATAAGGAAAATCATAGTCTAATGACAAATTTTCTTTAAGAATACACTTCATAGCATCTTCAGAGATACTACAAATTATACTCTGGAGATAAGCAGCTACATAGAGTCTAGCCCAGACATGGGCAAACTACGGCCCGCGGGCCACATACGGCCCGTTAGGCTTTTTAATCCGGCCCGCCGAACTTGTCCAAATAATAGTAAAAACCTCCTTTTTTTCCCCCTTTCCCTGCAATGCCCACGTTTTCCCAATAGATGGCGCACTCAAAACACATTGACCGTTGTTAACCCCTTAACGCCGAAGGACGGATATATCCGTCCTCAGCAGCTGCTAGTTCGCGCAGGAGGACGGATATATCCGTCCTGTGATCGCGCGGGTACTGACAGTTTACCCACGCGATCAGCGGCAGGAGCACGGCTGTTATACACAGCCTGGCTCCTGCTGCAACTGCCGGAATCGAAGCACGCGCCGATTCCAGCAGTTTAACCCATTAAATGCCGCTGTCAACAGTGACAGCGGCATTTAATGTGTTTGACAGAGGGGGGAACTCCCTCTGTCTCCCGATCGGCGCCCCCGCAAACAAATCGCGGGTCGCCGTCGGGTTTCCATGACAGCCGGGGGTCTAACAAAGACCCCCAGGTCTGTCTTCAGCATCTGCCTGTTAGGCGATGCCAGAGTCATGACCTAACAGGTTGCCTGTCAGTTTTACACTGACAGGCAATAATGCTTTGGTATACGAAGTATACCAAAGCATTATATATGCGATCGGCATATCGCATAGTGAAGTCCCCTGGTGGGACTAAAAAAAAAAAAAGTAAAACCGTTAAATAAAGTTTGTGAAAAAAAAAATAAAAAAAATTACAGTCAAAGTCAAATAAAACTACTTTTTTGCCCCAAAAAGTGGTTTTATTTAATAAAACGGTCAAAACAAATCACACATACACATATATGGTATCCCCGCGATCGTAACAACTTGACCAATAAAATGAACACATTAATTAAACCGCCGGATGAACGGCGTCCAAAGAAAACGCAAAAAACAACGGCAAAATTCTCTCTTTTCTCCCATTCCCCCCATAAAAAATAAAATAAAAGTTCATCTATAAGTCCTATGTACCCCAAAATAGTACTAATGAAAACTACACATTGTCCCGCAAAAATCAATCCCACGTACGGCCACATCGACGGAAAAATAAAAAAATTACGGCTCTTGGAACGCGGCGATGCAAAAACAAGTAATTTTTTTCTAAAAGGGTTTTTATTGTGCAAACGTAGAAAAAACATATAAAACCTCTACATATTTGGTATCCCCGTAATCGTGCCGACCCATAGAATAAAGTTAACATGTTATTTACGCTGCATAGTAAACGGCGTAAATTTATAACGTGAAAATTAATGCTGGAATAGCTGCTTATTTTCAATTCTCTCCTAAAATAAAGTTAATAAAAGTTAATCAATATGTTATAAGCATCTAAAAATGGTACAATTACAAAATACAACTCGTCCCGGAAAAAACAAGCCCTTATACGGCTATGTCGACGGAATAAAAAAAGAGTTACGACTCTTGGAATGCGACCGTGGAAAAACAAAAAATAATCATTGGTCATTAACGTGCAAAATGGCCCGGTCATTAAGTGGTTAATGTGGCGCGTATTTCTCTTTATTTCACTTTAATTTTCACTTCGTTTCACGTCACCATTAAGCCCTTCGGTTTTCAAAGAGTACAATATCAGCCGTCACTTTGCCACGAAGCATGCAAACTATGCTAGCAGGCAGTCAACACAAGAACGGGCGGCTACTGCTCAGAGGTTGGCAGCTAATTTACAGAGTCAACAGAACTTTTTTCTTGATAAATCACAGTGCGTATGTTATTTTAATCTATTTACATTTCCTTCTCCCAGTATCTGCGAAATAGTATGTAAATGCCATATCTTGCATATTCCTTGAGACAAATTTATTAACTGATAAGGGCTATTTTTCACATTTGAAAGACAGTTAATAAATTGGGTTGTAGTGTTCTTACTGTGCTATGAGGTTTGCACACACTACATTTAATGCTTTAGTATATCCGGCCCAAACACTCCCTCCAAATGCTCCTGGCCCGGCCCCTCTGTCAAATTTTAGAACCCATTGTGGCCCGCGAGTCAAAAAGTTTGCCCACCCCTGGTCTAGCCCTATACTAGGATCATCTGACAGTATAGGCAGCTGTATTTTTACCATCTGCGTTCTTAGGTACATTTTACATGGTAAATTAAAAGTAATGTGAAATTCGGGTTCTTGTTGCCAACAGGCAAATTGTTATTGGTTCTAGTAAGACTCAGCAGCTCTTTCATATGACAGCTGACTAATAGAGACAGTGGCAATGGCACTTGTTCTATTGTATGCATGCTGCGAAAATGATGTATGCATGATCGTTAGTCAAAGAATAAAGCCTGAATATAGGTATATAAGGTTGCATAAAGAAAGCTTATACTGAGAAGCATTTTTGTTTTAAAGATAGCTGAGGGTACAGACCAGGTATGGATCCTTAAACCCATTTATCCGATCCCATTGGATCTTAGAATTCAAAAGAATGTTTATATTGAACAGTGTTTCTCATTATATATTAGGGAATGATTTAATTATTGTAGAAGAAAGTTTAAATTTGTTAAGATGAGAGTAGAGCGAATCGGTTCTACACAAATCAAAGTTGTTATGAATTTTCCCCAAAATTTGGACTGTGTAGAATTTTAAAATTTGGGATTTATCCTGTATGAATTGCTCAGAAGTAGACAGAGTATAAGGATCACTTGACCTTGGGCTGCGGCTCGGAGTGCTTTCCCCTAATGCCTTGCAGGCAACCCCACTATCATAGACAATCATGAGGGCTATAGGTGTGAGTCACTGATAACTTAGTGGATGACAGTCATATAAGTCATAGCCACTATAAACAGCACAAGCAGGAAATGCTGCTGTTTTGTTGCTGGGGATACAGATAGGAGAGAGAAGACATTAGACAGAGAGTGAGAGATGGTAAAACACAGAATACATATACATAGTGCATCACTGTCCTTGAGTGTGTTTCATATCACAGCTCCTAACTGTTCAATCACTTGGAATTTACTGCTAAATCCCTCTCCTCAAGACAAGACAAGCCATCATTGAAGGATCAGGTTAAAGCTGCCCATAGCAGTCTTTGGAGAGGGGAGAGGGGATGGGGAGGAGAGCAAGAGCAGAGTGAGAGAGAGGCACAGGGACAAATACACTGATGTAGCTTCAAGTAAGTGTTTTATATAAACCCAATGCTGGATTCACAGCTACACTGCTCATTACTGCTGTATAATCTCCTCAATGCTGCTATAGGACAGCACAATGCTACTCTTCTATGTGTGCAGTGTATAGAAAGCTGAGAGTTAGAGATTAAAACTGCTAAAAAAATTGCAGGATGCAAATGATATAAGGGCCAGAAATAATGTTATTTCTTATGTACAGACATATGACAGCTTATTCTGCAAAGTCACCTTAAGCGGCAGATACATTTTAAAAGAGTTGTTTAGGATGAGAAAAACAAGGATGCAATGTTTCAAAAACAGTGCCAATACTCTCCCAAGGTTGTGTGTGGTATTGCTGCTCAACTCAATTCACTTTAATCAAGCTGAGCTACATACCAGAAACAACCAATAAAGTTTTGTGGTATTCTTTTCAGAAAAGAAGCAGCAATGTTTATTTAATCCTGTACAACCCTTTCAAGGCTAGAATCACACAAAGAATCACACAAAGAAGAGCAACGAAGCTAATTAGGGGCATGGAGAATTTAAGTTATGAGGAAAGATTAAAAGAATTAAACCTATTTAGCCTTGAAAAAAGACGACTAAGGGGGGACATGATTAACTTATATAAATATATTAATGGCACATACAAAAAATATGGTGAAATCCTGTTCCATGTAAAACCCCCTCAAAAAACAAGGGGGTACTCCCTCCGTCTGGAGAAAAAAAGGTTCAACCTGCAGAGGCGACAAGCCTTCTTTACCGTGAGAACTGTGAATCTATGGAATAGCCTACCGCAGGGGCTGGTCACAGCAGGGAAAGTAGATGGCTTTAAAAAAGGCTTAGATAATTTCCTAGAACAAAAAAGTATTAGCTCCTATATGTAGAAATTTTTCCTTCCCTTTTCCCGTCCCTTGGTTGAACATGATGGACATGTGTCTTTTTTCAGCCGTACTAACTATGTAACTATGTAAGCCGTTTTTTTTTTAGCCAAAGCCAGGAATGGACTAAAAAGGAATGGGAAGAGTTATACAATTCCATCATTTTTTAATCCACTCTGGGCTTTGGTTAAGAAAAAACTGCTTCAAAAACTGCATGTGTGATTCCAGTTTATTGGGGTTGTCTCTTGAGAAAAACACCTTTGCACGTGCCCTTCTTGCCTTTTTAGCCTTCTTTGGCTCATGAGGACTAAATAACCCAAGCTGTCCTAGGAATTCATATGAAAAGTAAGAGCACACGGCGCATAGTATTGTAAAGCACATCAGACCCTCAGCTTAATTCTGAACAATATAAGCATTGATTACTTATAAAATGTGGTATGTTTGCTATCAGGGGCGTAGCTGAAGGCTCATGGGCCCCGATGCAAAAGTTCTTATTAGGACCCCCCCCCCCCCCGCAAACTCCTCATGGCCGACGGTCCGCAGCTTTCAGCTGCATCGCTGGGTCTCCTAAGTGACCCAACAATGCAGCACTAGCAGCCGGGGCGTCACTAAGGCTAGGTTCACACACCTTATTTCCGGACGTAATTCGGCTCAAAAGCGTTGGCAACCATCTGCCCATTCATTTGAATGGGTCTTACGATGTTCTGTGCAGACGGTCATTTTTTTTACGCGCCGCTGTCAAAAGGCGGCACGTAAAAATGACGCCCGCATCAAAGAAGAGCCTGTCACTTCTTCAGACGTAAATGGAGCCATTTTCCATGGACTCCATGAAAAAAAAAACTCCAATTGCGTCCGTAATGGACGCAGCGAAAGACGCCTGCACATGCCTTTACGGCTGAAATTACGGTACTGTTTTCTCCTGAAAACAGCACCGTAATTTCAGCCGTAATGGACGCTGCCGTGTGAACATATCCTCAGGGCTTAAAATGTCAGGGGAAATAGCCCCAATACATATGTGTCCGCCCCAAAAAAAAATTGTGTATAGGAGACAGCATAGCATATCTATAGCACTACGACCCTATAAACTATGGATAGGATTAGATACGGTGACTCAGCAGACAGTATCACACATGATAGGATTAGATACAGTGGCTGAGCAGACAGTATCACACATGATCGGATTAGATACAGTGGCTCGGAAGGCAGTATCACACATGATAGGATTAGATACAGCGGCTCAGCAGACAGTATCACACATGATAGGATTAGATACAGTGGCTCAGCAGACAGTATCACACATGATCGGATTAGATACAGTAGCTCGGAAGACAGTATCACACATGATAGGATTAGATACAGCGGCTCAGCAGACAGTATCACACATGATAGGATTAGAGATAGGGCCCAGCAGACAGTATCACACATGATTGGATTAGATATAGGGCCCAGCAGACAGTATCACACATGATAGGATTAAATACAGTGGCTCAGCAGACAGTATCACACATGATTGGTTTAGATATAGGGCCCAGCAGACAGTATCACACGTGATAGGATTAGATACAGTGGCTCAGCAGACAGTATCACACATGATAGGATTAGATATAGGGCCCAGCAGACAGTATCACACATGATTGGATTAGATACAGGGCTTAGCTCGCTGACATTGCGGCTCCAGCACTGGACCCAGGAAAGGTAAGAATAATAATTTTGCTTCTTTATGTGTTACTGATTATTTTTGTCTGTTTGTGTTTTTTTACAGGTTCAGTTGTTGGACTTCGGATACTAGGACTTCAATGATGGCGTTTTTTTTATTCTCAATAAAATGGTTAATGAGGGTTGTGTTTTTTTATTTCAATAAAATATTTTTTCTATGTGCTTGTATCTTTTTAAACTTTATTATCACCGCCTTAGTAATGGCTGCTGGCTGATTGACAACCTCCATTACTAAGGCGGGGCTTAATGTTAGCAGGCGCAGAGGCTAACACTAACCCCCATTATTACCCCGGTACCCACCACCACCAGGGGTGCTGGGAAGAGCCGGGCACGAACCAGTACCCGTCCATCTATAGTGACGGGCAGGCACCGGGGTGGCCCAGGCTGGTAGTATTAGGCTGGGGAAGGCCAAAAACAGTGGCCCTTCCCACCCTGGTAATGCTGCCTGCTGCTGCTTTGTTGTATCTGGCTGGTTATGAAAATTGGGGGGGACCCCACATTATTCTTTCCAATTATTTTTATTTTTATATTTTTTTAAATGACGTGGGGTCCTCCCCATTTTTCATAACCAGCCAGATACAATAAAGCAGCAGCAGCCTAGCATTACCAGGGTGGGAAGGGCCACGGTTTCTGGCCTTTCCCCTCCTGATAATACCAGCCTGCGGCTGCCCCATTGCCCAACCATCACTACAGATGGTCGAGTACTGGATGGTACCCGGCTCTTCCCAGCACCCCTGGTGGCGGTGGGTACCGGGGTAATAAAGGGGGTTAGTGTTAGCCTCTGCACCGGCTAACACTAAGCCCCGCCTTAGCAATGGATACTGTCAATCAGCCGGCGGCCATTACTAAGGCGGTAGTAATATAGTTTAAAAAAAAACACAAAGACATAGAAAAAATATTTTATTGAAATAAAAAAAAAACCCACACAACCCTCATTAACCATTTTATTGATAATAAAAAAAATGCTGTCATCGAAGTAGTCCTGGAATCCGCCGTAGTCCAATGACCGAACCTGTAAGAAAACACACAAGAAAAACAATTAGTAACACATGTGTTAGGCTAAGATATAGGGCCCATGTGTGATACTGTCTGTGGGACCCTGTATCTAAGCCTACCACAACGTAGGCTTAGATACAGGGTCCAGCAGACAGTAATCTTATACAGTATAAGATTACTGTGTGCTGGGGCCCTGTATCTAAACCTACAGTGTGGTAGGCTTATATACAGGGCCCAGCAGACAGGATCACGCATGGGCCATGTATCTAAGCCTACCATGTGATTGGCTTAGAAACAGGGCCCAGCAGACAGCATCACACAATCTGTGATCCTCTCTCATGGGCCCCCTAATCCTGCTACATCGTAGGTTTAGGGGTTGTGCAGTCCCTAAACATTGATGGCCTATCCACAGGATAGGCCATCAATAGCTGATGTGTCTCCCGGGACCCGCAAATCAGCTGTTTTGAAGGGGCCGCAGCACTCGTACAAGAGCTGCTTCCCCTTCATTTCACTACTCGCTCACACTGTGAATCGCCGACACCGATTCACAGTGTGACCGGAATGAAGTGACCGGAATGAAGGGGAGCAGCTCTCGTACGAGTGCTGCGGCCCCTTCAAAACAGCTGATTGGCGGGTCCCGGGAGTCGGAACCCACCAGTCAGGGCTAATCTTACCTTCCTCTTCGGCTGCGGCGGGAGTTCTGTCCTCTCGATGCTGCGCGCGGCGCATAGCGCTGTGACGTCATGCACTGCGCACAGCGCTTGACGTCAGGACCTCCGCTGTGATCCGGAACCAGGAAGGTAAGTTCAGTCTGTTACTATAGTAACAGGGGCCCGCGGCCCGAGTTACCATAGTAACTTTTTATTAATGTGGTGCGGGGGGCTGTGGGCCCCCCTGGCTTCGGGGCCCGGTCGCAATTGCGACCGCTGCGACCCCTATAGCTACGCCAGTGTTTGTTATCTAAGTCACATTTCTAGACAAACCCAATCTTAAGCCTCATGCACATGACCGTAGTGGTGTGCACGGTACGTGATTTGCGGCTCGGACGGCCGCAGAGTGTCACCCGCGGGCCGCCCGCAAATCACGGGCCGCGCACATAGCCCAGTACATTAATTTCATTGAGCCTGGACCGCAAAATGCGGCCGTAATAAGACATGTCCTATATTTTTGCAGTCCAGGCTCCTGGGCAATGCACGGACCTTGGGAACCAAGGTCATTTGCATGGGCCCATAAAAATGAATGGTACCGCTATTCACCCGCAGATTTGCGGGTGAATTGCGGCCGCAAAAAGACGTTCTTGTGCATGAGGCCTAAGGCCATCTGCGGGTGAATTGCGGTCCCATTCATTTCTATGGGCCCATGCACACGACCGTGCATTGCCCGGGACATGGAACTTTCCCTCTTTTTCCAGGAGGATTGCCCTTTGTGACTTTGTTAAAAAAAAAAATATTTGTATTAGGGTCTGCGTACCCATCTTTGCTGTTTTGTTACAAATTTTATACAAAAAAGAAAAAAAATGTTTTGAAGAAAAAAAACATTTTACAGGAGAATGTAAGAACAGCCGTCTATGACCTCAAGTTAAGGAGACGTTAAAAGAGGCTCTGTCACCAGTTTATAACTGCCCTATCTCCTTCCTAATCTAATAGGCGCTTTAATGTAGATAACGACTGTTTTAAAAAAAACAAAAAACTTTTATTTTTGACCAAGTTGTGAACATTTTAAGATGTAAGCAAATTTGTTCTTAATGCCCAACTGGGTTTTTTTTTTACTTTTCATCAAGCGGGCATTATGAAGAAAAGTGTATGACGCTGACCAATCAGCATCATACACTTCTCTTTATTCCAGCCCAGCTTGATCCACAGCACAGGGTGATCTCACGAGATCACGCTGTGACGCCACTTCATCCCACGAGTCCTTCACCAGAGCGATTGAAGACTGAACAGACATCGCCTCCAGCCTCTACAGATTCAGATAAACGTCCTGGCACGGCTGGAAGCGATGTCTGTTCACTCTTCCGTCGCTCTGGTAAAGGACTTGCAGGATTAAGTGACCTCACAGTGTGATGTCGCGAGATCACGATGTGCTACGGATCAAGCTGTGCTGGAATGAAGAGAAGTGTATGATGCTGATTGGTAGGCGCTCATCATTTTAAGGAGATGGTTTCTTCCCAACAGAGAGATAGGTAGGCCATGCCATCTATGTAATTATTGTGTAATTTTTGTGAACAAAGGTGGATAGTTCAAGCGATATATTGAATCTGGGGTATGTCCAATATTAATGCCCAAGTACTTCACCGAGTGTTTAACTACTGGAATACCCCAAATACAAGCCTTCACATTTAAAAACATTAAGTTTAAAGTCCGAAAAGTGCCAAACATTGTAAAGGTTTCTATAGCCCTAGGTAAATCTTCAGTTGGGTAGGACATGAACAAGTGCATGTCATCTGCAAATAGTGCTTAACGTGATATGTCACGTCCAATGGGGATACCATGGAGAGCCTCATCCGTGTCCAAGAAGCAAGCTAGTAGCACAAGTGCCAGGTCAAAGAGAAGAGGAGACAACAGACATCCTTATCTTGTTCCCTTCATTAATGGGAAAGGTGTCGATATAAAGCCAGGTGTATGTTCACATGCCTTAGGCTGCATGTAAAGAGCCCCCAGGAAACTCCTAAAAGCACCTCAAAAACCCATAGCATCTAGCACCTATCCTAGCCACCCCCAACGCAAGTTATCACATGCTTTCTCCACATCTAGGGTGACCAGGGCAGGCAACGTACCCTTCGACCTCCCCTCCACTATATTCATAGTTACTGCAGAGCGCCCTAAATAATCTACCGGATTTATCACCAAACCTCCTGTATTCAATTTCTTCTTGAGTCTTAATGAAATCTTCCTGTCTTTTGGCCCATACATCACAATCTTGCTTGGCATAGACCCATTGCTTCTTAGCAGAGGTGGTCTGTGACAAGAAAAATATCAGTGTACGTCTTACGAAATTTGTCACTAAAAATTTGATATTGATCCCTAACCTCTTTTTGTTAGCTTATGGACATGAGCTATAAGGCGACCTCTAAAAATAGCTTTAGCCATGTCCCAGAATAGTTGTGGGTTTGACGCGTGTTCTCCATTGTTATCCCCAATATTTTAACCACCAACCCCTTAGAAGAGTAGTAAAGCTCTCATCCTTCACCAGAAAAAATAGGAACCGCCACAAATAAGCATCACCCCTAGGGTGCATGTCTAACAGGTCTAGCAAAATTGAAGAATGTTCAGATATGACTAAACATCTTCAGTATTAACTTTTCTAATCTTGGAGACTAATGGTCGACTAAGCAAAATATAATCGATGCATCACCATGAAGAATAAGGATGATAGAAGTGGGTGTATGTTCGATTTCCTGGGTGACAGTGCCTCCATCCTTCAATTAAGGAGCTAGTCAATATAAGTACCGTCAAGAGCGAATTTGGATCACCGGTGGTTAGATCCATATGGGTCCCCAATGACCGATCTTTCCTCTGCGACAGTACCCAATTAAAGTCACCACCCACAAAATAATCTGGGAAAGAGCCATGCAACAACCTGTCGCAAAACATCATATAAAGGTTTCTTTGAGTGGTTCGGGACATAAACATTATATAAGCTAATTGTGCCCTGCGTGCTACTTATTATAAGTTGTAACATACGCCCATCATCATCTATCTCAACATCTGTGACCGAATATGGAAAGTGTTTGTGTGTCAATACAAGTACACCTGCTTTCCCCTCAACTGTGGGAGATCTATGCACCTTGCGAGGGGCATAACTAGGAAAGACTGGGCCCATAGCAAACTTATGACTTGGCCCCCCTCTCCCCCACAAACAACGCCCTCCTGACAATGAAAATTTCTCAATTCTGTGTAATGTAAAAAAATACAGATAGGCCGCCAAGTGTACTCTTATTACAGGGTTATGAATATTGTAACAAACAGTTAAGCACTAATATTTTAATTTTTTTTATTACTTAACCCCTTTCCGACATCCATCATATTTATAGTGCCACACAGCTTTCCCTTGTAGATCATGACACACAGCGCCCCTTGTCGATCGTGCCACAAACAGCCCCACTTGTAAATCATGCCCCACACAGGCCCCCTTGTAGATTCTGCCACACACAGCCCTATTGTAGATTATGCCACAAACAGCTCCCTTTGTAGATAGTGCCACACACAGACCCCCTTGTATACAGTGCACACAGCTTCCCCTTGTAGATCATGCCACACACAGCTCCCCATTGTAGATCGTGCCACACACAGCCCCCCTTGTACACTGTGCCACACACAGCCCCCTGGCAGATTGTGCCACACAGCCCCCTTCGTAGATAGTGCTACACAGCCTAATTGTATCTGCATCCTGAGAACACAGATGCAATTGAATGTGGAAGTCGGTAGCTTCGGACATCCAGCGCCCCGATGCCGCCCGGCACATAAATGGTATGTGCTGGGCCATGCAGAACAGGGCCCCTCATGCCGCAGGCCCTGTAGCATCTGCTATGCCTGCTATAGTGGCAGTTCCGCCATCATCGTAAAATGTTTTATACACCTTTGAATTAATTGTTCCCTCAATGATTGCAAGGCGTCCAGGCGCTAAGGCAGCAAAGCAGCCCCAAACCATGATGCTCTAGCCACCATGCTTCACAGTTGACATCTAAGTTATGAGGAAAGATTAAAAGAACTAAACCTATTTAGCCTTGAGAAAAGACGACTAAGGGGGGACATGATTAACTTATATAAATATATGAATGGCACATACAAAAAATATGGCGAAATCCTGTTCCATGTAAAACCCCCTCAAAAAACAAGGGGGCACTCCCTCCGTCTGGAAAAAGAAAGGTTCAACCTGCAGAGGCGACAGGCCTTCTTTACTGTGAGAATGGTGAATTTATGGAATAGCCTACCGCAGGAGCTGGTCACAGCAGGGACAGTGGATGGCTTTAAAAAAGGCTTAGATAATTTCTTAGAACAAAAAAATATTAGCTCCTATGTGTAGAAATTTTTTACTTCCCCTTTCCCATCCCACTTCCTCTTTCCCATCCCTTGGTTGATCTTGATGGACATGTGTCTTTTTTTCAACCGTACAAACTATGCAACTATGTAACTATGTAAGATGAGGTTTTGGTGTTCGTGTGCAGTGTTTTTTCTACCAAACATAATGTTGTGCATCTCTACTAAAAAGTTGTAATGGGCCACAATGTTTAATTTTGGACGGCAGCAGCTTCCTTTGTGCTGTCCTTCAATGAACATCTATCTATCCATCCATGAACACAGTATAACTGTGTTTTATTAGATTATTTAGATTGTGTGTAGCTATAATTGTGACTGAGATAGCAATCCAGCACATTTTATTAATAACCAATGCAGAAATCCAGGTCATTCCAAAGGGTTCACTTACTTTGTTTGCAACTGTATTACAATTTGCTGTAATATAAATGTTAAATGTTACATATTAGTGAATCATGAAAAGTATTTCCAACAGGATAACTACAACAGCTTATTGTATGCAGCTCTAAATAATGAATGAATGACAGTCTAAGTTCTGCTGCCAAATTTGCTCACTACTCCACTGGGCTCTAATATGCCCACTCCCATTTACAAACTTGTCCGAGACATCCCAGATACTTCCGGTAAGTCTCTTTAGTAAACTTTATTGTCTTGACAGTCTACCCAACTCTCTCTCAGGCTTTTTCACATCATATAGTTTATTTTCATATAAATTCTGAAATTTTAATTAAACAGCTGTGAGCAAAACAATGAGAAAATGGGCCCATTTAAAAACCTTTTGTTATAAATCAAAAATAATATGTAATATATACCTTTAAGGGAATCGTAATCACTCAACTAAACACATTGTATGATCAAACTATGAACATGAATATAATTTGTATTAAGTCTCAAGAGCAAAGGTTTTGCATAATTTTTGATGTTGTCCTGACAAATTTTCTTGAAAGTAATTATAGTAAAACGCTGCAAGATGTAAAGGACGATGTGTGAGGATTAGTTATTGTACCTGCAAAAGAACATTTCAAATAAAAAAAATTTATAGAAGATTTCAATCATCGAGAAGGTCTATCAGATAAAGTTAAAATTAAGAAGCTTCCGAACCTTTCCTTTTTAACAACAATGCAGATAACCCACCTGAGCACAGTGTGGGAAGTACACAAGTCTGTGATCCGGGGAGTATTTCTAAGTATAGGTTGAAATGAAAATGCAAAAAGTCTTCTATTCGATATCTCCAAACTAGAAAGGCAACATAAAAAGTCTACAGCACAAGTCATCATCTCTGATCTTCTTTGTACAGGGAGAAACTGAAGAATTGCCTTAATTTGTGCCCTGTCAAAGCATATCTGTCTGCTTCTCATAAGCATTATATGCATGGCAAGGGAGAAAACGTATTGGCTTCTCTAACAAAACAAAACATTCACAAAGCTTTGTCTCCCAGGTTTGCTCCTCTACAAGGGACCTACTGAAAGATACTTTGTGAATTCTATCAGTCACTGTATGACTTAAGACTTAATAAAACTGCTGAAGAGCTGTCAGATACAGTAACACCTACCAACTCTGCCCTTCAGTCTTTTTCCATACCCACTTTATCGACCTAACAAAAAGACCTTTCCTCAGGCTCAAACGCACTCTTGGACACACCGATTGGTGAATGTTCAGGTCCAGATGGATTCTCTTCATCTTACTATAAGCAATTTAGCCAATTTATTAAGAGTGTGTAACTCCCTGAATGAACACCTACACTTCCCCCCACTTTAGAAGCACGCATTTCGATTATACCAAATAAGGGCAAGGATTCAACCCAGTGTGGCAACTGACACTCAATATCTCTATTTAATGTTGACCCTAAACTTTTTGATAAACTGTTAGCCAACAGAAGGAAACAGATGCTAACGCTTGGTAAATCCTGAACAAACAGGCTACATATGTTATGGGCAGAGAGGGAAAACATAACAAATACTTAACCTGATCCAGTACACCCGGATGAAAAACTTTTCTCTAGCTTTGCTATCAACTGACATCAAAAAGGCTTTCAACCATGTGGACTGGACCTTCTTGTTCTTAAAACTTTTCAGGATTTCCACATTTGTATTTTCACAGAGAGAGTCCTCTTTCTCTCTCTCTCTCTTCGCTTACCCCAGTGCCAAAGTAAGTTTAATGGTTTTCTGTATCCCAGCCTTTCTTGATCTAAAATGCCCCCTGTTCCTACTGCTTTTCATTCTAACAATGGAAACCTTAATTCAGGGGCTGAGGCAGGAAACGTTACTAGACAGGGTGAGGATCGGCGAGACTGCATACAGCACTTTTGCAGATGATCTCCTTATGTCCACTAGACCCCTTACAGCTCTACCGTAATATTTTTTGAGGACTTCGGGAAAATGTTTCACTTTAAGATTAATACCAGAAAATCAGAAGCCCTGTGCATCTCTTGCCCTCAGATCCACTCACCTTTCTCTTTCATTTTAACTATATCAAATACAGTACCTTGCAATAAATATGACAACATCACCTGATTCTTGGTGTGAACAAAACTGTTCCCCCCGGCTACCCCAGTTAAATATCATTATCTCTTTTAGGCAAATCCCTTACATCATGGACAGGAAGGACACACCCCCTTAACAACTCAAGGTAGCGGCCTGTTTTGAACTTCAGGATGCAGCCCCATTTTTTTAATCTGACGTGTCAATTTATATAGTAATAGCTCTGGGATGCTTTTACTTCACCAAGCAAATCGGAGATTGTTTTTTCATGACACATTGTACTTTATGATAGTGGTACATTTTGGGGGATATGTTTTCTGTAAATGTATTTGAAATGTAAAGAAATGTTTTAAAATTAGCATTTTCCTACATTTGAAATATTCTGCTTCTAAAATAGACACAAATGTTTAAATAATAAGGTTTTACTATGTCTTTATGTAGGCATCTTTTTTTTATTTAATTTAAAAAAATGTATTAGCAGTTTCTTACATTTTCATCACAATTTGCAAAATTCTTTTTTTTTAGGTACTACTTCAGTTCAGTTTGGTGTTTCACAGCAATTACAGCAAAGTGGAGGTAACATTTCAACATTTTATTTTGTTTCGCAAATATTTTATTTTAATCCATTTATTTCAGTCATACAGCAGGTGTTAACAGAAAAAGCTCACCTAAATATTTATTACCCATATTTTGTAGTTCTCAGGAAATATCCCATATGTGACCTTATGTGTTACCTGACAAACACAGGCTTTAGAAATGAAGTAGAACGTTGTGGATTTTGCGGCCTCCTTTTTATTAAGATGTTTTTCAGGCATCACTACAGGTTTGCAGAGGCCTTAGGTTCACTTCAAACAGAGCTTTTTGGCGCTGATTTTGATGCGGAAATCATGTCGGAATCAGGGCCATAAATTCCCCAAAATTGCCCCGCATTAATTTCAAAGAGAGGCAGAGACTATTTTTTTTCCCAGGTGGCATCTAGCTTCTCGTGGGAAAAAAAGGCGGAATGTCCTTTCTTGCCACAGTTCCGCCTTTGACCTCCCATTGAAATCAATGGGAGTCAGGAAAAGCGTTCAATGGCCCTCAATGGCCGTGGGCAAAAAACACTGCAAAAAACACAGCTAATTACTTTTTCCCGCCGTCCTCCCTCACTCTCTGCTTGACTCCCGCGATCTCATTCACTTCTTTGCTTTCCCACGGTATAAAAGGGACCACCCCGTCCACAATTGCCTGAGCAATTAGGTTCCTCCTAGCTTGCTAGCCATACCCTGCTTAATTGTTTTTGGGATTTCCTGTGTTTTGACCCTGCCTTTACCTTTGACTATCCTTGCATGCTGCCTGCCCTGATCTCTTGCCTGTTACCCACCATGAATGTCTGGCTTAACCAACCATGATTGCACGTTTGTCACCTGCCTGACTTATGCTATACCTGTGTATTAACATGTCTGCATGTTTTCATTGGTTGTTGCCAAGAGAGACTACTCTGGGTGTAGGGATCTGGGGATTCCCAGCAGCAAAGTCCAGATCCCTGTATAGGGGTTAAAGGGAAATTATCTGCGGATCCTTTTACATACACTCCCAAGTTAAGCCCAAAGCCAAATCTCTTGGTGACACACCATACTCTTCAGGCACTGTGACAATCTCACTATTCACGAGCCCTGTAACACAGCATTTGTTACGCAATGTCCCCCGAGTATGGAAATACCCCATATGTGGCCATAAACTGTTGTCTTGACACAGGCAGTTCTTAGCAGGAAAAGAGCGCCATTTGGCTTTTGCAGCGCTGTTTTTGGTGGAAAAGTTTCTCACTCCATGTCGCATTTGCAAAGGCCCTGAGGTACCAGTACAGAGAAAACCCACAGAAATTGTGCCCATTTAGGAAATTACACACCTCAAGGAATTCACCTACAGTGGAGGAAATAAGTATTTGATCCCTTGCTGATTTTGTAAGTTTGCCCACTGTCAAAGTCATGAACAGTCTAGAATTTTTAGGCTAGGTTAATTTTACCAGTGAGAGATAGATAATTTTAAAAAAAAATAAGAAAATCACATTGTCAAAATTATATATATTTATTTGCATTGTGCACAGAGAAATAAGTATTTGATCCCCTACCAACCATTAAGAGTTCAGCCTCCTCCAGACCAGTTACACGCTCCAAATCAACTTGGTGCCTGCATTAAAGACAGCTGTCTTACATGGTCACCTGTATAAAAGACTCCTGTCCACAGACTCAATTAATCAGTCTGACTCTAACCTCTACAACATGGGCAAGACCAAAGAGCTTTCTAAGGATGTCAGGGACAAGATCATAGACCTGCACAAGGCTGGAATGGGCTACAAAACCATAAGTAAGACGCTGGGTGAGAAGCAGACAACTGTTAGTGCAATAGTAAGAAAATGGAAGACATACAAAATTACTGTCAATCGACATCGATCTGGGGCTCCATGCAAAATCTCAACTCGCGGGGTATCCTTTATCATGAGGAAGGTGAGAGCTCAGCCGAAAACTTCATGGGTGGAACTTGTTAATGATCTCAAGGCAGCTGGGACCACAGTCACCAAGAAAACCATTGGTAACACATTACGCCGTAATGGATTAAAATCCTGCAGTGCCCGCAAGTTCCCCCTGATCAAGAAGGCACATGTATTTTTCATTATTATGTATATTCGCTTCTCTTGGACACAGCCGGGTCTTTGATGCTGGGAGAGCATGGTGTGTTGTTGTTTGGCATAGCAAGCAGGGTAGCCCGCTCTATGAATTATCAAGGCGTCACAAATAGGCTTCTACCTGGCTATACACGTTGTGCCTCATGACGTACACACTATCCCTCCATGTTTCACTCACTCGCACCCCATTATCCATTTATTTCTATTGAGGCACTTCACTCATTACTGCCCCCTATATTTCACTTATAGTATTACACTTGCACACACACTATTCATTTATTATTTCTTACTACACATCCCATGCACCACACACCACTCCCCTCAAGACTAGTGGGAGTGGCTATTATTATTTAAAGCACCTGCTCGCCCTTTCATCAGCATTTCTGACCTGGCTGTGTCCATTTGTAAGTATGGCCTTTTTCGGTGTTTTTGTATATGTCCCTGTGTTTTTATCGGTTCTGTTTGTGCATCAGGAACGTTCTGTTCCAGTTTAGGAGTTAGGGACTCGCAAGTCTGGGGATCCTTGTCGTGGATTGCGAGCTTGCGTCCTTTTGGCCAAAATGATTACCAATACCCCAGGTATATTTCATTATTATGTATATTCGCTTCTCTTGGACACAGCCGGGTCTTTGATGCTGGGAGAGCATGGTGTGTTGTTGTTTGGCATAGCAAGCAGGGTAGCCCGCTCTATGAATTATCAAGGCGTCACAAATAGGCTTCTACCTGGCTATACACGTTGTGCCTCATGACGTACACACTATCCCTCCATGTTTCACTCACTCGCACCCCATTATCCATTTATTTCTATTGAGGCACTTCACTCATTACTGCCCCCTATATTTCACTTATAGTATTACACTTGCACACACACTATTCATTTATTATTTCTTACTACACATCCCATGCACCACACACCACTCCCCTCAAGACTAGTGGGAGTGGCTATTATTATTTAAAGCACCTGCTCGCCCTTTCATCAGCATTTCTGACCTGGCTGTGTGCATTTGTAAGTATGGCCTTTTTCGGTGTTTTTGTATATGTCCCTGTGTTTTTATCGGTTCTGTTTGTGCATCAGGAACGTTCTGTTCCAGTTTAGGAGTTAGGGACTCGCAAGTCTGGGGATCCTTGTCGTGGATTGCGAGCTTGCGTCCTTTTGGCCAAAATGATTACCAATACCCCAGGTATTTTTCATTATTATGTATATTCGCTTCTCTTGGACACAGCCGGGTCTTTGATGCTGGGAGAGCATGGTGTGTTGTTGTTTGGCATAGCAAGCAGGGTAGCCCGCTCTATGAATTATCAAGGCGTCACAAATAGGCTTCTACCTGGCTATACACGTTGTGCCTCATGACGTACACACTATCCCTCCATGTTTCACTCACTCGCACCCCATTATCCATTTATTTCTATTGAGGCACTTCACTCATTACTGCCCCCTATATTTCACTTATAGTATTACACTTGCACACACACTATTCATTTATTATTTCTTACTACACATCCCATGCACCACACACCACTCCCCTCAAGACTAGTGGGAGTGGCTATTATTATTTAAAGCACCTGCTCGCCCTTTCATCAGCATTTCTGACCTGGCTGTGTCCATTTGTAAGTATGGCCTTTTTCGGTGTTTTTGTATATGTCCCTGTGTTTTTATCGGTTCTGTTTGTGCATCAGGAATGTTCTGTTCCAGTTTAGGAGTTAGGGACTCGCAAGTCTGGGGATCCTTGTCGTGGATTGCGAGCTTGCGTCCTTTTGGCCAAAATGATTACCAATACCCCAGGTATTTTTCATTATTATGTATATTCGCTTCTCTTGGACACAGCCGGGTCTTTGATGCTGGGAGAGCATGGTGTGTTGTTGTTTGGCATAGCTAGCAGGGTAGCCCGCTCTATGAATTATCAAGGCATCACAAATAGGCTTCTACCTGGCTATACACGTTGTGCCTCATGACGTACACACTATCCCTCCATGTTTCACTCACTCGCACCCCATTATCCATTTATTTCTATTGAGGCACTTCACTCATTACTGCCCCCTATATTTCACTTATAGTATTACACTTGCACACACACTATTCATTTATTATTTCTTACTACACATCCCATGCACCACACACCACTCCCCTCAAGACTAGTGGGAGTGGCTATTATTATTTAAAGCACCTGCTCGCCCTTTCATCAGCATTTCTGACCTGGCTGTGTCCATTTGTAAGTATGGCCTTTTTCGGTGTTTTTGTATATGTCCCTGTGTTTTTATCGGTTCTGTTTGTGCATCAGGAACGTTCTGTTCCAGTTTAGGAGTTAGGGACTCGCAAGTCTGGGGATCCTTGTCGTGGATTGCGAGCTTGCGTCCTTTTGGCCAAAATGATTACCAATACCCCAGGTATTTTTCATTATTATGTATATTCGCTTCTCTTGGACACAGCCGGGTCTTTGATGCTGGGAGAGCATGGTGTGTTGTTGTTTGGCATAGCAAGCAGGGTAGCCCGCTCTATGAATTATCAAGGCGTCACAAATAGGCTTCTACCTGGCTATACACGTTGTGCCTCTAGACGTACACACTATCCCTCCATGTTTCACTCACTCGCACCCCATTATCCATTTATTTCTATTGAGGCACTTCACTCATTACTGCCCCCTATATTTCACTTATAGTATTACACTTGCACACACACTATTCATTTATTATTTCTTACTACACATCCCATGCACCACACACCACTCCCCTCAAGACTAGTGGGAGTGGCTATTATTATTTAAAGCACCTGCTCGCCCTTTCATCAGCATTTCTGACCTGGCTGTGTCCATTTGTAAGTATGGCCTTTTTCTTTTTTTTTGACATTACTGTCTGAACTAGTGCTTATTTCCTTATATGATAATCATTAGCCCCATTACCCCTGCAAACATGTCGGAGGGGCTCTTTTGATTTTTAGATTGATGCAATTCCAGATAGTTAGGAAAAACAGACAGATACCTTCATTAGCTAGTTATTTCTATATACTACCATTACTGAATAGTAGCTACTTCCCTGCCTATGCTCCTCCTATGGCTACTACCACACCAATATTTAGCCACTACTGATTACTGAGCACTCATGCTTTTTGACTGCATTGCATCGTAGTTTTATCCTTATATGTGGTTAGTCTTTTTGGTCAATTAAGTAAAGATTAGTACTAAACCAGAATTTAATATTAGGATCTTGTTACTTGTTAGTTGGGAAAAACGGGCCTTATTTGCCTTTTGGCAATTTTTGAAAATAAAATAATAGGATTTAATGCTCGGCTTATTAAAAAACCCCATGTTCAATACAAGTCCCCAAACTTGACCATTTCCACTGCATCTATAGGGGTCCTCCTATGGGGTTCAAAAATAAACTAAAGTTTGAGGATATAAATTGTTGGGCATACAAATTTGTTTGGGTCACTATTACATTCATAAATGTCAGTAGTTATCAAAATGTAGTCAGAGACTGATTCAGTGGCAATCTTGGGACGCCTTCTTAAGGGTTCTTCTGAGTCTTAATCTAGCAGATGAAGAGGAGGACAAGGGGAAAGGGGTGTCAATATCGCTAGTTGACCGTGTCAGATGCCATACTTTTCTGTCTGTCATGGAAAGTCTTTGGGCAATATTATCAACTATAGTACTATTAGTATTAAAACATTCTTGGCGTACAATTAGTACTAAAAAAATCTATGCGTACTAAAAAAATATAGGCATACAGATAGTACTAAAAGATTATAGGCATACAAATAGTACTAAAAAAATTATACATGCACAAATAGTACTGAAAAATTATGGATGTGAAGAGAGTACTAAAACATTAGAGGCGTATAGATAGAACTAAAAAATTATAGGCATAGAGATAGTATTAAAAAGTTAAAGACGTACAGATCAGGCGCGTAACTAGGAAAGACTGGGCCCCATAGCTAACTTTTGACTGCCCCCACCTAGGTGCCACACGCAGCCCCCTTATAGATAGTGCCCCATGTAGATTGTGCCATACAGCCCCCCTGTAGACAGTGCTATACAGCCCCCCTGTAGACAGTGTCACACCCCACTTGTAGATAGCGCCCCACACCACCCCCTGTAGATATCGCCATAAAGCCCACCTGTAGATAGCGCCATACATCTCCCCCTGTATATAGTGCCACACAGCCTCCCTTTCTTGTATATAGTGCCACACAGCCCCCTCCCTTGCATATAGTGCCACACAGCCCCGCTTAGCAGATAGTGCCACACAGCACCCTGTAGATAGTGCCACACACAGACCCCTGTAGATTGCGCAACACACAGCCCCCTGTAGATAGCGCAACACAACCCTCCCTCTTGTAAATTGTGCCATCGGCCCGCCTAGTAGAAAGTGCCCCACAGCCCCCCTTAGTAGTTCCACACAGCCCCCCTTAGTAGTGCCACACGGCCCCTTGTATATAGTACCACACAGCTCCCCCCTCGTGCCACATAGCCCCCGAGTATAGTGCCACACAACCACTCTGTATAGTGCCACACAGCCGCCCGCTGTATAGTGCCACACAGCCCCCCTGTATATAGTGCCACACAGCCCCCTAGTATATAGTGTCACACAGCCCTCCCCTTGTAGATAGTGCTACACAGCCAACTGTAGATAGTGCCACACACAGACCCCTGTATATTGTGCCACACAGCCACCCCCCTTGTAAATAGTGCCATACAGCCCCCCCCAGTAGATAGCGCCACACAGCCCCTCTAAGTAGTGTCACACAGCTCGCCCCTTGTGTATAGTGGCACACAGCCCCCCTTGTACATAGTGCCATACAGCCCCCCTTGTATATAGTGCCCTGCTCCCCCTTGTATATAGTGCCATCCAGCTCCCTCTTGTATATAGTGCCACCCTGCTCCCCCTTTTATATAAGGCCACCCTGCTCCTCCCGTGTATATAGTGCCACCCTGCTCCCCCTTCCTTCTCCCCCCTTGTATATAGTGCCACCCTGCTCCCTCTTTGTACATAGTGTCACCCTGCCCCCCTTGTATATAGTGCCACCCTGCTCCCCCTTGTATATAGTGCCACTCTGCTCCCTACTTGTACATAGTGCCACCCTGCTCTCCCCTTGTATATAGTGCCACCCTGCTTCCCCTTGTATATAGTGCCACCTTGTTCCCACCTTTATATATAGTGCCACCCTGCCCCCCCCTTGTATATAGTGCAACCCTGCTCCCCCCTTGTATATAGTGCCACCTTGCTCCCCCTTGTATATGGTCCCACCCTGCTCCCTCCTTGCATATAGTGCCACCCTGGTCCCCCTTTGTATATAGTTCCACACTGCTCCCCCCTTGTATATAGTGCCACCCTGTTCCTCCTTGTATATAGTGCCACCCTGCTCCCCCAATGTATGTAGTGCCACCCTGCTCCCCCTCTTGTAAATAGTGCCACCCTGCTCCCCTCTTGTTTATAGTGCCACACAGCCCCCCCCCCCCCAAAAAAGAAAAATCGATATTGTACTTACTGTCACGTTGGGTACGTGGACCCACTGGGCCGTACCGCCTTAACGGTATGGCAGCTGGCCAACAAGACACAGGTTACAGTTTATAGTTCATATAGGTGTACCTGTGGTAGCTCAGACAGTAGCAAGACAGGCTCGGCTGGGACTAGGCCGCATGCAGGGCACCAGGCGTGGTGAAGAAGGACATGCGTGGTACTCAGAGCAGCACAACTCCAACTCAAAACGGCACTTGGACCAGGATAGCATGGGATACAGGTTACACGTAGCAGGAACCGGAAACACTGGGAACTGGAAAACACTTAGGAGACCATTTGCAAAGACAGACTAGGGTAATGACAACAAAGTTCAGGCAATGCAGGGAGGGGCAGAGCCCTACTTATAGTCCAGGGTGATCTGGGAGCAATCAGCTCAATCTCATACATGTGTACTCTCTGGCTCCTTAAGGCTTGACTGAGCTCACGAGCGCACCCTAGTGGTGGCTGCGGAACAGAACGGCTGCATGTGCAGACAACTCTCAAGAGAAGGGCGTCGACAGGATGGGAGGAGTTCGTGGTCAGCAACCACGGACATTACACTTACCTTGCCCTATTCCTGCGACGGACATAGCGCTGCACAGGCTCCGATCGGGACACATACGCAGACCAGCGTGATGCAGTGACGTCATCACGCCGGCCTGCGCAGGGAGTCTTCCCAGCGCTTTATAGGCTGCAGAGGACGCAGATACAAGTGAATGTGGCTGTCGCTAGCACCAGGGCCTCCTCCGATGCAAGCGACGCCACCGAGCATGATGGGGCCCTTAAATGTTAGGGGCTGGGTGGTGCGGGCCCCATATTGGCATCGCTACCGCTGTAGCAGCCAGAACGGCTGCTAGTGGCGCCACCGGGCATATTTGCAAATCAAGGGTATTTTAATAAACAATGAGAAAGGCTTGATAAAGGCTCTGATGTGAGCAGAAACTTGAACAGTTGTGTGGAATATACCAGATAAACTTTTTCAAATTAAAACTGTGTTCCGTTGCCCTTTTTTTAATTTGGATTATTTTTGAGAATTGGATCCTTCCCTGATGATAACGTGCACATGGCCGGCCTTAGATATGTTCGACCAGTGCGGTCGTACAGGGCGCCAGCCGCCACACTGCAAGAGGGGCGCCAGCGAGTGTGTGTATTCCCGCGCCGTTGCAACTACCAGCGGGGATACACACACTAACTGCAGTCGCCTTTCAACCCGGGCGCTCCTTCACTTAGTGGCCGTCGCTACCGCTGTAGCAGTGCTAGCGGTGACACCGGGCATGAGGGTGGTGGAGCCACTAGCAGCTGCTGCGTCCGCTATAGCGGTAGCGACGGCACTATAGCAGAGCAGGGAGGTATCTCCCTGCTCTGCTATCTACTAGCGCCACTGTAGCTCCCTGAAGGAGCGGAATCTCCGTGTGGCCGGGGATTCCGATCCTGGAGCGCTGCTTGATGTTTCTGTCCATATATGGACAGTGACATCAGGGGAAACACCTGAAGCGGAATCCCCGGTCACAGCATTGAAGACTCTATGACCGGGGATTCCACTCCAGGAGAAGCCAATGACGTCATGGACACAGATGACAGGAGCTTCTCCTGGAGTGGAATCTGCAACGCTGTGGACGGGGATTCCGCTTCAGGAGTTTCCCCTGTTGTCACTGTCCATATATGTACAGAGACATCAAGCAGCGCTCCAGGAGCGGAATCCCCGGCCACATGGGGCTTCCGCTCCTTCAGGGAGCTACAGTGGCGCTATCTATACTGGAAGAGGGGGTTGCTATCTACAGGGGGGCTGTGTGGCACTACCTACAAAAAAGGACAACTGTGCAGGAGCACACAAAATACCCAGCTTTCCCGGGTATAAAAAAAAAGTGTGGAAATAAACTAAGATATAACTTTTATTTAATCTAGCTAAAAGGATTAATCCTTTACTCAGACTAAATAAAAGTTATAGTTTAGTTTAGTTTAATTCCACACATTTATTTGATAGCTGGGAAAGCTGGGTATTTTGTGTGCTCCTGCACAGTTGTCCTTTTTTTAATGTCTATTGCCCGCCAGCTATCAGGGTCATTTCATAATCCTTGCACTACCTACCAGGGGGCTGTGGGCTGTGTGGCACTACCAACCAGGGGGATGTGGGCGGTGTGGCACTACCAACCAGGGGGCTGTGTGGCACTACCTACCAGGGGGCTGTGGGCTGTGTGGCTCTACCAACCAGGGGGCTGTGGGATGTGTGGCACTACCAACCAGGGGGCTGTGGGCTGTGTGGCACTACCAACCAGGGGGCAGTGGGCTGTGTGGCACTACCAACCAGGGAGCTGTGGGCTGTGTGGCACTACCCACCAGGGGGCTTTGGGGCACTACCAACCAGGGGGCTGTGGGGCACTACCAACCAGTGGGCTGTGTGGCACTACCAACAAGGGGGCTGTGGGGCACTACCAACCAGGGGTCTGTGGGGCACTACCAACCAGGGGGCTGTGTGGCACTTCCTACCAGGGGGCTGTGGGCTATGTGGCACTCCCTACCAGGGGTCTTTGCAACCCTTCCTACCAGGGGGCTGTGCGGCACTCCCTACAGGGGGCTGTGTGGAACACTCTACAGGGGGCTGTGTGGCGCTATCTACAAGGGTGTTGTGTGGCGCTATCTACAAGGGGGCTGTGGTGCTATCTACAAGTGGGCTGTGTGGCGCTATCTGCAAGGGGGCTGTCTGGCGCTACACACAAGGGGCTGTTTGGTGCTACCCACAAAGGAGCTGTGTGGTGCTACCCACAAGGGGCTGTGTGGCGCTACCTACAAGGGGGCTGTCTGGCGCTACCTACAAGGGGCTGTATGGTGCTACCTACAAGGGGCTGTGTGGCGCTACCTACAGGGGGAATCTGTGAGTGGGGGGCTGATGGTGATTTTACTGTGAGTGGTGGGCTGATGATCATTTTACTGTGAGTGGGGGGCTGATGGTCATTTTACTGTGAGTGGGGGGCTGATGGTCTTCAAGTGGTTTCCACCTCTGACCTCCAATTGAAATTAATAGGAGGCAGAAAATACGTGCGGCGCCCGTTTGGAGCTTTTTTTCCCTGCGTCTTTTGCAGTGGTGGAAGATGGAGTCAGTCTCACATAACATAGAAGCAGGTGCAGACTGATTATCTATGGGCGTTAACCCCAAAGCTGTGCCTGGCAGATCCTTTACAGCACCCCCCTTTTATGAGGTGCCACTGGACTCTTTCTAAGTGGACCTGGTTTACGGGGGAAACGAAGGTGAAACCTCCTGACCAATATCCCAGCGTGAACATCCCGAGCGGGTACCCAAGTACTCTCCTCAGGCCCGTATCCTCTCCAATGGACCAGGTACTGGAGGGAGCCATGGACCATCCTGCTGTCCACAATCTTGGCCCCCTCAGTGGTGAGAACAGGGACCGGAGGTTTCCTCGAGGGAGCCAAGGATGGGGAGCAGCGTTTAAGGAGGGAGGCATGGAACACGTCGTGTACTCGAAAAGATGGGGGCAACTCCAGTCAGAAGTAGACAGGATTGAGGACTTCAATGACCTTGTACGGCCCTATAAACCGGGGAACAAACTTCTTGGACGGGACCTTAAGGCGCAAATTTTTAGACGATAGCCACACCAGATCCCCGACCATAAACAAGGGGTTAGCAGAATGTTTTCTATCTGCCTGAGATTTTTGTATGCTCTGGGACGCCTCTAGGTTCTTCTGAACCTGAGCCCAGACTGTGCACAGTTCTCGATGAACGACCTCTACCTCGGGATTGTTGGAACTACCAGGTGAAACGGAAGAGAACCGTGGATTAAACCCAAAATTACAGAAAAAGGGGGAGACCCCTGAGGAGTTACTGACCCGGTTATTAAGGGAAAATTCGGCGAGGGGAATGAATGAGACCCAATCATATTGACAGTCAGAGATAAAACACTTTAAATATAGTTCTAGAGACTGATTAGTCCTCTCAGTTTGGCCATTAGTTTCAGGATGGAAGGTAGAGGAGAAGGACAGATCAATCTCCAACTTTTTACAGAAAGCTCTCCAAAACAATGAAACAAATTGTACCCCTCTATCAGAAACAATATTGACAGGGACCCCATGGAGACGCAGGATGTGTTTGACAAACAAGGTAGCTAACGTCTTAGCATTGGGTAGTTTCTTGAGGGGCACAAAGTGACAAATCTTACTGAAGCGGTCTACTACAACCCACACCACCGACTTGCCTTGAGATGGAGGCAAATCGGTGATAAAATCCATGGAGATATGGGTCCAAGGTCTCTGGGGAATGGGCAAAGAACATAGTAAGCCCGCTGGTCGGGACCTGGGAGTCTTGGACCTAGCACAAACTTCACAAGCGGCGACGTAGGCCTTAACGTCTTTAGGCAACCCAGGCCACCAATAGTTTCTGGCAATGAGGTGCTTGGTACCCAGGATGCCTGGATGGCCAGATAGTGCAGAGTCATGATTTTCCCTAAGTACCCTTAGCCGGAATGCAGGGGAACAAACAGCTTGTTCTCAGAAAAGGCTCCCGGGAGCTGAACCTTGATCAGCCGCAATTTCAGAGACTAAATCAGAATCAATAGCGGAAATGATTATACCTGGAGGCAAAATACAAGCAGGATCTTCCTCCGAAGGAGGGCTGGCCATGAAGCTACGTGACAGTGCATCAGCCTTAACATTTTTAGACCCAGCCCTATAGGTAACCACAAAGTTGAATCTGGTCAAAAATAACGCCCAACGAGCTTGTCTCGGGTTTAGCCTCCGGGCAGATTCTAGGAAAACCAGATACTTGTGGTCGGTAAGGACCGTTACCTGGTGCCTAGCCCCCTCCAGGAAGTGGCGCCACTCTTCAAATGCCCATTTAATGGCTAAGAATTCGCGGTTGCCAATATCATAGTTACTCTCAGTGGGTGAAAATTTCCTGGAGAAGTAGGCACAGGGACGGAGATGGGTGAGGGACCTGGTACCCTGGGACAAGACAGCCCCCACTCCCACCTCGGACGCGTCAACCTCCACGATAAATGGCTCCATTTGGTTGGGCTGAACCAGCATCGGGGCCGAGATAAAGCACTTCTTAAGGACCTCAAAAGCCTGGACAGCTTCAGGAGGCCAGTGGAGGAGATCAGCACCTTTGCGAGTGAGATCCGTAAGAAGCTTAGCGATGACCGAGAAGTTAGCAATAAACCTCCTGTAATAATTAGCGAACCCCAGGAAGCACTGTAACGCCTTCAGGGAGGCAGGTTGGACCCATTCCGCCACAGCCTGGACCTTGGCAGGGTCCATGCGGAATTCATGAAGAGTGAGGATTTGGCCCAAAAATGGTATCTCCTGCACCCCAAACACACATTTTTCGGTCTTCGCAAACAGTTTGTTTTCTTGAAGGACCTGGAGCACCTTCCTGACATGCTCAATGTGGGAGGACCAGTCCTTGGAAAACACAAGTATGTCATCAAGGTACACTACAAGAAATACTCCCAGGTAGTCTCTTAAAATCTCATTTATGAAATTCTGGAAGGCCGCGGGAGCATTACACAACCCAAAGGGCATGGCGGAGTATTCAAAATGACCTTCGGGCGTGTTAAACGCAGTCTTCCACTCATCCCCCTCTTTGATGCGGATAAGGTTATACGCCCCCCGTAGATCAAACTTAGAGAACCATTGGGCCCCCTGAACCTGATTAAAGAGATCAGGAATCAGAGGAAGGGGATACTGGTTCCTTACAGTGACCTTATTCAAGCTTCGGTAGTCAATGCATGGCCTAAGACCACCATCCTTCTTCCCTACGAAGAAGAAGCCAGCACCTACCGGAGAAGTAGAGGGGCGAATGTAACCCTTGGCCAGGCATTCCTGGATATACTCTCTCATGGCTTCACGTTCGGGACAAGAGAGATTAAATATCCTACCCTTAGGGAGCTTAGCTCCTGGTACCAAATTGATTGCGCAATCATATTCTCTATGAGGAGGTAACACTTCGGAGGCCTCCTTAGAGAAAACATCGGCGAAGTCCTGAACAAACTCAGGTAGCGTGTTCACCTCCTCAGGGGGAGAAATAGAATTAACAGAAAAACATGACGTCAAGCATTCATTACCCCACTTGGTAAGGTCCCCAGAATTCCAGTCAAACGTGGGATTATGCAACTGCAACCAGGGAAGGCCTAAAACCAAATCGGACGATAATCCCTGCATTAACAGTACAGAGCACTGCTCCAAATGCATGGAGCCAACAAGGAGTTCAAAAACAGGGGTATGCTGTGTAAAATAACCATTAGCAAGAGGAGTGGAGTCGATACCCACTACCGGGACAGGTTTAGGCAAATCAATCAAAGGCATAGCTAGAGACATAGCAAATTCCACAGACATGATATTAGCAGAAGACCCTGAATCCACGAAGGCACTGCTGGTAGCAGACCTACCACCAAATGAGACCTGAAAGGGAAGCAAGATTTTATTACGTTTCATATTTATGGGAAATACCTGTGCGCCGAAGTGACCTCCCCGATGATCACTTAGGCGCAGAAGTACTCCGGCTGCATTCTTACGCTTAGGACAGTTGTTCACTTGATGCTTGTCATCCCCACAGTAGAAGCAGAGACCATTCTTCCTGCGGAAATCTCTACGTTGTTGGGGGGACACGGAGGCCCCGAGTTGCATAGGTACCTCCGAGTCTTCCGGGGAGGAACGAAGCAACGGAACCTCGGGAGGCATCATGGGGGAGTCAGAGGAGAAAACAACAAGACGTTCAAGTCGTCGTTCCCTGAGACGTCGGTCAAGTCGTACCGCTAAAGCCATAACCTGGTCTAGGGAGTCAGAAGAGGGATAACTAACTAGCAGATTTTTCAGGGCGTTCGACAGACCCAACCTAAACTGGCACCTTAAGGCAGGGTCATTCCACCGAGAAGCTACGTACCACTTCCTAAAGTCAGAGCAATACTCCTCAACAGGTCTCTTACCCTGACGTAAGGTCACCAGCTGACTCTCGGCAAAAGCAGTCTTGTCAGTCTCGTCATAGATGAGTCCGAGAGCAGAAAAGAAAAGATCAACGGAGGAAAGTTCAGGGGCGTCAGAAGCCAAGGAGAAGGCCCATTCTTGGGGCCCTTCCTGGAGCCGGGACATAATTATACCCACCCGCTGGCTCTCAGAAGGAGTGGGGCTTTAAATGAAAATAGAGCCCACAACTGTCCCGAAAGGAGAGAAAAGTCTTCTGGTCACCTGAGAACCGGTCGGGCAACTTGAGGTGGGGTTCAAGAGGTGAGGTGAGGGGGACTACCATGGTAGCATCAGGCTGGTTGACCCTCTGAGCCAGGGCCTGGACCTGTAGGGAGAGGCCCTGCATTTGCTGAGCCAGGGTCTCAAGGGGGTCCATAGTGGTGTCAGGGACCAGAGTAGACAAGGTAGTGGGTTGTGATTATGTAATGACGGGGGTGGGGAGACAGACAACTGAGCCCTATTCTACCCGCCACTTAGTCCCTGCCTACTTGCAACGACCCGCCCTAGGCGACGGGGTACAACTGGGCGACGGTCCCTAAGCTCAATAAGTGCACGACAGACAAAAAGACAAGGGTACACCGAGCTAGGGGGAGAAAGGGGCAGTTGCCCACGGCAACACCGTGAGCGACAAGAGAAGTGAACAAGCCGAGTCAAACCAGAAGAGTACGAGGTGCCAAACGCAGAGCAGGAGAGTAGTGAACAAGCCGGGGTCAATATGAAGCAAGGACAATAGTACAAGAAGCTGCAGCAGGGCCAGGAAACCAAACGAGAAGAATCACAAGCAAAGGAGAACCAGGAAAGGCAGGTATAAATAGACAAAGGGCGGGAGCTAGCTCCGTCTGGCCAGGCTGTGATAGGTTCTCCCACTCCTAAGCCTGCCACCCTGAGTGGTGGAAGATGGAGTCAGTCTCACAGACATAGA
Organism: Rhinoderma darwinii; assembly: GCF_050947455.1. Taxonomy (NCBI): domain Eukaryota; kingdom Metazoa; phylum Chordata; class Amphibia; order Anura; family Rhinodermatidae; genus Rhinoderma; species Rhinoderma darwinii. The sequence continues at coordinate 196,684,767 of NC_134687.1, forward strand.
AGCAGGTGCAGACTGTTTATCTATGGGCGTTAACCCCGAAGCTGTGCCTGGAAGATCCTTTACACTGTATGGCACTGTCTACAAGGGGGAGGTGTGGGGGCCTGTATGGCACGATCTACAGAAATGAGTTGGGGGATTATGGCACTGTCTGCAGGGAGGCTGTATGGCAAAATCTACAGGGGGACACTATCCTGTGTGGGGGCCACTAAGCGGACATTATACTGTGTAGGGGTACTACAGATGGCATAATACTGTGTCCTTGAAGGGGTTGTAATATATTATATTATTAAATATTATTATTATACTGTATGGGGGAACTAAAGGGGCATTATAATTTTTTTATGGGGCATTTTTTTTAATGATGGGGTGGGGCGCCGAAAGATCATTTCGCACAGGGCACCATCTATCCTAGGGCCGGCCCTGAACGTGCATATAGCCTATCTAACAAGTACAGAGTGATGCCCAGCTTTTTGGCATTTACACAGTATACGAAACAAGGATAACCAAGTGGATTACGGTAATATCAATTACTTTTATGTAATTTCCACAATCTGTGCTCCACTCTGCTGTGATAAACAGTACTCACCTGTTAAAGCTGCTCTGGTGGTCCCCGCTGGTCTTTGTTTACTTGTCTTGCAGTGATGACGTGCCGTTCATCCATATGACCGTTGCAGCCAATCACTGGCGTCAGCAGCCTCGTACTGTACATGCAAGCAGCACCACGGAGGCCAGTGACAGCAAAGTAAACAAAGACCAGCGGGGGATTCAACAAGTGAGTATTTTTTTTCATTAAATTTCCTACGGTCAGTCAAATTTTTTAAACTCCCAGAAAACCCTTTAAGTTTAAAAGATTGAAGTGTCCTTATTGTTGATTTAAGGCATTGAATTCACTCAGGACCTGGCAGAGAAAAGCTTTAGGGCTTTCAGTTTACTCCTGAACTTGTGATTTTTATGGATAGACATGTCATGAATTAATATCGGGGCTGTATAATAAAGGAACAACAAAAAGACTTACTATTATTTACACTACAGCAATATAACCTACAGTGTTGCTATATATAGATTTACGGTTGTCTCATTGCAAACATTGATGGCATGTTGGGAAAGTGATGTGCCACTTCTACTCCTCTCTGGAATCGAGGAATTGTTGCAACATTGTCCTTTGGGAGAATGTCATACGCTACATGCTTTGCGCACATGCTCAACCTGGGGGTTCAGGCTTTTTTTAGGCACTACCAAGACATGCCAGATTGATCTGCTTTAGGAAAAGGAACATCTTTACTTTATGTTTACTGCTAACAGACATGGCAGTTGTAACTGGGGTGATAAAGAGGAGAAAATATTACAGTGAGGAGCATGCAGTAATGAATACTTGCCTGTTTGCAGAATGATAAGCACATCCAATACATAAAGAAATCTCTGGTTACTGTAAAGCCACTCTTCTGGAATCCCACTATAAAATCAAACACTATGCAGAAAGCTAGTGGTAGCACTATGTGACTACACAAGTGTTTCTCGGAGGAAACAAGATTTTAATGCATCTCTCTTTTTCAGTGTATGATATGGTATTAATGCAATATGCATTTACTTCTTATGTGAAATGTATTTGTTTAGGCTTATTATATGCCTACCACTCTTATTCTAATGTTTAAAATTAATCTGTTTACTTTTACAACATGAAAACTAAATGAAGGCACGCAGAAGAAACTTCTGTTATGTCTAAGAATTTATAATGTCTAACATTCTAAATAGATAAATTTAATCTCTGTCTTATTCTAATAAGGTTTGGATTTGAAATAAATAATTAGGGTTTACTCAGGTTTTCGGGGCTAACATAAAAATATGAATTAAAGAAATATTATTTCTTGTAAAAGATAATCCCTGTTCAGTCCTGTTTGCCGGAGCCTCTGTAATTTTAGATAAGATTTTTTCTTAAGATAAAGGCTTATTGATAAAATAAAATATAAATTACACCTTCCACACAGTTCAGCTGCCAGATTATCATAAAATTATATCTAGGAAAATATAAGGATGTATGGCTCTACAGCATAAAATATACAATTAATGCTGAATTTTAAAATTAATAATCTATAATAAATAACATTTTTGCAAAAGTGGCAAATATGAGGAGAAAAAGTAAAAGGGTATAAACAGACTCCAAAACAGAGCAGCAGGTTCCTATGTAATCTGGTGTTGTTAATAACAGTGGAGAAAAGCATGAAAGCTTGAAAATGCAAACAACAAATAAAAAGGTAAATAAAAAGAGGTGCTCTTTATGGACAAAAGTATTGGGACACCTTCATATTACACCTACAGGAGCTTTTATGACATCCCATTCTATATCCATAGGCATTAAAGGGGAGTTGGTCCCTCCTTTGCAGCTAATACAGCTGCATCTAATCTAAGCTAACGCAGCTACATCTACAAGATTTTGGAGTGTGTGTGTGGGAAATTTTGCCCATTTATTCAGAAGTTCATTTGTGAGGTCAGACACTGATGTTGGACGAGAGGGCCTGGCTCGCAATCTCTGTTCTAGTTTATCCCAAAAGTGTTTAATGGGGTTGAGATCAGGGCTCTGTGCGAACCAGTGAAGATCTTTCACATGAAACACACCCGACCCTGTCTTTATCGACCTTGCTTTGTGTACTGGGGCACAGTCATACTGGAACACAAAATGGCCTTCCCAAAACTTCTCCAACAAAGTTGGAAGCAAACAATTGTCCAAAATGGCCTGATTTCTCTTCATTGGAACTAAGGGACTAAGCCATACCTTGTTAAACAACCCCATAGCATTATCCCTCCACCTCCAAACTTTACAATTGGCACAATCAGTCAGACAGGTAACGTTCTTTTGGCATTTGCCAAACCCAGACTCGTCAATCAGACTGCCAGATAGAGAAGAGTGTTTTATCACTCCACAGACCACGTTTCTACTGCTGAGTCCAGTGTCGGCGTGTTTTACACCATTCCATCCAATGCTTGACAATGGGCTCAGTCATGTAAGACTTGCATGCATCAGTTATTGAGTCAGCAGAGCGTTGGCAACTTTTATTCACTATGCGCCTCAACACTCGTAGACCCCTTTCTGTAACTTTACGTGGTCTGTTGAGTTGCTGTGGTTCCTAAACACTTTCACATTGCTATGATGCCTCTTACAGTTAATCTTGGAATATCTAGGAGGGAAGAAATTTCATTAACTGACTTGTTACAACGGTGGCATCCTAGTACAGTGCTGCGCTGGAATTCAGTGAGTTCTTTAGCATGACCCATTCTTTCACAAATGTTTGTAAAGGCAGAGTATATGGGTAGGTTCTGTATTTATTTACAACTATGGCAATAGGACTAAATGAAACACCTGAAATCAATGATTAAGAGGTGTGTCACAATACTTTTACATATAGTTTACTTTGAGATAGAAACAATATTGAATCTGTCAATGCGAGTTGTGAGACAGTTGAAATTAGAAATGTCATGATATGATAAGTGTATCTCACACTAAATATCATTTAATATGAAACAAAAGATAATGTTGGAGTTTATTAAAAAAGTAAAAAAGTAGTATAATATAATATTAGTACAAAACAATAAAATATAAAAGTGCATGAAGGGAAGAAAAATCTAATTACTATGAAATACTGGCTAGCGCAATTTTGGAAATACTTGTTCAGCAAAATACATTCTTTTAGATTTAAAGCAAAAGAACAATACAAATGTATTGAGTGTAATCGAAAACTCAACTGGCCTCATTTATCAAAACTCTAAGGACACGTTACAGTAAAATACAAGTGGATGGGATTTTAAAACTGCACTGAAAGAATTAAAGTATTTAACTCCTTGAGGACCATGCCATTTCTGCCTTTGTGTACCCAAAATGTTTGTGTTTTGCCTCTGGGCATTCCTGTGGTCACACATTTTTTAATTGTAGGTCAACATGCTTATATAAGGCCTTGATCTTTGTGGAACAAGTTGTATCTTTTGGCACCATTATTGCGTAGATATATGTTACTATATAATTCCTATTTAGCCCTTTCATGACGAAGGGTCATTATGCCCATGTATCCAGGTTAAATTTTCCATTTCTGATGTGCACTTCTTCAAACGATAATAATTCCATGTCTTAAATTTTTATTATGAACAGACAAATCACAAAAATTCTGAAAAAAATTTCATTTGTAATTTTATAATATATTTATCTATGCTATTTATCCATATATAAATTAGGTAAGTTAGGTTCGTGCACACATTGCGGAAAACTCCGCTGCGGACCATAGGATGCGGTGCGGAATTTGGTGTCCGCAGTATACACTGGCTGTTGCGGACGTGTAGCGGACTTGTTGCGGACTTATTGCGGAATTTCTCCATTGACTTCAATGGAGATTCAAAATTCTGCAATGAAATCCGCAGATATTATGTGCGTTGTGTTGCGTATTGGTTTTTTGGAACAGGATATTTCTTCATTCTGGCTGGACCTATGTATTTCTAGGTCTATAGCCAGACTGAGGCCCCATGCACACGAACGTAAAAACGCCCGTAATCACAGGCCGTAATTACGGCACGGGCAGGCCCATAGAAATCTATGGGGCTCCCGTAATTACGGGTGACTACGTGTGTGCACCCGTAATTACGGGAGCGTTGCTAGGCGACGTCAGGAGATAGTCACTGTCCAGGGTGCTGAAAGAGTTAAACCATCGGCAGTAAATGTTTCAGCACCCTGGACAGTGACTAACGATCACAATATAGATCAACGTGTAAAAAAAATAGAAGTTCATACTTACCGAGAACTCCCTGCTTCTTCCTCCAGTCTGGCCGCCCGGGATGACGTTTCAGTCCATGTGACGGCTGCAGCCAATAACAGGCCAATCACAAGCTGCAGCGGTCACATGGACTGCCGCGTCATCCAGGGAGGTCGGGCTGGATGTCGAAAGAGGGACGTGTCACCAAGACAACGGCCGGGTAAGTATGAATTTCTTTTACTTTTACTAGGGAAAGGGCTGGCCCTTCTCTTTATCCTGCACTGATAGAGAGAAGGGAAGTACTCTTCATCTGAATACGCAACGGCTAATCCGCATCAATTTCCTGCACATTTTAGGCAAAGCCGCAACAGAATCTGCAACACAGATTATGTTCGGCATTGATGCGGACAGTGTCGGCAGAAATATGCCACGTCTGGCCATGCCCTTATAAAAACTTTGTTTCATAAAAAAAACACGTTTGTCTTATGAAACTAAGCCAAAGGCGTGTCGGCACTTGTAGAGCGAGCTGACACATAGATTAATGCAGTTTAGCAGCAACTCATTAAATCCTGATGCCCCCTGGAAACATCAGCCGGTGGAATGTATATAGCCGTACGGCAGTCGTGAAGGGGTTAAACTGAAATGCAGATTTCTTTACTTTTTATTTATTTTTTAACCCTTTCCTGCCACAGCAATTTTTGGGATTTTCATTTAAATTTTTTCCTCCCCACCTTTAAATTTATATAGGTTTTTTTAAAATATTTTACGAGAAGGAAACTAATTGTTAAAAATAACATTTGTGTTTTGTCGCCACATTCTGAGAGCCATAACTTTTTTATTTTTCTGTCCATTAAACGGTATGAGGACTTATTTTTTGCAGGATGAGCTGTAGTTTCAATTTTTTATGGAATATGAAAAAATATGACCAAAAAAAGGCGGTTCTAGTGTTATCATTTTTTATTTTTTACAGCATTTACCATGTGTGTTAAATAATCATATATTGTAATAGTTCAGACTTTTACGGATGCTGCAATACCAATTTTATTTCTCCTAATTTTATAAATTACTTTAGAGGAAAAATGTGAACAGGTATTTTTGTTTTAACTTTTAATATATATTTTTTTCTACGCTACCAAAAACTTTATTAAAAATTTTTTAAAACATTTTATTAGTCCCCCTAGGTGACTTGAACCAGCTACCATGACAACCATGAGCACCCCCCCCCATCGTGTTGTGGGGAACCGATGAGCTGTCAGAGGGCGCCACCTACATCTTTCTAATGACTTAGATGCTGCAACCATGATTGATCGCAGCGTTCATGGGGTTAAATGGTCAGGAACCGTGTGATGACTGTTCCTGGCTGTTAGTTTCGGGTGTCAGCTGTAATACACAGCTGACACCCGCTGCATACGGAGCAGGGTCAATGGGTGAGCCCGCTCCAAACATCACCCCCTGCACCATGATGTGCTATTATGTCGTGGTGTGGGAAGAGGATAAGTCATTCACCAATCACTTTAATTAGTTATAGATTTATATAACAGGTTGTTAGATATATTGAATGTAAAAATATCTTTTGCATGTTTTTTTTTTATTCCACTGGTAGATAGATAAATTATATATATATATATATATATATATATAAATATATATATATATATATATATATATATATATATACATATATAAAACAAATCCAAAAAGTGTTTTTTTTCTAAGTTTTGGGGATTTGTCTGCTCATGATAAAAATTAAAACATGCAATTTACTAAACTACTTTAGAAAATGAAAGCCTCATAAGTCTTGTAAAAATAGTTGTGATATTCAAAGCAGTTGCAAAGATATTATCGTTTAAAGGGAATGTGCTGCCAGCAAAACATGTTTTTTTTTTTAATTAAACATTTAGTGTGTAGGTGATTAAACATTGTTCAAATTTTATTTTTTTTTTTCACGAGTCAGGAAATATTATAAATTAGATTCTAATTTATAATATTTCCCATCGCTGGTCACTAGATGGAGCTATTCCCAAAATTGCAGCATTGCAAAATTGGGAAAAAAGCACTCGCTCTAGTGAGCTCTGAGAATCCCCCCCTCCTTTATCCTTACTAGTGCCGGGATAAACGAGGGGTTTGAACGGTCTAACCTCCTACACTGTGTGTCGCCATTTTTTGAGCTAACACACAGTGTAGTAGGTTTACATCCAGTAGTAAACACACACAAACACGAACATACATAGAAATCTCTTACCTGCTCCTGCCGCCGCGGCTCCCTCCGGCCCGTCCGCTCCGTCTGCTGCCGCTGGTCCAAGTGCACAAGTCCAGAAGCCGCGACCCTAAGTAGTAATCTTACTGTCCGGCCGCGACTTCCGGTTCACAGGAAAATGGCGCCGGACGGCGCGCATTTCAAATTGGACTGTGTGGGAGCGGCGGATGCGCAGTTGCCACACAGACGGCGTACACAGAAGTGGATGGGACGGGACCCGTTCGCAGTCCCTATGGGACTGTGTCTGCCGTATTCCATGTCTGTATGTGTCGTTAATCGACACATACAGAAATGGAAAAAAAAATGGCAGCCCCCATAGGGAAAAAAAAGTGTAAAAATAAGAAAAAGTAAAACACAAACACACAAATAAATATAAACGTTTTTAATAAAGCACTAACATCTTTAACATATTAAAAAAAAAATTGTGATGACACTGTTCCTTTAAAGAAGTGCATAACAAAAATGGAAAATTTGATCTGGACGCAGGGGCATCAATGAACCTTGCTCTTGAAAGGGTTGATGACCAGTTAAATTTTTCCATATTTGCCTCTCTCAGCAAACTTTTTTATTTTTTTCATTGACGTGGCTGTATGAGGCTTTGTTTTATGCGGGAGAAATTGTATTTTGTTTTAGCGGGGTTTGGGAGTATAAATTATATAATTTATTTTTACAGAGTGAATATAGGAAAAGCGATTCTCTGCATTGTTTTTTTTTAAAATTTCGTTTTTATCCTGTTCACATTTCACACTAAATAATCTGTTATTTCATTATTTTTTGTTACATTTGTTTTCATCCCATTAAGGAATAACTTTATTTACAACTTTTTTTTTTTTTCTAATGTATTAGCATACTCTTGTAAGCTAATACATTATACTGTGTCACTATGACACAGGCTGCTGTTAGGGCAGCACATAGAGTGCCCTAACAGCAGGCATACTGAGCAGACAGCCCTTGGGTTCTTTCTAGGTCCCCAGGGCTCACTGCAGAGGGATTCCCCGGTCTTCTATCACGTCACCAGGTTTCCAGTGACGTGATCAAAGAGGGGAGTTCATGCTGCGGTCTCGGACTGCAGCGAGCAAAGGGTTAAACAGCTGGGGTCGGAATGTATTCCTACCCCAGCTGTATTTAGCAGGCTGCTCTAAGACCAGGAGATGTTAGTTACAGCTCCTGCTTAGAGGATGAGTGCTCACAGGAGCGCTCATCAGCCTCTTCTATAGCGTCAAAGGACGGTGGAGAATCGTTATGAGGTTAAAGATCGGTGTGCAAATTTATGTTTCTAATCTACAATAAAATATTTAGTATTCTATGCTGTTTGGTAGCTTCATTCACTTGCAGACTGTGCACTCCATTCATTTCAATATGAAACAGAGTAGGAGGAGACATGAATTACTGTAGCCCTTTACTTCCTCCATGCTGATGTCAGATGATAGGTAGGGTGATATAAATAGATAGACAGACAGACAGATAAACAGACAGATGATAGATAGATAGATAGATAGATAGATAGATAGATAGATAGATAGATAGATAGATAGATAGATAGATAGATAGATAGATAGATAGATAGATAGATAGATAGATAGATAGATAGATAGATAGATAGATGATAGATAGATAGATAGATAGATGATATATAGATAGATGATAGATCGATAGATAGATAGATAGATAGATAGATAGATAGATAGATAGATAGATAGATAGATAGATAGATAGATAGATAGATAGATAGATAGATAGATAGGGAATCAGAAGCTGTTTGTGTTTCTGTAGAGTGAACTTACTAGCTAATGAAGTCCTATGATTACAGCAGCCCTGGAAATAATTCAAGAAGACGGTCTCTGCTGTGTGAGAGAGAGGTGATCATAGGTCTGTACTACCAGGGAAAAAGAGAGCAGTGGCGAATGTAAAGTGACCTAGCAGGCTTGTAGAAACAGTGACTGCTGACCTGGCATGCAGCTCCACTATATCTGTATGATGGCAAATGAAAAAAACTTCCTGTTAGTCAACTAGGTAGCTTTAAAAGAAAAGGATTCACAAAAAGTACTGATCAACAGATCAACTTTAGATTGCAATGTATACAACTAAAAGGTGTATATACAGCCAATAAGATATATAATAATAGATTTAGTATTAGAAAAGCTTAATTCTGGTTAAATCCAAAAGGTTTGTGTTGCTGTGTGAAACTCAGTAATACATTTTATATGTAAAGACTATATTGGTCTCTTATCCCTCATTACTGAACTTTGCTCCCATATAGTATAAATGTGGCCTATTTATTTTACTGACCTAAAGTGTATCTAGATGTAACATACAGTTTCTACAGTACCTACTAGATTTAGAAATTTCAGTGCTAGTAATGCCCGTTCTGTCAGGTATAACTGGACATTAAATAGGACTTATTGGTTCTGATATTTTAAATACCTATTGTTAGCAGAACAGAGGACTACCCTCAGTATTACAGGGACTCAGTTTTTCTTTAATTTCAGAGAAAGAACTTCCATTTTCATGAGATTCTTTTCTTCTCTGGTTTAGGTGCTTATTCACACAAACGTTGAATACGTCGGTGTGACGGCCGTTAAAACAACGGTCGTCACACGGACGCATGTATTTCAATGGACTGTGTGAAGGGTCCATTGAAAAATAGAACATGTCCTATTTTCTGCCGGTATCACGGATCCCTCAATAGACTCAAGTCTATGGGAATCCGTGAAAATGGATCCCACACTGGTGAAACTCTGACGTGAAAAGCGGACGTTTTTCACATCTCAGTTTCCCCAAGTTCATGTGAATAAGCCCTAACTGTGAGGGTGAGGAGCTGATTATATACAGCATCTGAATGGCAAAAGTGGAGCCTTCCGGTGAGATCTGGTCAGAATTAGGGGCGAGAGAATGAAGTCACCTGTTTTGCCGTTTTGTCGATTTGCTGGTCCATAAAACGCGATGGAAGAATCAATTCCCCTATTTTTCTCATAAGTTTGCCAAAAGCGAATCTTAAAATTGGTGAATTAACTCACCAATGCATAGTAATGGGTGACGAATCATCGAAACGCAAATCCAATAAAAAGTTTCCTTACCTCTCGACATACGACTGAACATTATTTAATAAAGAATATTGTTATTTAAACTCTTAACCATTTCTAGTCACTAATCTGCCTATTTACATCAGGAGAGAGTTATGTAATATATGGTGCCCGCTCAGAAGCTGAGCGGGCGCCATAGCCGCCGGGTCTCTGTTTTGTTACATAGCAGGGACCTAGCTGCAATACTTGCGATCAAAGACATCTCTGTTCCATAGTTGCTAACATTTGAATTTTTCTCCCCGGGAAATTCTTAAGGTGTGGCTTCTTTGGTGGGTTTGTCTTATCGGGGCATAGCTTATCTGGAGGGAGTGGCTAATTGGGCATGGCTTTCTTCCCAGAATTTCTGCATACAACTAAATGAACAAAAATTTCTGTACTGTGCTGACAACTATTATGGTGGCCAGCATCTGTCTCTGGTTATCTGGTTGTATACAGGCAGGTTATTTCTCACATTATCACTAGGGCTAGGTGATATGTGATGACCACTACTGGTAACTTAAAACCATAGATAGTGCCACACTCGGTACCTCTTGTAGATGGTGCTCCATACTGCCCCCAGTAGATAGTGCCACACACTGCTCCCTGTAGATATTGCCAAACACTGCTTCCTGTAGATAATGTCACAGTGCCCACCGTAGATAGGGCCACAGTGTCCTCTGTAGATAATGCCACAGTGCCTTTTGTAGTGCCACACCCCCCGGTAGCTAGAGCCACACATCCTCAATGTAGATAGAGCCACACAGCCCCCTGCAGATTGTGCCACTCAGCCCATTTTTAGATAGTGCCACAGTGCCCTCTGTATATAACGCCACATTGCCCTCTGTAGATAAGGCCACAGTGCCCTCTGTAGATAGTGCTGTAAAAGGACATGCATAGTGCAAAGAGAAGAGTAGGCGGACACGGACATATATTCTAACTGAAAATATTCAGGTCGCGGCCAAGTAAATAAGTCTGAGTGAGGGCGGTGACGGAAGTGAACCAGTCCAGTCACCTGACCTGAGTCACTTGACCTGACATCAGTGATGTGAGGTCAGGTGACTGACTCAGGTCGGGTGACTGGACTGGTTAATTCCCACGCCGGCACAAACCTCAATCCGACTGCAGCCGCGTGACCTGCTGCTAAATGTGAGTCATGTCAGGCAGTGCGGAGTTCAGTAGCCGTAAGCTACCGCTCTCCGCTCTGGGGGCTATGTGGCCTGGGGTCCTCTGGGCTCTATGTTTGGGACTATCTACCAGGGGCGGATGGTTTGGCACTCTCTACAAGGGGGCTGTGTGACACTCTCTACAAGGGGGGCTGTGTGGCACTCTGTACAACGGGGCTGTTGGGCACTATGTACAAGGGGGTTATGTGGCAATCTGTAAAAGGAGGGGGCTGTGTAGCACTTTGTACAAGGGGGAGTTGTGTGGCACTCTGTACAAGGGGGGTTGTGTGGCACTATATAGAATAGGGGGTGTGTGGCGTTATCTACAGGGGGCTGTGTGTGTTGGGCTATCTACAGGAGCCACAACTGGGGCATTATTACTGTTTGGGGGCACAGTTACGGAGAGGGCACTTTTATTGTGTCGAGCACTGAGGGATCATTATTACCATCTGGGGCACTGTGGATTACAAGTTTGTTTAGACGGGTATAGGGTATAGGTGGGGAGGATGCTGGAAAAGCGAGAAACGAACATGTCTGTGTGTCAAATTCTTTCAGAGACGAGTCGTGGCTGGAATAAGTCATCACAGTGGTCTGAACCGGATGGAGAAAAAAAGGTAAAGTGAACGACTCTAATTAGAGAAAACATCACCTAAGTTAGCGTGGGAAAGCTACAAGTGGAGCTGTGATTGGTGAGTCACTCTTAGCACATTGCACAGTGCACAGGCAATGATTTTGCAATGTGTCCGTAAAAATTTTGGTCTGTCCGTGATTTTTAGCTCAGTCGTCCAGAAATTACTGAAGTGGAGGTTGGCAACCCTGGTTAACTCCTACATCGATTTAATGTCTTGGCCGTGCATAAATCCTTAACAGTTAAGCGATCGGTTACATTTATACAGTCTTACAACTACACCGTGTTCCAAATTATTATGCACATTGGATTTAAGTATCACAAACATTTCATTATTAGTTTTTCAATTAAACTCATGGATGGTATTTTGTCTTAGGGCTCTTTGGATTATTGTAATCAATCTCAGACACCTGTGATAATTAGTTTGCCAGGTGTGCCCAATCAAAGGAAAACTACTTAAGAAGGACGTTCCACATTATTAAGCAGGCCACAGGTTTCATTGAAAACATTGGACATTGGATATTTCAAGAAAAATTAGGCATGATCATCGTACTGTGAAAAGATTTGTGGCTGATTCAGAGCACAGACGGGTTCGTTCAGATAAAGGCATAATGAGGAAGGTTTCTGCCAGACAAATTAATAGGACTAGGAGAGCAGCTGCTAAAATGCCATTGCAAAGCAGCAAACAGGTATTTGAAGCCGCTGGTGCCTCTGGAGTCCCGCGAACCTCAAGGTGTAGGAAGTGTGCATAAAGCTATTATTCGGCCAACCCTAAACAATGCTCACAAGCAGAAACGGTTGCAGTGGGCTCAGAAATACATGAAGACTAATTTTCAAACCGTGTTGTTTACTGATGAGTGCCGTGCAACCGTGGATGGTCCAGATGGATGGAGTAGTGGATGGTTGGTGAATGGCCACGATGTCCCAACAAGGCTGCGACGTCAGCAAGGAGGTGGCGGAGTCATGTTTTGGGCTGGAATCATGGGGAGAGAGCTGGTAGGCCCCTTTAGGGTCCCTGCCGGTGTGAAAATGACCTCTGCAAAGTACATAGAGTTTATGACTGACCACTTTCTTCCGTGGTACAAAAAGAAGAACCGTGCCTTCCGTAGCAAAATTATCTTCATGCATGACAATGCACCATCTCATGCTGCAAAGAATACCTCTGTGTCATTGGCTGCTATGGGCATAAAAGGAGAGAAACTCATGGTGTGGCCCCCATGTTTCCCTGACCTCAACCCTATTGAGAACTTTTGGAGCACCCTCAAGCAAAATATCTATGAGGGTGGGAGGCAGTTCACATCAAAACAGAAGCTCTGGGAGGCTATTCTGACATCCTGCAAAGATATTCAAGCAGAAACTGTCCAAATACTCACAATTTCAATGGATGCTAGAATTGTGAAGGTGATATCAAAGAAGGGGTCCTATGTTAACATGTAACTGGAGCTGTTAAGTTTTTTTTGATTGAAAGAACTTTTGATTTCTGTAAATATGACCTCCTGATGCTGCAAATTCAACAAATTACCATTTTAGTTATCTTTACAACCTTTAAAATGTTTTGATCTCTGTTGTGCATAATAATTTGAAACAGTGCATTTTGAGTTTTTAACTTCTAAAAAAAAATCTGTTATCATTAGGAGATTTGTTCAATAAAATTTGCATTATACTCCAATGGTTGATGGCTTGAAGATTATACTGACTATGGTTTGCATCGACTATTTAGGAAAATCAGCGAAAAATAACATTTGCATAATAATTTGGAATGCGGTGTATAATCGGCCCTTTGAAGGCAACCATAAGTTCTTTAGATAACAGCCGGGACTGCGCATGCGCGTTACGTGATGGTAAAACAGAACAGCCCATACACGGCACATCACAAGTGACGTGTTGTATACCCAGAAGATGATTAAAGATCAACACAGAGAGTGATGTCACCCGTCAAGTGCCCCACGACAGCATCTGGAAACGGGGCCAATTTGGAAAAAATTTTTTCATTAATAATTTACAAACATTTTATTACACACTGGGTGTAATAAAAGGTGACAAGAGGGAGTGCATCCACACAGAGACATTCTAAGCCAGTTAAAAGCCCACAGAAATAAAATAGAACTATGCAGGCTTCTAAGTCAGATAGACTAGAATCTTACCTAATCTAATAAATGCTTTGATGTAGGTGACTACTGTTTTTGTGTTGTTTTTTAAAACGTTTATTAGTGACAAAGTTATGATGATTTTTACATTTATTCAAATTTTGTTGTAAAAGCCCAACTGGGCGTTTTTTTTCCTTTCACTAAGTGGGCATTGTAAAGAAAAGTGTATGACGCTGATCAATCAGCATCATACACTTCTCTTCATTCATGCCCAGCTTTATTCACAGCACAACGTGATCTTGCGAGTTCACGCTGTGACGTCACTCTCCCGTTCCTTCAGTGGAGCAATGGGAGTATAACCAAACATCGGCTCCTGCCGTGCTAGGAGGATTATTCTCCTTAGTAGAAGTCCTGGCACGGCTGGAGCCGATGTTTGGTCATTCTCCTGTCGCTGGTGGAAAAAAAAAACGCCCACTGGGGCTTTTACAAAAAATTTGCATAAATGTAAAAATCATTATAACTTTATCACTAATAAACTTTAAAAAAAAACTAAAAACTGTAGTTACCTATATCAAAACGTTTATTAGATTAGGTAGGGTATAGGAAAGTATTAAACTGGTGACAGAGCCTCTTTAAGTAAAGATCCCAGTAGACTCAAAGACAATATCTAAACGGTGTACCAACATAAAAGAGGGAGTAGATGACCCCAAAAATAAAAAAAATGGAAAATGAAAAGTTGACAATTGGTGCAGAGAGAGAAGAGAATGTTCCCACATTAGATAAAGCTTTGATGTCTGTTAACAACTGCAACAAATCCATTGTGGATCTAGTAGGTGAAGTTGGGGGTTTAAAATCTGAAATGACATTCTTAAGAACGGATATGCAAAAATTAAGAGAAAGAGTTGAAACAGTGGAGGGGAAAATTGAAGAGGTGAATGTAAAAATGGTGCAAATTGGGAAGGATGTGAGCGATTTAAAAAGGCCAAATAAACAACTGTCTGATAAATGAACAGAACTAGAAAATAGCTCACACCGAGACAATATTAAATGTCTGGGTTTCCCAGAGGACTCAAAGGGGAAAAATGAAGTGCAATTCATGGAAGGATGGTTTAAGGAAAGATTTGAGAATGATTGTTTTTCATTTGAATATTTTATAGAAAGACCCCATAGAATCCTTTTAAAACCCCTTCCTCCAGGTATGCCACCTAGGCCTGTATTGGTTAAAATGCTGAGTTCACGGGTAATAAAGTAATGCACTCGAGGGCGAAAGACCAGGACCTGACCTGGAATGCTAACATTATAAGACTCTTTCCTGACTTTGCACAACAGACACAAAAGTAAAGAAGTACATTTAAAGAGTGTAAGAAGAGGCTGAGGAAACAAAACATTGAATATTCCCCCCCCCAACCCAAGCTAAATTAAGGATTATATATAAAGAAAAAGTAAATTTTTTCACTAATGCTGAAGTGGTTACGGATTGGATGGATAATAGTTTATTATCCTGAATTGTAAAGTCGGCTAATGAGTTCTGCAGTGTCTTCTGATAAGGCTGTAAACTTGTATAGATATGTATATCACAGCTTAAATCTAACTATCAGAGGAAAAGGAAGAGATCCCTCTGAAATAAATAAAAAGGAGTGGATAGATACACAGAATTAGCTGGAGGAACATATTCTGTAGAAAATATATAGCTCCTCAGCTGCTTGTAAGAGCAACTGGTTTGTGGAGGGAGAGAAACCAGGGAAGCTGCTGGTGCAATTGATAAAGAAGCAAAAAAAAAAAAAACATCATATAGGGGCTCTAAGAAGCACTGATGGAATTATCTTACAGAAGGAGAATGAAATCTTGTACTATATAAGGAAATATTTTGAGGAAATATATACAACAAAATATAGGGACACAATAGCAGATTTGTCAACCTGTATTGACTCCGCGAGGTTGAAAACTCTTTCAGCATAAGCCAGTAGTATAATAGATGCTCCACTTAAGTTGGAAGAAATTAAAAAACCTATTAAGGACTTGGGGAAAAATAGAGCACCAGGAGCCGATGGTCTCCTGGTGGAGATTTATCAAATATATCAGGAATTACTGTCCAAAGAATTACTAAACACGCTGGCTAAGGCTTATGAAGATGGGATACTCCCGGAGTCAATGTATAGTGCAGACATGATCTTGATATGTAAACAAGACAAGGACATACTGAAACCAGGGTCATATAGACCAATCTCCCTTCAAAATGTAGACATGAAGATCTTAACAAAGGTATTGACGGAGAAGTTTGCCACGGTGATCCAAGAGGTCCTGGGAGAAGAGCAAACTGTGTTTGTTTCAGGTAAAACAACATCACATAATATTCAGAATCTCTTTGCACTTATTGGGTTGGAAGGTGTCAGGCAGGAATAGAGGAGCAATTATCTCGCTAAATGCAACAAAAGCATTTGAATGGCCTTTTTGTGGACAACAATGGAGAAAATGGGGATTGGATCACATTTTATAAAATGGATGAAATTGATCAACAGGAAGCCACAGGCTTCAGTGTGTATAAATGGGGATAGATCTCCTCCATTCCTGCTGACACGGGGAACACGACAAGGCTGTCCTCTGTCCCCTTTGCTATTTGCATTGGGGATAGAGGTGCTAGCGAACCAAATAAGGAATAGTAGAAACATAAAATGCTTTAGGGTAGGGGAACTGGAATTCAAGCTTTCTCTTTATGCAGATGCCTTGATGTTTTTTTTTGGATGATACTAATGAATCAATAAAAAATGTAGGGGGGGGATAATTGAAAATTACGCAAGATTCTCTGGATTCACAGTTAATTGGGGTAAATCAGTATTGATGCCTATGGGGAGATTGGACGAAGATAGACTAAAACAAATAATACCAAAACTTAGAGTGTTGGAGGAAAAATAATCCTTTAAATATTTAGGAATTAATATATCCAGGAAGGTGGAGCGATATGTGTAGCTGAATGTGGTCCCTCTGTTCCATAGCTGGAGATCAAAGGTGAACGTTTGGTCAAAAATTTATTTATCCATGGCCGCTAGGATAAATTTGATCAAAATGGTGTGGTTACCCCAAGCGGCAACACTGAGAGAAACTCCAAAAGGAGTAACAGAAATACGCAAATGGGTTTATCAATTCATGGATAAAGAACTAGGAGAGGTGGAAGTGTTGGAGGCAGGCTCACACTGCATCCTCTCACGGTTGCCAATTTTATATAGCTCTTCTGTATGCTGGCATAAAATTAAAAAAATAATAGGCCTAAAACATTGGTTATAAAAGACACATATTTGGGATAACCTATTCTTAAAGTGTTTTTTCCCGTCACTTTTTTTTCCCGCACTTTTTTGCTCACTTTTTCCCTCACTTTTTGCCTGCATTTAAAAAGCTGCACCCTGCAACAAGGCCAGATGATATTTTCCCTGAAAATGGACTAGTTCAGTCCCAAAACCGGTCAGATTCATTTTATATCATTTTATCATGTTTTAGCAATTTATGCTTTCCAAGTTCTGTTTTGCTTTTTTTATACCGCCTGCCTAAAATGGAGTTTGATTAATAGCAGCGCCTCCAAAATCCCAATATTTTTCCTACAAGAATTACGAATATTCAGGCACACAGCTGGTTTTAATAGCACCTTTTTCTGAATAATTTACATACAGTATATATTTTTAAGATGTTTGAATAAAGTCTTTGATTTTAGGGCCTGTTAGTGAAAGGCTAGGTGGGGTTTTATGCCCTTTTAGTAGTGTAATTTCCCCCCTATATCTGGTACATTTAGTTGTTCCTTATAGATGCCATTAACTGGCCCCTTTATTACCCATTGCCACCATGTGGTCTTGATAGAGAAGATGGTAACTTAAATGGCCCCTTTACCCATAGCCGCAACTTTTCTCTATGCTGCCATATGTCATTTTATCATATTTTTTCTTGCAGCGGTTCACCAGTCCAGACATGTTGGCAGATTGGCAAAGATCAATACCACAAGAATCTGACCGAGAAGGGGAGGAGCGGGTCCGGAGCCACCAAAAGAAGGTCCTACATATATGTATAAGAGATGATGTTCCTAAAGGATGTCTTAGATCTGCACCTGCAAGTATTTTTACTTTTACTTCCTGCAAGTATTTTCACTTTTATTTCTCCGGCTTAACCCCATTTTTTGCTTTTTCGTTTTCATTTTTCACTCCCTGCCTTCCAAGAGCCATAACTTTTTTTTTATTTTTCTGTTAATAGAGTGGTGTGAGGGCTTACTTTTTGCAGACAGAGTTGTATTTTCTATTGGCACTATTGAAAGTACCATTTACTGTACAGATGTAGCCGTCTGTATCTTGACTTTTAAAGCATTAAATACACAGAGACAAGATTTTTTCTTGACTTTTTCAATGACTATTCAATGGCTTTTGTTGTGGGACACCACGCTGCAGTAACTTATCAGAGTGAAGCTAAAGATGGCTGCATCCGTACTGTGAGTCTGAAAAAATATATTCTTTGTGCAGTGGAATTTGAAAAAACTGTGATTCCTCCATTGTTTTTTGGGTTTCATTTTTATGGCTTTCACCGTGTGGTAAAAACGATAACTTTACTTTATTTTGCAGCTTTGTTAAAAAAAATTGTTTTGTTTCACCACATTCTGTGAGTCATAACTTTTTTATTTTTTTGTCGATTGAGCGAAGTGAGGGCTTATTTTTTTGTGGGACAAGCTGTAGTTTTTATTGGTACCATGTTCTGGTACATACAACATTTTGATCACAATTTAAAAAACATTTTTTAGAGCTAATGTGACCAAAAAACAGTGATTTTAGAGTTTTAATTATTATTTTTGTACGCTGTTCACAGTGCGAGTTTAAAAATGTTATATTGTAATAGTTTTGAATTTTTCTTTTACAATTTTTAATAGTCCCCCTAGATCGCTGGTAGAATACACTGCAATGATGTATTGCAATATATTGTCATTTTTACAGGCTTCTGTTTAGCCCTGCCAGAGGCTGATCACCATAGGCCCTTTATAATTTTCAGCTCCAGGCCCCTATTTCCCTTTATCTTGTATTGAAGCATGGTATTATCTCCTTGTGTCTCAATGTTTGTAGAAAGTTATGGGCACAAATTGACTACAATGTGTCATTTGAATGTATTGTTTATTGTAAAGCGCTGCTAATACTGTATGTTGGTACTCTGAAAATGAAATGTAAATACTAACAGTACTCCTTTATTTGTTACTAATGATATTAAGAAAATTAACCCCTTCCCACTGCAGCCACTTTTAACCTTCCTGACAGACTCATTTTTCAAATCTGACATGTGTCACTTTATGTTGTAATAACTTTGGAATGCCTTTACCTATCCAAGCGATTCTGAGATTGTTTTCACGTAACATTCTACTTTATCCAAAAACTAAGAGGAAGTGAAGCAACACAGGTCCCGAAAAATGGGATGGTGTCACGCCGTCCCCTACATTGCACAAAACCACATACGTTATATGTAGGGTCGTCCTCAAGCCTACACTTATAATGGGTCAAAATGTTGCCATTTTGAGCTTGATGTTTGACGAATAAACAAAAACCTTTTTTAACAATTTTTGGAGATGTGTGCTTTTGTCCGACCGTCAATAAGAGGATTGCATTGTACTTTATGTCAGAGGTAAAATTTGGTGGATACATTTATTGCTTATTTGGGAAAAACACCAACATTTTAAGAAAATTTGCAAAAATTTTAATTTTTCTAAATTTAAATGTATCTGCTTGTAAGACAGATACTTATACCACACAAAATATTTACTAATTAACATTTCCCATATCTCTACTTCATTTTGGCATAATTTTTTGAACATCCTTTTAATTTTCTAGTACGTTACAAGGCTTATAATTTAGCAGAAATGTCTCACATTTTCAATAAAATGTAAAAAGCCTATTTTTTAGGGACCAGTTCAGTTTTGAAGTGACTTTGTTGGGCCCAGACATTAAAACCCCCCATAAATCACCACATTTTAAAAACTGCACCCCTTTCCTAACCCTTTAGGCAAGTCACAGGAAATAAAGCAAAGTAGAGGTGAAATTTACACATTTATTTATTTTTTAGCAGTAATTCAATTTTAATCCGTTTTTCTCTGTAACACAGAAGGTTTTAATAGAAATACAACTCAATATTTATTGCCCAGATTCTGCAGTTTTTAGAAATGTCCCACATGTGGCCCTTGTGTGATAATGGACTGAAGCACTGGTCTTAGAAGCAAAGAAGCACCTAGTGGATCTATGGGCTTTCTTTCTATTAGATTATATTTCATGTAAGGTTTGAAGAGGTCTTGTGGTACCAAAACGAAGGAAACACCACAAAAAAGACCCCACTTTTGAAACTACACCCCACAAGAAATTCATCTAGGAGTGCAGTTAACATATTGACTCCACAGGTGTTTTATATATTTTATTAAAATTTGGCTGTGAAAAGGAAAATTAAATAATTTCCAATAAGATGTCGTTTTAGCAAAAAAAAAAAAAAATTCCACAAGGAATAAAGGAAAAAAAGCCTCCAAACGATTGTGAAGCAATTTCTTCCAAGTACGGAAATACCCCATATGTGGTCAAAAACTGTTTGGGCACACGGTGGGGCTCAGCAGGGAAGGAGTGCCATTTGGCTTTTGAAGCGCAGATTTTGTGAATTGGTTTTTCGCCTCCATGTCGCTTTTGCAATTCCCCTAAGGTACCAGTACAGTGGAAACTCCCCAAAAGTGACTCCCTTTGGGAAACTACACCCTTGTCCAATAAGACGTAGCTTTAGGTTAAAAAAATGTAATTTTCTTAACAAATGAAGGAGAAAAAGAACTCCAGGAACACTAAAGAAAAAAGACACTAAAGAAAAAAGAACACCAGTATTTGTAAAGCAACTTCTCCAAAATACGGAAACCCCATAAATTGCTGTTTGGGCACACAGCAGAGCTCAGTAGGGAAGGTGTGCGATTTGGCTTTTGGAGCGCTGAAGTTGCTGGGTTGATTTCTGGGCTCCATGTCGCATTTGCAAAGCCCCTGAGGTAGCAGTACAGTGGAAACTCCAGAGAAGTGACTCTATTTGGGAAACTAGAAACTATACCCCACTAGGAATTCATCTAGCGGTATAGTTAACATTTTGACCCCACAGATTATGGCTGAATTTATTAGAATGGGGCTGTGAAAATAAGAAATTAATTTTTTTCCCAGTATGATGTAGCTTAACCCCTTCCCGACCACCCCACGTAGATTAACGGGCTGCAGCACTGGTCCTTGTGCCTGCAGCCCATTAATCTACGTGTGCTCCTAACAGAGAACACAGGCGGTCCCAGCAGCCCGGCATCTCCCAGTACAGGCTGCTCTAGCAGCCTTAGTACTGGGGGAAAATATCTGGTCGGATCACAGCGGTGATCCGAACCGATTAATCCCTTAAATGCGGCAGTCAATAGCGACCGCCACATTTAAGTTGTTATAGCAACATCGGCACCCCGCTACATCAGGACCTAATATGCCTCCTGTCAGTGTGAGACTGACAGGTAAAATACCCTGCAATACATAAGTATTGCAGGGTATTATAACAACTATCCAACAATTGGATCTTCAAGTCCCTAGTGGGACAAAAAAAAAAAAAGTTACAAAAAAATGTACAAAAGTAAAATGTCAAAATAATAAAATGAAAAAATCGCCCCTTTTCCCTTATAAAGTACTTTATTATTAGAAAAAAATGAAAAAACATCGATAAACTATGCATAATTGGTATCTCCGCGTCCATAGTGGCCTGAACTATAAAAATATAACGTAATTTATCCCGCACGGTGACCGCCATAAAAAAATAATTAAAAAATGATACAAGAATCCCTATTTTTAGTCACTTCAGCTCCCAAATAATTGCATAAATAGGTATCAAAAAGTTGCATGTACCCAAAAATTGTACCAATAAAAACTACAGTTTGTTCCACAAAAAACAAGCCCTCACACAGCTTTCCTGATAGAAAAATAAAAAAGTTGCGGCTCTTAGAATATGGCGACACAAAAACGAAATAATTTTTTTAAAACCGTAAAACATAAAAAACCTATATACATATGGTATCGCCGTAATCACATCGACCCACAGAATAAATTAAATATGTAATTTATAAATTTTAAATTCAGCAAAAAACCTATGGGATCAAAATGCTCACTATACCCCTAGGCAAATTATTTTTAGGGCTGTAGTTTCCCAAATTGGGTAAGTTCTGGGGGGTGTCCACTGTTTTGGTCCCTCAGGGGCTTTGCAAATGCGACATGACACCCGAAAACCAGTTGAGTAAACTTGAGCTCCAAAAGCCAAATAGGTTTCCTTCCCTTCTGAGCCCTGCCATGTGTCCAAACAGCCGTTTATTACCACATATGGGGTATTGCTGTAATCAGGAGAAATAGCTTTACAAATCTTGGGGTGCTTTTTCTTCTTTATTCCTTGTAAAAATTTATAATTTCTAGGTTTTTTGGGAAAAACATTTAGATTTTCCACTAATTCCACTAAATTCAGCAAAAAACCTGTGGGGTTAAAATGCTCACTATACCCCTTGATGAATTCCTTGAGGGGTGTAGTTTGCCAAATGGTGTATTTTTGGGTATGTTTTGGCACTACAAGACCTCTTCAAACCTGACATGGTGCCTAAAATATATTCTAATAAAAAGTAGGCCCCAAAATCCTCTAGGTGCTCCTTTGCTTCTGAGGTCTGTACTTCAGTCCATTACCACACTAGGGCCACATACATATTGAGTTGCGTTTCTCTGGTAAAACCTTTTGTGTTACAGAAATTTTTTTATTAAAATGGATTTTCCGACAAATAAAATACATTTGTAAATTTCCCCTCTACTTTGCTTTAATTCCTGTGAAACACCTAAAGGGTTAAGAAACTTTCTAAATGCTGTATTGAATACTTTGAGGGGTGCAGTTTTTAAAATTTGGTGACTTATGGGGGTTTCTGATATACACCGCGTTCCAAATTATTATGCAAATGTTATTTTTAGCTGATTTTCCTAAATAGTCGATGCAAATGTCAGTCAGTATAATCTTCAAGCCATCAACCGTTGGAGTATAATGCGAATTTTATTGAAAAAATCTCCTAATGATAACATATTTTTTTTTAGAAGTAAAAAACTCAAAATCCACTGTTTCAAATTATTATGCACAACAGAGATCAAAACATTTTAAAGGTTGTAAAGAGAACTAAAATGGTAATTTGTTGAATTTGCCGCATCAGGAGGTCATATTTACAGAAATCAAAAGCTCTTTCAATCAAAAAAAACTTAACAGGCCAAGTTACATGTTAACATAGGACCCCTTCTTTGATATCACTGTCACAATTCTTGCATCTATTGAATTTGTGAGTATTTGGACAGTTTCTGCTTGAATATCTTTGCAGGATGTCAGAATAGCCTCACAGAGCTTCTGTTTTGTTGTGAACTGCCTTCCACCCTCATAGATATTTTGCTTGAGGATGCTCCAAAGGTTCTCAATAGGGTTGAGGTCAGGGAAACATGGGGGCCACACCATGAGTTTCTCTCCTTTTATGCCCATAGCAGCCAATGACACAGAGGTATTCTTTGCAGCATGAGATGGTGCATTGTCATGCATGAAGATAATTTTGCTACGGAAGGCACGGTTCTTCTTTTTGTACCACGGAAGAAAGTGGTCAATCATAAACTCTACGTACTTTGCAGAGGTCATTTTCACACCGTCAGGGACCCTAAAGGGGCCTACCAGCTCTCTCCCCAGGATTCCAGCCCAAAACATGACTCTGCCACCTCCTTGCTGACGTCGCAGCCCTGTTGGGACATGGTGGCCATTCACCAACCATCCACTACTCCATCCATCTGGACCATCCAGGGTTGCACGGCACTCATCAGTAAACAACACGGTTTGAAAATTAGTCTTCATGTATTTCTGAGCCAACTGCAACCGTTTCTGCTTGTGAGCATTGTTAGGGATGGCCGAATAATAGCTTTATGCACACTTGCAAACCTCTGGAGGATCCTACACCTTGAGGTTTGCGGGACTCCAGAGGCACCAGCGGCTTCAAATACCTGTTTGCTGCTGTGCAATGGCATTTTAGCAGCTGCTCTCCTAATCCTATTAATTTGTCTGGCAGAAACCTTCCTCATTATGCCTTTATCTGAACGAACCTGTCTGTGCTCTGAATCAGCCACAAATCTTTTCACAGTACGATGATCACGCTTAAAGAGGCTCTGTCACCAGATTATCAAATCCCTATCTCCTATTGCATGTGATCGGCGTTGCAATGTAGATAACAGTAAAGTGTTTTTTTATTTTAAAACGATCATTTTTGGCCAAGTTATGAGCAATTTAATATTTATGCAAATGAGCCTTTCTAATGGACAACTGGGAGTGTGTTTTCTCTTATTTCCAACTGGGTGTGTATTGTGTTTGTAACATTTGGGCGTGTTTACTTGTTTTACTAGCTGGGCGTTGTGAATAGAAGTGTATGATGCAGACAAACACTTCTATTCACAACTGGTAAAACAAGTAAAACAAGTAAACACGCCCAGATGTTACAAACACAATACACGCCCAGTTGGAAATAAGAGAAAACACACTCCCAGTTGTCCATTAGAAAGGCTCATTTGCATAAATATAAAATTGCTCATAACTTGGCCAAAAATGATCGTTTTTAAAAAAAACAAACTTTACTGTTATCTACATTGCAGCGCCGATCACATGCAATAGGAGATAGGGATTTGATAATCTGGTGACAGAGGCTCTTTAAGTTTTCTTGAAATATCCAATGTTTTCATACCTTGTCCAAGGTATTGCACTATTTCACGCTTTTCGGCAGCAGAGAGATCCTTTTTCTTTCCCATATTGCTTGATACCTGTGGCCGGCTTAATAATGTGGAACGTCCTTCTTAAGTAGTTTTCCTTTGATTGGGCACACCTGGCAAACTAATTATCACAGGTGTCTGAGATTGATTACAATGATCCAAAGAGACCTAAGACACAATACCATACATGAGTTTAATTGAAAAACTAATAATTAAATGTTTATGACACTTAAATCCAATGTGCATAATAATTTGGAACACGGTGTATAAGATCCTCAAAGCCACTTCAGAACTGAACTGGTATCTATAAAAATAGGCTTTGGAGATTTTCTTGAAAATGTGAGAAATTGCTGCTAAAGTTCTAAGCCTTGTAACGTACTAGAAAAATAAAAGGATGTTCAAAAAATGATGCCAACATAAATTAGACATATGGGAAATGTTAATTAGTAACTATTGTGTGTGGTATTACTATCTGTCTTACAAGCAGATACATTTAAATTTAGAAAAATGCTAAGTTTTGCAAATTTTCTCTAAAGTTTGGTGATTTTCACAAAGAAATATTTAATTTATTGATCAAATTTTTTTAACTAACATACAGTACAATATGTCACGAGGAAACAATCTCAGAATCGCTTGGATAGGTAAAAGCATTCCCAAGTTATTACCACATAAATTGACAAATGTCAGATTTGAAAAAATTGGCTGCGTCCACAAGGCCAAAACAGGCTCAGTCCTGAAGGGTTAAGCTAACAATTTTTCATTATCAGCAGGAATAAAAGGAGAAAAAGCACCCAAGAAATTGTAAAGCATTTTCTTCTGAGTACGACAATACCTCATGTGTGGTCATAAACTGCTGTTTGGGAACACGGTAGGCTCAGAAGGGAAGGAACACAATTTGGCTTCTGGAGTACAGATTTTTCTGGATTGGTTTATTGGCACCATGTCGCTTTTGCAAAGCCCATAAGGTACCAGCAGTGCCACATCTACCATGAGGCAAGGTGAGCTGACAGCCTCAGGCGGCGCAGCCTAGCCAAAAGTGGGGGGCGAGATTTTGCACCAGGGACCGACTGGACCGGGGGGAGGGGGCTTATTTTACATAGCAGACGTGCCACATGATGGGCACGTCTGTGAGAACACTCCTCCTCCTCCTCTCTGACGATGTACGCAGCACGCGCCACCAGAGAGGAGCAGGTCTGCAGGAGGAGCACTCTCTCCTCAAGCAAGATGACTAGTGACGAGACGCATGAGGTGAGCGGTGGACTGCTGTGATTACAAACTACCTCCTCTCCCTCTCTCTCCCTTTCGTCTGAAGCAGTCGGAACAGAGAAGAGGGGGAGGGGAGAGTTCACAGCCTCAGCGTCTGCAGAAAGGAAGCTCCGTGTCTAGTCCTCCCCTGTGTCCCTCTCCTGTGCCCTCCTCCTCTCCTGTGTCACTCTTCTGTGTCTCCTGTATCCCCTTGCTTCCCTCTCCTGTATAACCCTCCTCCCCTGTGTCCCTCTCCTGTGCCCTCCTCCTCTCCTGTGTCACTCTTCTGTGTCTCCTGTATTCCCTTGCTTCCCTCTCCTGTATAACCCTCCTCCTCTGTGTCCCCCTCCTCTCCTGTGTCCCCTTGCTTCCCTCTACTCTGCCCCCCTCCTCTCGTGTGCTGTGTCCCCCTTATTCTTCTAATAGACCAGCTACTTCTACAGCATGTTATATCTGCTGTCCTGGGATGGGACATGTTGTAAAGCCCCTTCTGCTTCAGGAGACTACATGAGAGATTCTACATAGAAGGTAAGTGTGTGTATGAGTGTGGCCATTCACCAACCATCCACTACTCCATCCATCTGGACCATCCAGGGTTGCGCGGCACTTATCAGTAAACAACACGGTTTGAAAATTAGTCTTCACGTATTTCTGAGCCAACTGCAACCGTTTCTGCTTGTGAGCATTGTTTAGGGATAGCCGAATAATAGCTTTATGCACACTTGCAAACCTCTGGAGGATCCTACACCTTGAGGTTTGCGGGACTCCAGAGGCACCAGCGGCTTCAAATACCTGTTTGCTGCTTTGCAATGGCATTTTAGCAACTGCTCTCCTAATCCTATTAATTTGTCTGGCAGAAACCTTCCTCATTATGCCTTTATCTGAACGAACCTGTCTGTGCTCTGAATCAGCCACAAATCTTTTCACAGTACGATGATGCCGCTTAAAGAGGCTCTGTCACCAGATTATCAAATCCCTATCTCCTATTGCATGTGATCGGCGCTGCAATGTAGATAACAGTAAAGTTGTTTTGTTTTTTTTAAACGATCATTTTTGGCCAAGTTATGAGCAATTTAATATTTATGCAAATGAGCCTTTCTAATGGACAACTGGGAGTGTGTTTTCTCTTATTTCCAACTGGGTGTGTATTGTGTTTGTAACATCTGGGTGTTTGTAACATCTGGGCGTGTTTACTTGTTTTACTAGCTGGGCGTTGTGAATAGAAGTGTATGATGCTGACAAACACTTCTATTCACAACTGGTAAAACAAGTAAAACAAGTAAACACGCCCAGATGTTTGACACATTGGGCTTCATGTTCGTGGTAAAATTTGGTCGATATATTCTGGTGAAAAATTAGAGAAAATTTTGGAAAAATAGAATTTTTCAGAATTTGAATGCATCTTCTTGTAAAACAGACGGTTATACCACCCAAAATAGTTACTAGTTCACATTTCACATATGTCTACTTTAGATTGGCATCATTTTTTGAACATTCTTTTATTTTACTTGGACGTTACAAGGCTTAGAACATAAACAGCAATTTCTCATATTTTTAAGAAAATTTCAAAAGCCTTTTTTTTAAGGTACCTCTTCAGTTCTGAAATGGCTTTGAGGGGCCTATGTATTAGAAACCCTGATAAAACACCCCATTTTAAAAACTAGACCCCTCAAAGTATTCAAAACAGCATTTAGAAAGTTTTTTTTAACCCTTCAGGCATTTCACAGGAATTAAAGCAAAGTGGAGGTGAAATTTGCAAATTTCATTTTTCTTGCTGAATTTAAATTTTATTCAATTTTTTTTCTGTAACACAGAAGGTTTTACCAGAGAAACACTACTAAATATGTATTGTCCAAATTCTGCAGTTTTTAGTAATGTCCTACATGTGGCTCAACTGCACTCGTGGAATAAAACACAAGCCCTAGAAGCAAAGAAGCACCTAGTGCATTTTGAGGCCTCTTTTTTATTAGAATATATTTTAGGCAGCATGCCAGGTTTGGAGAGGTGTTGAGGTGCCAAAACAGTAGAAATCCCCCAATAAAGACCCCATTTTGGAAACTACACCCCTCAAGGAATTCATTTATGGTTGTTGTTACCATTTTGACCGCACAGTTTTTTCACAGCACCTATTTGAATTGGGCTGTGAAATTAAAAAAATGTTATTTTTTCCAATAAAATGTAATTTGTGATCAAAATTTCTTATTTTCACAGGTAGGATAAAGAGAAAAGAGCCACGGCGCCACTTGGTGTGGATCAAAGAAGGTGAGGTGAGAATAGGAGGAGATATATATGCTCACCGTGAGGTTTAGAAGAGTTCAGCGCTGGGGTCCACGGGGTAGCTGCTGCCAGATCCGAGCCGGTTACCGAGGTGACCGCTTGGGTACGAGAGATGCAGGTAAAAACAAATGGATCTATGTCGGCGCTCCTGCTTAATGTGGACAAGGTAAGTATCCAGAGGTCAAGTTTGAGTTTACTAAAACTGTTTAATCGCAACGCGTTTCAGCGCCGAACTGGCGCTTTCATCAGGCATCCGACATTACGCCGACATAGATCCATTTGTTTTTACCTGCATCTCTTATTTTCACAGGGAACAAAATACCCCATTTTGTTGCTCAATTTGTCCTTAGTGCGGCAATACCCCATTTGTGGTGATAAACTGCCGTTTGGGCCCATGGGAGGGCTCAGAAGGAAAGGAGCGCAATGTGTTTGTTGGAGTCCAGATTAGCTGGATTGGTTTTCGGGTGCCATGTCGCATTTGCAGAGCCCCAGAGGTATCAAAGCAATGGAAACCCACCAGAAGTGACCCTATTTTGGAAACTACACCCCTCAAGGAATTCAAATATGGTTGTTGTTACAATTTTTACCTCACAGTTTTTTCACAACACCTATTTGAATTGGGCTGTGAAATGAAAAAAATTTCATTTTTTCCAATAAGATGTCTTTTTTTATCAAAATTTCTTATTTTCACAGGGAACAAAATACCCCATTTTGTTGCCCAATTTCTTCTGAGTGCAGCAATACCCCATTTGTGGCGATAAACTGCCGTTTTGGCCCATGGGAGGCCTCAGAAGGGAAGGAGCGCTGAGTGTTTATTGGAGTGCAGATTTTGCTGGTTTGGTTTTCGGGTGCCATGTCGCATTTGCAGAGCCCCAGAGGTATCAAAGCAATGGAAACCCACCAGAAGTGACCCCATTTTGGAAACTACATCCCTCAAGGAATTCATTTATGGGTAATGTGACCATTTAGACCCCATAGTTTCTTCACAGAACTTATTTGAATTGGGCTGGGAATTAAAAAAAAAATAAAAATTTCCAATAATATGTTGTTTTGGTTGAAAATGTCTTATTTTCACAAGAAACAAAATGTCCCATTCTGTTGCGCAATATGTTCTGAGTGCCGCAATACCCCATTTGTGGTGATAAACGGCGGTTTGGGCCCATGGGAGGGCTCGGAAGGAAAGGACCACCATTTGGCCTACTTGGGATTTTCTGGTGCGAAGTCATGTATGCAGAAGCCCCTGAGGTACCAGTACAGTTGAAACCCGCAAGAAGTGACCCCGTTTTAAAAACTACACCCTTAAGGCATTTATCTAGAGGTGTAGTGAGCATTTTGACCGGAGACATACACCCCATAAACAGTAATGTGGGTTCTCCTGGTTACGGCAATACCCTACATGTGGCTGTCATCAGCTGCCTGGGTACACAGCAGAGCCCAGAGGGGAAAGACGAGGGGGGATAAGCTGTGCAGAGTACATCAGGGTAAGTAAAATTGGGGTAAATTATAAACCAAGGGATGTATGATAAATTTTAAAACACTCTTTCATACAGAGCCCTTTTTTTTCGGGACACGTGTCACATTGATATATGGTGTCCTCCCTTATCCACCTCTTATAGCAGACTTTGCACCTCTTTTGACATTTTTCCCTTCTTGCCAGTTTGGGGAACTTCTCCTGGAAAGTGATGCCCTGGTACGATGTGTGTGGCCTTGCTTCCAGAAGTACTGGGTGCCCCCGCCCCCTACAGATTAGGTTCTTAAAAATCACCTCTTGAAATTCCAGGAAAGTTCCCCTCTGGCCTGCACATCGACGTAGCACGTACACATTGTACAAAGCCATGTGTATGATGTGCACGGCCAGCTTCTTATACCACACCGCATGGCGCTGTAGGGCTTCAGGATTGGATCTAACAAGTCCACCCCTCCCATGTACCTATTGTAGTCCAGGATGCAGTCTGGTTTGGGGGTCTCTGTACTGGTACCTCGTACAGGTACATGGGTGCACCAAATCCCACACAGTTTTTGCATTAACTCCCAGTAAGCGGGGGCATTCTGGGGGCTGAATACTGCTGTCCTTCCCTTCATATATCCTAAATCTGTAGGTATACCCTGATGCACTCTCGCACAGCTTATACATCTTCACGCCATACCTTGCCCTCTTACCCGGCAGGTACTCGCGGAATTGAACCCTCCCTTTAAAATGTACCAAGGACTCATCAATAGAAATGCTTGGGAAAACCGGGCACTGAAACGGTCTAATAGGGGTCTCCGTTTATACAAACGGTCAAAACTGGGGTAATCTCGGGGTGGGCACGGCTCATTATCCGTATAATGTAAGAAGGGAAGTATTGCCTAATTTATTTATTTTTTTAGGTTACAGTTCAGTTCTGAAGTTGCTTTGAGGGGCCCATATATTAGAAACCCCTATCAAACACCTCATTTTAGAAACTAGACCCCTCAAAGTATTCACCACAGCATTTAGAAAGTTTATGAACCCTTTAGGTGTTTCACAGGAATTTAGAGCAAAGTAGAGGTGAAATTTACATTTATTTTTTTTGTCAGATAATCCTCTTTATACCATTTTTTTGATAACACAAAAGGTATTATCAGAGAAACACAACTTAATACGTATTGCCCAGATTCTGCAGTTTTGAGAAATATCCCACATGTGGCCGTAGTGCGGTAATGGACTGAAGCACTGGCCTCCGCAGCAAAGGCGCACCTAGTGGATTTTGAGGCCTCTTTTTTACTAGGCACCATGTCCGGTTTGAAGAGGTCTTGTGGTGCCAAAACAGTGGAAACCCCCCAAAAGTGACCCCATTTTGGAAACTAGACCACTTGAGGAATCCATTGTAGTTTTCTTGGGGTGCATGCAGCTTTTTGATCAGTTTTTATTCTATTTTTAGGTGGCGTTGTGACTAAAAAACAGGAATTCTACTATTGTTTTTTTATTCTATTTTTTTTGCAGCGTTCACCGTGCGCTATAAATGACATATTCACTTTATTCTGCGGGGCGATACGATTACGGCGATACCAGATGTTTATATATTTTTTTTATGTCTTATGGCGTTTGCACAATAAAATAAGTTTTGTAAAAAATCATTCACTTTTTGTGTTACCTTATTCTAAGAGCCAGAACGTTTTTATTTTTCAATCAATAAAGCCGTGCGAGGACTTATTTTTTGCGTAACGAACTGTAGTTTCGATCAGTACCATTTTTAGGTACATGCAACTTTTTGATCTCTTTTTATTCCATTTTTTGGGAGGTGAAGTGACCAAACAATTGTGATTCTGATACGGTTTATTATTATTTTCTTTTACGGCGTTCACCTCGCGGGATAAATAATGAAATAATTTTGTAGTTCAGGCAGTTATGGACGCGGTGATACTAATTATGTATAGTTTATTTGTTTGTTTATATATTTTTATTAATAATAAAGGACTGATAAGGGAAAAGGGGGGAATTTTACTTTTATTACTTTTAAATCTTTTATTTTCTTATTTTTACACATCTTTTTTTAACTTTTTTCTTACTTTATTACTTTGTCCCATTAGGGGACTTGAGGGCAGGAGGCCCTGATCGCAATTCTAATACACTGCACTACATGCGTAGTGCAGTGTATTAGAGCTGTCAGCTACTCACTGACAGCAAGCATAGTGGGTCCTGACTTTATCAGGACCCACTAGGCTTCCGTCGATGGCATAGCCGGACGCCATTGTTTGGTGTCCGGTTGCCATAGTCACCATCGCCGGCCGCTATCGTGTAGCAGGCCGGCGATGGCAGCTTAACCCCTAAAAAGCCGCAATCTCTATTGAACGCGGCTTTTAAGGGGTTAATCAGCGGGGACACAGCGATCGGTCCCCACTGTAGGAGCTGCGGCAGCTGCTGTACAAGACAGCAGCTGTCACAGCTCCTGTATGTGTCGGGAGGACGGCCGAAACGGCCGTTACTCCCAAGACGTACTATTAGGTCATGGAGCGCGAACGATACTGCTGCCATGACCTAATAGTACGTCCAGGAGCGGGAAGGGGTTAAAGAGGCTCTGTCATCACATTATAAGTGGCCTATCTTGTCTATAATGTGATTAGCGATGTAATGTGGATTACAGCAGTGTTTTTTATTTAGAAAAATTATCATTTTTGACGGAGTTATGACCTATATTAGCTTTATGCTAATGAGTTTCTCAATGGACAACTGGGCGTCTTTTACTTTTTGACCAGTCACCATTCATGGCAGTGATCAGCGGTGGATGTCACTTCAGAGGTAAGATGCCACTATGAATCGAGCATATGAAATAGAGTCATAAAGTACCTGTGGTTTTGTGCATTTAAGCCTAAAAGTCCACTCGGCTTCTTTGCATAACAAATAATTATCCAAATTGCCACCTCTCGGTGGCGGGCGGATTTTCTCTATGCCTTGAAATTTGAGGCAACTCTGATCTCCTCCATGACTTTGCCAAACGTCTCTGGCTAAGGGACGATTTTCTTCTCTCAGGATGTTTCCTATGTGGTCCAAGATATGTCTCCTAAATTGGCGGATTGTCTTCTTCCCCACATAGTTAAATGACCAATTACACTACCCTTGATGTCTTGCAACTGACAAAGTCCCAATTTCAGTATTCATTTCCCGTGGTAACACTCTTAAAGGTTTTACCTGTAACAAATTATTGGCAGGCCTTACATGAGCCACACTGATAAGTACCCTTGATATTGCTATGACCCAACCACATTGTATTACTGCTCTGGGGGGCCAGATAGCTTCTACCAAGGCAATCCCTCAAGTTACGGCCTCTACGGTATGTCTCCGTTGGTCTCGATGTCACCACTTCACTCAAATCTGGGTCCAGTTTAAATATTCTCCAATATGACTTTAAGACCTTCATTACACATTTAAATTCACAGTCAAAGGTACCTATCATCCAAAGGATACCATCATTTCTATCACATGGTTGTGGGACCAGTAGGTCCATTCAATATGAAGCCACTACATGATCATGTGCACCACTAAGAACAGTTTTTTGGTACCCCGCCTCAAAAACCTGTTCTCCAAATCATCCGCCTTCACATTAAATTCAGATAAAGAGGAGCAGTTTCTCCGAACTCAAAGAAACTGACCCTTAGGGATACCACATTTAAGGGGACCTGGGTGATGACTTCCCCAGGAAAGCAGACTATTAGTGGCTGTAGATTTTCTGAACACACTGGAGGATAACTTTCCCACCTTGTCAATGTTGATAGACAGATCCCATAAAGATATCGTCAATATACCTCAACCAGAGTGTCCAATTCTCCATCTCCTCAGTGAACTCAACCTGTTCTTCTCACCAGTCCAGGAGCACATTGGCATAAGTGAAGGCTGTTGTTCTCCCCATTGCCATGCCCCTGAGCTTATGGTAAAAACGTCACTCTAAAAGGAAAAAATTCCTTTGTAAGATGAAGTCCAGAAGACAAAACAAATTTATTATGCCGCTCTAGGCATACCCCTCTAGTCCCAAGAAAGTGGCGAACAGCTCCATACCCATTGTCGACTGGAATGGAGCTATACAACGCCTCAACATCGAGGTTGGCTAGCAAAGTACCAGGAATAAGCTGTAAATCCTCAATGCATCTCAGTACATCCATGGTGTCTTTGACATATGAGGGCAATGCCAGGACAAAGGGTCTCAACACAGTATCAACAATAAGTGCTGATTCCATGGGAAATTCTACCGATATCGGAGACAATAGGTCGGCCCCTTTAGGCAAACAATAGAATGTAGCTCTCTGAGAACAGGTTAGTTTTAAAACAGCCATTTCCCTTTTGCTGATCAAAGTTTCTTGAAGGGCTTGATTCAGGACCTCTTTCAGCTCCTTTGTAAAGATAGCTGTAGGATCTTAGTCCAAGGTTCTATAGCTTTCCCCATTGGATAAAATTTCCAACCGCCTGTTTTTATACTGTGACCTATCAAGAATGACAATGTTTCCCCCCTTGTCAGAGGGCTTGATTATTATTGAGTCATCTTTTTCTAATTCCAGTAAAGATTTCAAATGGGTCTTTTTCAAATTGCTATATCTAGGGTCACCTACCATCATTTCTGACAGACCCTCCACCACCATTTCCTCAAAAATGTCAATGTACTGGTAACAACTGAGAGGTATGTGGACCCACTGTGCCACTCCGCCGTAACAGAGCAGCTGCTGATCAACAAAATCAATGGCACTTATAGAGGTGAAAGTACCTGGATAGTCAGATGTGGGTTTGTGCAGGACAATGGAACTTGGCTAGGACACCGAACAGGAGTAGTGCAGTCGTCTCAGACTCTGGACTTGGCTAGGACACCAGGCAGGAGTAGTGCCATTGTCACGGACACTGGACTTGGCTAGGACTCCAGGCAGGAGTATTGTAGTCTTCACTGACCCTGGACTTGGCACAGGCACTGGACACAGATTGTGAAGTCGCCACGGACACTCGACTTGGCACAGGCACCGGACACAGAAACTGGATACAGGATTGGGTTTCAGGACTTGGGATACGGGACACAGGATATACACTGGGAAGATACAACAGGAGCTAGGGCCAGGAAGCAGAGTGCACCAGCGTCCGCGGGGAGGAGGAGGGAGACGCTGGCATGGAGTGCAGGTAAGCTGACGGCCACCAGGGAAGGGGAGATGGCAATTGGCAGCGGCCATCGGCACAACAGTGCCCCCCTTATGCCCCCTCTTCTTAGGACCAGAGAGTAGGAGGAATCTTTGGTGAGCGTAGGGGCATCAATGTTCTTTTCAAGTTCCCACGACCTCTCCTTAGGACCAAACCCCTTCCAGTCCACCAGATAGAAGGTCTTCCCTCCTACCTTCTTGTAGTCCAGAATCTCCTTTACCTCAAGATATCTGAAGCAGCACTGGGAGAAATTGCGGAGCCAGGGTATTTTCTGTATCGGTTCAGGACCACAGGCTTCAGGAGGGACACGTGGAACGAGTTGGGAATTTTGAGAGTAGGTGTTAATCTGTTGCAGGACTACAAAAGGACCGAGAAATCTGAGAGTGGATTTGTAGGAGGGGTCTTCAGACTAATATTTTTTGAAGACAACCAGACTTTGATTCCGGGAGGAAACTGAGGAGGAATTCTTCTTTTCCCATCAGCATCTTTCTTCATGCGATCCACTGCCTGCAGGATCGCAGAATTGTTTTGCTGCCAGATGTGAAGAAAGCTTCCGAAAGAAGAATTCTGCAGGCAGAGATGTAGCCGACACAGGAATAGGAACACGTGGATGTTGGCTGTAAACAATGAAGAATGGAGAAGAGGCAGTAGACTCACTCATGTGATTATTATAAGAGAATTCAGTCCATGGAAGAAGATGCACCCAATTGTCGTGTTGAACAGACACAAATTGCTGAAGATAATTTTCTAGCGCTTGATTAATTCTATCAACTTAGCCGTTAGATTGTGGGTAATAAGCAGAGGAAAAGTCCAGTTTCACCTCCAAATTTTACACAGGGCTCTCCAGAATTTACACTTAAATTAAAAACCCAGATCAGACACGATATGAAGGGGTAGTCCGTGCAGACAAAAAATATGCTGAACAAACAATTTTGCCAGACGAGGAGCTGAGGGAAGGCCAGACAGAGGGACGAAATGTGTCATTTTAGAAAAGCGGTCCACCACGACCCAGATAGTGGTACATCCAGCAGAAGGAGCAAAGTCTGTTATAAAATCCATGGCAATATGTTGCCGGGGACCATCAGGAACAGGCAGAGGTTGGAGCAGACCTGCCGACTTGGAATGGGTAGCCTTGTTTTGGTACACACTGAGACATAGCGCACAACATCTTTAGGCAGCGTGGGCCACCAGTAGTGACAAAAAATAAAGTCCCGAGTCTTATGGACACCAGAGTGTCCAGCCAACTTGAAATTATGACCCCAGATGAGATTTTTCTTTCTGTCGGCAGGATGAACAAAAAGTTTTTTCCAGGAGGAATGTCTCTAATCTGCAGAGGGTAAACAGAAATAATCCTAGAAGGATCAATGATGTGTTGAGGGTCCTCTTCAGTGTCATCTGTCTCAAACAACCGAGACAGGGCACCGGCTTTTATATTTTTATCTGCAGTACGGACATGAAGTAGGAACTGGATCCTGGCAAAGAACAGTGACCATCTAGCTTGATGATGGTTCAGTTGTTGTGCAGACTGTAAATACGTGAGATTTTTGTGATCGGTGTAGATGATGATGTTAGGAAACGTCCGTCACTTTAAGGTTGTCATGACTACTAGCCAAGTTCTGGGTGGCCCTGGTTTTTGATGCAGAGTCAATCTCATTTCTCTATAAATACTGGGAAGACCCCAGCAGTTGGCAGGCACGTAATGGATACAAAAAGGAGCTAGGTGTACCGAGGTACACTGAAAGCCAATTTCCCAACTGCTGACTGATATTATTAAAAAATAACTTTTAATGATTTTACCACTAAGAATGTCCAGGTGGACATAAACACTGTATACGAACAATTTAAAAGTTATAGCCGATATTGCTGCCACACACGCTCAGTTTACACTCCGTCTGCATGTATTGCCAGACAGAGCACAGAGTGCTAGAAGTTGTCCAGTGACAAATATGACAGCTGAATAGCTGCAGGCTGCCGTACTGGGACGGATTCAAGTTTAATTCAAAATTGGATTCGTGTGCTGGATTTGCTAGACAAATGGGCTGTTTAAAACAATGAATTTAGCCCCCCCGACATGTTTCGCTGTCAACACAGCGTCCTCAGGGGATCAAAATGGGGCTAGTAAGCGCGTGTACGTGTTGTTACTTCCTTTAAAAACTTCCATTTCATAATTCACAGTGTCCACCTGTGTCGGAACCAATGGAGTGTCGATTACGAGGACGAGCCTCCACATCCTAAGATTGACAAGAGAGTTAGCCAATGTAAGGGCTATATCGGTGTAGCCAACAAGAGTGCGCCAAATGCGCATGGGCACTGTGTCCAGAATCGGACACAGTAAATATTTGCTACTCCTCTGGTTCTCTTAGCGGCGCATGGGCACTGTGTCCAGAATCGGACACAGTAAAAATTAGCTACTCCTCAGATTCTCTTGGCGGCGCATGCGCATTTAGAGACCGATCGGACTTAGTCAATTTTGACATCTATGGAATACTCATTTGGTTCTCTTAGCAGCGCTTGCGCATTAAGAGACCGATCGGACTTAGTCAAATTTGACATTTATAAGATTTGTAAGCATATGTCTTGGATCGCATAGCCTACAGAGGAGATAACGTGGAGCGCATTTGCGCACTAGGGACATGGAGGGACTAAGATGATTTTTATAATACAGATCTGGATAAATAGCAACATTAATAAGTCTCATTAATTAACTTAACTTAACCAAATCAAACGGATATATGGATAAGTTCACGTCACTGGATGCCTGGATAGGAGATCGAATGGGAATCAGGTATGTATTCCAATATGTATATACATTGTTTGAACTCCAGATACGTGTATAAGAATAATGTCCAGATGCTTGTATAAATCCAAAGGGGTGGTTTATTCGGAAGAAGAAAGGAAAAGGAAGATAAATAGTGGTGCACAAGGGTATGTAAATTAGAAGGGTATGTGGAGAGATACGCTGTTATTTTAATAGATAGAAATGTAAGATTTCTAATTCGCTATCTAGCGAGTGATTAGAAAGTAATCTATCTGACATTTGAGATCATAGAAAACTATAGGAAGGCAACAAAAGTGAAGCCCTCATTCAGTCCATTAGGGCTCAATGATCCAAGCCTATGGATCCATTTGGCCTCTTCTTGTAGAAGTTTTTTATCAAGGTTGCCTCCCCTAGGGCCCAGTTTAACTTGGGCGATACCCCAAAATTTCAGGGCATTAATGTCACCTTGATGATGGAATCTAATATGTTTAGATAAAGGTGTATCTTCTTTTGTGTTAATTGTACTTTTATGTTTGGAAATTCTTCTACGGAGTTGTTGAATAGTCTTACCCACATATAGTTTTGGGCAGGGACACCGTGCTGCATAAATGATACCACTGCTTTGACAGTTTATAAATTGTCTAATAGTAAACATCTTGCCGTCACTTGGGTTTACAAAAGTTTTGGTTGTCGGCATTAAAGGACAGAAAGAACACCTGCCACATGGAAAGGATCCCTGTACTGGGGGTGGAAGCCAACTCGTATGTGACGTGGAAGGTTTGGAGTAGTGGCTATGTATCAGATGTTCACGGAGGTTCTTACCTCTCCTATAGGTAATGTTGGGAATACTAGAAATAATATCACAGAGGTCAGCATCTGTCTGCAGAATAGACCAGTGCTTTTTAAGAATGTCTTTAATCTGATGTGAGCAGTTGTCAAAGTTCCCTATGCATCTAATAAGGGAAGATGGTTCAGTATTAACGGACTTCGATCTATTAGTCTCCCTTGTACCATGAAGTAGTTCGTCCCTCGACGTTGCCCTAGCTCTAGCATAAGCTCTATGCAGAGTTTTTTTTGGGTATCCTCGCGCAAGAAATTTATTGTATAGGATATCACATTCCAGTTGGAAGGTAGCGTCTTCCGAGCAGTTTCTTTTAGCTCTTAAATATTGCCCAATAGGAATGCCTTTTTTGAGGGCCGGAGGATGAAAACTTCCCCAATGCAAGAAACTGTTGGTTGCAGTCTCTTTTCTAAAAATTTGGGTTTGGACAGCCCCACCAGGATCCAGGGTAATTTTTAGGTCCAAAAAATTAATTTCTTTTGTGTGTATAGTATAAGTGAATTTCATCCCGATTTGGTTGTTATTAATGATGTCCATAAAGTCAGAGAAAAGGTGGGGATCCCCCTCCCAAAAAACAAGTATGTCATCTATATATCTTCCCCAAAAGAGTATGTGACAAGTGAAAAAAAGTAAATCATCGTTAAAAATTAAAGTGTCCTCCCACCACCCTAAAAATAAATTTGCGTATGTGGGTGCACAAACAGTGCCCATGGCTGTACCTTTAAGTTGGTGATAAAATTTGTTGTCGAAAAGAAAATAATTATGTGTAAGTAGGAATTGTAATAAAGATAGTGTGAAATTATTATGTGCCTGAAACTGAGTCCCCTTAGTGCTCAAAAAGTGTCGAACAGCATTGAGGCCCAGATCATGATTGATGTTCGTGTACAATGACTCGACATCAATGCTGGCTATTAGTGTCGTGGAAGAGACATTAATACCCTGTATCCTGGTGAGGGTGTCTTTGGTATCTCGTAAGTATGAAGGTAGGGCTGTAACAAAAGGAGATAGAATTTCGTCGACATATGTACTAATGCCCTGCGTTAAATTATCATTACCGGAGACAATTGGTCTACCAGGCAATGGTGTCGCGTTTTTATGTATTTTTGGCAAGGCATAAAAAGTTGCCAAAGTAGGGGTAGAGTTATACATGGATTTAAATTCCTCCAGTGAAATCAAGCTACTTTCTCTTGCATCATTTAGAAGGATATGTAATTCAGATAAGTATCGTTCAGTCGGATTACCGTCCAGTATTTTGTATGTGGATACATCATTGAGAAGTCTGTGGACCATGGCGACATAGTCTAATCGATTAAGGATGACAACATTGCCCCCTTTGTCAGAAGGTTTGAATATAACTTCCTCATTTTTGCTAAGTTCTTCCAATGCTATTTTCTCTGATTTACTGAGATTGCTACAAATTTTTGGTTTGCTCAGTTGAAGTTTCTTTAAGTCTGCACTGACCATTTTGACGAATATATCAATATGTGGATATTGTGAGATGGGAGGTGTTAATCGTGACTTGGGTCGTAGTGTAGAAAAGGGGCCCGTGGCCCTATCAACAGTGTATTCATTTTCCTTCGACAAATCTTCTAGTGCACGTAGAGTGGTAAGTTCAGTGTGATTTAAAGATGGAGTGTCATCAAATTTGTGCTTAAAAAATTTATGTAAGGCAAGTTTTCTTGCAAACAAATTAATGTCTTTGGTCCACATAAATTCGTCAAAATTTGGAGTGGGAGTGTATGATAGACCTTTGTGTAACAATAGATTTTGCTGCGGATTCAGTTGAAATTCTGATAGATTTATTAATTGCATACCATCTGGGCGGCATGTGCCGCTATGTATTATTTGGTCTGGCTCCACGGTGTCTTGTGCGTTCCTAAAAAAGGAATCACAGGAAAAGTATTGGTTGGTACTGAGATTTGAAGACCCATATTTCCAGCATTCACAGTATTCCTCAAAGGGCCGTCTATATGTTTCCCTACGGGAAATGGAGTATTGGGTGTCCCTATTGGGGGTATGTGAGATGCTGATGATATTATGGAGGTAGCCTGTGCAGAGGAGGAAAACGAGGAAGCAGTCCGTTGCCCGTTGTATGCTGGCCATAATGTAGAAGTTCCCTTAGGACCAATAGATGTCCTTTTCGATGGATTATATTTTCTATTTTTTAATTTCCGTTTCGCTCCCAGTCTATTATCGTCAGGAGGTATCCTTGATTCCTCGTTACCAGACACATCCGACTCAGAGATGTCTATAGATCTGTTATCACGATTTTGATATGGAGCAGGAGGGGCACGACTGCGATATGTATATATTTGGCCTGTGTCAAAGTCTCTGCGGTCTCTGATATATTTTCTATGCTTTCTCTCCTTTATTTCTCTCTGTAGGTACTCAATATTTTTTTGTAACTTTATTTCACATTCACTATATTCTGGAGTTGAACTGAAACTCTGAATATCATGAATTTCTTTTTCTAACTGTGAGCCTACTTTGAGAAGATCTTTTTTCTCAAAGTCCAAAAGGTATTGCATTAAACGTAGGGAGCTTTCAGTTAGTATTTGCTCCCATCCCTTAATGAAGTTTGTATCACTGCGTTTGATCCCCTGAGGACGCTGTGTTGACAGCGAAACATGTCGGGGGGGGGCTAAATTCATTGTTTTAAACAGCCCATTTGTCTAGCAAATCCAGCACACGAATCCAATTTTGAATTAAACTTGAATCCGTCCCAGTACGGCAGCCTGCAGCTATTCAGCTGTCATATTTGTCACTGGACAACTTCTAGCACTCTGTGCTCTGTCTGGCAATACATGCAGACGGAGTGTAAACTGAGCGTGTGTGGCAGCAATATCGGCTATAACTTTTAAATTGTTCGTATACAGTGTTTATGTCCACCTGGACATTCTTAGTGGTAAAATCATTAAAAGTTATTTTTTAATAATATCAGTCAGCAGTTGGGAAATTGGCTTTCAGTGTACCTCGGTACACCTAGCTCCTTTTTGAATCTCATTTCTCTGTCTGCATCCTATCAGGGCCAAGGGTGGAGTATTTGAATCTGTTCAGTTTGTTTCATTGTTGCTTCTGATTTCTTGTGTTTGCATGTGTCTGATCAAGCTCCTGTTTTGTCCCTGTATCACCTTGACTGTTTGGACTCTTTGAACTGGACCTTGGCTTTGCCTTTCAATTTTTCCTCTGCTCACTGATTTGGACATTCTGCTCTCGGCTGGTTTTGACCTCTGCAAGTCCTGGTACTCTTCTGTTTTGCGATTTGGACTTTTAGTATCTCCTGGTTGTGAACTCTACTTGCTGATTACCCCTCTGGCTTGTCTGGTTATCCGTTCTGGTATTTCCTGCATTGCACCTCCTGTCCAACACCGTAGTCTATAAAAGCAACCTGAGTTCTATGCAGCCAAATCCAAACTGTCTTGCTCTGTTGAAGACCATAGAGTAGCCTTAGACTCTGCTGACCAGAGTTGTGACGGACTTGAGGTAGCTGATTTACCAGACAGTCTCCATCTGCCTTTGGGGAATTGCTCGTATAGCAATTCCATAAATGTACACTCTGGTAAATTGCTCAAGTAGTGATTCCTTGACAGATAATAGGATGAACAGCCCCCTCTAGCAGGTGACTCCACTCTTCTAAGGCTAATTTGACGGCCAGTAACTCCAGGTCCCCAATGGATCAGTTGCGCTCAGCAGGAGAGAAGAGTTTAGAGAAGAAGCCACAGGATACTGCCTTACCCTTGGAGTTTCTTTGAAAAAGAAGTGCTCCAGCACTAATGGAAGAAGCGTCAAACTCCAACGAGAACTGCTGTGATACATTAGGATGGTGAAGAACGGAAGCTCAAGTAAAGGCGTTTGGTGAATGCTGACTCTGCCTCAGGGGTCCAGGCCTTAGCATACACTCCCTTCTTGGTGAGAGCTGAGATTGGGGCAGTAAGAGACCAGAAGTTTGGGATGAATTGACAGTAGAAATTTGTGAATCCAAGAAATCTCTGTATAGCACGGAGACATTGAGGACGTGGCCACTCTAAGACGGACTTCACTTTCTTCGGATCCATTTGTGGAGTCCACGATCTGAGAATATATAGCCCAGGAAGGGCAAGGATCTACTTTAGAATACGCATTTCTCGAGTTTGGCGTAGAGGTTATTCCCCCTTAACTTCGATAGGACTTGGCGAACATGCTTCTGATGCGTCGTCATATCTGGTGAGTAAATCAAGATGTCCTTCAGATAAACCACCACACAGGCATACAGTAGATCCCGGAAGATGTTGTTTACAAATTCCTGAAACACAGCTGGAGCGTTCACAGTCCAAAGGGCATCACGAGATATTCATAGTGACCGTCTCGGGCGTTGAATGCGGTTTTTCATTCGTCACCTTTATGGATACGGATCAGGTTATAGGCACCGCATAGATCCAGCTTTCTGAAATTTTTGGCCTCCCCAATTCTGTCAAAGAGCTCGGAGATGAGCAGCAAGGGGTACTTGTTTTTAACAGTGATTTGGTATAGACCACGGTAGTGGATACATGGTCGGAGAGATCATCTTTCTTTTCTACAAAGAAGAATCTGGCTCCGACTGGAGAAGTAGACTTCCTAAAAAAAACCCTCTCCAGATTCGCCGACACGGCTTGGGTTTCAGGCAAGGAAAAGGATAAACCCGTCCACGAGGAGGAGAAGATTCACGGAGAAATTCAATAAGACAATCGTAGGGACAATGGGGAAGAAGGACCTCAGCCTCTTGCTGAAGACATTCCGCAAAACAGACATACTGTGGTGGTAGTCCAGAGAGTGACTGGGGCATCGGGGACAGAACAGGATGTACATGATGCAGGCAGCGGTGAAGACATTGGGATCCCCACTGGAGGACCTCTCTGGAAATTCCAGTCGAGGACAGGAGCACCTTGGTGAAGCCATGGCAGTCTAAACAGGATAGGGTTAATAGCTTTCGGTAGGACATAAAAAGCTATTTGCTCCATATGTAGAACTCCCGCTTCTAACTTCAGAGGTTTAGTGACGTAAAGAATCGGATCTGGCAGGGGTTGACCAGAGGTTTCTCTAAAGGTATTGTGGGCAAGTGGAGATGGTTTACTAAGGCCTGGTGGATGAAGTTCGCAGCCGCTTCAGAATCCAGATAAGCAGAAGTACAGTGCGATTCTTCACCAGTGGAGATTGTCACAGGAATAATTAGTTTGGGAGAGAATTTTGCAGTTGGCGTCAATCCACCTAGGGTAGTCTCTCCTATCAACCCTAGGTGCTGGAGTTTCCTGGCTTCTGGGGCATTGGCACACAAAATTACCCTTGTGGCCACAGTACAGACATAATCCTGCTGAACATCTGTGCTGCCGTCCTGGTCAGACGGTCTGAGTCTGTCTACCTGCATAGGCTCTTCAGGAGAAACACCCGGAGGAGGCGGTAGGGGTCTCTGGAAATTAAGCGCCAGTTTGTAGGACCTTTTTTTGCGACAAATTTCTTGGGCGTGTTCTTGGAATCTCATGTCGATCCATGTAGCCAGCTTAGGGCATCCAAGGTGGACGGAAGGTCACGAGCTGTCAGCTCATCCCTTATTTGAGGAGCTAGTCCTTGGCAAAAGGTTGCCACCAAGGCCTCATTATTCCAGGCAAGCTTCGCTGCCAAAGTACGGCAGTGGATAGCATAGTCAGAAGAGAAGCAGCTTCAGAAGATTGTCGTTCCGGTTCTTGAAATACAGTACAAAAAGTCTCCACAAACAAGTGTAGGTTTGAAGATTCCAGACCCTCACATTCCCAGATAGCGTTCGTCCATGCCAGGGCTTTGCCAAAGAGGATAGAGACAATGAAAGCAACTTTGGTCACATCAAAGGGGAAAAGATGAGCGTGTAAGTGAAAATGGATCTTGCACTGGTTGATAAAGCCTCTACAGGTTTTTGAATCTCCATTGTAATGAGCAAACTGTAACAACTGGCAGGTATGTGGACCCACTGGGCCACTCCGCTGTTACAAGCAGCTGCTGATCAACAAAGTCAATGGCAGTCAGAGGGGTGAAAGTACCTGGATAGCCACAAGTGGGTTTGTGCAGGACAATGGAACTTGGCTAGAATACTGGACAGGAGTAGTGCAGTCATCTCAGACACTGGACTTGGCTAGGACACCAGGCAGGAGTAGTA
The DNA here is from genome assembly GCF_050947455.1 of Rhinoderma darwinii. Classification (NCBI taxonomy): domain Eukaryota; kingdom Metazoa; phylum Chordata; class Amphibia; order Anura; family Rhinodermatidae; genus Rhinoderma; species Rhinoderma darwinii. Next base: position 196,729,399 of record NC_134687.1, read on the forward strand.
CAGTGGTCGCAGGCACTGGACTTAGCTAGGACACCAGGCAGGAATAGTTCAGTTGTCACGGACAATGGACTTGGCTAAGACACCAAGCAGGAGTAAAGCAGTCGTCATGGACACTGGACTTGGCTAGGACACAAGGCAGGAGTTTTGCAGTTGTCACAGACACTGGACTTGGCACAGGCACTGGATACAGATGGTGAAATCGTCACGGGCACTCGACTTGGCACAGGCACTGGACACAGATACTGGATACGGGATTCAGGATATGGGATACAGGATACAGCTAGGAACCATTTGCAAGACAAACGCTGGGAAGAATTAACATTGCTCAGGCACTAGGGCAGAGGGCATGTCAGGCTATAGAGCCCAGGGTGTACCGGGATAGGCTGGGGAATCTTTTAGTGGTGCGTCGGCTGGCCCTTTAAGAGACCACCACAATGTCTGCACCCTACGGGGTGCCAAGTACCAAGCAGACCATGCCGGCATCCCTATGGAGGAGGAGGGAAATGTCGGCAAGGAGTGCAGCTAAACTGACGGCCACCAGGCGAGGGGAGATGGAGGTGGTCAGCGGCCGTCGGCACAACAGTGTTGAGTGTCAAAAACAGGGGGTGATTTTGTGCTTTTACGGCTCAAGTTAGTAAGTGGGCCCATCCCGACTTTACTCTGTCTAATCTGCCATAAATCCTGTAGCAGACATAGATTAGGAAGATCGAGTTCATCGATTCCAAAATCACGACATTTATTCCTATCCACAATTTTCATGATTTTAGCCCATCTTAATTTTCTAGTGAAAAGGGCTACATCTTTGACCCATGTAAATAAATCGGGACAAAAGATAGACCTTTTGATAGTAATTCAGTATCATACTGAGTAAGCACCCTACTGGAAAGATTTATAATCTATAAATTGTCTTGTAATTTGGGTGGTATAGTCGTGTTCACTGAGGAGAATTTGATATCATAGGTACTAGATTTATTTGTTCCACCTATGGATTTGGGGACCCTGTGACAAAAAATGTTGTTCACTTGAGGAGCCTTGTATACCTTCCCCACTCCCCAATCTTTGCGACCTATTACTGCCTCTTGTCCTACCCCTTCCTCAGTTTCTACCACCTCTTGATCCACCTCTGACTGATCTATCTGTATCAGAGGTGTCATAATCAGAGGATGAAACCTCAATTTCAATTGCAGTGGGGGCAAGATTTGCATATGCTCTATTTTCTTTAAATTCAGCTAGATTCCTGAGGAACTGAAAGTGTTTCCTATTCTTGATCAATGCTATATATTTCTCAATATTAGCATGAAGATCTTTCTCTTATTTCTTGTACTCAGGATCCATTGAAAAAGTCCTGGTACAGTCAATTATCTCTTTCAGATTCTTAAAACATTTGTTAAGAACACTTTGTTCCTCTTCTAGCAGGAAAGAAATGAGTCTGAGAGAACTTTCTGTAATCTCTTTCTTCCATTTGGAAGTGAGTGCAGGAGGTCTCATTTGTCTAGCAGGAAGAATGGGATTCCTCAATCCTCTAGGTATAATTTTTTTTTTCAAGATAGTTCCGTAAGTCTAGTACGTCCCACCATGATCTTACATAATTTCTATAGTTGCTAGTAACCTGTTTAAATGCACCCTTAATTGAAGGGTCGTGTTATTACAGGCATTTTACTCAGTTCAAATACTTTATCAACAATAACTATCACTGAAAAATTGTTAATTGTATCCACATAATAATACAACTATCAGTGAATGAACTGTGAAATGGAAAATAATAAATAACTTTTATCAAGTACAGTATACGTTAAAATAGTAGTGGCACACAGTGTTTAAAATTGTGACTGATATTCAATCACAGAAAACTGAATGTCCTACCTGACCTTAAATCCCAAACATAAGGCTATATGATAGGAGGACTAATCTGCAGCGTTCAAGCTGGTGACATTTCAGCCCTGAGCGGGGGCTATCGGGATCCTACCACTAGATTGGCTAGTGCACCAGCAAGATACACTGTGTCTCTGCTATCAGCTGTGTTATACACAATGTTGCAATTTCTTAAGCATTAATTCTCAACGCGTTTCTCTGTACCTGTTAGAGTGTGGGATCCTCAGGAGATTTCAATGCATTGGTAGAACACTGAAGCAATTAAAACTGCTGTTTGACTGCAAGATGAAAAAGCAGTTAAAACTGCTGAGCTATAGCCCTGATGGTGGATCTAGATGTTAAGCCGTGCACAGCAGGGCTATGTATGTGGAAGTAAACTGCTTTTTGGGCACAGTGAAGGGAGGGAGCGCCATTTAGCTTTTGGAGTGCAGATTTTGCTTGGTAGTTTTGTTTGGAGTATTACTTGTGTTTCAGTGTTTCAGTTTATAATGTGGGCAAATGTAAGCTGTGCGGAGTACATCAGGGCATACATAATAAGTGGGTATAATAATGGAGTAAAAAAAAAAAATATCCATGGATATTTGTTACACTTTGAAGCAATCCTTTCTGCACAGGCCAGTGTCGCACTGATAAATGATGTCCTTTCTTATTCCCTCTTGGTACACACTGTGCACCTTTTGCGTTTGATAAATTTTTCTGGGAAAGTGTTGTCCTGGTATAATACGGACGCCCTCGCTTCCAGCAAATATGTTTGAGCCCTCCCATTCCTGGTTCCCAAATATTAGGGCCTTGATAATCGCCTGTTGAAACAGAAGACATTTTTCCCATCGGACCTTCACAATTGCAAGGGAGACTTAACTTATTTTAGTTTTTCACAGACGTAGAGGTCGTATGAGGGCTGTTTTTTGCAGGATGATCTATAGTTTTTTATTGATACCATTTTGGTGTACATGCAACATTTTGATCACTTTTTACAGCGCTTACCATGCGTTATAAATGACATTTTAACTTTGTTCTACGATTCCAGCGATACCAGATTTATATAGTTTTTTATGTTCTACAATTTTTTACACAATAAATTTACTTTTTTGTAAAAATGTTTTGTTTTTTTTCTGTCACCATGTTCTGAGAACCATAACTTTTAAATTTTTTGTTGACGGAGCTATATGAGGGCTTGTTTTTTGCAAGTTGAGCTCTAGATTTTGTGGTACAATTTTTGGACACATGCAACTTTTTTATCACTTTTTATTACAATTTTTGGAAGGCAAGATGACTAAAAAAACAGCAATTCTGGCATTGTTTTTTTTTTTTTTTTTTTACGGTGTTCAAGGATAAATAACACAATATTTTGATAGTTCAAGCCTTTACGGATGCGGCGGTACCAATAATGTATAGTTTATTTATTTTCATCTTTTTCCAATAATAAAGGACTTGATAATGAAAAAAGAGCACATTTTTATTTTATTACTTGAAACTTTTATTCTTTTACAACATTATTTTTCACTTTTTTGTGGGTTCAAGGTCCAACTGTCTGATTGCTATTCTAATACATTGCACTACCTTTGTAGTGCAATGCATTAGAACTGTCAGTCTTATACTGACAACAAGCCTATTAGGCTTGGTCTCTAAATGTCGCAGCCCCTGTCTGTTACAGGTTCATCCTTCCCAGCCTCCCTTGTCCCGGTCATTGGCAGGATTGCCCCCCCCACCCACTTCTCTCAATTTGCAGATGTCTTCAGCAAAAAGGAGGCTGAGACGTTTCTTCCACATCGGGCTTATGACTGCCCCATTGAACTGCTCTTCGGTCTCTGTAACGTTCCTGCGGTCTTCCAGGAATTTGTCAATGACATCTTCCAAGATCTCCTCTATGTTTGTGTTGTGGTCTATCTCAATGACATTTAGATTTTTTCCCAAGATCCGACGTCTCATCTGAGACATGTCCGTCAAGTTCTGTTGCTACTAAGGAAGAATCACCTGTATGCCAAGCTGGAGAAGTGCGTGTTTGAGAAGAATTCTCTACCCTTCCTGGGCTTCATCATCTCGGATCAAGGCCTCAAGATGGACCCTGATAAGTTAAAGGCTGTCCTGTTATGGCCACGTTCTCAGGCCTTGAGATCTATACAGCTTTTTTGGAATTCGCAAACTTCTATCGGCAGTTTATTCCACACTTCTCTTCACTGACGGCCCCCTTCTCTACCCTCCCCAAAAAAGGTATGAACGCCAAGGTGTGGACTCCAGAGGCAGAAGCTGCATTTAATAGCCTTAAGAGTGCCTTCACATCAGCCTCAACCCTACATCACCCTGATGTATTGCTACAGTTTTTGTTGGAGGTGGACGCCTCCTCTGTTGGTGCAGGTGCACTTCTGTTCCAGAGAGGTTCTAAAGGGAGGGCAGAGGTATGTGGCTATTATTCCAGACTTTTTTCATCTGCAGAGCGGAATTACTCGATTGGAGATCAGGAATTACTGGCCATCAAGTTGGCTCTGGAAGAGTGGAGACATCTATTAGAGGGCGCAGCTCACCCCATCCTGATATATACGGACCACAAGAACCTCACCTATCTCCAGTCGACCCAACAACTGAACCCTCGTCATACCAGGTGGTACCTGTTCTTTGTTCGGCTCTAGTTTGCGCTCCACTACCGCCCTGCCGACAGAAAGGGCCGATGCCTTGTCCAGGTTGTTCGAGACAGAGGACACCATGGACTCTCCACAAAATATCATTGATCCGTCCTTTATCATCTCTGTTAATCCTCTGCAAGTTAGAGACATCCCTCTGGGCAGGACTTTTGTACGCCTAGCAAACAGGAGAAGAATCCTTTGCTGGACAAAGCTCCAAACGTGCGGGGCACGCGGGTGCCTGTAAGACCCGAGATTTGATTGACCGTCATTTCTGGTGGCCCACGCTGCCCAAAGGCATTGTGGACTTTGTTTCATCCTGCGCGGTGTGCACTGCCAATAAAGTTGCTCATGCCAAGCCTGCCGGTCTGCTCCAACCTCTGCCTGTGCCCAACACTCCCTGGCAGCATATAGCAATGGACTTTGTCACAGACCTTCCTTCCTTTGCTGTATGTAATACGCTCTGGGTGGTGGTGAACCGATTCTCTAAAATGGCTCACTTTGTTTCACTGACCGGCCCATGACCTTCTTCTCGACTGGCCAACCTCTTCATCCAACACATCTTCTGCCTGCATGGCTTACCTCTGCATATCATGTTTGATCAGGGTTTAGTTTACCTCTAAGTTCTGGAGAGCCCTCTGTAAACTCCTTGATGTAACGTTGGACTGTTCCTCAGCCTACCATCCCCAGTACAATGGCCAAGTCGAGAGGATCAATCAGATCATGGAGAACTATCTACGACATTTCATCTCCAGGCAGCAGGATGACTGGGTGCAGCTTCTTCCTTGGGCTGAGATCTCCTACAACAACCACACAAGCGAGTCCACCGCCTCCACACCATTATTTGTTGTCTACGGCCAACATCCAAGAATCTCTCTCCCTGTTTTTGCTACGTCCCAGGTGCCTGCAGCTGACTCTTCTGGGACTTTCTACGGATCTGGCAGCAAACCAAGTCCTCTATTCTGCTGGCGGTCGATCGCATAAAGCGAAAGGCAGACACGAGGAGAAGAGAGCCGCCTCAGTTTCTTCTGGGTACCAAGGTCTGGCTGTCCCCAAGAAATATCCGGCTGAGGGTGCCGTCATACAAATTTGCTCCCAGGTTCCTCGGACCCTTTGAGATCCTCCAGCAGATCAACCCAGTCTCTTATAAGCTTAGGCTGCTCGCTACCCCCAGAATCCCCAACTCCTTTCACGTGTCTCTTCTGAAGCTTGTGGTCCTGAACCGCTACTCTAAGACTCTGAGTCCTGCAGTTGCCCCCATCGGTCCTGCCGATGTATTTGAGGTCAAGGAGATTTTGGACTTCAAGAGGATAAGAGGAAAAGCCTTTTACTTGGTGGATTGGTAGGGGTTTGGTCTAGAAGGGAGATCCTGGGAGCCAGAGGAGAAGTTCAAGGAACCTTCCCACATTAAGAAGTTCCTCTCTTGCTCTGGCCCCAAGAAAAAGAGGTGTAAGATCGGGGACACTGTAACGTCCACGGTCGCAGACCACAGACTCCTATCATCCTGAAGACATCTTCCTCCCCGTAAATGCCAGCACATGCGTCTGATAGCGCGGGCTCAACTTCTGAGCCCTTGCCATCTTATTGTCATAAGTATACAACTTTTTGTGGGAAGCATCAGCTTTCCATAACATATAGTTATGACAAATGTTGGGAAGGGGTTAAGATGTCTGTCAATAGTAAATACGGGGAACAGTATATCATTAACAGATATCATTGATAAGCAAGATATTACAGATATTATTCGTTCAGATTTACTTTGTTTGAGGTTGGGAAAGTTCATTGCTATTTTAAAACTGTAATGTCCTGGAAACTGAGCAGGAGAAACAATGTGATATGTAATAGTTAACCAAGCAGACATTTAATAGGATGAAGACAATTATATTATAGAAGTCTTATTTAAAACATATTGATTTGCATCAATTTTGTAAGGTCAGAAGGTAGATGGTGTTTAGTAGCAAGACATAAGTTTTATATGAGCACATGTATTATCTTCGTAATTCGAGAGAAAGGAGAAATCTGTTTGGGAATATATTTTACCTACAAATGCAAATAACAGTTCCAGACTGTAATAATATGACTGCAGGTAGGTAAAAAAAGAGGATTTTATGGAATAATATAACATATCAATACTTCTGTGTGGTAACAGAGTAGATAAAAAAATATTTCTTACAATTTTACGCTTTAAAAACGGTTTCCATACGTATTTCTATACATGAGACTGAGCCCCGTTCTGAGGAACGCCACTGTGCTAAACCAGCGTGCAGCCATGACAGGAGAGCGAATGAGAATTATCCTTACCTAATTTATGGGCACACCTGTTGAGGCATGTACAACTTTTGTGCTTGTTTCCAACTAACTTTCATACTGCTAGGTAGGTAAACACTTATTTATGGTCATGTAAGAAATGTTGCTTCTATTTGTATTAATTGGTGAGGGGATGTAGAAGTAGGTATTCATAGTGCCCTCTACCATCACTGTGATGTCACCTGTGGTTTCACTTTCCAGTGCCACCCACACCCATTGTCACTGCTGCCTGCGACTTCGCCTACCAGGTTTAAATCCATTGCCACCATTGCTGCCTAAAACGACACCTTCCAGAGTGCAACCCACTTCCACCACTGCTGCTGCCTGCCTGTGTTTTTTCCTTCCAGAGTACCACCCACTGCGACATTTATTTCCAGCGGTTTTACCTTCCAAAGTGCAACCCCCTGACACAACTGCTGTCTGAGATTTCACCTTACAGAGTACAACCCACTGTCACCCCTGCTGCCGCCTGCCTGTGGCTTTGCACCACTGCTACTGCGTGCATGTGATTTTGCATTCCAACGTGCAACCGCTGCTTACTGTGTATAAATGGAAACGGTGAAGTCTGTAATAAAGTGACGTTTGCTCAAGTATTTTTCTTTTTTTTATAGTTAACCATGGAGTCTGTTGAAAAAAATTAAGTGGGCTTGTTTAAATATTTTAATAACAGCACCAGCATGTCTCATTTAAGAAGAAATAATGAACATAGTCAGTAGGAGATCATGCTAATTATTATATTAATGCCTTCAATTATAGTGTTGAATTGATTAGGAGGGGCATAAGCATGCAAATAGCATGTGCACACCTGTGGTGTCAAGGCCCCCCCTCTTTCTATTTCCTTTGTTTTATTTGGTAGGTTCCATCGTCAAACTCACCCGCTGATTTTCTTGTTTTTTTTTTGGTTTACACATACCAGGTAAAGCTTAGGTCATTGGTGCAGAAAGTTCCTGCCCATCCTGAGCAAGCTTTATTTGGATATCAGATGTTCAGTGGTTGGAATCAAGTGGATAAATAGGTGCACTTTGAGTGGGATAGTCCCAGCTTCAGAAGACCAGCAGCTGTATGCTGCCCATCCCTCCATAGTCGCAGGCTCTATTAATAGTAGTTTTGTCACCCAGCTTTTATTCTGATGTGATTATTTTTATTATTCTTTGTTTTAACATGATATTTCGCCCTTCCGGCTTCCTCTGGGGCATCAGTGTTTGGCATGCAGCCTAGAAATTTTTACGATTTTTACCTACCTTGATGCTTTTATTTCTTGTTACTTCTGTGAGTATGGATTAAACTTGGCGTGGAGCAATCTTTTTTCAGAGGGTGTTGCACTATGTGTCTTCCTTTTTCCATCTATTAGAGACATAAGATCCTTTTCCTACCAGGAGTTCTTTGAATGTGGAGAGAGACGATAAAGAGCTCGGTGGAACTACAAGGATAAGAATTACCATCCACACCCTCATTGGATTGTGGATTGTCCACTGCATTTTTCTGGAAGAGAGTGTCCATACTGAATGATATTGGACTGTTACCAGTGCCGTCTGAGCGGTAAACTTAACTGTACTTTACATTTGCCTTAACAAGTGACTGTTTAATACAATCTTTCAGGCAGCAGCTGCATTGTGGAAGAAAAAAAAAACACGTAGGCTGGACCTGTTATTTTTGGGATTTGAAAGACTTTATGATAACATTAAGTTTAACCTTATCTGACAAGTTCCACTGTTCCAGTTACATAGTTACATAGTTAGTACGGTTGAAAAAAGACACATGTTCATCAAGTTCAACCAAAGGACAGGAAAAGGGAAGGTAAAAATTTCTACACATAGGAGCTAATATTTTTTTGTTCTAGGAAATTATCTAAGCTTTTTTTAAAGACATCTACTGTCCCTGCTGTGACCAGCTCCTGCGGTAGACTATTCCTTTTTTTTTTTTTTTAAATCTTACATTTTTATTGAAAGATTTTTATACATTACAACCAAACAAAAATACACATAAGTAACAGACACACAATACTGTTCGTATTAGAATGACACTCCATATAAGTAAAACACATCTCAAATTAGCCATTTAAGATCATAATTAAATATAGTATTTTGAATGAGTCCAAGAATTCCATCTCCTCACATTCCGACCATGAAGAACTAAATCAGAAACTAAATAAGTTTCATGATAACATTGGCTATTAACTCTTCTAATGACCTCCTGAATAGAGGGGGAAATCGGAGATTTCCAAGATTGTGCAATGGCCATTCTAGTGGCTATAAGAATATGATGAATAATTAATCTATCTAGCGGATCTATTTCCTCCAGATTAATATCCAAAATTGCTATGGCAGGGGATAACGGTACAGGAACCTGTACGAATTCCGAAATAAGTGCAAATACCCGAACCCAAAGGCCAGACACTGATGGACACGACCACCACATATGTAAAGGGGAACCTATTTGTCCACAACCTCACCAACAAAGTTTAGAAGGACCCGTGATGATATGCGCTAGTCTAGAAGGTGTTAAATACCACCGCATGTGAATTTTCCGCATTAATTCAGTATGGTTTACACATTTAGAGTGTTTTGCGGCCCAATTTTAAGCCTTAATCCAGGTATCTTCAGGATAAACTGAACCCAGTTCCCTCTCCCATTTTAACATGTAACTTGTTTTACCCTTATTATCCAGAGCAAGGATCAAATCATAAAACTGTGGTAAACCCTTTGAATATCCCTGCCCTTTATTTAAGAATTTGTGGAATGAAGTGAGATTAGTAGGTGGTTGGGGAAGTTTCATGGATTGGATACAATGTCTGATTTGCAGATATTGTTAAAAAAGGTTATGGGAGAGTTGATAAACCTTCTGTAAGTCTTCAAACGTCTGAAAAGTGTCAGAGTCATAAAAATCAGAAATAACCTTCATACCTGCGGCAACCCAAGGAGACATGGAAATATGAGGAATAAAGAACTCAAGAACAGAAAGTGGAATACAATCTTTCGACACATGAACCCACTTATTTTTGCAAACATATCGTACCAACAACTGTAAAGAATCGGTCATAGAAGTCAAAGTAAATTTTGGTACCTTAGCTCCTAATAAAGTCGCTATAAGAGTAGATTTAAATGAAACGTTAGGGTGACTATTCTCTTCCAAGACAGCCCACAGAAAGGGTGTCGTATCATTCCAAAAGGGATATAGTTGGTCTGCAATAGCCGCTACGTTATAGGCTACAACATTTGGCACACCCATCCCTCCATTTTTTATTTTGCGATAAAGGAGATTCTTAGCTACTCTAGCTCTCTTCTTATTCCAAATAAAATTAAGAAATAAGGATTGGAGTGGTGCTGTAATAGAACCAGGAAGGATATATGGAATAGTTCTGCATAGATATAAAAATTTGGAGAGCAAAAACATCTTAACTAATTGAATTCTGGCGAACCATGAAAGATGAAGATTTTCAAATTGTATACAATCTTGTTTAAGAGCCCCAATAAGAGATGAAAAATTAGTAGGGATTACCTGAGAAGGGTTGGGAGTGAGCGTAATCCCCAGATATTTCAGACCAGATTCCGCCCAAGTAAATTTAAATTTAGAGATAGACGCTCTCATTTGTGGGGAAATATGAATAGGCATCATGGAGGATTTAGCAACATTCAATTTATAAAAGGAGACTGCTGAATAAGATTTTATAACTTTAAGAATTGCTGGAATCGTTTTTAGAGGCGATTTACAAAATAACAGGACGTCATCCGCATACAACCCGATTTTGTGCTAAATAGGGCCGACCTGAAGGCCCTGGATATCAGGGGAACTACGTATAAGTTCAGCAAATGGTTCCATACATAGGGTAAAAATTAAGGGGGACAACGGAAACCCTTGACGAGTGCCATTACTGATTTGAATATGTTTTGAAAAGAAACCAGACGTAAAGATCTGGGCCGATGGGGAGGTATATAAAGAAAGGATTGCATCCTTAATAAAGGCTTGAAAACCAAATTTGTCCAGGACCGCTTCTAGAAAATTCCAATTAACCCTGTCAAAGGCTTTTTCCGCATCCAATGAAATCAGCACCGCAGGGACCCTCAGGGAATGCGCAATTTGAATTAGATCAAGACTCCTCCTAGTTCCGTCTCTGGCCTGACGGCCTGTAATAAAGCCCACCTGGTCTGAAGCATTCAGAGAAGCTAGGCACCTGTTAAGTCTCGAAGCCAGTAATTTAGCAAAGAGTTTTATATCATTATTTAACAGTGAAATCGGCCTAAAATTAGCCGGAGAATCAGGGGGTTTACCAGGTTTAGGGATAGTAACAATTATGGCTTTCAACATTTCCGTGGGAGGAGAGCCATTACGTGCTATATTATTTACCAAACCCATAAAGTACGGGGACAGAACGTTAATAAAAGTTTTATAATACTCATTGGGAAGACCATCTGGGCCTGGGGTCTTATTTTGTTTCGAGGATCTGAAATAGGGTCGTTTAGGCAGTTCAATTGCTGATCAGATAGTTTTGGTAAGTTCAGGGCTGACAAAAATTCCCGAGCCTTTTCTAAAGTTACTTCTGGAAGAGAAGGATCTTCCTTCAAATTATATAAATCACTATAGTAGTCTGCGAACGCATCTGCTATTTTTTGAGGATCATAAGTATCAACGCCATCTTTCGCTTTGAGGTGAGAAATTTTAGCTTTAGCGGATTTCTTTTTTACTTTATTCGCCAATAATTTGCTAGGCCTATCGCCCTGAGTCTAGAAATTCCATTTAATTTGTTTCAAATTAGTTTCATAATAGCCCAAATTCAAGGATTTCAACTTATTTCGTAAATTTTTCAATATATCAATATACCCTGGTAAAGGACTTTGTTTCATTAAACACTCATATTGTTGGATTTTATGTAAGAGATCATCTATTTCACGGGTTCTTTCTTTTTTGGCCTAGACGCTACTTGTATAAATAAACCTCTCACAAAGGCTTTGTGGGTACACCATAATAATTCCGGAGAAGAAGCAGAGGGAGCATTAATTTAAAAAAACTCAGATAAGCCCTTTTCAATGTACGTTTGAACCTTTGGGGACTTCAAAAGGTGAGTTCCAAGTCTCCAAGGGGATCTAGGGGGTAAGTCATATTTGTCAGAAATTACTAGCTCAATAGGGGCATGGTCAGACCACTGAAAACATGATTACAGTACGGGACAGTTGTCCTGCAGCGAGGCAGGGACTCCTAGCATCGTACATAACTATGATGCTAGGAGCCCGACGCCCTGCACTGTGTTCGGTCCGGGACTTGCGGCCGAAATACGTCCGTCAATTACGGACGTAATTAGTGTGTGTGCACATACCCTAACTATGGTGGCTGCTAACATTTCAGGAGCAAAGCTATCATCTACAGCAGCTTTGTTAAAGCTGTCTGTTTCGCACACTTGCATCCCATTATTCATTTATTTTTTAGGCACTTTACTCATTACTGCCCCCTATATTTCACTTACATTATTACACTTGCACATACACTATTCATTTATTATTTCTTACTACACATCAAATGCACCACATACCACTCCCCTCAAGACTAGTGGGAGTGGCTATTATCATTTAAAGCACCTGCTCACTCGCCTTCATCAGCGTTTCAGACCTGGCTGTGTCCATTTGTAAGTATGGCCTTTTTCGGTGTTTTTGCATAAATGTCCTTGTTTTTATCTGTTTTGTCTGTACATCAGGAGCTTTTCGCTCCAGTTAGGGACTCGCAAGTCTGGGGATCCTTGTCGTGGATTGCGAGCTTGCGTCCTTTTGGCCAAAATGATCACTAATACCCCAGGTATTTTTCATTATTACTTGTATTCGCTTCTTTTGGACACAGCCAGGTCTTTGATGCTGGGAGAGCATGGTGTGTTGTTGTTTGGCCTAGCAAGCAGGGTAGCCCGCTCTATGAATTATCAAGGCGTCACAAATAGGCTTCCACCGGAGAGAAACACACATGTTGAGATCCATTCCTTGAAATGATTAGCTTGACCGGAAATCCCCATTTGTACAGGATACGTTTTTCTCTCAGGAGTTTGGTCATAGGTAAGTATTCCTTTCTACGTAACATAGTAGCTGCCGATAGGTCTGGGTAGATTGATACCTCTTTAAATTTATCCGGAAGGTCTGGAGAGGTTTTTAGAGCTTTCAAAAAATCATCCTTGACATGGTAGAAATGGATACGAGCAATAGTATCTCTAGCAAGGTGGGCGGCAATATGTCTCGGCTTGGGAATCCGATGAATTCTATCAATGGTGAGGTCAAGCTCAGATCTTTGAGGAAGGACCCTGGACATAAGCTCTTTCAGGTATGGAGATAACAAATCCGGAGTAATAGATTCTTGGATGCCCCGAATTCGTACATTGTTTCTTCTAGATCTATCTTCCAGATCCAGAACTTTGGTAGAAAGTCTCTGAACTTCTTCTTCTAAGGTAGAATTTGCATCAATCAAGGAGTTGTGAGATTTAGCAAAAGCCGCCATCTTGTTTTCGATATGATCTGTACGAGTAGCAATGGATTGAATGTCCGCCCTTAACTCCCCCAAGGCTTGTCTGATATCCGTTTGAAGAGAATCTCTCAGTGAGTTTAAAAGCTTTTTAATCACTGCTTCTGACACTGGGTGAGAGTCCAGGGGATCATGCATCTCCCCATCTAGAGAGTCTGCTCTAGAGGAGGGGGTAGGAGAGGATGGGGGAAGTGATATACGCCTATTCACATCCAAGGACTGAGATGAAGAATGTTGTAAGAACTCTGTGAGTTTCGTGGGTTTGGACTTGGCAGTTTTCTTAGTTGTACCACCCATGGTGAAATGAAAACAGTAGGTCTTCAGACCGAGAGTCAGTTAAATATATAATATGTGACTTGTAAAATGGATGATTTCTCACATTCAAATAATGACTCCAGCAGGAAGGAGTAGTACAAGATCGGTGTATTGCAGTACACTGGAATAACTTTAGGTAACAGACGCTTTGTATTGCAATGCAGACAGGTATAATGTGAGCAGACAGTGCCAATTCAAAATGTCTCAGTGCTGCATGAGAGATGTACTCACTGTGGAGATGAGGAAAGCTGTGTGGTGTTCAGTAAGACAGCAGCTGCTGCAGGACGAGGTAAGAGCAGGGGGATCCTGCGGTAGACTATTCCATAGATTCACAGTTCTTACAGTAAAGAAGGCTTGTAGCCTCTGCAGGTTGAACCTTTTTTTCTCCAGACGGAGGGAGTGCCCCCTTATTTTTTGAGGGGGTTTTACATGGAACAGGATTTCACCATATTTTTTGTATGTGCCATTAATATATTTATATAAGTTAATCATGTCCCCCCTTAGTCGTCTTTTTTCAAAGCTAAATAGGTTTAATTATTTTAATCTTTCCTCATAACTTAGATTCTCCATGCCCCTTATTAGCTTTGTTGTTCTTCTTTGTAGTTTTTCCAACACCAGGTCATCCTTTCTATGAACTGGAGCCCAGAACTGAACTGCATATTCTAGATAATACTACTAATGCTTTGTAAAGTGGTAATATTACATCCCTGTTCCGCGAGTCAATGCCTCTTTTAATACACAACAATATCTTGTTGGCCTTTGAAGCAGCTGATTGACATTGCATGCTGTTATTTAGTTTATGATTTACAAGTACACCAAGATCCTTCTCAAAAAGTGAATCCCCCAGTGTAGCTACCCCTAGGAGATATGATGCATGCAGGTTGTTGGTACCCAGATGCATAACTTTACATTTATCGACATTAAACTTAATTTGCCAACTGGACGCCCACACACTTCATTTGTTTAAATCCGCTTGCAATTCACGAACATCTTCCATGGACTGAACTAGCTTGGTGTTATCTGCAAAAATAGAAATAGTGCTATTAATCGCATCCTCTATATCATTAATAAATAAGTTGAATAATAGTGGTCCCAGCACTGAAACCTGGGGTACACCACTTATAACTGGGGGACCATTCAGAGTAGGAATAATTGACCACAACTCTCTGGATACGATCCTTGAGCCAATTCTCAATCTAATTACAAACTATACTATCTAATCCTATAGTCCTTAATTTACCCATTAGACGTCTATGAGGGACAGTGTCAAATGCCTTTGCAAAGTCCAAAAACACTATATCCACAGCAGCCCCTCTGTCTAGGCTTCTGCTCACCTCTTCATAAAAACTTATCAGTTTAGTTTGACAACTTCTGTCCTTAGTAAAACCATGCTGGCTATCACTTATAATACAATTTTTTGTCACATAATTCTGTTTATAGTCCCTCAATAGCCCCTGAAGCATGTTCCCCACGATGGATGTTAAGCTTACTGGTCTATAATTACCTGGGGAAGACCTAGAGCCCTTTTTGAAAATAGGCACCACATTTGCCATGCGCCAGTCCCTTTGCACTATAACAGTCACTAGAGAATCTTTGAATATTATGAATAGGGGGACTTAAATAACTGAACTAAGTTCTTTAAGAACTCTAGGGTGTAACCCATCTAGTCCCGGGGCCTTCTGTACATTTATTTTATTTTGCTTGGACCATATCTACATTCATCCAATTCAGTATACCAACTGATATATTAACAGCACCGGCACCGGCTATATCAGCTGCTCTTTCTTCTGTTGTATATACAGAGCTAAAGAACCCATTTAGTAACTCTGCCTTCTCTTGATCCCCTGTGTCAACTCCCCATTACCACTAACTAAGGGTCCTACATGTTCAGACCTTGGTTTCTTCGCATTTACATACTTGAAGAATTTTTTGGGATTTGTTTTATTATCCTTGGCCATCTGCCTTTCATTTAGTATTTTTGCTAATTTTATACAATTTTTACAGATTTTATTACGCTCTTTATAATTGATTTGTATTTTTCAAATGCCCTTTTTTTGTCATGTATTGACCTTTTTACAGAAGGTATAAGCCATGTGTGGTTTAATTTTAGTCGTTAATAGTTGTTACTAGAGATGAGCGAACTTATGAAAAGTTCGGTTCGGCAGGTTCGCCGAATTTCATGAAAAAGTTCGATTCGGACCGAACTAGTTCTGACCGATCCTGTAATACAAGAAAGCCCCTAAAAATCATGTATAACACTGTTTAAAAGCCCTAGAAGCCCTGTATAACACTCTTAGGTCACCCATGAGTGTATCCAAGTACTTTTGAGGTGTCTTTAAGGCAACCTTAGTGTCAAAGTTACGCCAACATGTATGGCTATAGGAAAATGGATGGAACACGGTGATAACTAACAGAAACCACTGCACTTGTGATTGTTGTATGCTTAATGTATTGTTAAAAAAGGTACAAAAATTAACCATTTTTGGTGGCAGATGCCTGCCAGGGTTCATACATATAAGGTGGTAAAAGAAGAAGCAATGGCTTTTGACAAGCCTTTAAAAAATGTACCCTTTATGGTGGCAGATGCCTGCCGGGGTTCTTCCATACATGGATGTAAAAGCAACAAGCAATGGCTTTTGACAAGCCCTCCAAAAATTGACCCTTTTTTTTGGCAGATGCCTGCCGGGGTTCTTCCATACATGGATGTAAAAGCAACAAGCAATGGCTTTTCACAAGCCCTCCAAAAATTGACCCTTTTTTTTTGGCAGATGCCTGCAGGGGTTCTTCCATACATGGATGTAAAAGCAACAAGCAATGGCTTTTGACAAGCCCTCCAAAAATGGACCCTTTTTTTTGGCAGATGCCTGCCGGGGTTCTTCCATACATGGATGTAAAAGCAACAAGCAATGGCTTTTGACAAGCCCTCCAAAAATTTACCCTTTTTATTGGCAGATGCCTGCCGGGGTTCTTCCATACATGGATGTAAAAGCAACAAGCAATGGCTTTTGACAAGCCCTCCAAAAATTGACCCTTTTTATTGGCAGATGCCTGCCGGGGTTCTTCCATACATGGATGTAAAAGCAACAAGCAATGGCTTTTGACAAGCCCTCCAAAAATTGACCCTTTTTATTGGCAGATGCCTGCCGGGGTTCTTCCATACATGGATGTAAAAGCAACAAGCAATGGCTTTTCACAAGCCCTCCAGAAATTGACCCTTTTTATTGGCAGATGCCTGCCGGGGTTCTTCCATACATGGATGTAAAAGCAACAAGCAATGGCTTTTGACAAGCCCTCCAAAAATTGACCCTTTTTATTGGCAGATGCCTGCCGGGGTTCTTCCATACATGGATGTAAAAGCAACAAGCAATGGCTTTTGACAAGCCCTCCAAAAATTGACCCTTTTTATTGGCAGATGCCTGCCGGGGTTCTTCCATACATGGATGTAAAAGCAACAAGCAATGGCTTTTGACAAGCCCTCCAAAAATTTACCCTTTTTATTGGCAGATGCCTGCCGGGGTTCTTCCATACATGGATGTAAAAGCAACAAGCAATGGCTTTTGACAAGCACTCCAAAAATTGACCCTTTTTATTGGCAGATGCCTGCCGGGGTTCTTCCATACATGGATGTAAAAGCAACAAGCAATGGCTTTTCACAAGCCCTCCAAAAATTGACCCTTTTTATTGGCAAGGGTGAGTAGTAGCAGCACATTAAAAGACACTGAATGACAGTCCCAGGACAAAGCCCTGTGGTGGGGCAGGCCTGCTTGTAGCAGACGGGCGGCAGTGGAGGTGTATTGGTGGTAGTAGAGGTAGACTAGCCAACACAGACAGCAAGGGTGGTAGACTGGTAGTAGCAGCAGCACATTAAAAAAAGAGACTGGACGACAGTTACAGGACAAAGCCCTGTGGTGGGGCAGGCCTGCTTGTAGCAGACGGGCGGCAGTGGAGGTGTATTGGTGGTAGTAGAGGTAGCCAACACAGACAGCAAGGGTGGTAGTAGTAGTAGCAGCACATTAAAAAAAGAGACTGGACAGTCACAGGACAAAGCCCTGTGGTGGGGCAGGCCACAGGCCTGCTTGTAGCAGACGGGCGGCAGTGGAGGTGTATTGGTGGTAGTAGAGGTAGCCAACACAGACAGCAAGGGTGGTAGACTGGTAGTAGCAGCAGCACATTAAAAAAAGAGACTGGACGACAGTCACAGGACAAAGCCCTGTGGTGGGGCAGGCCTGCTTGTAGCAGACGGGCGGCAGTGGAGGTGTATTGGTGGTAGTAGAGGTAGCCAACACAGACAGCAAGGGTGGTAGGTAGTAGTAGTAGCAGCACATTAAAAAAAAAAACTGGACAGTCACAGGACAAAGCCCTGTGGTGGGGCAGGCCTCAGGCCTGCTTGTAGAAGACGGGCGGCAGTGGAGGTGTATTGGTGATAGTAGAGGTAGCCAACACAGACAGCAAGGGTGGTAGACTGGTAGTAGCAGCACATTAAAAAAAGAGACTGGACAGTCATAGGTCAAAGCCCTGTGGTGGGGCAGGCCTCAGGTCTGCTTGTAGCAGACGGGCGGCAGTGGAGGTGTATTGGTGGTAGTAGAGGTAGCCAACACAGACAGCAAGGGTGGTAGACTGGTAGTAGCAGCAGCACATTAAAAAAAGAGACTGGACAACAGTCACAGGACAAAGCCCTGTGGTGGGGTAGGCCTGCTTGTAGCAGACTGGCGGCAGTGGAGGTGTATTGGTGGTAATAGAGGCAGCCAACACAGACAGCAAGGGTAGTAGACTGGTAGTAGCAGCAGCACATTAAAAAAAGAGACTGGACGACAGTCACAGGACAAAGCCCTGTGGTGGGGCAGGCCTGCTTGTAGCAGACGGGCGGCAGTGGAGGTGTATTGGTGGTAGTAGAGGTAGACTAGCCAACACAGACAGCAAGGGTGGTAGACTGGTAGTAGCAGCAGCACATTAAAAAAAGAGACTGGACGACAGTCACAGGACAAAGCCCTGTGGTGGGGCAGGCCTGCTTGTAGCAGACTGGCGGCAGTGGAGGTGTATTGGTGGTAGTAGAGGCAGCCAACACAGACAGCAAGGGTAGTAGACTGGTAGTAGCAGCAGCACATTAAAAAAAGAGACTGGACGACAGTCACAGGACAAAGCCCTGTGGTGGGGCAGGCCTGCTTGTAGCAGACGGGCCGCAGTGGAGGTGTATTGGTGGTAGTAGAGGTAGACTAGCCAACACAGACAGCAAGGGTGGTAGACTGGTAGTAGCAGCAGCACATTAAAAAAAGAGACTGGACGACAGTCACAGGACAAAGCCCTGTGGTGGGGCAGGCCTGCTTGTAGCAGACGGGCGGCAGTGGAGGTGTATTGGTGGTAGTACAGGTAGCCAACACAGACAGCAAGGGTGGTAGTAGTAGTAGCAGCACATTAAAAAAAGAGACTGGACAGTCACAGGACAAAGCCCTGTGGTGGGGCAGGCCTCAGGCCTGCTTGTAGCAGACGGGCGGCAGTGGAGGTCTATTGGTGGTAGTAGAGGTAGACTAGCCAACACAGACAGCAAGGGTGGTAGACTGGTAGTAGCAGCAGCACATTAAAAAAAGAGACTGGACGACAGTCACAGGACAAAGCCCTGTGGTGGGGCAGGCCTGCTTGTAGCAGACGGGCGGCAGTGGAGGTGTATTGGTGGTAGTAGAGGTAGCCAACACAGACAGCAAGGGTGGTAGGTAGTAGTAGTAGCAGCACATTAAAAAAAAAAACTGGACAGTCACAGGACAAAGCCCTGTGGTGGGGCAGGCCTCAGGCCTGCTTGTAGCAGACAGGCGGCAGTGGAGGTGTATTGGTGGTAGTAGAGGTAGCCAACACAGACAGCAAGGGTGGTAGACTGGTAGTAGCAGCAGCACTTTAAAAAAACAGACTGGACGATAGTCACAGGACAAAGCCCTGTGGTGGGGCAGGCCTGCTTGTAGCAGACTGGCGGCAGTGGAGGTGTATTGGTGGTAGTAGAGGCAGCCAACACAGACAGCAAGGGTAGTAGACTGGTAGTAGCAGCAGCACATTAAAAAAAGAGACTGGACGACAGTCACAGGACAAAGCCCTGTGGTGGGGCAGGCCTGCTTGTAGCAGACGGGCGGCAGTGGAGGTGTATTGGTGGTAGTAGAGGTAGACTAGCCAACACAGACAGCAAGGGTGGTAGACTGGTAGTAGCAGCAGCACATTAAAAAAAGAGACTGGACAACAGTCACAGGACAAAGCCCTGTGGTGGGGCAGGCCTGCTTGTAGCAGACGGGCGGCAGTGGAGGTGTATTGGTGGTAGTAGAGGTAGCCAACACAGACAGCAAGGGTGGTAGGTAGTAGTAGTAGCAGCACATTAAAAAAAAACTGGACAGTCACAGGACAAAGCCCTGTGGTGGGGCAGGCCTCAGGCCTGCTTGTAGCAGACGGGCGGCAGTGGAGGTTTATTGGTGGTAGTAGAGGTAGCCAACACAGACAGCAAGGGTGGTAGACTGGTAGTAGCAGCAGCACATTAAAAAAAGAGACTGGACGACAGTTACAGGACAAATCCCTGTGGTGGGGCAGGCCTGCTTGTAGCAGACGGGCGGCAGTGGAGGTGTGTTGGTGGTAGTAGAGGTAGCCAACACAGACAGCAAGGGTGGTAGACTGGTAGTAGCAGCAGCACATTAAAAAAAGAGACTGGACGACAGTCACAGGACAAAGCCCTGTGGTGGGGCAGGCCTGCTTGTAGCAGACGGGCGGCAGTGGAGGTGTATTGGTGGTAGTAGAGGCAGCCAACACAGACAGCAAGGGTGGTAGACTGGTAGTAGCAGCAGCACATTAAAAAAAGAGACTGGACGACAGTCACAGGACAAAGCCCTGTGGTGGGGCAGACCTGCTTATAGCAGACGGGCGGCAGTGGAGGTGTATTGGTGGTAGTAGAGGTAGCCAACACAGAGAGCAAGGGTGGTAGTAGTAGTAGCAGCACATTAAAAAAAGAGACTGGACAGTCACAGGACAAAGCCCTGTGGTGGGGCAGGCCTCAGGCCTGCTTGTAGCAGACGGGCGGCAGTGGAGGTGTATTGGTGGTAGTAGAGGTAGACTAGCCAACACAGACAGCAAGGGTGGTAGACTGGTAGTAGCAGCAGCACATTAAAAAAAGAGACTGGACGACAGTCACAGGACAAAGCCCTGTGGTGGGACAGGCCTGCTTGTACCGGACGTGCGGCAGTGGAGGTGTATTGGTGGTAGTAGAGGTAGCCAACATAGACAACAAGGGTGGTAGACTGGTAGTAGCAGCAGCACATTTAAAAAAGAGACTGGACGACAGTCACAGGACAAAGCCCTGTGGTGGGGCAGGCCTGCTTGTAGCAGACGGGCGGCAGTGGAGGTGTATTGGTGGTAGTAGAGGTAGCCAACACAGACAGCAAGGGTGGTTGGTAGTAGTAGTAGCAGCACATTAAAAAAAGAGACTGGACAGTCACAGGACAAAGCCCTGTGGTGGGGCAGGCCTCAGGCCTGCTTGTAGCAGATGGGCGGCAGTGGAGGTGTATTGGTGGTAGTAGAGGTAGCCAACACAGACAGCAAGGGTGGTAGTAGTAGTAGCAGCAGCACATTAAAAAAAGAGACTGGACGACAGACACAGGACAAAGCCCTGTGGTGGGGCAGGCCTGCTTGTAGCAGACGGGCGGCAGTGGAGGTGTATTGGTGGTAGTAGAGGTAGCCAACACAGACAGCAAGGGTGGTAGACTGGTAGTAGCAGCACATTAAAAAAGAGACTGGACGACAGTCACAGGACAAAGCCCTGTGGTGGGGCAGGCCTCAGGCCTGCTTGTAGCAGACAGGCGGCAGTGGAGGTGTATTGGTGGTAGTAGAGGTAGCCAACACATACAGCAAGGGTGGTAGTAGTAGTAGCAGCAGCACTTTAAAAAAAGAGTGGACAGGACAGAATCCCGTAGTAGCAGGCGGCAGTAGCAGGCGGCAGCGGCAGCAGGAGCAGCAATGTCAGATCTAATCAGTAGCATCCGGCACAGGGGTTTTAAAATCGTCACCGATCCACGCTTGATTCATTTTCAGAACTATGAGATTTTCCAAGCTGTTGGAGGACAATCTTGTTCGCTTAGGGGTGACGAAGCCCCCTGCCGCGCTGAATACCCTTTTCTGACGCTACACTGGAGGGTGGACAAGACAGTACACCCATGGCAAACTGGGCCAGTTCTTGCCAATGATCCAATCTGCTGACCCAGAAGTCCATGGGGTCTGGGATCAGCATTTCTTACGGAGAAAGGGCACAGTCCAGGTACGAGTGAACCTGGTTGTTTAGGTGCTGCACCTGGTGATGGTGAACATCCCTTTGGTGACTATTACGATGTGTGTTTGTCTATATCCTGAATTGCAGCCCTCATTCTGGGGAAATGGGCCTTCTTAAAATTAAGTGTTTTTACCCTCCCAGTCTGTGTTTGTTTATTACAGTATAGGTAAAATGTAACTATATTGTGATCACTGTTACCAAGGTTTTCACGAACATTGACATTCCCAACAAGCACTGCATTATTAGAAATGACCAGATTCAAGACCAGATCCAAGACCTCTAGTCGGGTCTTCCACAAACTGGCCCATAAAATTTTCCTGCAACAAGTTGAGGAAATGTCTCCCCTTTGCAGTTGAAGCCGAACCATGAAGCCAATTAATATCTTGGTAATTAAAATCTTCCATTATCACTACCGTACCAGCCTGTGCAGCCTGCTCTATCTATTTATATAGCTGACCTTCCATCCCCTCAGTTATATTGGTAGGTCTATAGATTACACCAAAAGTAATTTTTTCAGTGTTTACCTCCCTTTCTAGTTCCACCCACAAGGTTTCAACCTCCTCACAATCTTCACCCTCAAATGTCTCTTTCACACTCATTCATATCACTTCTCACATACAGACATACACACTTTCCTATTTGTGCTGTCTTTCCTAAACAGTGTAAAACCCTGTAGATTTACAGCCCAGTCATGTGAAGAGCCTAGCCATGTTTCAGCAACACCAACTATATCTATATTTTCTTCCAGTATCAAGGTCTCCAGCTTCCCCATTTTGCTTGCTAGACATCTGGCATTTGTGAACATACACTTTAACTTGCCTTTCGGTTTTTCACTTTCAGTATCAGAAATGTGATTATTTGACATTATTTGGGCATTGTTATTTTAATTTTCACTGCTGTTTTGTAACAAAAGGATCTCCCTATTCTGTTGTCTAGTCCTCTCCCCACAGTCTGTTTCTCCCCCCACCAATATAGTCTGACCCCTCTCTAACTTGACTACCCCTTTATATTCTACATTGACCTCCCTCCTCAGCCCTAGTTTAAATACACCGCCACCCCAGCTAGAATTCTCTCCCCTAGCACAGCGGACTCCCTTCCACTTAGGTGCAAATCATCTGCAGAATACAGTTTGTACCCCAATGAAAAGTCAGCCCTGTGCTCTAGGAACCCAAAGCCTTATCCTCTACACCAAGACTTAAGCCATGCATTTAACTTCCTGAGCTCCCGCTGTCTTTCCTGTGGCATGGCACAGGCAGTATTCCTGAGAATACAACCTTCCTTTCAGCTTGTAGTCTAGTTTTTTAAAATTATTCTTAAGGCTCCTCCACCTACCATTTATTCTGTCGTTGGTATCCAAATGGACCACGACAGCTGGATCATCACCAGCCCCTCCCAGTAATTTATCCA
The DNA here is from genome assembly GCF_050947455.1 of Rhinoderma darwinii. Taxonomy (NCBI): domain Eukaryota; kingdom Metazoa; phylum Chordata; class Amphibia; order Anura; family Rhinodermatidae; genus Rhinoderma; species Rhinoderma darwinii. The sequence goes on from NC_134687.1 coordinate 196,752,697, forward strand.
CCCGTTCCACCACATGCCGATTCCTACCACCAGGGAGACAGCAAACCATTCGTTTGAGGCGGTCTTGGCGACAAATTATTCTATCCGTCTTCCTGATTATAGAATCCCCTACAACTACTAATTGTCTTGCCTTACCTGCATTTCCATCCCGCTGACTGCTAGCTGGGCTGTTCTCCCGGCTGTTAGGGAGATCAGTATCCACTAGGGCTGCCATTTCTGAGACCGACACCCTCGCATCATCACCCAACTTGGCAATTTTGCTTGGAATATCAGAAACAGGATTGACCTTCCTTTTCTTTGACCCCTTTCTACTGCCCCTAACTACATTAACCCAGCTACTTGCCTGATCCTGCTGACCCATGTCTTCACCCTCCAGTTCTACCCCACTAACTGCTTGCTCAGTCAGCAGCATGCTCCGCTCAAGATTGTCTATCGCCCTCAGTGTTTTGCTCCTCCAGATCTCTAATGCGAGCTTCCAGGCAAACAACATGCTCACATCTGCCAGAGGTATTCACCGTGGAACTCCGGCTCCAGTCGTGCATACATATGGCAGACTGTACACTGAAGAAAACCTCCAATCTTGCTATCCATTATCCCAGTTACAAAAAAACTGTGAAAAATTATTAAAGTAAAAGAAAAAAAATAGTTTTTACAGGGGCTTTAACTCCGCTTTTTAACTCTGGTTTTGTAACTCCACTTGATATACAAACCACTTGTTTAGCAAGACAAAGCAGAGCAGGCTCTATAGAGGCCTGAGGGCTCATTTATACCACCTGGGAGCAGTTAACCCCTCCCCCTAGTCAGCTGCACAGCAGGATAGAAGCTAAGAAGGAAAAAAGGTTTTTAAATTGTGTCAGTTTTGCAAACTTCTTTTAGCAAGCACTCAATTCATATATCACACACAATATCCCACACTGTATGCCACACAAGAACACAGCAAGTCAGTCCGGTTTTGTAACTCCACTTGATATACAAACCACTTGTTTAGCAAGGCAAAACAGAGCAAAAAAAAAAAATGTTATGCAAGCAAGCATTGTTATAAGTCAAAGTAATGTTTCCCTGCATAAATAGTGAGTTTTTAACAGTACATATTCCCATGTCTTATTAATTTAAATGACTGTAAATTATATACTCCTCGGCTAAAATTACTTAAAAATCTCAAAAATATATGTCGAGTGAACTCTGGCGGTGGCTGAGGGCTATAAATCAGTGCTGGACCATGACTGGAAAGCTCCTTATATTACACCACCTCTCAGGAGGGGCACCTGGAGCCTCCATCTTAGGTTTCCAGGTATACCTAGCATGGAATTTATTCTTCAGTTTATTAGCATGAATTCAGTAGATACCAAGGGCCATGCGTCTGCACTGCGTGTCTGTGCTATACCTTTTTCCAGTATACTAGATACTATAAAGTACTTCTAAACGTATAAAATAACTTTTTTTATCTTTTACTCGAGATGACCTAAGGTGGAGGTTGATGTCTAAATGAGCAGGCTAAAGTAATGTATAGTTTTACTAGTAACTCATGGAAAATGATTAACGCTTCAGATGAAGATTTTTGGTCGATAACCATATTATGCCTGTTAGCGGGTTGAGTACCCTAAGCAAGCATAATATAATGTAACATAAATTTTGTATACATAAACTTTATGCACTCAGTAGCCACACAGCAGATGTTCAGCCCCCTCAAGATAATATTGCCTTTTCTTTAAATGCCCATTGTTTCCTATATCATAATTCTGATCTGACTGGGACAATTTGTTGGAGAAGTACGCGAAAGGTTGCAACTTGAGTCAAGTTCTTAGACATTGAGATAAAGCTGCTCCAACTGACTTCAAAAACATCTACCTCTGGAATAACATGAAGTAACAGAGATTACATAAATGCCTATATTCAATTAGTCAATATTTAGGAGCTACAGGTCCCATTTGGCAAAATCAAAAACCTTCTTGGTAATGGGCTTCAGCTATCAATGAAAACTGTTGTGCTTAGTCTACTATTGCCTGGAATTTTCAGAAATATATTTTAAATCCCACAGAGGAAGCAACATGGCATAAAAAGGAAACTTTTTGAATCTTAACCCCTTAATGATCGCCGATAAGCCTTTTCACGGCGGTCATTAATGGGCTTTATTCTACAGCGCCGCCATTCTACGGCGCTGCTGTAGAATAAAGTAAACAGAGCAGGGAGCCGTCAAATCTCCCTGCTCTCAGCTGCCAGAGGCAGCTGAGGGCTGGGGGCGTCCCTGCTCTGCCGGGTGAGATCGATATTAGTATCGATCTCACCCGTTTAACCCTTCAGATGCGGTGCACAATAGCGTGCACCGCATCTGAATGGTTTTGGAGAGAGGGAAGGAGCTCCCTCTCATCCCACCGACACCCGGCGATAAAATCGCCGAGTGTCTGTGTCTTCTATGGCAGCCGGGGGTCTAATAAAGGCCCCCAGGTCTGCCTGGAGCGAATGCCTGCTAGATCATGCCGCAGGCATGACCTAGCAGATGCCTGTCCGTTTTAAACGGACAGGCAGTAATACACTGCAATACAAAAGTATTGCAGTGTATTATAATAGCGATCGGAGGATAGTGAAGTCCCCTAGTGGGACTAGTAAAAAAGTAAAAAAAGTTTAAGAAAGTTAATAAAAAAAAAAAGTGAAAAAAAAAATTAAAAACCCACTTTTTCCCCTTACAAAATGCTTTACTATTAAAAAAAACTACAATAAAGCAAAAAAGTTACACATATTTGGTATTGCCGCGTCCGTAACGACCCCGACTATAAAGCTGTTACATTATTTAACCCGCACTGTGAACGCCGTAAAAAATAAAATAAAAAACAATGGAAAAATTGCTGTTTTCTGTTAATCCGGACTTAAAAAAAATGTGATAAAAAGTGATCAAAAAGTCGCATCTACTCTCAAATGGTAGCAATAAAAACTGCAAGTCGTCCCGCAAAAAACAAGACCTTATACAGCTATGCCGACGCAAAAATAAAAAAGTTTCAGCTCTTCGAATGCGACAATGTAAAAATGTAAAAAATGGCTTGGACATTAGGGCCCAGAATGCAAGCAGGGGGAAGGGGTTAAACGCACATGTTTGCTAGTGTTGCAAACTGAGTGATTCGCAGACTGATTTTAAATGTTTAACCCCTTCCCTCCGCATCTATTTTTCGTTTTTTCATTTTTCTCCTTACCTTACCCTCAACTTCTTTATATCTTTCTAACGATTTAGTCGTATGAGGGCTTTTTTTTTGCGGGACGAGTTGTAGTTTTTTACAGCACCATTTAATGTACCATATAATATACTGGGAATCTGGCAAAAACTCTTTGTGGGGTGGACTGGGAAAAAATTATTCCTTCGTTGTCTTTTGGGTTTCATTTTTACGCCGTTTACCATGCAACAAAAATGACATGTTAACTTTATTTTGCGGGTCAATACAATTACGGCGATACCAAATTGACATATTTTCTTATGTTTTACTACTTTTACAAGAAAAAAAACAGCTTGTTAAAAAGATAATTTGTTTTGTGTTGCCATATTCCTTGAGCCATAACTGTTTTAATTTTCCGTCATTGAGCGCTATCACAGCTTGTTTTTTTGCGGGGTGAGCTGTAGTTTTTATTGGTACTATTTTGGGGAAAATAAGATTTTTTGATTACTTTTTATTTCATTTTTTGTTGGAAATGAAGTTGTCAGGGATCATTACCATGTATATTGTTTGAAAAATATTATCCTCACACATATGTGTATACATTTCAGTTCTTTGTGTAATATACTGATATATAATAAGTTCTTTGTTCATGTCGGACACACCTATGGAAGACACCGCCCCCTGGAATGCAAGAAGAGTGAGTCTGAGAAGTTACAGCTGAGAAACCGGTGGGGGCTTGGGCACTCCCACATCTCTCTGGAGGCATGTGTCTTTTTCTGTGTTTCTTTGTTCTGAATAAAAAAGTTTTTCAGGCTTCCTCCTGGTGGACGGAGGGGATGTCTACCAACATTACTCTGTGTGGTGTACTTCTCTCCAGGCATGCCTTCAGCTTTCAATTTACAGAGGTGATTATTCGGTGTGAAATACAGACCTGACATTTGGCGCTCAAACGTGGGGCCTCACTCGAGGAAATATCAAAATCCGGACAATCGACAATCACAGGGTGAAACAGAGGACTCAAAGTTGCCCACTGAAGGAATTTGATCACCTCCGCAATAACACGGTAAGCGAATTGATTTTATAAATCTTCGTCTTATCTGTATTAGTGGACAGTCTTGTGGCGATCTGTAGAACCCTTTTGTTGATTTCCTGGATTATCTCAGGAGACAGAGGTGATATTTTCCGCTGTGAGGTTGAAAACCTGTGAGACATTAGTCGCGCCCGACTAACCATCCTCTGGGTAATTAGAGTCTAAATAAAGGATTATATAACTGACCGGAGAGCTATAGACTGTGAGATTTTAATATTTCCAGCGAGGCTGGAGAGTCTAAATAAAAATTATATAACAGACCGGAGAGCTATAGAGTGTGAAATTTTAATATTTCCAGCGAGGCCGGAGAGTCTAAATAAAAATTATATTTCGGCGGACCGGAGGCTGTAGACTGAGGAATTTTAATATTTCCGGCGAGGCCTGGGAGTCGATGACCGAAAATTGTTATATAAATTACGTGTATAATATAGACTGTTAGGCATATGATTTAGTGAAGAGAAGAGAAGGGAAGCAGTATGTGAGTAAAATGAAGAAATTGATGGAAGTGTGTGGAATCCATAGAGGAGGGCGGCTGCAAGCCGGAGATTGGGCAAAAGGTATTCTGGAGAACAAAGGGAAGTTGGAAGGTAGTAAGTTGATGGAAAGTGCTTTAGAGAGATTTGCAGAAGAGGAAGTTAGCAATAAGAAAGGTATTGTATGTATTAGAAAACAGGACCAGCCGACGCCCGGTAATGGCATCCGTACCTCATGTTGAGTGTGTCCTCATTGTGGGTGGGAACCCCCCCCTCACAGCTGCGCAATGGGAGAGGCTGCCCCCCCCTGCCCCTGATGTGGCCACGCCCGGCCCAACCAAATCAGTATGAAATAATCGCCTTGTTAATTTTGTAATTTGTAGTGTCTTTTCTATTTTTAGGTTCCATTCTAGTGTGCAGGACGCTGTTCACTGATGAAGCAACACGTCATCATAATATAGAGCTGGTGGCCGACAGATTGGACTGTTACAGATTATGTGTTTGATGTTTTGAACGTAGATAATTCCTATACAATAGTGTGATGAATGATGGCAGATACGTATGTTGTTTTGCCGGCATTGAAAGTGTTAAGATTGTGAGACTAGACGCTGTGAGAAGTGAGTGTGTGACACCCCCCCTCCCCCCTGTAGTATGCTGTGTTTGGGAGGAAGAGGGGGGCTGACTGGGTGCAGTCTGCAGGGCTGATGAGACAAAGGGATTTCAATATGCACTGATAGATATATATATATCAGTAATGTCTACAAACCTAAATAAATTTCTTCTCTTTGCACATGCGTTGTTGTTTATAAAAGTTACGATATTTATGTGTTATGATGTGATCAGATTTAATGTGTTTTGTTGTTAATTCAGATGTATTAAACTATAGATACTGTGAGACACGGGGTTTTAAAAATGTATGTGCCCCTACCGTTCCCTATTTTTATATACAGTTTATTGGTTTGCAGTAATTAATATTACCAGATATAATATTTTCGGTTTTATTGAATAACTAATTACAATTGTTTTGTTTTTGATTTCACACATGAGTTATGTCATTGTAAAGATAAAATGTATTTTTGTCAGGAAAAAAGTCATTTTTTTTTTGTTCCAGGCTGTTGTGTATTACAGGGGGTTAAACTAGTGCCGCACAGATAGAGTGCCCGACTTTGTTATGTTGAGATGTAGTTTTGAACTCTGCTACATTACTTTCGCAGAGTCCACAAAGGGGAGAATGGTGAAGGGACTGATCAGGTACAATTTTGGTTTGTTTTGAGTTAATTAATTTGGTTTCAGGAGATCTAAAAATGTGTAAGAGACCCCAATGAGTAATCCAGATTAAATGTGTATGAGAGTAACCTACATTTTGAGATTTTTATGTGTAGATGGTTCCAGATCTTTCCAGAACAGTAAATATGGCACTGGGTAAGCTGTGCTGTAGTCTCCACCCAATATGAGGTATTGTGTAAAAGACCATTCCCCTCCAGCAAAGTTACACATATTTGTGTTGATCTGAAACTATTGAGCCATTTTTTTATTTTTCATTTTCGTTTTTCACTCCCCGACTTCCAAGAGACATAACTTTTTTATTTTGACGGTAAAAATAAAAAAATGGATCAATAGTTTCAGATCAACACAAATAAAACTGTTTTCCTAAAGCAGGATTAATTATGATCAAGCATCTTCAATTTCGTGGTGACTGTCCTATTAGGATCATCATAAAGAAGACATACAGTAGGGTAGTAAAAAAGGCAACCAAAGGGCACACATAGGGCAATAGCCTGCACAGTGTTTCCCTCACCCTAATCAATTTAATGTTCGCATAGACTGCCAAATGGGGCTACTGTCCTTTTCTAGAAGAGATGGAGGTGGGGAGGCAACAAGCTCTGAATTGTCTTAGAAAGACATGAACTAGTAACAACAGAAAATCTAATTTTGATATGTGCTAGATTAAGTTCAGTAGAGCCTCAGGGGTTCAGGGTGTTGCAGCCACAATATGGACCCTTTACTGCAGAAGTATTATGGCCGTTTAAAACCAGCCTTAAGCTTTATTCAGGCGAGCGTGTGTCAAATTGGCAGTTTTTTTAAAACAGTGCGGGACCGGTTTTCACGTATCCCTCATAGACTTGAGTGTATTGAGGGATCTGTGAAAACAGACAAAAATTGGACATGTCCTATTTTTTCACGGACCCTTGACACGGTCCGTTAAAACAACAGCCATGTGAAAAGGCCCAAAGAATTACATGTAGCCGCTTGACGGCCGTTAAAAAAACTTATATGTTCGTCTTAATAGAGCTTTACCCTGAGTTGAAAATCTTTCTGGGTGTAACAATATTCATATGTGTTATCTTAATTATTACCTTACGATCTTGTTTTTATGGCAGCACTCTCATCATTTGGTGAACTAAGTTTAGTTCACTAGAACTATGGCGGCAATACTGACCCTGCAATACAACCGTATTACCGCCATTAGAAATGGGTCTTACCATGCGCTATAAATTATTCTGTGTATTGCATTATACATGTTTGTAATTTTGATTATAACCTTATAATATTTATTTATTTATTGGTACGCTCTCTTCATCCATGTTCGGGGGATCTTAGTGTTTTAGCCAACACATTCCGGTGTGCAGCATTGATATATGCTACAGTCAAGTAGTTTTAGTTATATCTGTTCAGTTTTTAATGTTTGTCTCTCAACCAAGTTCAACTTTGTTGTTTTTACTTGAAAGTAGACACTGGCTCAGATGTTAAGTCTTGATGGATTTAACTCGGCTTTGTGGATTTATATGGTTTTTCTTTCATAAGGAAAAGGTAAGTTTTCAATGTTCTGGATATAATAAAAGTTGATATACCAGCAATACACTATTGTTGAAGCAGAGATAGATTACTTATGGGCACATTTGGTAAGCCTACTACCTGTCAATCATGCTGACATAGAGGATAATTGGATCAAGTGAAGTAATTCAATATCCCATCCAACCACACATTAGAGAACAAATTAAGTTTTAATGCAAATATTGAAAAACAAAAACTTTCCAGTCATCCGAAAGTCTCATATTACTGGCTCATAAAGTTTAAAGAGGCTCTGTCACCAGATTTTGCAACCCCTATCTGCTATTGCAGCAGATAGGCGCTGCAATGTAGATTACAGTAACGTTTTTATTTTAAAAAAACGAGCATTTTTGGCCAAGTTATGACCATTTTTGTAGTTATGCAAATGAGGCTTGCAAAAGTCCAAGTGGGTGTGTTTAAAAGTACAAGTCCAAGTGGGTGTGTATTATGTGCGTACATCGGGGCGTTTTTAATACTTTTACTAGCTGGGCGCTGTGAAGAGAAGTAACATCCTCTTCTCTTCAGAACGCCCAGCTTGTGACAGTGCAGACCTGTGACGTCACTCACAGGTCCTGCATCGTGACGGCCACATCGGCACCAGAGGCTACAGTTGATTCTGCAGCAGCATCAGCGTTTGCAGGTAAGTCGATCTTACCTGCAAACGCTGATGCTGCTGCAGAATCAACTGTAGCCTCTGGTGCCGATGTGGCCGTCACGATGCAGGACCTGTGAGTGACGTCACAGATCTGCACTGTCAGAAGCTGGGCGTTCTGAAGAGAAGAGGATGTTACTTCTCTTCACAGCGCCCAGCTAGTAAAAGTATTAAAAACGCCCCGATGTACGCACCTAATACACGCCCACTTGGACTTGTACTTTTAAACACACCCACTTGGACTTTTGCAAGCCTCATTTGCATAATTACAAAAATGGTCATAACTTGGCCAAAAATGCTCGTTTTTTAAAAATAAAAACGTTACTGTAATCTACATTGCAGCGCCTATCTGCTGCAATAGCAGATAGGGGTTGCAAAATCTGGTGACAGAGCCTCTTTAAATTCATTCTGACATAATATACACAAAATATTTTTTTGTCTTACTAACACTAACATACCATCCCACTAACCCAAAACATTGCACACGTGTGTTATGGTATAAGGTCAGCTACAGAACAATGCCAATTTGTACCTGACATTCTTAACTGCCACCTTTCGGTTTAGTTACACTAAGTGATAATTGAAAGCCACATACCCTTTTTTCATCACAAATTAAGGTGGTTTTGTTTTGCACAAAGCATGGCACATGGATTTGATAAATATGACATTCATGTCGAACACTATTTTTGTTCAGTAAAATCACACCAAAAAATTGGCATTAGTAAACCTTCCTCACAATTCAGTCTTTCAACAATGGAGCACATTGGGGACGTTGCTTAACAGCCAAGACTGATGGCAGCTTGAGCAGAGAGCTCCGGAACCGAGCGACTGAAAAAGCACATTCTAAAGCATTTACACTTTGCTTACTTCCTCTTGCAAGTATAAACCCTCCCTGATGATGACTCGAGCAAATACGCACTAAAATCAATGATCTAGAAGACCGCTCAAGGTGGTATCATATTAAATTCTGGAGAAGTCCAAAACATACTTTACAACAGGATCTGAAGCAATATATCCAGTCCTTTCTCAAAGCCATGATGCCCATGTGTTCACCTCATGATATCATCATAGACATAGCTCACAGAGTTCCTCGTCCAAAGCATCTACTGAATACTACACCCAGGGATGTGTTGGCAAGAATCCATTTTTTACACATCAAAGAATACCTTATGGATATGGCCAGACAAGAAAAGGAACCCCCGTCTGCGTACCAACAGATACAACACTTTGCGGACCTCTCTGCGGCTACCTTGTGTTTGCAAAGACATCTAGCCCCTATTACATTTATTCTGAGGATCCAGAAAGTTGCATACCATTGGGGCTTCCCAGTAAAGATCCTAATAATCCGCAATGGGACTATGCATTCCATTTCGTCTAAAGAAGAGGGAACCATGAGTTGTATGACATATGGCGCATTCATCATCACTCTGATAGGGATTATTCCTTTTTTTCCTCAGCGCATGCAACATATTCTCGTATAGACATGTTCCTTATAAATAGATCTTTACTGCATAACGCTAAACATACCTCTATTGATCTCATTAAATGGTTGGATCATGCAGATACGGTATCTCATTACAAATAAAGGAATCTTATGTCAAATCCAATGTATCTTTTTGGCGTTTTAACCCCGTTTTATTAGCAAAATTAGATTCTGCCCTTAAGGAATATTTCCAGTGGAATTTTAATTCTGTTACAAGTCCCTTCTCACTTTGGAATGCTCATAAAACCTTCGTTAGAGGTGTATTGATTGAACTAGGTCATAGAGCCAAGGCGGGAAGATAAAAAAAGGTACAAGATCTTCTCACCCAAATATACTCTCTTGAAACACTAAAAAACACTCTTTGTAATGCCTGATCAAACATCACAGCTTAGAGAACTTCGAGTTCAATTAAAAGATTGTTTATTGTATACTTGTGAAAGGACCTTGACCAAACTTAAAGCCCAATACTAAAATAAAATCCAAAATAATAAAGCAGGTAACTTATTGACTTGACGTTTCAAAACTAGAGAAACTAAGACTAGAATACCCATACTCATACCTTTACCATTTACCTAATAGTTGAAAACTGTATGACCCCAGAGACATAGCCAAATGATTTATGTAATATTATTCAGCTTTGTACAATTTAGAGCCTCCTTCTGAATCATCTCCGGACCCAGCGTTTTCCACTGCCCGCTTCTTGAACAAATTAAATCTTCCCTCCTTTTCCCAACATCAACTGGAAGCTCTAAGTTCCTCCTTACAGAACTCTGAAATATAAACTCATTAAATCCCCTCCTTTACAGAAGGTGCCAGGCTCAGATGATCTTACAAATGTATATTATAAAACCTTTCTGGATATTTTACTCCCACGTCTACATTCTACTCTTGTACATGCCTTTAATGAGGGATCCTTCCCGCGAGAAATGTTATAAGCAACAATTGTCACACTCCCGAAGCCTGGTAAAAGTCCAGACACAAAATTTCAGACCGATATCTCTTCTAAACACAGACCTCAAAATTTACACAAAGGTCTTGGTTACTCGTCTTGCACCACTCTTACCCTCATTAATAGCAGGAGATCAGGTTGGCTTTGTTAAAGGCCGGCAGATTACAGAAAATACCAGAAGGGTTCTTAATATTCTAGATATTCTAGATTTTGTGCAGAGCTCAGCAGGGTCTCTGTTAGTGTGACTCTTGATGCAGAGTAGGCATTCGACTGGTTGTCTGCCTTTTTGGTACTAGAAAAAATGGGTATTAGGGATGGCATATTGAACACGATAAAAGTGCTTTACTCCATACCTTCCACAAAATAATTTGTAAATGGAGAGCTCTCTGAGAGTATTGACATTTCCAATGGGACCAGACAGGTTTGCCCTCTTTCTCCCCTGATATTCATACTCTCCATAACCTTTGGCCAAAGCACTCAGATCACATGATGATATTAAATGTATTCTCATAGGTAACTGTCAACATCACATTTCACTGTTTGCAGTTGATATTTTATTAACTTTGGAACAACCAGACAAGTCCTTGGAAACGGGAACAAATATAATTAAAGAATTTTATCTTTTCTCCTACTAAAAAATAAATGAAAACAAATCTCAAATCTTACCCTTTAACCCCTTCCTGACATCTGCCGTATACAGCGCTGTCGAGCAGGGGTTCCCGCAAAGCACAGTACCATTACATTGTGGTGATAGTGTATGTTACAGCTAACACCCTGCTGTAATGGCTAGGACCGGAGCTTGCCTCCGATCTGGCAGATTAACACATCAGAAGCTGCGCTCAATAGAGATCGCATTACAAGGCTTACGGTACTGAGGGCAAGATGGTGTCGGCTCACATTCCAGCACAGAAGCTGAGGCAGCATCATCAGCGGTGGGTGTCAGTTGTATCTTATACCTGACACTGTCCTGTAATGGCAGGGACCGGAGCTAGCTCCATTCCCTGCCATTACACCTTAGATGCAAAGCGATCGCTGCATCTTAGTGGTTTGAAGCTGCCGACTGCTACTATTGCAACAGGAGGCTTAACAATGGCCTCCTGGTCTGCCATTACAAAAGCTGATTAGGCCCCGACCGGAGGCGGAGCCTAATCGGCTTGCTGTCAGTGAACGACTGACAGTTCTAACACATTGAACTACAAATGTAGTGCAATGTATTATAACAGCAATCAAACAGTTGGACTTTCAAGTCACCTAGTGGGACTAAAATAAAGTGTAAAAAAAAAGTTGCAAAAAATGAAATGTAAAGTAATAAAATAAAACACAATCGCCCTTTCTTCCTTATCAAGTCATTTATTATTGAAAAATAATAATAAACCATACATATTTGGTATTGCCGAGTCCGGAATGGCCTGAACTATAAAAATATTACGTTATTTATCCCGCGCAGTGAACACTGCCAGAATTGCTGTTTTTTGGTCACTTTTCCTTCCAAAAATTGGAATAAAACGTGATCAATAGTCGCTAGTATCCAAAAAGGGTAACTATAAAAACTATAGCTCGTCTCACAAAAAACAAGCCCTCATACAGCCCCGTCGACAAAAACATAAAAAAGTTATGGCTCTTACAACATGGTGACTGAAAAAATACATTCTTTTCACAAAAGTAATTTTATTTTTGCAAAAAGTTGTAAAACTTAAAAAAGTGCTATACATTTGGTATCACCGGAATCGCAGTGACCTGCAGAATAAAGTTAACATGTAATTTATAATAACATGTAATTTATAATGCGTGGTGAAAGCTATATAAAAAAAACTAAAAAAAAACTATGCATGCCAGAATTGCTCTTTTTTGGTCAACACGCCTCCAAATAAAAGGATAAAAAGTGATCAAAAAGTCCCATGTACTCCAAAATGGTACCAATAAAAGTGACAGCTCATCCCACAAAAAACAGCCCTTATACCACTACATCTGTGAAAAAATAAAATAAGTCAGGAAAGAAAAATATCTAGTTGTGCAGGCCCCTGGGGAAATGTTTCTTCTGTTTCAAGCAACGATTTATAAAGGCGCTAAAATTAGGAAGGGGAGGACTCAAACATAGCATTATACCAGGACAACACTTTTCAGAAGAATTCCTCAAACTGCAAAGGTGCAGAGTGTGTAACAAAAGGGGGATAAGAAACAACACCATTTATCAGTGTGACACTGGCCTGTGCAGAAAGGATTGCTTCAAATCACACATCTATGTATTTTTTTTTATTTTTTTTTACCCCATTATTATACCACCTGACTATGCCCCTGATGTACTCTGCCCAGCTTACATTATAAACTAAATTACCAGTAAAACTCCAAACAAAACTACAACCAAGCAAATTTCACGCTCCAAAAGCCAAATGGTGCTCCCTCCCTTCTGAACCCTACAGAGTGCCCAAACAGCAGTTTACTTCCACATATATGGCATCGCAAAACCATTGAGAACCCTTTTAACAATTTTTGGGGTGTGTGACTTCAGTGGCACAAGCTGGGTACGACATATTTGCCACTGAAATGGGGAAAAATTGAAATGTTTACTTTGCACCATCCTCAGCACAATCATTTATGGAAAATACTTGTAGGCTGAAAATGCTCACTACACCCCTTAATAAATGCCTTGAGGTGTGTAGTTTCCAAAATATGGTCACATCTCAGGGGTTTCTTTTATTATTTTACATCAGCTCGACTGTGTGCCTAAACATCAGTTTGTGACCACATATGGGGTATTGCCATACTCGGGACAAATTGCTTTACAACCGTTGGGGTGATTTTCTCCTTTTATTTGTTGAGAAAATGAAAACTTTTGGGCTAAAACTATGTCTTATTGGAAAATTCTTATAAAATCTATGAAACATCTGTGGAGTCAAAATTCTCATTTTGGGGGAATGTTGACTGTTTTGGTCCCACAGGGGCTTTGCAAAAGCGACACAGTGCCAAGAAACCAATCCAGTAAAATCTGTGCCCCAAATGCCAAATGGCGCTCCTTCTCTTCTGAGCTCTGCCGCGTGCCCAAACAGCAGTTTATGGCAATATATGGGGTATTGCCGTACTCCAGAGATGTTGCTTTCCAAATGTTTGTGCTCTTTTTTCCTTTATTTGTTGAGAAAATGAAAAAAAAAATAATTAATTTTCACTGGCCATTTCTAATAAAGACTATGAAACACCTGTGGTATCAAACTGCTTACTAAACCCCTAGATGAAGTCCTCAAGGGGTGTAGTTTCCTAAATGGAGTCACTTTTGGGGAGTTTCCACTGTACTTGTCAGGGGCTTTAGAAAAGTGACATGGTGCCAAGAAACCAATCCAGCAAAATCTGCGCTCCAAAAGTCAAATGTGGCACATTCCCGTCTAAGCCCTGCCGTGTGCCCAAACAGCAGTTTATGACCACATATGGGTTATTTACATACTCTGGAGAAGTTGCTTCTTCTTTATTCCTTGTGGAAATAGTTTTTTTTTTTTTTTAGCTAAAACGACATCTTATCGGAAAAATGTACATTTCTTTATTTTCATGTGCAAATTCTAATTAAATCTATGAAACACCTGTGGGGTCAAAATAATCAATACACCCCTAGATGAATTCCTTGTGGGGTGTAGTCTTTTTTGGGATGTTTCCGTTTTCTTGGCATTACAAGACCTCTTCAAACCTGTCATGGTTCCTAAAATATAATCTAATAAAAAGAAGGCCCTAAATCCTCTAGGTTCTCCTTTGCTTCTGAGGCCTGTGATTCAGTCCATTAGCACACTAGGGAAACGTGTTAGTATTTTTAAAAACGGCAGAATCTGGGCAATAAATTATGTTACGTTTCTCTTGTAAAACCTTCAGTATTAAAAAAAAAAAAAAATTTAAAATGAATTTCTGTGAAAAAAATTACATTTGTAAATTTCACCTCTACTTTGCTTTAATTCTTGTGAAAAGCCTAAAGTGTTAAGAAACTTTCTAAATGCTGTTTTGAATACTTTGAGGGGTGCAGTTTTTAAAATGGCATGATTTATGGGAGTTTTTTTTGTTATATGGGCCTCTCAAAGCCACTTAGAACTGAACTGGTCCCCGAAAATATAGCCTTGTAACGTCCTAGAAATATAAAAGGATGTTCAAAAAACGATGCCAATCTAAAGTAGACATATCGGAAATGCTAATTAGCAACTATTTTGTGTGGTATAACTACCTGTCTTACAAGCAAATACATTAACCCCTACCCGCACCAGGACGTAACTGTCCGTCGTTGCGGGAAGTTACTTCCCGCACGAGGACGTACAGTTACTGAGTTAATCCCGGTGCACACTGTCGGCGACAGTGTGCACCGGGAACCAGGAGGTCAGCTGTCGCCGACAGCTGACACTCCCCTCTTGCCGGCCAGCGGTCCTTTGCCGCTGATTTCGGCGCATTAACCCCTTAAATTCGGCGATCGGGTGCAATCGCCGAATTTTAGGGGTTTCTAACATATCGGCAGACCCCCGTCCGAAATCGCGGGGTCTGCCGATAGTTAGTATGGCAAACGGAAGCCAAACAATGGCTTCCGGGTCTGCCATGGACAGAAGCCCATCAGGACCAACCTTCGGCTGGTCCTGATAGGCTTCCTGTCAGAGTGACAGAAAGTCACTGTGCCATTCCCGATGCACACTGTCGGCGACAGTGTGCATCGGGAACTTGGAGATCAGCTGTCCCCGACAGCTGACACTCTCCAGTGTTGCCGATCAGCGGCTCATCGCCGCTGATTTCGGCAATTAACCCGTTACATGCGGGGCTCGATTGCGATCTCCGCATGTAGCGGGTTTGTAGCGCATCAGCAGCCCCCATGCAATCGTGGGGGCTTCTGATGCTTGTGATGGCACCAGGGGGCCAGACAACGGCCCCCAAGTCTGCCATGTATGTCAGCCTATGAGGATCAGCTTCTGCTGATCCTCGTAGACCAACTGTCAGAGTGACTGTGACGTCATACTGACAGTTGGAATACGTTACACTACCTAGGTAGTGTAATGTATTCTAGCAGCGATCAGAGCTGCAGGTAAAAAAAAGAAAGTGTAAAAAGTAAAAGAAAAGTTAATAAACAAAAATATAAAGTGTAAAAAGTAAAAAAAAGTTAATAAAAATGTTTTATAAAAGTGTAAAAATAAAAGGTTTTGTTTTCCTATAATAAGTCATTTATTATAGGGAAAAAATGAAAACGTTAAAAAAAAAGTACACATATTTGGTATCGCCGCGTTCGTAACGACCCAATCTATGAAACTATAATGTAAATTTTTCCACACGGTGAACGCCGCAAACAAAATAAATGGAAAACTGTCAGCATCGCTATTTTTTGGTCACCACCCCTCCCAAGTTATAGAATAAAAAGTGATCAAAAAGTCGCATTTACCCCAAAATGGTACCAATAAAAACTACAACCCGTCCCGCAAAAAACAAGACCTCCCACAGCTTTTTTGACGAAAAAATAAAAAAGTTACGGCTCAGAATAGCGTGTCCCAGAAAATAAATTATTTTATAGAAACGTAATTTTATTGTGCAAACGCTGCAAAACGTAAAAAAAACTATACACATATGGTATCGGCGTAATCGTACCGACCGGCAGAATAAATTAAAACTTAATTTATTGCGCACGGTGAACGCTGTAATAAATAAAGAATTTAAAGCGCCAAAATCGCTGTTTTTTGGTCACCCTAGCTCTAAAAAAGATCCTGAGGGGCCAAAATGCTCACTATACCACTAGAAAAATTCCTTGAGGGGTGTAGATTCCAAAATAGGGTCACTTTTGGCGGGTTTCCACTGTTTTGGTCCCTCCGGGGCGTTGCAAACCCGACATGGCACTGAAAACCAATCCAGCAAAATCTGCACTCCAAAATCCAAAAGGCGCTCCCTCCCTTCTGAGCCCTGCTGTGGGTCCAAACATCAGTTTACGACCACATATGGGGTATTGCCGTAATCGGGAGAAATTGCTTTACAAATTTTGGGGTGCTTTTTCTCCTTTATTCCTTGTAAAAATGAAAAAATTCTATGTTTCCACAGAAAAATAGGTGATTTTCATCTTCACAGACTAATTCCACTAAATTCTGCAAAAAAACTGTGGGGTCAATATGCTATCTATACCCCTAGAAAAATGCCTTGAGGGGTGTAGTTTCCAAAATGGGGTCACTTTGGAGGGGTTTCGGCTGTTTAGGTACCACAAGACCGCCTCAAACCTGACATGGTGCCTAAAATATATTCCTAAAAAAAGGAGGCCCCGAAATCCACTAGCTGCTCCTTTGCTTCTGAGGCCTGTGTTTCAGTCCATTAGGACACTAGGGCCACATGTTGGATATTTCTAAAATCTGCAGAATCTGGGCAATAAATATTGAGTTGCGTTTCCCTGGTAAAACCTTCTGTGTTACAGATTTTTTTTTATTACAAATGAATTTCGGCAAAAAAAATGAAATTTGTAAATTTCACCTCTACTTTGCCTTAATTCCTGTGAAACGCCTAAAGGGTTAAAATATTTTCTGAATGTGGTTTTGAATACCTTGAGGGGTGCAGTTTTCAAAATGGGGTGATTTATGGGGACTTTCTAATATATAAGGCCCTCAAAGCCACTTCAGAACTGAACTGGTCCCTGAAAAAATAGCCTTTTGAAATTTTATTGAAAATATGAGAAATTGCTGCTAAAGTTCTAAGCCTAGAAAAATAAAAGTACGAGAAAAAAAATGATGCAAACATAAAGTACACATATAGGGGATGTTAACTAGTAACTATTTTGTGTGGTATTACTATCTGTTTCACAAGCAAATACATTTAAATTTAGAAAAATGCTAATTTTTGCAAATTTTTGCTAAAATTTGAAGTTTTTCACAAATAAATATTGAATTTATCGACCAAATTTTTTCACTAACATAAAGTACAATATGTCACGAGAAAACAATCTCAGAATCGCTTGGATAGGTAAAAGCATTCCGGAGTTATTACCACATAAAGTGACACATGTCAGATTTGAAAAAATAGGCTGTGTCCACAAGGCCAAAACAGGCTGTGTCCTAAAGGGGTTAAAAGTGATAAAAATGCAAATTTTTGAAATTTTTCACGAAATTTTTTGTGTTTTCCACAATTAAATACTGAATGTATCGACCAAATTTTAACAGTAGCATAGAGTCCAATGTCTCATGAGAAAACAATCTCAGAATTGCTTGGATAGGTAAAAGCTTTGCAAAGTTATTACCACATAAAGTGACACATGTCAGATTTTAAAAATAAGGCTGCCACGAAGGTCAAAAGTGTCTGCAGCGGGAATAGGTTAATAACCCCCTTAGGCACTAGACTCCCTTAAATTCACATTCCCTATTGACTGGCAATCACAACATGTTAAATACCTGGGCATAGATGTTACTAACTCAATACAAGATCTGTATAAATGTAACTACCCCCCTTACTGAAAACTATAGAAACTGACATGCTGTTGTATAATAAATCTGATATCTCATAGGTATAACTGCATTTAAAATGTTAATCCTGCCTAAAATATTATATATATGTAACGGGACCCACTGGTCCACTCCGCCGAAATGGAGTAGTAGATGGTCAAACAATATTGGACAGTCACTGGTCGTCGGTGGTACCTGGATGGTAGGCCGGAATCTGACTTGTGCTGGATTATTGAAAGCTGTCTTGTGCTGGATTAACGGAAACTGGTTTGTGCTGGATTAACAGAATGTGGCCTGTGCTGGATTATTGGAAGCTGGTTTGTGCTGGATTAACGGAAGCAGAACTGGTATCAGACACCGGATGCAGATACTGGACTTCTCACGTACAACGGACACAGATACTGAAGTCGTCACAGACAGTGGATTTGACACGGACACTGGACACGGATACTGAAGTCGTCACGGAGACTAGGCTTGACATGGACACCGGACAAGGATACTGAAGTTGTCATGGACACTGGACTTGACACAGACACCAGACGCGAATACTGAAGTCGTCACAGACACTGGACTTGACACGGACACCAGACACGGATACTGAAATCAGGAACAGGCTACGGAACCTTTGCAAAATAACAGAAGCTTAGCAACAACATTGCTCAGGCACAGTGGAATTTGGCAGAGTTCCTTTAATATATCCAGGATGTGCTGCCATAATTTGGGACCACGGGGACGAGTGCGCTCGCACCCTATGAGCACAGACCAATGGAGAGAGCAGAGCGTGCTGGGGTCCCAGAGCAGAGAGACACCGGCGCAGGGGACAGGGAGGCTGGCGGCCGCTGGGGTGAGTAACACCCCTGGCCACCAGCGCTACAATATATTTATAGCGGTGCCTATTCGTCTACCCGTTTCCTTTTACAATAAAGTACAAAAACTTTTGAATGCCTTTAATTGGAAGAGAGGTAAACCGAGGATAGCCTCTACAATCCTAAATAGAGCCAAAAAGTTTGGAGGCTTAGGCTTTTCAAATATTTCTGAGTATTTTATTGCAACTCAGATATCCCTACTATGGAACTCGTGGATTGGGGATGTGCGTCAACACTGGATACACATAGAAACCTTTCTAGTGCCTGGTAATAATTTAAGAGCTCTACTAATAGCTTCTCTGACTCCTTTCATAATCCCTACCCCCCTCCCCTACCTTTTATCTACTTCCCTGTAACATTGGAAAAAATTTCACTCTACTAGCCTAACTTCCTAATTTTCTCTAAAGCAAGTGACACCTATTGACATTTTTCATAATATTATTCCTGATATAGACGTGAGACCATGGAAAGAAAAGGGTATTTCCCAACTAAAAGATTTGATGTATGGAACTGAAATTTTTTATCCCGTACAATAATCTGACTCTTAATTATGGGATTTCCCACAAAGATTTCTACATATACTTAAGAATTAGACACCTTATGTCAACTACCGAACCAAGTCATTGTTGAAGTTACTGCCAATGCTGAGTTATTTCAACTATGGTCACTTCCAATAGCTACCTCTAACTGCCTTAAACTTCTTTACTCTATGCTAGGCTCTAACTCTTCATTTATTATATCTTCCCCTTTCCTTACTTGGGAGAGAGACATAAACCAAACATTTGCTAATTCACAATGGCTTACTCTTTGAAATTCATTGCTTCCACTTTCAAATATGTATCTTATTATGAATCTGCTATCAAGACGGTTTCGAGATGGTATTATACCCCTGATATATTGATTCATATGTACCCTGGCTCTTCCAATCTCTGCTGGAGAAATTGTGGACATAGAGGCACATTATTCCATATACTATGGTCCTGCCTGATTCTTAACTGCTTGTGGACCTCAATCTTCAAACTTTTTTCCCTACTATGCAGGGTACCAGTACCCCTGTCCCCTTCCCTCGCACTCCTATTTTTAGGATTCAATGATTTGCCTGCCAATGGATGGGTGGTTGCCGCCCATGTGGTACTAGCTACCAAACTGGTGATAACCAGGTATTTGAAGAGTACAACAATATCTTCCATTGGAGAAATACATGCCATGATTAACACTACATGCACATATGAGAAAATGATAGCATATAAGGATCATAGATTTTCTCAGTATGCAAGAGATTGGAGGAGCTGGTCCCATATTCCTCAAAATTGTATACTTCCTTGTAATGAATACCTTATGCTAATGACCCAAAATAAGCCTGTTCAATCTTTCTGCCGGAAGAACCGATGAACGGAAAGCCAAACGGGAGCCATAACATTACCACTGCAGTTGGTTTCCATTTCGTAAGGTTTTCCGTTTTTTTTCCCGGAACCCATGAACAGAAGTCTGATGTTGATGTGAACACACCCTAAGATTGTACCTCATGGGCCACTCTTTGTAAAATCTTTTTACATGTCACGGCATGTTTTCACTTGTTGTATCTTATTATTCTTTTGATAAAAACAGATTGATAAAAAAAAGTTAGCATATTTAACTGGCAAAATGCTTGTGTAAAAGAACTATGGAGAGACATTTGTCATAAACCATTTTGAATTTTAATAAATGCATCACAGACATAAGTTAAATTTAGATACTGCACCTACAGAACTTGTTCCTGCGTCAGTACTGACACATGAACTCCCCGCTACCGGCGCTCTATATTTACCTCCCAGCATCTTCTGCGGTGTCGCCCTCTGCTCAGTGTCGCAAAAGTTTAATATATATGGAAATATGCCTGAACTTCTAGCATCCATGGCCAACATCCTATCAATTTTGTCTTTATTTGTGTGCAGTGAATCACAAAAGTTTGCATTTCGCCAAATCAGAAACTTTTGGGAAATTCCGACCTAATTTGATTTGTGTAGAATCTATTCGCTAATCTCTAGTGGTCACACATTTTCAATTATTACCCATGAGTGCATGAGATCACTTCCATTCACAATGCCCATTTATTTCAGTGGGCATTGACTACCCATGCATGGTTATCTCTCTATTGTGGAAAAGCACTGAAAATGTCATGTTATATTAATTTCGAGCTGCTAACAGACCACCACCAAAATGATTTTCACGTCTGTCTGGTTGACATGTCATAAAAGTCTATTTTGGAGCTTCCTATTTAATATAATCAGTGAGACTTAAGAGATGAAATCTCTTAGCAACAAGTATCTAATTGCAATATTCACCGTTTTACTTCTTATTTAGAAACCAAATGAGCATTGTCAATTACATTCTCTGAAATCTAATCATTAACTTTTTGTATTTTCGGAAAATTGTAAATTGCTATAATTTTTGAATCTTACTAAATACAAGTTCACATGTCTCTGATCATCCAGATAACTTTATTATAACGTAAGCTACCAATGTCCTCAGTATCAATGCCCTGGTCATGAAGTTTATTGAGTTCACTGAGTTCAGTGGGAATTTGTCCACTTTGGCTGACTGTCATCCTTGTTTAAACAATTACCTAGTTTCAAGCAGTTCTTTGGATTTTTAGGAAACATATTTATATGTATTTTATAATGTGTGGCTTGCAATTATATATATATATATATATATATATATATATATATATATATATATATATATCATTATGGAGCTGACCATACATGGACACTTTTTTTAAGCAGATTAGTGATTTGTTACTAGAAACTGATGTCATGAACCAAAATATATCTAATGTTCACTCCATAGTCAGTTGAATATTTTTTTTAACAATTACTCTCTTTTCACATTGTGTGTTTTTAGGTTTCCTCCAACATTTTTGATGGCCAGAATAGTGCAGTCTGCCACCGTCGAAAATACTGGATTATAAATTGATGGGATCCATCTATTATTTTCCGCCCTGTATGCCGCAGGGAATTCCGGCTGAAATTGTGGTGCAGTTTTCCGGCCGGAATGTCCGCTGCGGAAAACTGCACAGAAAAAAAAATGTTACAATGGTGATGTGTACCACCTACGTCCTGACATCCTGACGTTCTTCAGCTTTGGGATGACATTTCATCCAATGCGACCGCTGCAGCCTGTGATTAGCTGCAGCGGTCACATGGGATTAAACGTCTTCCCAGGAGGCCGGCCTTGGCGAAGAAACACAGAATTCTGCGTAAGTATAAGATTTTTTTTTTCTAAGTTGCGTTTCTTGTGGCGGAACCGCTGCGATTCCGCTGCAAAAAATGCAACATCTGCTATCTGTTGAAGATTTTACCTCCCCATTGAATTCAATGGGGAAAACCCGCAACAAATAAGCAGCGTTTACGCAAGTACAATTGACATGCTGCTGATTAAAAAAATGCACCCAATATCAATTTCAAAACGTTTTTTCCGCTCATCATTTACATAGCGTGTGGATGAGATTTGTTCAAATCTCGTCCACTTTGCTGCTACTGTATTATGCTGTAGATTTTCTGGAACAAAATCCGTCAAATATTGTGGTGTTGAGGACAGTGAAAACTGAACATCTTATGAAACGATTTATCAACATGTTGGTAAGCAACTTTCGTTTTTCACTCCCCGCATTCCAAGAGACATAACTTTTTTATTTTTTTCCACCAATGGAGTGGTGTGAGGGCTTATTTTTTTGCGGGAGGAGTTGTAGTTTCTTTTGGTTACCATTTATAATTCCATATAATGTACTGGGAAACTGAAAAAAAATTCTTTGCGGGCTGAACTTGGAAAAAACTGTGATTCCTCAATAGATTTTTAGGTTTCATTTTTACGGCTTTCACCATGCAGTAAAAAAGCGATAACTTATCTTTATTCTGTGGCTCAATACGATTATGGTGATACCAAATTTACATAGGTTTTTTTATATTTTACAACTTTTATTGATAATAAACTTTTTGTTAAAAAAAAAATATATTTTGTGTTGCCACATTCTAAGAGCCATAACTTTTTTATTTTTTCACAGATTGAATAGAGTGAGGGCTTATTGTTTGCAGGACAAGCTGTAGTTTTTTTGGTATGTAGAACTTTTTGATCAAAGTTTATTACAATTTGTTTAGACCTAAGTTGAGCAAAAAACAGCACTTTTGACGTTTTAAATTTGTTATTTTTTATGGCGTTCACCGTGCACATTAAATAATGCTATATTGTAATAGTGTCACGGTGCGGGGTGTGGACCCACTGGGCCGTACCGCGTAGCGGGAATGGCAGCTGGCCAAACCGGAAAGTACACAGTTCAATGGTTCAGCGAGAGTACCTGAGGCAATCGTAGGCAGTGGCGAGGCGGACACGTCCAGAACCAGGTGGTGGGAAGTCGTTCGGTGAGGCGTAGCAGGGCAGCGTAGACTGTAGCACAGAACTGTAGGTAGCACAGCACGGCAATAGCACTAGGTAGCACGGAAACAGGATACGGGATACGGGATACAGGAGCAAGGTACACTGGGAGGCTGGAAGACACTGGGAGACCATAAGCAAGACGAACAATGGGAAAACTAACAACGCTCTGGCAAAGGGCAAGAGGGCAGAGCCCTTTTTATAGCCCAGGGCATCCTGGGCCAGATTGCAGTTTTTTGCAAAAACGCGCGCACTGTCCCTTTAAGGCCGTGCGCCAGAGACACTCGGAATGCGGAAGAGAGTGCCGGCGCTTGACTGGGGGATGATGCTGCAGGCAGGTAAGCTGTCCATGGCCACGGCCGTCGGGGTTAACGACCGATCGACGGGCCGTGGCCATAGACGTTACAGTATCCCCCCTCTTACGCCCCCTCTTCTTGGGACCAGAGCGAGAGAGAAACTTCCTCACGAGGACAGGGGCATCGATGTTCTCCTCTGGCTCCCAAGACCTCTCTTCTGGGCCGAACCCCCTCCAGTCCACCAAATAAAATGTCCTTCCTCCCACCTTCTTGGTAGCCAGAATCGCCTTTACCTCGAAAGTCCCAGATGGGCCACCAGGAACCACTGTGGGACTAGGAGTCCTGGAGTAGCGGTTCAGGAGCACCGGTTTTAGCAGGGAGACGTGAAAGGAGTTAGGAATCCTGAGAGTGGGGGGGAGCCGCAGCTTGTAGGATACCGGATTAATTTGTAGCAGGACTTCAAATGGACCAAGGAACCTCGGGGCAAATTTGCATGACGGCACCTTCAGCCGGATATTCCTAGAAGACAGCCAGACTTTAGCCCCTGGAAGGAACTGTGGAGGTACCCGTCTTCTTGTATCTGCCTTTCTCTTCATGCGGTCCACCGCCAAGTGGGTAGAAGATCGAGTCTGTTGCCATATCTGTAGAAAGTCCCTGAAGGTGGAGTCGGCTGCAGGCACCTGGGACATTGTAGAAACAGGAAGAAGTATACGAGGATGTTGGCCGTAGATGATGAAAAATGGACTGGATGTGGTCGACTCACTGGTGTGGTTGTTATAGGAGAACTCTGCCCACGGGAGCAACTGCACCCAATCATCATGGCGCCTGGACACAAAGTGACGTAGGTAGTTCTCCATAATCTGGTTAACTCTCTCGACTTGCCCGTTGGACTGGGGATGATAGGCTGAAGAGAAGTCCAATTTCACACCAAGGAGCCCGCAGAGTGCTCTCCAAAACTTCGAGGGGAACTGGACACCTCTGTCCGAGACAATATGCAGGGGCAATCCGTGCAGACGGAAGATGTGCTGTATGAAGAGGTCAGCCAATCGCGTAGCAGACGGCAGAGCGGTCAACGGGATGAAGTGAGCCATCTTGGAAAATCGATCCACCACCACCCAGATCACACTGAAACTAGTAGAAGGAGGAAGATCCGTGACGAAGTCCATAGTGACATGTTGCCACGGGGCAACGGGCACAGGCAGTGGTTGGAGCAGGCCCGCAGGTCTGCAGTGAGCAACTTTATTTGCTGCACAGACTGTGCAAGAGGAGAAAAAGTCCATGACATCTTTGGGCAGCGTGGGCCACCAGAACTGACGGGTGATTAGATCTTGGGTCTTATGAGCTTAGAGCTGTGACCCCAGGGAAGAATTCTTCCTCGGTCAACCAGACGCACAAAAGTCCTACCCGGAGGAATGTCTCTGACTTGCAGGGGATTCACAGAGAAGATACAGGATGGGTCAATGATATTCTGTGGAGATTCAATGGCGTCCTTGGTTTTGAAAGATCTAGACAAGGCATCGGCCCTCACATTCTTGTCGGCGGGACGGTAGTGGAGTTCGAACCAGAACCGAGCAAAGAACAACGACCACCTGGCTTGACGAGGATTCAACTGCTGGGCCGTCTGTAGGTAGGTCAAATTCTTGTGATCCGTGAAGATCAGGATAGGATGAACCGCGCCTTCCAGTAGGTGTCTCCACTCCTGCAGAGCCAGTTTGATGGCCAGTAACTCCCGGTCCCCAATCGAGTAGTTACGCTCTGCGGGAGAAAACAGCTTGGAATAGTAGCCACATACCACGGCCTTGCCTTGCGGTCTTTTCTGGAACAACAGTGCACCAGCACCCACCGAGGAGGCGTCCACCTCTAACGAAAACTGTAACGATACGTCCGGATGGTGCAGAATGGAGGCAGATGTGAAGGCTTTCTTTAAGGATTCAAATGTGGCTTCAGCCTCCGGGGTCCACATCTTGGCATTCATACCTTTCTTAGTAAGGGTGGAGATAGGTGCTGTCAAAGATGAGAAGTTGGGGATGAAGAGTCGGTAGAAGTTGGCGAATCCTAGAAAGCGTTGGATGGCCCTTAAGCCTTGGGGGCGTGGCCACTCGAGGACGGCCTTTACCTTCTGGGGATCCATCTTGAGGCCCTGATCTGAGATAATATAGCCCAGGAAGGATAGAGACTTCTTCTCGAACACACACTTCTCCAACTTGGCATAAAGTCGATTCTCTCTTAGACGGAGCAACACCTGGCGGACATGACTTTGATGAGTTACTGGGTCTGGGGAAAAAATCAGAATGTCATCGAGATACACCACAACACAAACATACAGGAGATCACGAAAAATTTAATTGACAAACTCTTGAAATACTGCGGGAGCGTTACACAGGCCGAAGGGCATGACTAAGTCTTCGTAATGCCCATCATGAGTATTAAATGCAGTCTTCCACTCGTCACCTCGACGAATCCGGATCAGATTATAGGCCCCTCGCAGGTCCAGTTTAGAAAAAATTTTGCCCCCCGTATGCAATCAAACAATTCCGAAATTAAAGGCAGAGGATACCTGTTCTTCACCGTGATCTGGTTTAGGCCTCGGTAGTCGATGCAAGGTCGTAATGATCCATCTTTCTTTTTAACAAAGAAGAACCCTGTTCCGGCCGGGGATGAAGATTTACGAATGAAACCCCTCTCCAGGTTCTCCTTGATGTAAGCCGACATGGACTGGGTCTCTGGCAAGGAGAGAGGGTACACTCTACCATGAGGGGGAGACGATTCCGGAACCAGGTCGATCGGGTAGTCATATGCCCGGTGTGGCGGCAAGGTCTCGGCCTCCATTTTATTGAAGACATCGCCGAACATGGAGAAACAGAGGGGCAAACCTGCCAACGACTGAAGAGGAGTGGACTGTGGCGACTGGATGTGACTCAGACAGCGGTCAAGACACTTCGGGCCCCACTGGAGAACCTCTCCAGAGTTCCAATACAGGACGGGAGCGTGCAGACGAAGCCAAGGCAACCCCAGCAGCACGGGGTTGACGGCCTTGAACAGGATGAACAGAGAGATGATCTCAGCATGAAGGGCTCCCACTTGGAGTTTCAACGGCTTGGTTATGGACACAACTGGGTCTGGTAATGGCAGTCCATCCACCGAGGCAACGATCAGCGGCCTTTCAAGCGGGATAGTGGGCAACTGTAGGAGATCCACAAGATCCTGGCAGATGAAGTTGGCTGCAGAGCCGGAGTCCAGATATGCGGAGACCTGATGGGAACTCTCGCCAGCAATGATGGTTACAGGGATAAATAGTTTGGAAGAGAGTTTTTGCTTCAATGTGTTGACGCCCAGGGTTGTCTCTCCAACCAAGCCTAGGCGCTGGGGTTTTTTGGCTTTTGAGGACACAGACGCACGACGTGGCCAACGAGGCCGCAATATAACCATAGTCCAGAGGTGCGCCTGTGCTGTTTCTCCTGGACCGATAATTTTAGTCGGTCAGCTTGCATCGGAACCTCGGGCAAAGCGATAGAAGCAGGCAAGAGGGGTTGCTGAAAGTTGGGCGCCAGTCTAGGATGCCGACGCTCCTGACGAACCTCATGGGATCTCTCTCTCAGCCTTATGTCAACCTGAGTGGCAAGCAGAATCAAGTCGTCCAACGCGGGAGGCAGGTCTCGTGCAGCCAGTTCGTCCTTGATCTCGGGCGACAGGCCATGCCAATAGGATGCCACGAATGCCTCATTGTTTCAGGATAGCTCTCCTGCCAGAGTCCGGAACTGAATAGTATACTCGCCCACGGAGTTGTCCTCTTGGCGAAGGTTGAAGATGGCGGTGGCGGCTGATGAGACTCTCCCTGGCTCCTCAAAAACGGTTCGGAATATTCGTGCGAACTCCTGGAAGTCTCGGGTCTCGGGTCCCTGACGTTCCCAGATAGGGTTAGCCCATGCCAGGGCCTTGCCGGTCAGGAGGGAGATGATAAAGGCGATCTTGGCTCCATCTGACTGAAATGCCCGAGAGTTCAGGGTAAAATGAATGTGGCATTGGTTCAGGAACCCCCGACAAGCACTTGCGTCTCCATCGAACCAAGAGGGCAATGGCAGCGAGAACCGAGGGTCCGTACAGGAACTGCCAGGAGGAGCAACAGGAGGGTCGGCTTGAGGAACTTGCATAGAAGCAGGAATGGAGGCAACTAGCGTCCCTAGCTGCTGCGCCATAGAGTCCACGGCCACGAGGAGCTGGTCCTGCCTAGCTCGGAGATCCAGAAGATCCGCCTGCATGGCTTTGGAGGGTGTCAAGCCCTTGAATTGGCCAGCGGGGTCCATGACCAGAGCGTACAGTCACGGTGCGGGGTGTGGACCCACTGGGCCGTACCGCGTAGCGGGGATGGCAGCTGGCCAAACTGGAAAGTACACAGTTCAATGGTTCAGCGGGAGTACCTGAGGCAATCGTAGGCAGTGGCGAGGCGGACACGTCCAGATCCAGGTGGTGGAAAGTCGTTCGGTGAGGCGTAGCAGGGCAGCGTAGATTGTAGCACAGCACGGTAGGTAGCACAGCACGGCAATAGCACTAGGTAGCACGGAAACAGGATACGGGATACGGGATACAGGAGCAAGGTACACTGGGAGGCTGGAAGACACTGGGAGACCATAAGCAAGACGAACAACGGGAAAACTAACAACGCTCTGGCAAAGGGCAAGAGGGCAGAGCCCTTTTTATAGCCCAGGGCATACTGGGCCAGATTGCAGTTTTTTTCAAAAACGCGCACTGGCCCTTTAAGGCCGTGCACGCGCGGGCGTGCGCACCCGCCAGAGACACTCGGAATCCGGAAGAGAGTGCCGGCGCCTGAATGGGGGACAATGCTGCAGGCAGGTAAACTGTCCATGGCCACGGCCGTCGGGGTTAACGACCGATCGACGGGCCGTGGCCATAGACGTTACAAATAGTTCAGACTTTTACGGACGCAGCGATACCAATTTTGTTTACTTTTTTATTTTTTACATTACTTTAGCGGGGAAATGGGAAAAGGTTTTTTTTAACTTTTATTTTTTTGTATTATTTTTTTCACTACTAAAAACTTTTTTCACTTTTTTTTAACACACTTTATTAGCCCTCCTAGGGGACTTGAACCAGCGATCGTCAGATGGCTGGTACAATATACTGCAATACTAACGTATTGCAGTAAATTGTCGTTTTTACAGGCTTCTGTTAAGCCCTGCCACTGTAATAAATTACATTTGACTTTATTCTGCGTGTCGGTACGATTACGGCGATACTATATGTATATCGTTTTTTTAATGTTTTCCAGCATTTGCACAATAAAATTACTTTTCTATAAAATAATTTATTTTCTGTGTCACCATATTTTGAGAGCTGTTACAGGAGAATATTGTTCCCATCCAGACACTCTGTTTTATGACCACATAAAATATACCTGGTAAATAGATATAGTATATACTGATATTATTCAGTGGTGTTCACCCTTTGAGGTGGCAGTATGCTCAGAAGACAGCTGAGTATACTGGGAATAGATTTACCTATACTGTACAGATGCACATTGGAAGGTGTATGGGTGGTCATAAGGCGGAGTCAATGGAATGGGTGGGTTCAACCCAGGGATAGGAACATATAGGTCATGGGAAGCTCTTGGTGCGGCCTCTTTCCTGCCAGCCCTGGACGCTCAGCACTTAACATCAGGAGCCAGCTAAGTTCTATTATATGTGTGCTTTCTGTGTATGTATATAAGTATAATTATATTACAGCAGACTTTATATGTGTACATAGAGATATTCTAGGAATCTTATGTGGATTATAGATGAGTAGATATATATATGCTGTTTATGCATGAGTCTCTATATGTACATGTACTAATGGTCAGGCGCTGTATGTGGCTTTGGTTATAGTGGTAGTACCAGGAGACCATATAAGGTTGGGACCTGGATTTATATTATATATACATACACATTACTAGTCACATGTGCAAAGTGTTCAGGGAAGGTAGGAAGAGAGGCCGCTGTGTGTGGTTGTGTTGTCTATGTAATGTATTGTATCTTGATGTAGTGTATATTGGTTTGTCACGTCTATGTTATGAGTAAAGTATTTTTATATATTTAAGTATCTGCGAGGGTTGTATGTTACTCCTGTGGTGTGTGAAGGACTGGAGTGTGTGCACATTGTGAACAATACAAAGTAAGCGGACTATATGAGAAACAAAGGTAACGGACTAGGAACGGAGAAAAGGGAGATAATACAGATAGTCATTTGCCCCCTTTAACAAGAGCCATAACTTTTTTATTTTTTAGTCAAAAAAGCTGTGGGAGGTCTTGTTTTTTGCGGGACGGGTTGTAGTTTTTATTGGTACTATTTTGGGAACATGCGACTTTTTATCGCTTTTTATTCTATATCTTGGGAGGGGTGGTGACCAAAAAATAGCGATGCTGGCATAGTTTTTCATTTATTTTGTTTACGGCGTTCACCGTGCAGGAAAAATAACACTATAGTTTTATAGTTTGGGTCGTTACGAATGCGGTGATACCAAACATGTGTACTTTTTTTTCAACGCTTTAATTTTTTTCCTATAATAAGAGACTTATTATAGGAAAAAAAACTTTTATTTTTACAGTTTTATAAAACATTTTTATTAACCTTTTTAAATAATTTTTTTCACTTTTTACACTTTCTTTTTTTCACCTGCAGCTCTGATCACTGTTAGAATACACTACCTAGGTATTCACTGTATAAACTGATACTGAATTTCATTCAATATTAATATTTTCCACCGCCTGAAAGAACGATTAAAATGTCTCTTTATTAGTTAATTTGATTAAAACGTTGTCCACGTAATCCTACGCGTTTCAGTACCACCTATCGGCCATTACACCTGCGTCATACACGTGCCGGGAGGCAAAATAAGCACAAAAACAGTGCTATCCGGTTGTTTGATTAATGTTTAAATAATACCTGATGACGTATCACATAGATAGGTGGTACTGAAACGCGTAGGATTACGTGGACAATTAATGGCAAGGGTTCAGTGAACGTTTATGACAAACGGAGAGACTGCGATCTATGGGTGGATACACATACTATCACCCACTGACGCTTCTCTTGTTTCTGACCACTTGCTTTTGCCTGTATTGGATAATTGTGCCTTTTGAGCCATGTTTTAATCAAATTAACTAATAAAGAGACATTTTAATCGTTCTTTCAGGCGGTGAAAAACACTTCTTAGGTAGTGTAATGTATTCCAACTGTTAGTGTGACGTCACAGTCACTCTGACAGTAAGTCTACGAGGACCAGCCAGAGGCTGGTCTTCATAGGCTTCCATACATGACAGACCCGGAGGCCGTTGCCTGGCCTCCGGATGCCATCACAAGCATCAGCAACCCCCACAATTGCATGGGGGCTGCCGATGTGCTACAAACCCCCTAAATGCGGCGATCGCACTCGATCTCCGCATTTAAGGTGTTAATTGACGAAATTAGTGGCGATGAACTGTCGGGGACAGCTGACCTCCCGGTTCCCGATGCACACCTTGTCGCCGACAGTATGCATCGGGAACAACACAGTGACTTCCTGTCTCTCTGACAGGAAGCCTATCAGGACCAGCCGGAGGTTGGTCCTGATGGGCTTCCATCCATGGCAGACACGGAGGCCATTTTTTGGCTTCTGTTTGCCATGCTAACTATTGGCAAACCCTGGAATTTCAGACCGGGGTCTGCCGATATGATAAAAAACCCTAAACTGCGGCAATCTCAACTGATCGCCGTATTTTTAGGGCTAATTGCCAAAATCAGCGGCAAGGGACCGCTGGCCGGCATGAGTGGAGTGTCAGCTGTCAGCGACAGCTGACCTCCCGGTTCCCGGTGCACACTGTCGCCGACAGTTGCACCGGTTACAACTCAGTAACTATACGTCCTCGTGCGGGAAGTAACCTCCCGCGGCGATGTATAGTTACTGACTCGTGCGGATAGGGGTTAATAATGCCCAGCAGGAATTAGAGAACTAAAAGTTTCCTTAGCTGCCCTGCAAAAACTGGCAGCAGAATACATGCCATAAAACATAAGCAACAGCCTCCTAGAGGAGTCTATAGACAGACTATAAGCTGCTATAAATGGTGTATGTATTGTATTAATGCGGCACAATAGCTCTAGCTCCTGGAAATCCTCAGCAAGTAATCTTAAAATTTCATGGCATATCACTAGGAGATGCTGTAACATTTCGGTGGGAGTATGACTTCTGGCACGCAGTGGCATTCTTGTCTATCTGCTGTGCAGGGGACTACAATGTAGTTCCATTCATGTGTGTTGTGGGGCACTAGCAGTCAGATCTCCTCTGAACAGGAAGTGTTGGCATATGTTAGCATTATGCCATCACTTCTAATGGTGGGAAAATGTATTTAAAAATTGCCTGAGATGAGATGTACACATGTACAAAAAGCAGAATGTGCACAAGTGAGTGAAGAAACAAAGCTAGTAAGTAAGCTAGAGTAATATGACATATGCTTTAAAAAGGTGGAGGGTCCATCTAATTAAACTAGTTCATCAAGATCTGGCAAAGGTTTGAATTTATTTAAAATGCTGGATAAATAATACTGTACATTGAAATAGGATAATATACTTTATTACTTGAATAGTTACATCTGTCAGGTTAAAGGGATTCTCCTATAATCATTATTTATCATCTATCCACAGGACAGGTGATAAATATCTGATCGTTGGTGGTGCGACTGCTAGGACCCCCACCGAGTATGAGAATTGTCTTACCTTGCCGTTTCTGGGAGCCCCACTGCTCCATTCATTTCTATGGGACTGCCGCTCAGCTATCTTGGGCAGCCCCATACAAATGAATGGAGAGATTGCCGAGCATACACACTATGGCTCCATTCCTATGGGGCTCCAAAAGTAAGCCCATTCTCGAGATCGGTGGAAGTGCCAGCAGTCGGATCCCCACCGTTCAGATTTTATCACTTATCCTGTGCATAATAAATAAAGATTATAAGAAAACCCCGTTAACAATATTGCACACAAATTGTTCTGAGAATTATTGTTTTATGCTTGTATACCTTTAAACATGAAAGTAACAGTACCATTTATTTTGTTTCCGTTACTATAGAAATAATTTTTCATACCAACTATTCCATTTTTAAAATAACTAGAAGGGCCAAACACCTTTGTTATAGCAATAATTTTTAAGATTCCTAAATAGAACATTTTACATGAGGGTAATTAGTAAATGAGGGTAATTAATAAATGCATGTCATGCATTCATCTAAGTAAATTCAAGCTTTCTAGTCCACTCCACTCAATCCATACAAGGTTTTGTAGAATTGCCACAGTAAAAATAAACATTAAGGGTTTGTATTAAAGGGCAAGTAAGAACTGCATATGTTTCATCAGGGGCTGTGGGCAAAGTTCCCTAGTTGGATGTTTGAACTATTTAAAAGAATGTTCCGCTTATAGCAAATAAAACAAATTCATTGTGTAATAAAGAGTTATAAAATATTTCCAATACAGTTTTTTCTCATATCAAATAAAAATATTTCTTTACATGCATGTTTCTAGATTCCAACTACAGTATGTAATGCCAGTACACAATGCCGCATGCACTGTTCAGCCAATGTTAATCATTCACTATATATATTAAAATAACTAATTTAGATTATCTCTTGAATTTCCACCTCTTAACTGTTATGGAATCCCCAGTTGAGAAATTCCCAGAGTGGAAGTTTATGGAATTGCTAGGTGAGCGATTCCCCAAAGGCTGCTGGAGACTGTCAGGAATGAACGTGCAAATAAATCCGCAACCCTAAATTCGTCACAACTCTGATCAACAGAAACTAAGGCTGCTCTATGTTTTTCGCCAGAGCCCACCGCAAGGCAGGTTGGACTTTACTGCATAGAACCCAGGTTGTTTTAACAGAGTTTGGTGTTGGATCAGAGGTGCAACGCAAGCAATACCAGAGCAGATAACAAGACAGCCAGAGGGTAAACAAGAAGTCAAAATCCCAAAGCTAGTGGATATCAGGAATTGCAAAGGTGAAAACCAGCCGGGAGAAGAAAGTCCAAATCAGTAAGCAAAGGGTAATTCAGAGAAAAGTCATGGTCCAGTTCCAAAAAGTGCAAATAGTCAAAGGTACAGGGTATAGTTAGTAGCTTAATCAAACACATGGAAACAAGGAAAATCACAAGCAAAGAAAACAGAATCAAGCCAAATTTAAATACTCTACCCTTCAAACTGATAGGAAGAAAAACAGAGAAGTGGAATAGGCTCAACAACTAAAACCAGAACCGCCCAGAAGTTAGACTAGTAGTCATGGTAATCTTAAAGGGACGAACATTTTCTAACAGTACACCCCTTTCTACGAGGGGCTATCGGACCCTTAAACCTCGGTCTAGGTTTCAAAGGAAACTTCAAATGAAAGACTTTAACTAAACGGTTAGCATGTACTGAATAGACAGGAACCCAAGTTCGTTCTTCTGGTCCATACCCCTTCCAGTGTACTAAGTACTGGAGAGTACACCTGACCCTTCTGGCATTCACAATCCTCTGAACCTCAAACTCCATATCTCCTTCTACCTGAACTGGAGGAGGAGGTTTCTTGAGTGGATTAGATGGTGGGAAAAAAAAATTAAGGACAGATTTGTGAAAAACTTCATACATTTTAAAAGACGGAGGAAGAGCCAGACGAAAAGACACAGGGTTAATAACTTCAACAATTTCATATGGACCAATAAACCTAGGAGCAAACTTTTTATTTTGGATAACTTGGGAGTTCTTCAGGTTCTATTGAACCTGAGCCCAAACTGTGCACAGTTTATTTGATTCAACTTCCACCTCAGGGTTATCACTAGAAGAGGTTGAAAATGAACCAAAACGAGGATGAAAACCATAATTACAGAAAAACGGCAAGGTATCAAGAGAAACATGATGACGATGCTTTATAGCAAATTCCGCTAATGGAAGATACGAGACCCATTCAGCCTGGTTATCCGCAATATAACACCTAAGATATTGTTCCAAGGTTTGATTAAAGCACTCGGTTTGACCATTAGTCTCAGGGTGAAAAGCAGGAGAGAACGATAACTGTCCACCAAGTTTCTTACAGAAAGCTCTCCAGAAGTTAGCTACATATTGTACACCCCTATTAGAGACAATATTTTCCGGAATACCACGCAGACGGACTACCTGATAAATAAATAAGTTCCAGAGTTTTGGAATCAGGAAGTTGAAGCAAAGGAATGAAAGGACACATTTTACTGAACTGCTCCACCACAACCCAAATGACAGTTTTCCCTACAGAGGGGGGCAAATCGGTGATTAAATCCATAGACAGATGAGACCAAGGTTTCTGCAGAACAGACAATGGAAGCAGTTCACCCATAGGACAAACTCGATGAGTTTGAGCATGAGCGCAGACATCACAAGCAGAGACATATGGATGTAGCCATTTTTATCTTGACTCTGATAACTTGCTGCAGCGTGATATCACACAACAAAAGTCATTGAAAAGGTCAAGATAAGGGATAATGCGTTTAAAGTCAAGATAAAGATGGCTACATCTGTAGGAACTCACATCACAAGACAAAGACGGACATTTTTTAGTACCAGTCATCCCTGGATGACCACACAAAACCGAATCATGTAACTCATTGAGCAAATGAAATCTGAACTGAGGAGGGACAAATAATCTTCCAGCAGGAATATTTTGCGGAGCGAGTTGCTGACATTTTTTAATCTCAGTTACAAGATCAGGCAGAAACCACTATCCCCTTAGATTGAATAGTTTCAGGATGAATGTCAGGGACCTGTGAGGAACAGAAACTTTGAGATAAGGCATCGGCCCTGACATTTTTAGACCCGGGTCTGTACGTTACAATAAAGTCAAATCTGGTAAAGAACAAGGCCCACCTAGCCTGTCTGGAATTGAGTATTTTGTCTGATTCTAAAAAAAGTCAGGTTTCTATGGCTTCTCTTGGACACAGCCGGGTCTTTGATGCTGGGAGAGCATGGTGTGTTGTTGTTTGGCATAGCAAGCAGGGTAGCCCGCTCTATGAATTATCAAGGCGTCACAAATAGGCTTCTACCTGGCTATACACGTTGTGCCTCATGACGTACACACTATCCCTCCATGTTTCACTCACTTGCACCCCATTATCCATTTATTTCTATTGAGGCACTTCATTTATTACTGCCCCCTATATTTCACTTATAGTATTACACTTGCACACACACTATTCATTTATTATTTCTTACTACACCTCCCATGCACCACACACCACTCCCCTCAAGACTAGTGGGAGTGGCTATTATTATTTAAAGCACCTGCTCGCCCTTTCATCAGCATTTCTGGCCTGGCTGTGTCCATTTGTAAGTATGGCCTTTTTCGGTGTTTTTGTATATGTCCCTGTGTTTTTATCGGTTCTGTTTGTGCATCAGGAACGTTCTGTTCCAGTTTAGGATTTAGGGACTCGCAAGTCTGGGGATCCTTGTCGTGGATTGCGAGCTTGCGTCCTTTTGGCCAAAATGATTACCAATACCCCAGGTATTTTTCATTATTATGTATATTCGCTTCTCTTGGACACAGCCGGGTCTTTGATGCTGGGAGAGCATGGTGTGTTGTTGTTTGGCATAGCAAGCAGGGTAGCCCGCTCTATGAATTATCAAGGCGTCACAAATAGGCTTCTACCTGGCTATACACGTTGTGCCTCATGACGTACACACTATCCCTCCATGTTTCACTCACTTGCACCCCATTATCCATTTATTTCTATTGAGGCACTTCATTTATTACTGCCCCCTATATTTCACTTATAGTATTACACTTGCACACACACTATTCATTTATTATTTCTTACTACACCTCCCATGCACCACACACCACTCCCCTCAAGACTAGTGGGAGTGGCTATTATTATTTAAAGCACCTGCTCGCCCTTTCATCAGCATTTCTGGCCTGGCTGTGTCCATTTGTAAGTATGGCCTTTTTCGGTGTTTTTGTATATGTCCCTGTGTTTTTATCGGTTCTGTTTGTGCATCAGGAACGTTCTGTTCCAGTTTAGGATTTAGGGACTCGCAAGTCTGGGGATCCTTGTCGTGGATTGCGAGCTTGCGTCCTTTTGGCCAAAATGATTACCAATACCCCAGGTATTTTTCATTATTATGTATATTCGCTTCTCTTGGACACAGCCGGGTCTTTGATGCTGGGAGAGCATGGTGTGTTGTTGTTTGGCATAGCAAGCAGGGTAGCCCGCTCTATGAATTATCAAGGCGTCACAAATAGGCTTCTACCTGGCTATACACATTGTGCCTCATGACGTACACACTATCCCTCCATGTTTCACTCACTTGCACCCCATTATCCATTTATTTCTATTGAGGCACTTCATTTATTACTGCCCCCTATATTTCACTTATAGTATTACACTTGCACACACACTATTCATTTATTATTTCTTACTACACCTCCCATGCACCACACACCACTCCCCTCAAGACTAGTGGGAGTGGCTATTATTATTTAAAGCACCTGCTCGCCCTTTCATCAGCATTTCTGGCCTGGCTGTGTCCATTTGTAAGTATGGCCTTTTTCGGTGTTTTTGTATATGTCCCTGTGTTTTTATCGGTTCTGTTTGTGCATCAGGAACGTTCTGTTCCAGTTTAGGATTTAGGGACTCGCAAGTCTGGGGATCCTTGTCGTGGATTGCGAGCTTGCGTCCTTTTGGCCAAAATGATTACCAATACCCCAGGTATTTTTCATTATTATGTATATTCGCTTCTCTTGGACACAGCCGGGTCTTTGATGCTGGGAGAGCATGGTGTGTTGTTGTTTGGCATAGCAAGCAGGGTAGCCCGCTCTATGAATTATCAAGGCGTCACAAATAGGCTTCTACCTGGCTATACACGTTGTGCCTCATGACGTACACACTATCCCTCCATGTTTCACTCACTTGCACCCCATTATCCATTTATTTCTATTGAGGCACTTCATTTATTACTGCCCCCTATATTTCACTTATAGTATTACACTTGCACACACACTATTCATTTATTATTTCTTACTACACCTCCCATGCACCACACACCACTCCCCTCAAGACTAGTGGGAGTGGCTATTATTATTTAAAGCACCTGCTCGCCCTTTCATCAGCATTTCTGGCCTGGCTGTGTCCATTTGTAAGTATGGCCTTTTTCGGTGTTTTTGTATATGTCCCTGTGTTTTTATCGGTTCTGTTTGTGCATCAGGAACGTTCTGTTCCAGTTTAGGATTTAGGGACTCGCAAGTCTGGGGATCCTTGTCGTGGATTGCGAGCTTGCGTCCTTTTGGCCAAAATGATTACCAATACCCCAGGTATTTTTCATTATTATGTATATTCGCTTCTCTTGGACACAGCCGGGTCTTTGATGCTGGGAGAGCATGGTGTGTTGTTGTTTGGCATAGCAAGCAGGGTAGCCCGCTCTATGAATTATCAAGGCGTCACAAATAGGCTTCTACCTGGCTATACACGTTGTGCCTCATGACGTACACACTATCCCTCCATGTTTCACTCACTTGCACCCCATTATCCATTTATTTCTATTGAGGCACTTCATTTATTACTGCCCCCTATATTTCACTTATAGTATTACACTTGCACACACACTATTCATTTATTATTTCTTACTACACCTCCCATGCACCACACACCACTCCCCTCAAGACTAGTGGGAGTGGCTATTATTATTTAAAGCACCTGCTCGCCCTTTCATCAGCATTTCTGGCCTGGCTGTGTCCATTTGTAAGTATGGCCTTTTTCGGTGTTTTTGTATATGTCCCTGTGTTTTTATCGGTTCTGTTTGTGCATCAGGAACGTTCTGTTCCAGTTTAGGATTTAGGGACTCGCAAGTCTGGGGATCCTTGTCGTGGATTGCGAGCTTGCGTCCTTTTGGCCAAAATGATTACCAATACCCCAGGTATTTTTCATTATTATGTATATTCGCTTCTCTTGGACACAGCCGGGTCTTTGATGCTGGGAGAGCATGGTGTGTTGTTGTTTGGCATAGCAAGCAGGGTAGCCCGCTCTATGAATTATCAAGGCGTCACAAATAGGCTTCTACCTGGCTATACACGTTGTGCCTCATGACGTACACACTATCCCTCCATGTTTCACTCACTTGCACCCCATTATCCATTTATTTCTATTGAGGCACTTCATTTATTACTGCCCCCTATATTTCACTTATAGTATTACACTTGCACACACACTATTCATTTATTATTTCTTACTACACCTCCCATGCACCACACACCACTCCCCTCAAGACTAGTGGGAGTGGCTATTATTATTTAAAGCACCTGCTCGCCCTTTCATCAGCATTTCTGGCCTGGCTGTGTCCATTTGTAAGTATGGCCTTTTTCGGTGTTTTTCTATGGTCAGTCAGTACAGTAATTTGATGTCTAGCCCCCTCTAGAAAGTGGTGAAAGTCTTCAAACGCCCACTTAATAGCAAGAAGCTCACAATTACCTATATCATAATTTTTCTGAGTGGTGGAAAATTTGTGAGAAAAAAAAGTTTGCAGGCCCGCATGAATGCAGTTTAGAGAACCACCTGGCTCCTGAGATCTGATTAAACAGGTCCGGGAGATGAGTGAAAGAGGATACTGATTCTTAAAGGTAATCTTATTTAATTCACGGTAGTCGATAGAGGGTCTTAAACTGCCATCTTTCTTTTCAACAAAGAAAAAGCTGCACCCACCAGATAAGTAGATGGACGAATATGACCCTTACAGAGACTATCTTTAATATAATCTTTCATAGCTTGTCTTTCCGGAATATTAAGATTATAAATCCGGCCCTTAGGCAGTTTAGCATTAGGGAGAAGTACAATGGGGCAGTCATACGTCCTATGAGGAGGGAGAGATTCACAACCGATTTCAGAAAAGACATCCTCAAAACCTTGAATACACTCTGGTAACGATAGTGCATTGCAAGATACGTTAGTAGTAGACAAAGACATGCAAGATTCATAACATTTAGTATTCCACTTAATCAAATCTGCTTTTACCCAATCAATAACAGGATTATGTGTCTGAAACCATGGAATACCCCATATTACCTCAGATGGCAAATTTTCTAGGATAAAGAAAGAGATTAGTTCTGTATGCAAAGTACCTGCTTCCAAAGTAACAGGCGGAGTAGAGAACTTGACCGACCCCTGAGAGAGAGGGGTATTATCTATAGCGGATACTTTGACCGGGGTACTCAGATGAACAAGGGGGGTTAGCCAATCTTTTTGCAACCTGGAAATCCAAGAAATTAGCCGCAGAACCACAATCTACAAAAGCTTGACCAGAAATACAAACATTATTAAACCATACATTAAAAGGCAAAAGGATTTTTTAAGAAAATGTGGGAAAAACCTAACTGCCCAGATGGCATTCCCGGGGACCATCTAGGCTCTGAAGTTTTCCAGAGCTGGACGTTCTGAACGTTTGGAACAGTTCTTGAGCATATGACCAGCGTCCCCGCAATAGAAACATAGCCCTCTGCATTTACGAAAAACTCTCCGTTCTTGAGAAGACATAGTGGAGCCCAACTGCATGGGCTCTTGTGCATCAGATGAAGAGACCTCAGCACAGGGAAGGGGAGAGGCCATTGCTGATCTTTAATTTTTGCACTCTCAGAGTCGTCGGTTCAGACGCACAACAAGAGTCATAGTATCATCTAAAGTCAAGGTTGGAAGGATAAT
Source organism: Rhinoderma darwinii (assembly GCF_050947455.1). Taxonomy (NCBI): domain Eukaryota; kingdom Metazoa; phylum Chordata; class Amphibia; order Anura; family Rhinodermatidae; genus Rhinoderma; species Rhinoderma darwinii. The sequence continues at coordinate 196,793,016 of NC_134687.1, forward strand.
TTATTAGGAGATCTTTTAAGGTTTCAGAAAGGCCTCGGCGGAATTGACATCGGAGTGCTGCATCATTCCACTGCGAAGAGATCAACCACCGTCTAAATTCCGAAAAATAATCTTCGTCAGGACGCCGTCCTTGCTGAAGAGAAAACAGATTGGCCTCAGCCACTGCAGTGATATTTGGTTCTCCATATATTAAACCTAAGGCCTCAAAGAAGATCTCCACAGAAAAAAGATCAGGGGCATCAGGTCTCAACGAAAGGGACCAGGTTTGAGGATCTCCCTGCAAAAGTGAAATATTGTACCAGATAATATAGAAATAAGCTCTATAATCACCAATAGCATGAATATACTTCACTTGAGGGTGTTTTTATATAAGAAGTTGTATCTTAGCGAGACCAGATGCATATCATACGGAAAAAAACAAGCATGCAAAAAAATATAACGTACCAAGAATGGATATAACTATGAATAATATACAAAACACATAATATCTCGGAGGAAGACTAGGGAGACACATATTCACAACCTAGTAAATGTGAATGTGTTGCAATTCCTATGGAGTATCAAGTTGTAGTGCGGTATACTAGTGCATTTATGAAGCATACTGCTGCTGTGGAGAAGGTAAAACCATTAGGTTCTGTTCACATCACATCTGAGCCTTCCATCAGACATATATACGTTGAGAGTATTATCCGAATTATACCTTTGACAGAAGGCTCTGACATATGCTACTGAATATGGATACAGTGGCATACAGTAGTATATGTTGAACATAGGCTTCCATGTTAAAAAAAACATACATATCCATTTTTTGCGGGATGCTGCTGCATAGAAAGCGTAGTCAACTGCTCTTTTCTAAACAGAAAACAGAAAGGGTATACTGACATACACCAGCCCGACAGAGGCAAAAGGACACTCTTTTGACCTTCATCGGGTGAATGGAGCCCTATTGATACGCTTGGCTTATATACGCCAGACATGAACAGAACCTTATATAGTAAAATACCAGGTATAACCCATATGGAAGAAGTTGCCGCTGTCTATATGTATATTGTATGCCATCTGAAAATATTGTGATAAGGCAATATATTGACGCATGCCACATGTATTGTGGTAGACATCAAGAAAGAGCCACGGACTATAGAAGGTTTTAGGAGATATATATATATATATACACGACAAAAGTATTAAATGCTAAATATAATGCCTGAAAGATCTATCAGAGAGCAAAAGTGATCCATGCGATTGGCCATTATAAATCTTGTTACTATATAAAATATATATATATATATATCCAAGCTTTTCCTTACTTTAGCTCATCCTTTATTTTGATCCCATTTATTTCATATTACAATTAAAACTGAGAAATATATTCAGTGTACTAGGAGCTCAGCCATGTTTCCCGTCCTCCTCACTGTCCTGTGTCTTGCTGTAAGACAACTGGCTGCAGCAGGAGTCTCCTACATTTTGCTCTATATGAAGTCCCACCCATCGATTGTTCACACAGTCAGTTAAAAAACGACCATGTGAATAGCCCCATAGACATACATTGACTTTAATGCAGCCGTATGACGGCCTTTAAAAAAACAGCTGTCAAATAGAGATTATCACGTTTGTGTGAATAAGGCACAAGATACATAATTTTGACGTTTCCTATATCCATGTAACTGCTTTAAAGAAAATTGTTAAACTGTTTTTTTACAGAGCAGAGCAGCAGCTCCGGCAAGAGGCCTGCCCCCATAATTATGTACAGAAATAAAAAAATAAAAAAATAAACAATTAGGAAATGAAAACAGATTAGGATAAATAAATATGTTTCAGTGTCTGGTTTGAATCAGTAAAAAAAACAAATATTTTTTTATGTATATATATATATATATATATATATATATATATATATATATGTATATATATATATATATATATATATATATATACATATATATATTATAAGACAATACATACATGAGATATATCACTCTCAGTACATTGATATTAGATGTATGAGCTTCATAGTTTTATATAATTCCATGTTCATGCTGGGATGGAGAATCGAATATGGAATGAGGAGAGACAGTGCATTCAGTTCAGTTAATGATTCCTGTTCACCGCTTGAAATCTTCAAAAGTGCTTTTTTGTGTATTAAAAAACCCCAGAATTGAAGTAAATTGAATCTTGCAGAAAGAACATGTGCATTATAAAATTATCTTTGTCCCTTTGATGTACTAAGCACATATGGAGTTGAAAATATCCCTGCCCAATGAATGGAAACAAATGTCCATTCTACTGTCAATATTTTTCTCCTCCTTCCTTCTCCTTTCTCTCGTTCCTTTTTTACTGCTTTTTTTTTTTGCTTTTCACTTTGTTGTTGTACCATTGACTATTTTGTATTTTGTCTATTGAGCATTATTTATACACGAATATATGTCAACCATTTATTTTTCTAACTAAGCTATATTCCTATATGTACAGGGTGGGCCATTTATATGGATACACATAAATAAAATGGGAATGGTTGGTGATATTAACTTCCTGTTTGTGGCACATTAGTATATGGGAGGGGGGAAACTTTTCAAGCTGGGTGTTGACTATGGCGGCCATTTTGAAGTCGGCCATTTTGTATCCAACTTTAGTTTTATGTCGCTATATTCTGGAAGACATATCTTTTTTATTTTTCTCTCGATTGAGAGATGTGTGCGCTTATTGTTTGCAGGGCGAGCTGTAGTTTTTATTTATACCTTTTTGGTACATGTGACTTTTTAATGACTTTTTATTGCATTTTTTTGGAGAGCTAAGGTGACCAACAAACAGCAATTTGGGTGCTTTATATATATATTTTTTTTACAGACTTCAGACTTTTACAGTTGCGGCAATACCAGTTATGTTAACTTTTATTTATTTTTTTTAACATTGCTTTAGGGGAAAAATGGGAAAAGGTTTTTGGGGAGAATTAAAAAAAAACTTTATTTAACTGTTTTTGCTTTTTTTTTATTAGTCCCTCTAGGGGACTTGAACCAGCTTGCATAATATACTGCAATACTAATGTATTTCAGTGTATCACCATACTAACAGTCAGGCCAGAGGCAGGGCTTCAAAGAAATACAAAGATGGCAGATCTGGGGGCCTTCATTAGGCCACCAGGCTGTCATGATGCCCATCGGTAAACGGTGATCGCAGGGGCCAATAGCACTTTCCAGTTGCGATGTTCAAAAAACTGCTGCTTTATATCACCTAAAGAGTTATACAGGTGTTCTGACATCTCTTGCACTATTTGTTTACGCTATATTAAAGACTTGTAGAATTTAGAATTTCCAGAAATTATTAAAAATTCTAAACATAAAATATATAAAGGAATTTTATGATAATACTACTAAATCAGTACACAATTTTACTACATAAATAAAAATGATATGATTAGATCTTACCCATAAATGGGATTACTTGTAAGCAGGCTCCCCTAACAATAAACAGTGGGGAAACCTAGCACTAATGGTTTAATTTCCCTATAGCACCGCCACAGGAGAAAATAAGTATTACACAGTGCCCATTCAAATCAATGGGCTGTCTTTGTAATTCAGTGCAGTACAGGTGCTACAGATTGAGAGACACTCTTTGTAACTAATCTACACTTTGTTCAAAAGATAATGAACAGAGGAACCATGTCTATTAACTTGACATTCCCTAGTAAGGTATATGTGAATGGGTCTTCTAAATTGGAGGTTTTAACCTTTTATGCAAATTAGGCGTAATTACTGTGTAAATGAAAAGTTAGAAATTTTTCTAATATACTTTCTGATTCAATTCCACACCATTTTTAAGACATTTGTTTTCTGTCAGTGCATATTAGTTGGCAAGAAACTAAAGGAGAAACTAGAAGATGTCTTAAAACAAATCCAGACTTCACACTTAACCACTTAACGACATGCCACATACAGTTACGTTGTTGTGGCTTAATACTTAACGTACATAATGTACATTGCAGTAATGGGGCGGGCTCAGAAGCTGAGCCTGCGCCATTACCAGTGGGTGTCAGCTGTATATTACAGCTGACACCCTGCTGTAACGGCAAGGACCAGAGCTAGTTCTGATGCCCTTAGCTCCGATGCCCTAGCTCCGATGTTCTTAGATGCCAGAGCTAGCTCTGATGCCCTAAGATGCCACAATCAAAAACAACCGTGACATCTAGGTGGTTTTTAGCCAATCACCCCCCCCCCCGCGACGAGATTGGTTGCAGATCGTTGCTATAGCAACCGGAGGCCTCTCAATGGCCTCCTGGTCTGCTGAGTACAGAAGCCTATTAGGCTCCGTTGGAGGTAGTGCAATATATTAGAATGGATATCAGTGGTGCAGGCCTTCTAGTCCCGTAGTGGGACAAAAAAAAAGTTTCAAAAAGTTAATAAAAATGTACAAAAGTAGAAAAAAAAAGTATCCTTTGGTATCGCCGCATTCGTAACAACCTGAACTATGAAACTATGATGTTATTTTTCCTGCACGGTGAATTCCGTAATTTTTTTTTTTAGAAAAAAACGATTTCAGAATACACTGTTTTTTGGTCATCTCCCCTCCCAAGAAATAGAATAAACAGTGATCAAACAGCAGTTTATGGCCACATATAGGGTATTTCCACACTCGGGAGAAATTACTTCACAAATATTAGGGTGCTTTTTCTCCTTTACTCCTTATGAAAATGAGAAAATCTGTGCTTCGACTTAATTTTATGAGCAAAAATGTAGATTTTTATTTTCACTGCCTAATTCCAATGATATCAGTAAAAAAAACTGTGGGGTCAAAATGCTCACTATACCTCTAGATTAATACCTTGGGATGTGTCATTTCCAAAATGGTGTATATTTTTTTGGGGTGTTTCCTATGTTTTTGCACCACAAGACCATTTCAAACCTCACATGGTGTCTAAAATATATTGTAAAAAAAAAAAAAAGGGGCCCCAAAATCCACTAGGTGCTCATTTGCTTCTGAGGCCTGTGTTTGAGTCAAGTAGCACACTACGGCCACATGTGGGATATTTAAAAAAACCTGCAGAATCTGGTTAATAAATATCAAGTTGCGTTCTTCTGGTAAAACCTTCTGTGTCACAGAAAAAAATGGATCAAAATTGAATTTCTGCAGAAAAAAAAAAAGGCATTTGTAAAGGGTTAAGATAGTTTCTAAATGCTGTTTTGAATACTTTGAGTGGTGCAGTTCGGGAGTTTCTATTATATGGGGCCCTCATAGCCACTTCAGAACTGAACTGGTCCCTAAAAAAACTGGTTTTGGAAATTTTCTTGAAAATGTAAGAACATGCTGCTAAAGCTATAAGGGTATGTGCACACGGTAGCAGGCTTTTACGTCTCAGCTGCCTCGCTTCAGACGTAAATGCTCCTCCTCACATTTTGCGAGGCTTCTCTGACAGCCGTAAATTTTGAGCTGTGCTTCATTGAGTTCAATGAAGAACGGCTCAAATTACGTCTGAAAGAAGTGTCCTGCACTTCTTTTGACGAGGCTGTATTTTTACGCGTCGTCGTTTGACAGCTGTCAAACGTCGACGCGTAAATTAAAGGTCGTCTGCACAGTACGTCGGCAAACCCATTCAAATGAATGGGCAGATGTTTGCCGACGTATTGTAGCCCTATTTTCAGGCATAATACGCCTCGTTTACGCCTGAAAATAGGTCGTGTGAACCCAGCCTAATCCTTTGTAACGTCCTAGAAAAATAAAATGATGTCAACAAGCCAACATAAAGTAAACATATGGGAAATGTAAACTAGTAACTATTTTTTGTGGTATTACTATCTGTCCTACAAGCAAATAAATTTTGCACATTTTCTCTAAATTTTCGTGTTTTTTACAAATAAACACTGAATGTATAGACTAAATGTGTGACGAGAAAAAATCTCAGAATCGCTTGGATAAATAAGAGCATTCCAAAGTTATTACCACATAAAGTGACACATGTCAGATTTGAAAACATCCTCGGTGTCCACAAGGCCAAAACAGGCTGTGTTCTTAACCCTTTCACGACCGATGACGAAAATGAACGTCATGGTCGGCTGCTAGATCGCGCACCATGACGTTCATTTTCGTCAGTATTTCAAACTGTCCTAGACAGCTGTCACATCAGCCTTGCCGGCCAGCGGAGCATCGCCGCTGCTTTCGGCAATTAACTCCTTAAATGCGGCGACGGATTGCCATCGCCGCATTTAAGTGGTTTGAAGCACATCGGCAGCTCCCACGAAGTGATTGTGGGGGCTGCCGATGCTTGTTGTGGCAATTGGAGGCTAGACAATAGCCTCCGGGTTGCCATGTACGGAAGCCTCGGAGGAACAGCCTCCGGCCGGTCCTCCTCGGCTTCCTGTCAGTGTGACAGTTACGTCACAATGGCAGTTAGAGTACATTACACTACGTGTAAAGTGTAATGTACTCTAGCAGTGATCAAAGCTGCAAGTCTAAGTGTCCCCTAGTAGTAAAGTTAAAATAAGTAATACATTTTTTTTCAAAAAAGTGGAAAAATAAAAGTTATAAGTTACATAAACACAAAATGCTTTTTTTTCCTATAATAAGATTTTTATTATTGAAAAAAAATGGACACATTAAAAAAGTAAAAATATTTGGTATCACCGCGTTCGTAACGACCCCAACTATAAAACTGTGATGTTATTTTTCCCGCATGATGAACACCCCAAAAAAATCAATAAAAAACGACGAAAGAATCACTATTTTTTGGTCCCCACCCCTCCCAAAATAAAGAATAAAAAATTATCAAAAAGTCGCATGTACCCAAAAATAGTACCAATAAAAACCTCAATCCGTCCCGCAAAAAACAAATAATAAAAAAATGATGGCTCTCAGAATATGGTGACACAGAATTTTTTTTTTTTTATAAATAAGTGATTTTATTGTGTAAACGCAAAAAAAAAGGAAAAAAACCTATATACATATGGTATCGCCGTAATCGTACCAACCCGCAGAATAAAGTAAAAATTTCATTTATAGCGTACGGTGAACGCCGCAAAAATAAAACCTCAAAAACGGTGTCAGAATTCCTGTTTTTTGGTCAGGATTGCAAAAAAATTGAATAAAAGGTGATAAAAAAAAAAATCGCATGTACCCCAAAATGGTACCAATGAAAACTACAGATTGTCCCGCAACAAATAAGCCCTCACATGGCTCCGGTGGTGAAAAAATAAAAAAGTTCTGGCTTTCAGAATATGGCGATGCAAAATGTGCAGGGTGTTCAAAAAGACGATAAGATCGGGTGCCATTTATCAGTGCGACACCGGCCATACATCTATGAATTATTATTTATTTACCGCATTATTATACCCTCTTATTATGCCCTGATGTACTCTACCCATCTTACATACGCCCCCTCAATACCCCAAACAGAACTACTACCAAGCAAAATCTGCGCTCCAAAAGCAAAATGGCGCTCCCTCCCTTCTGAGCCCTGCAGTGTGCCCAAGCAGCGGTTTTCGCCCACACATATGGCATTGCCATACCCGAGAGAACCCGCTTAATGTTTTATGAGGTATTTGTCTTCTGTGGCACAAACTGGGCGCAACATATTATGCACTAAAATGGCATATCAGTGGAAAATTGCAATTTTCACTTTGAACCATCCGCTGTGCACTAACCCCTTTGCACACTATGACTTAATTGCCCGTCATGGTGCGGCGGTTGATGTATGGAGCCAGCTCATGTGCTGTGCGCGCTCCGTACGCTGCGGGTGTCAGCTGTGTATTACAGCTGACACCCGGGACTAATGGACAAGTACAGCTATCGCTCTGTTACAGAAGCCTGTAAGAATAACAATATACTGCAATACATTAGTATTGCAGTGTATTGTACCAGTGATCCAATGATCGCTGTATCAAGTCCCCTAAGGGGATTGATTAATAAAATGTGTAGAAGAATTATAGTTATTAGTAGTGAGAATTTTTTTTTTAAAGTGAAAAAAAAACACCTTTTCCCATTTTTCTTCTAAAGTAATGTAAAAAAATGAACAAAATTGGTATCGCTACATCCGTAAAAGTCCGATCTATTACAATATACCATTATTTAATTTGCACAGTGAACACCTTAAAAAAATTTAATAATTGAACCCGCCAAAATCGCTGTTTTGTTTTTTTTTGTCACCTTAGCTCTAAAAAAAATGTAATACAACTTTTTAATCACTTTTTATGTACCAAAAAATGGTACCAATAAAAACTGCAGCTCCTCCCGCAAGAAATAAGCCCTCACACCACTCTATTGATGGAAAAATAAAAAAGTTATGGCTCTTGGAAGGCGGGGAGTGAAAATCTAAAATAAGAAAGAAAAAAATTGATCAGTCCTGTAATGAAAAAACGTATGACCACATATGGGGTATTTCCGTACTCGGGAGAAATTGCTTTATAAAAAATGGTTGTTTTTTTCCTCCTTTATCCCTTGTGAAAATGAGAAAATGCAACAATTTAGTGGAAAAAATTTTGATGTTAATTGTTGCGCCCTAATTCTAATAAACTCTGCAAATGACCCGTGGGGTCTAAATGCTCACTATACCCCTAGAAAAATTCCTTGAAGGTTTTTCCAAAATGGGGTCACTTTTGGTGGGTTTCCACTGTTTTGGTCCCTCCAGTGCATTGCAAATGCGACATGGCACCGAAAACCATTCCAGCAAAATCAGAAATCCAAATGGCGCTCCTTCCCTTCTGAGCCCTGCTGTGGGTCCAAACAGCAGTTTATTACCACATATGGGGTATTGTTGTAATCGGGAGACATTGCTTTACAAAAGTTGGGGTGCATTTTCTTCGTTATTGCTTGTAAATATAAAAAATTTCTATGTTGTTTCAGAAAAAAAGTACATTTTAATTTTTACAGACTAATTCCAATATATTTAGCGAAAAACCTGTGTGGTCAAAATGCTAACTATACCCCTAGATAAATACCTTAAGGGGTCTAGTTTTCGAAATGTGGTAGTTTATGGGGAGTTTCTATTGTTCTGGCAGCTCAAAGTTTTTCCAAATGTACAGTGAGGCCTAAAACATTTTCAAACAAAATATGAGTCCTGAAAGCCTCCGGGTGCTCCCTTCCTTTGGTGCCCTGTCATGTGTCCAAACAACGCATTAGGGCTACAATGTGGGTATTTTTGAAGACAAGAGAAACAGGGTGATAGATTTTGTGGTGTGTTTCTTCATTTTCATCTTCGCTTTACAAAGAAATCGGTCTTCAAACTAATACTTTTATGAAAAAAGTGAAATTATTTTTCTTTTCACCTGTTATGCATTAAATTTAGCAAAAAACTGTGTGGTCAAAATACTTACTATACACCTAAATAATTACATTATGGGGTCTAGTTTTCTAAATGGGGTCGTTTATGGGGAGTTTCTATCGTTCTGGCAGCTCAAAGCCTCTCCAAATGTACAGTGGGGCCTAAAACATTTTCAAGCAAAATATGAGTCCTGAAAGCCTCCGGGTGCTCCCTTCCTTTTGGGCCCTGCCATGTGTCCAGGCAATGCATTAGGGCCACAATGTGGGTATTTTTGAAAACAGGAGAAACAGGGTCATAGATTTTTGTGGTGTGTTTATTCATTCTCATGGTCGCTTTACAAAGAAATTGGTCTTCAAACTGATACTTTTATGAAAAAAAGTGAATTTTTTTTTTTCACCTGCTATGTATTCAATTTGGCAAAAAACTGTGGGATCAAAATACTTACTATACCCCTAGATAAATACCTTAAGGGGTCTAGTTTTCTAAATGGGGTCATTTGTGGGGGTTTCCATCACTCTGAGACCTATGAGCTTCTGAAAACCTGGCTTGGTGCAGAAAAACAAAATGTACTTCAAAATGTATTCAATTATTATTCATTTTGTAAGTCCTCTAAATTGCTGAAAATGTATTTAATTTTTTCAAAAGTGCTGCCAAAATAGAGTAAAGAGATGGAAATATATATTTAATTTAAAAAAATTGTACAGTATGTGTGTACATATGTGACATATTGCAGTTAAAAATAGGGAAAAATGGTAATTTTTACAAAATTTCTTCCATTTTTCTATTTTTTTATTAATTTCCGCAAATTGTATCAGTCTACATTTACCTCTAAAATAAAGTACAACATGGGATGAAAAAACAATGTCAGAATTACTTGGATATTCAAAACTTTCACAGAGTTATTCTCTGATAAAGTCAGACATACCAGATTTGACAAATCTGGCTTGGTCATTAAGGTACAAACAGGCCCGGTCATTAAGGGGTTAAGTGGTTAAAAAGACACACTTACAAAATACAACAGAAACATTCCAATATAACCTGAAAGAGAGAAAACACCACCATTTTGTACGGGATCTGCAAGATTTCCATAAGAACAAGGCATACACATATGTGGAGAAAAAAGGGATCAGAAAACTGATCTTTTCCCATCGGAAACAGATGCATCCGAATTAAACCTCATAAATGCATCATGCATCAATAGAGTTAGGGATAACATAAGACTCTTCAGAGGAAGGGAAAATAAACTATTATTCAATTAGAGAAACAGGTGCCCCACTAGTTCCTAATACCGCTTCCTCTGCTCATTTTACTCCCTGTTCTTTATAGGGGAAGGGGAATAGGGTCCCCTACAAACTAAGAAACCATAACCAGAACAGAAAGTAAAATATAAAACATAATTGATTATGAATATTTTTGATAGACTACCGACAGAGGTGGTAATGACAGTACAATGGTCCTGTATTTGTCCCTAAACCATGACATGTGTTCACTAAGATAAAAAATGTAAATAATTTTACAAGCAGACTGAAGTGGCACAAATTCCAATAACAAAAAGATAAAAATGTATGCCAGGATCTGGAAAAAACAATGTCAGAAACGTCACAGGCACGGGATCTGGCTGACCTACTATCCACAAACGAGAAGTCTAGAGTGGAGGGCTTATTAACTATGTGCAGACGATATGATTAGGCCTGGTAGAATTTACATACTTAATAACCGCTAGGCCTATAATGACTATTATACAATCATAAACTCTTGGTAGAGAGATTATTCATAACTTGATATACATCAAAATATGATTGAGGTAACCACAAAGAGCCCCTATTTTGTCTTAAACTATAGCCAATGGTAGTCAACCCATTGGTTAATACATTTTGCTCCTCTTTAGAAAAACAGTTCACTGTATTAAATGTTTTAACAATATAAAAGATAGTTGCAATTCCCTTTTAATTAACTGGATACAGAACCGACCAGTGTGAAATGGAGGGATATTCCAACAATATCACATCTGACGTCAGTATGCGGCGGTGGTGGGAGCGTGATGTGTGTTAAATGTGGGAGAAGGGGGGAACTGATGTCAGACGTCAGAGACTGAGGACGGCGAGGCATCCATGGCTCACTCTGTGGTATCCACAGCACACATTTGCCACTGCAAGTATCGGGATGCAATAACCATCTATTCTGCAAGTACTAAGTTCAGCCCCTCTTTTCTGGCTACATAAGCCGAGTCTGGACTTTCTCCCATAAGAAATTCAGGAAACCTCTAGAAAGAAATACGTAGTGGGGATAGGGTATAATAGGGATATATCAGGGACAGGTACATGCATAGGGCTGCACTTTCAGAGCAATTTCCCAATACTTCAAGAAAGGTAGAACTAGCTTGAAAAATAGGGATTACTTTTCTTTTTCCCCCACTGTTGGCAAATCGCTTAATAGCAAAAGAAGAAAATGCCAAAACCATGGTAGAGTGGTTAAACACCCACTCTGGTTTAAAACAACGGTTGTTATTAATATAATGATTTGGGGAAAAATTGACATAATGATATGTGATTTTTCAACTTTCTATAAATTGAAAGTTAGGTACTCTGCACTTTCCAGTGATTATAGTGAATGAGAATACTCTTGTTTACATTCACAGGATATACATAGCTAATCCAGTTCTCAGCTGAGAAATGTATAGCTCTGATTGAGGCCTAAAACTTAAAAGGGGAATTTTGCTGTTTAAATGGGGAAGCAAAACATCAGGGAGTGTTTAACTTCTATGGCCGGGGGTCATCGTTCAGACTTACCCCTTGACTGCCCCCAGCCATGGACATCTCTCTTCACGGCGTCAGCTCCCTCCAGGGAGACGCCGGCACTCCCTTCCGGGTCCTCAGACTGATTCCCGCAGGGCGCCTCAAAGGGCCAGTACGCTTCCAGCTGTCATCCATCAATTATTAGCCCAAATGGCTGCTGGACTATAAAAAGGGGCTCTGCCCACTGGTTCCTTGCCTGAGCATTGTTGTATACCTAAGTTTGTCTTGCAAATAGTCTCCCAGTGTTTTCCAGTTCCCAGTGTTACCCGTTCCTGCTGCCTGTACCCTGTATCCCGTGCTATCATATCTACAGTGAAAGTCAAGTTGAGTCTTCCGCTGCATCCACGGTGCTAGCTGCTGAGAAAGTCAAGTCGTGCCTTCAGCTGCACCCTCGGTGCCACCTGCTGTGAAAGTCAAGTCCTGCTTCCGCTACTGTCTACATTGCCTCGGGTACCCATTCCGAACTATAGACATTGTTTTGTACCTTGTTGGCCAGCTGCTACCCCGCTACGTGCTACGGCCCAGTGGGTCCACATCCCGTGCCATGACAGAGTGGAGCCCCAATGATATGTCAAATTTCACACACACATATATATACAGTGAAGGAAATAAGTATTTGATCCCTTGCTGATTTTGTAAGTTTGCCCACTGTCAAAGACATGAACAGTCTAGAATTTTTAGGCTAGGTTAATTTTACCAGTGAGAGATAGATTATATGAAAAAAAAAAAAGAAAATCACATTGTCAAAATTATATATATTTATTTGCATTGTGCACAGAGAAATAAGTATTTGATCCCTTTGGCAAACAAGACTTAATACTTGGTGGCAAAACCCTTGTTGGCAAGCACAGCAGTCAGACGTTATTTGTAGTTGATGATGAGGTTTGCACCCATGTTAAAAGGGAATTTTGGCCCACTCCTCTTTGCAGATCATCTGTAAATCATTAAGATTTCGAGGCTGTCGCTCGGCAACTCGGATCTTCAGTTCCCTCCATAAGTTTTCAATGGGATTAAGGTCTGGAGACTGGCTAGGCCACTCCATGACCTTAATGTGCTTCTTTTTGAGCCACTCCTTTGTTGCCTTGGCTGTATGTTTCGGGTCATTGTCGTGCTGGAAGACCCAGCCACGAGCCATTTTAATGTACTGGTGGAGGGAAGGAGGTTGTCACTCAGGATTTGACGGTACATGGCTCTATCCATTCTCCCATTGATGCAGTGAAGTAGTCCTGTGCCCTTAGCAGAGAAACACCCCCAAAACATAATGTTTCCACCTCCATGTTTGACAGTGGGTATGGTGTTCTTTGGGTCATAGGCAGCATTTCTCTTCCTCCAAACACGGCGACTTGAGTTAATGCCAAAGAGCTCAATTTTAGTCTCATCTGACCACAGCACCTTCTCCCAATTACTCTCAGAATCATCCAGATGTTCATTTGTAAACTTCAGACGGGCCTGTACATGTGCCTTCTTGAGCAGGGGGACCTTGCGGGCACTACAGGATTTTAATCCATTACGGTGTAATGTGTTACCAATGGTTTTCTTGGTGACTGTGGTCCCAGCTGCCTTGAGATTGTTAACAAGTTCCCCCCGTGTAGTTTTCGGCTGAGCTCTCACCTTCCTCAGGATCAAGGATACCCCACGAGGTGAGATTTTGCATGGAGCCCCAGATCGATGTCGATTGACAGTCATTTTGTATGTCTTCCATTTTTTTACTATTGCACCAACAGTTGTCTCCTTTTCACCCGGCGTCTTACTTATGGTTTTGTAGCCCATTCCAGCCTTGTGCAGGTCTATGATCTTGTCCCTGACATCCTTAGAAAGCTCTTTGGTCTTGCCCATGTTGTAGAGGTTAGAGTCAGACTGATTAATTGAGTCAGGAGTCTTTTATACAGGTGACCATTTAAGACAGCTGTCTTTAATGTAGGCACCAAGTTGATTTGGAGCGTGTAACTGGTCTGGAGGAGGCTTTTTTTTATTTTATATAATCTATCTCTCACTGGTAAAATTAACCTAGCCTAAAAATTCTAGACTGTTCATGACTTTGACAGTGGGCAAACTTACAAAATCAGCAAGGGATCAAATACTTATTTCCATCACTGTATATATATATATATCTACACACAGTACATAGCTACATATATATATATATATATATATATATATGTATATACATCTATATATATATATATATATATATATATAGATATAGATATATATAGATATATATATATCTATATATATCTATATCTATATATATAGATATAGATATATATATATATATATATATATATATATATATGTAGCTATGTACTGTGTGTATATTCTATTTATTTGTGTATGCATGCATGTATGTATCTATCGATGTATCCTTTTTTCTTTTTTTATTGAAACATCTTATTAAATTATTTGGTGCCCTTCATATTAAAAATAAATATTCTATTCTTTTCTATTCTGAGTTCCCATGTCGTAGAGCTTTGCCTTAATTTACCTGAAATTATCTTGGTGAGGTATGAACATCTTTAGCATGGAGCTAGAACATTTCCTTACACTCTTTAATATGTAAATATATTTAAATATATTAAACAACACCCAGTACATAATTTTTAATTCTTACAAACCTCCACAAAGGTTATTTTTACTAAGTTAGTTTTTAACTCTGCTTAGTAGTTAAATATATTATGTGTGTTAATTATCAAACTTTGAAAAAAGTCTGAGAGAAATACAAAAAATTTTGTTATTTACTTTATTCTTCAATGTCTGTCATTCGTGTCACATGTTAAGGTAAAAATAAATAATTCTCATTATACATTTTCTATTTATTATATTTAATCTGCAAACATTCTGCCTACGATTTGCCACATTTTTCATAACTTGATTATGTTTTGGTTTCCAATATTGTTCTAATTTCATTGCTAATACCTGCCAAATGGCCTTACACCCATTTCCCACCGAAACCGTTTAAAGGTTTAGAAATGTAGCACTTGGAGCCGTCAGTCAACCATTTTCCTCTAGTGTCTCTCAGTGATTGAGACATAATTATTATGTGACAAAAAACTGATCTTTTAAGTGCCATGATCCATCAGAGCATGACGCCAACGTGGCAGACAGCTTTTTGACAGCTCTATATAGCTTTGATGCGGCAAAGTATTATATAGCATAGAAGACCCCCCCAGAGGGCACTACATAAAATGCTGTTGTAATTTTGTGTTTATATGTGTGAGTATGCGTTTGCATGCATGAGTTATATAGGTGCAAGCCCTAGATGTATTGAGGAGTGAGCTTCTGACTTTATCTGTATGGATCAGTGAGTAAACACCAAACTCTCTCTGGACATGTAGCCAAGATCTTTGCTATCGCCGTCTGAACAAATGAGCGAGCTCCTGGCACTGGGTATTTGAGTGATAGCCTGGCAGTATCTGGGTTGTTTGCATACTTTATGGTCCCTGTTATTTGGGCACTGTATGGCACTGTTATTTCAAGATTGTATTCTCCTGTAGCTTGCACACTGTATGGCTCAGAAAGTGGTGCTCTGTATGTCCCTATCAGGGCATATAGATGTCATAGAGGAGGGTCCACTGGGATCCCCATTTTCTTAACTAGAGTGAATATCCGCTCCGCTAAAGCCGCTCTGGAAAATACATTTTCATGTATTACATTAAGTTAATTGAGCACGATGTAACACTACATTTGTGTCTGTGTAAAGATGTCGCTGGATGTAACTTTTCCCAGCTATATTAGCCAGACCAGCTGCATAGCAGCTCTCCCTAGAAAACTGGTTGTCTTGAGACACCCCCTTTAATTTTGGACTACTGTCTATATTGCATTTTCTAAGTGAGAGCAATAAACATTCTTTATACTGTACAAGTCATTTCCAACCAGCAGCCGGCCTATGATGGCCTTGCCTCACGGTATCCTCTAAGGAGGGTGAACTGAGTACCCCCATCTGCAGCATTTTTACTCTATATGTATCCTTTTGAAAATAGTTGGGATATAGAAGGAGAACGCTGGCTGGAAGTGAGCAAGCCGTCGGACGTAAACAGTACGGCTGCTTTAATGCGGTCAGTAGTAGGCATCACGGAGTAGACAGTGCGCTAATAAGAGGCTTTTAGAGTATGGGGCTGATAAAGGCAGGCCTTGGATGAGGGTGGCTTGTCACGTTTTATTCTCTTTTGTATATTATATTAAATACATAACACATTAGGTTTGAATAATAAGAGGAATTTTAAATTGAACTAAAGTGCTGACCTTTAAAATCTTGCTTTCACAGTAAATGTTGTAACTAAAGTACTAAAAAGAGCAGTTTGAAGCAGGCAGTCAGGACTACATAACCTTGTATGCTGCTTGCTGAAAATAGCTAGTATGAGAATTCTGAACTAGTCAATAATAAAAGTGTAAGAGGCTTTAGTAGAAAATAACTATACTTTTCACATTTTTTATCCATTGTATATATATTTTGTTGGCACAGTTGCTGCCACTGTTTCAGCAGATAAAACAAAGACCATGCTTTTGAGAGAAACGTTTTAGGACATTACAGGAATTATGGACAGAATGAGGTTTTGAGAAGAAGTGAATATTTAAAAACATAAGGCTGCCAGGATGCCATAATCTATGACTATGGGATGTGGTTAAATATTTCTCGAACCTCATTTTTTCCCACATTTTTTACTGTTATCTTGTTCCAGCCAAGTGATGATTCCATATCATTGAGATGAGCAAAGGTCTTATTATAATATACCATTTGCTATCCCTGGATTTTTTTCTCCTTCCTGTCAATAAAGTTGTATGCTCCCTTCAAATGAGATACCTTCAACAAAACCAAAAACCCTTCCTCCATTTCATCACTTGTGTTTTTAATGCTTTAGTGCCTCAACCCAAATACGCAGATCAGTTGAAATCTTGTCCATTTATAGACAATTAATGGACAATTATCAGAATCGACAAATAAAAATACTATCAATATTTAAATCTTAGTAAACTTTCTTGCAAGTTATATTGCACGGATACCTGTTCCTTAGCAGGATTATAGAGTCGTGCCAGGCATATCCCCCTATGCTTCATTAAATGTCAAATCTCCGGAGGTACAGTGTTTAATATTGGGTGGAAATGTAATAAAGTTAAGACTATTGATTTGAGTATACTCATGATCATGATCATGATCATGTTGTGAATTTTAAAATACCTTATTCACATGCATTGGCAGTGGAATTTTGGTGGGTTTTGCCAGGATTTAGAAGCTGAATCCATGCCTGGATCCTAAAAGAATACATGCGTTTCAGTGTTGCGCCTTAACTTACTGCCAATGCAGGACAAATATTCTCGTCATGAGTAGCAGGACATTGCTTACATGCTGTGGGTAAATAAACTCGCATTCAACTTTATCTTTGGAGTGCTCCACTCTTCTCTCATTTATGAGCGGCAGGACATTGCAGCCTGCGATCAGGAGTGTCGCACTGGCTGTAATACAGCTGTATTAGGTATGCCCGTACAACTGCCTGTGTACTATTAGATATATGCCAGTACATTATAGGTAAAAAAAATATATACTTTCACAATTTTTTTGTGATTAAAAAAGAAAGTCAAATGAACAAAAAAAAAAACACGTACACGGAAAAAAATTAGTAAGAGAAATACACACAAATGCAAATTTTTTTTACAATAAATAAACTTTATTAAATATAAGACTCAAAACAATATACACATATTTGGTACCATCACGACCGCAACAACCTGCACAATAAATGTAAAGCATTATTTATGAGGATCAGTGTATGCTGTAAAAAATAAAAATAAGCTGCAGCGGGTCTACTTTGTTTAGACATTTTTGACAAAATAAAAATTTATAGAATTTAAATACTAATGTATTTGTACCAATAAAGGGCACCTTCAAAAAGTAGAAATCTTCCTACATAAAAACAAAGCCTCATACAGCCACATCAAACCAAAAATAAAACGGCTATGACCACCAGACTGCGGTCTATGACCTGTTGTGGTCTTCATGCCAACATTTCCTCTGTCCCTAAGGGGTTTAATGTAAAATAAACATAAAATCGTGTTTTTACATGTCAAAACTGTTTATTGTGGGTATGTGTGGGCTGTAACCCTCACTATTTCTCTAAGCACAGGGCAAACCACAGTGCATCAGTTTTACCCAGATTGCTCCCTTAACCAAACATTGTACATGGTTTAATGTTAGACTTAATCCAAAAATTTCAGATTCAATCCATAAAAATGGTTATTTGTACAATGCTAATGAAACTATCCTTTTTCTTTCTCTTACTTATCTTTCAATTCGTTTTCTTTCTGTACCTATTTTTAATTTTTAGTGACTTTTTATTGTCATATATTCATTATCTTGACTAAAATTAAAATTAAACTAATAGTTTTAGCAGTAGGAAACTAGTTGTTTTTTTTTCGACATTCAAGTTGTAATTTTCGTAGCCATTTTTCTTTTTCTTGACATCCTAATTTGCTCCAGACTTACTTGCAAGTTTCATTAGAGGAAGCTTTCCACTGTCATTATTTTTAGAAAATGCAAACTTTGAATACCTGAGATGGGAATAGAAGATAGCAAAAAGCATCTCAGATGGTAACATTATACCCAAAACCTACAGAGCGTAATTAGATAAAACAACATACCACAGGGATAAAAGCAAGAAAATTGCAATGTACAACTTGTTATAGAATACAGTTTTCAGTTCACTAAGTAGTGCTATCATTCACACTTGGTTACAGAAAAAAATAAGCACAGAATGGATATAAATGCGTAAGAAAAAAGGAATAATTTTAGATTTCAGGCCATTTATAAAAAAACAACACGAACAAAAAATTATTTCAAGAAAAATCAATAGTTCAGAAGTAATGTAATGATGTACATATATAGCGAGTGACAAATAGAGTGACTAGTTCATGGATTTATATGCAATTTTATTCATGTAATCAATCTGGAAATAGTTTTCATTAGGTAGGGCAACATATAAAGCCTTATTGTTTATAAATGTGCACAATAAAAATGATGTGCTTACCTGGGGAAGAGATGGCAGGAGGATGCACTATGGGAAACAGGAAAGTTGGCACAGTCATTGAGATGTTCTGAGCATTGTTCTGCTTTGATATGCATGTTACTTTGACACGTACCTAAACATTGTTGCCGACCAAGTACACCCTATCATGGGATTGTATTTCCTAATGGCAGTGGCCTCTTTAGGCAGGAAAATGTGCCATGCCACATTGCAAAAATTGTTCAGGAATGATTGGAAGAACCTAACAAAGAGTTTAAGGTGTTAATTTGGTCTCTAAATTACCCAGATCTCAATCTGTAACTCTGTGGGATCTGCACACTTCCGATGAATGGAGATCCAACCTCGCAACTTACAAGACATAAAGGATCCACTGCTAATGTGCTAGATACAACAGGGCACTTTCTAAGGTCTTGTAGAGTTGATCCCTAAATGAGTCAGAGACTGTTTTGGAGGCATGAGGGGAAACTACACAAAATTAAGTAGGTGATATTTAATGTTTTGGCTGATTGGTGTATGTTCATTGATGTCAATGAATGTCCAGTAATATTTATTTATTCCAGGGAAAAATAATCTGATAGCAGGAGCCCAGCAATGAGTTCCCTTTCATTGAGCGTGTGTTCTTCTTCAAAAAAACAAAACCTAGAGATGGGGCAACCACACAATATTTTATAGTAAAATTTGGCTAATTTTACTACATAAGACTGTATAGATTTATAGGATTTAAGAATTTAAGAATGGAAATGTAATATGTCACTCAACGTTCTTAACAGATCACCAACCAAAATAGTTTTTCAGTTTTAGGTGATCTTCTTTGAACTAGTGTCCTTACAATTGTGTATATCAAAATCCTGTGAATGATTGATAAACTATTGATGTCAGCTTTTTATTATATTGTATGAGCTGAATAAGTTAAATGGTCATTGTCGTTTCAACAAACTTTATAACTTTTTTCATAAGTGAATAGTACGGGTGATTATAACAAACTTTGTAATATATCTTATCAGAGTAACAAGCCTCTATCTGCTCTTATCTGGTTGTTTCCCTGCTCCCCCTTCCTCTGTTAAACTGACTTTCACTCTGAAAATTCAGGTCTACCCGTCTTGAGTTGGACTGCAGATCACATGTATCAGATTACACATGTCTATCGAAGCCTATGGAGGGGGAGGGGGAGGAGTGAGCAGGAAGTGCAGGAGATAAGAGAAGAACAACAGGCAAAGGAACTTTTTATCACAACCAAAACACTTTATTCACATCAGTACAGGTCAGTACTTCTCTATATATGTCCTGCATTATCTTGGAGCTGTTTCTGAGTGAGAGAGAGACAGTTATAGAGTAGGTTCTCCCCTACAGTATGTATGTGTGTAGTGCATGGCAGATAGTATCCACCCCCTTCCCCCAACTCAGAGCCAACTGCAAACTACAGATAAAGCCTGCAGAGGTGAAATGTGCTAAATAATACAAAATATAAGTCATATAATGGCCAGAAATAGTGCTACACCTCATGTACACTCAGAGAGCAGACTATCCTGGAAAGTCAAATGAAACGACAGGTACGTAGGATCAGGAGACTAGCTCACTATGACAAAAACATCATATCAGTGTGAAAAAACTCTTTACCCCTTTACCAATGAGTGTTCATATGCAACATTTATCAAATTTAGCTTTTATAGGTTGCAACCTTTTATATAACACTTTTATGTTGCAACATTGTAACACTCCCTGTAGCTTTCTGCTGGTTATTCTATAATGATCAAATTTCCAAAGCAGGAGTGGAGCTGATCTCATGCTGCCAACTGTTCTGTTACTAGTGATTTATTGCTGACTAGCTAACTAAATATTGGCACAGTCATTAAAAATATATTAGCACTACCAGTCACCCAACATGTTTCATCGCAACACAGCGGCATCCTCAGGGTATGTGCTCATAGTCTAGCAATCATCCACAGGCTTTTTAAATACAGTACACAATTGTAAGAACAATATTCATTTATAGGAAAGTTATGTTCCGTCTTATAATATATATTATATAAAATTATAAATTTATATATTATAATTTATAAATAAAAGATATGCTTTAATGTAATTTAAGGTTTACAATAGTAACCTACTGGTGTGGGGTACAGTGTACAAATGTACCTTCCTGCTATACCTGGGTTATCATAACAGTTCACAATAATCTTTTTTTTTAACTAAAGCATAGTACTTTTCAGGACAAGAAATACAGATTTATTTTGGATAACTTCTCAGTCTTTCACAGAAAAATATATTAAATGTGATACATCATTTACGGCTATATGGCTATAAATTAGGATAAACTAAAAGTAAAAAAGTGATAAAATAATAATAGAGTATTTTACTATTATACCAAAACTGCCCTCATAGGAAAGCATAGGATGAGTTCTGGCATCAGTTTTCCTCCAGTGTTTCTGTACGACGATAGAGAGAAAAAAAAACAGACTGTCAGACTTCCAGTTTTGAAGCCTTAGGACCAAAAATTTCATACATCTGAGACATTGCATTATGCCATTTAGAAACGTGATCAGAGGCACTGATGATAGGAAATAGTCTGTGGTGATCGAGCATTTGTTTTGTTCTATTTTTAGTAAATGTAGTTACTTATACTAGGCATATGGTATGATACAAATATGTCCTAGATATGATCAGTCTAGATTTAGCTATGGGTACAAATGATTTGATCCTGTGGGACTGGAGTTAGGGGTATGAGTTTCTCTGTATGTCTTGTAAATTAGACCTTAAGTATGTCATAGGTACAGTATCTAGGTCTTTAGCATGGGTAGAAAATGTTATGAAATATGTATGACTCTAGTGTAACAATTCTGTATTACAATTCCATTTCCTTAGAATTTCATCAACATAAATAAGTCAAAACAAATCTGAGACTCAACATTGCGACCCATAGTAAAGTTCAAGTATGCTTTTGATTGAGAAACTTGTTGGTATGCACACAAAGCAGGACTTGGACTATAAGGCTAAGTTCACACTACCATCATACTTTGTTTAGCTCTCTTCCGTCAGAGGAAGAGATAACCAACAGCTTGAACGGTAAGCATCGCTTCCGTTTGAATTACCATTGATTTCAATGGTAAGGGCCTGTTCACATCACCGTTCATTTCCGTTCCGGGGTTCCATCGGACGTTTCCGTCGTGTGAACCCCGCAACGGAAAGTGAAAGCACAGCTTCCGTTTCAGTCACCATTGATCTCAATGGTGACGGAAACATCGCTAATGGTTTTCGTTCGTCACCATTCTCGCAGGTTTCCGGTTTCTCGCAGGTTTCTGCACTATTGATGGTGTCTGAAACGGAAGCTGTGGTTTCACTTTCACTTTCTGTTGCGGGGTTCACCCGACGGAAACCTCCGACGGAACCCCGGAACGGAAAGCGAACGTTGATGTGAACAGGCCCTTATTCTATTGTTTCTGATGCATTCCGTTTGCCTCAGTTCGTTTAAATTATTTTTTTTCACGGAAGCAAAAGTGCAGTCTATGAAGGACTTTTGCGTCTGTGAAAAAAAACGTAAATCTAGCGAACTGATGCAAACGGTATGCAGCTGAAGCAAAAGAATTACCATTGAAATCAATGGTAACTCATATGGAATTGATGCTTTCCGTTTTAGCTGTCAGTAATCTCTTCCTTTGACGGAAGAGAGCTAAACGGATGACGGTACTGTGATCTTAGCCTAAGCTCGATAATGTTCAGTACTTAGTACCTTTACTGCTCTAAGTGCATTTATATTATTCTGTGCACCTGATCTTGACACATTAAACCATTTTATATTTTCTCTTATCCTCCATTCTCAAGTGATTTACTTGTTTATATTATATTAAAGACATGTCAGAAATCTTGCAATGATTCAGCAGCCACTGTTGGCATGAATGACAGCCATCTGTCATAGTGGGATAGGACTCTGCCATTCAATAAAGCAACTTAAAAGTTTTACAAGCATTATTGTCTGATTGAATGTTCAAAGGAAAATTCCACTTTTAATTATATTTTTCAACTTTGACATAAAAAGTTACAAAAGTAAATAATTGTTTTGCTTTATTTATCTTGTAGCACTTTTTATGCATAGATTATTTTAATGGCTGTCCAGACAGGAATCAAAATTTTTTATTTTTTCTCTAGACTCCTGTTACCAGAGAGAAATGCATTGTGGGAGCACAGATGACAGTTACACGTAGAACTCAGTTGTTGGTTCACATGTCAGAAAATGGAATAGATCTAACCGCTGTCTAGAGAGAACAAATCTAGTAGAATTTTGGACAAATTTTGGAAGAAGCTGTGAATGTAAGTGGGGAAAATAACATAAAATACATTAAGGTAGCAACGCCAACAACACAGTTAAAGAGACTCTGTCACCACATTATAAGTGCCCTATCTCCTACATAATGTGATCGGCGCTGTAATTTAGATTACAGCAGTGTTTTTTATTTAGAAAAACAAACATTTTTGTTATGACCTATTTTAGATTTATGCCAATGACTTTCTTAATGGACAACTGGGCATGTTTTACTTTTTGACCAAGTTGGAGTTGTGGCGAGAAGTGTATGACGCTGACCAATCAGTGACCAATCAGCGTCATACACTTATCTCCATTCATTTACACAGCACATAGTGATCTAGCTAGATCACTATGTGCAGTCACTTACTCACATATTAACGTTACTGAAGTGTCCTGACAGTGAATAGACATCACTACCAGCCAGGACGTGATGTCTATTCAGAATCCTGACACTTCGGTAACGTTTGTTTGAAATTTAAATTTTCTAACTTGCAATTCTAAAATAAAAGCTAAAATCCAATTAGATGCTGACACAACAGCTTTTTATAGATGGAGCCCATACTGTTTTTACAGTGCACACTGGAGAGAATGTCTACAAGTAAATCTAGAAAAACACCTTAATTAATATCTCGTTACATTTGTACCCAACAAGATATATAATTTTGTAAAAATACTACTAGAGGAAGAACAGTTGTAAAACTCTAATTAAGTTGAGTATTTTGTTTTTCTTCTATATTTTACTTTTAGTACACTGTTGGTCAGAGGCCAAACCAAGTTGGGTACATTTCCTTCTTTCTGTTAAGAACATTAAAAACAGCATTTATTTTCTACAGCCCAAGAGTTTTCAAATTTAATGTCAGGACATTTCCATTATTTTGTTACTAAGCCCAATAAACACTGTTGGAAATATGTTTACCATTTTAAAGAATTTTTCTGAAAATAATCAAACAAATCATGTATGTAATGAAAATCCCCATGGCCTGCTGCACCCACGTTAGCAAAACATGTGCTCAGCAAAACTTGCTAGTGGGAATGGTTAGTTACGGGCACCAAAATAATTAGAATCTGAACCTTAATATGTCAAATTTACAATAAAGACTTTTTTTGTTTTATTTTTTTAAACACGGTTCAATATCTAAATCACATGCAAATTTAAACCAGTTATACAAAGAAGCATAAGACTCACAAACTGTAACTAAAAGGACAATATATAAATATATATTTTGTAGTATTGTACTGAATTTTAAGGTGATGTCTGGTTTAGGAAACCCATTTTAAATACCCCGTTAGGGAATTCTGAGTTAATATAGGAGGGTCTCGAGTTTAGGACCCTTATTTGTCAATCAAAGAGAAGACCGCCTGGAAACAGCGTCTGTTACACTAAAGGACCCAGCAACTCCGTGCATTACATAGATAGCCCATTAATTTCAATAGATATTGTGTACTGCTTCATTTCTCCTGTGGAGGCACTGCAGGGAAATTGATTGCTTGCTGCCAAGTTCCCATCAAGATTACAACTTATAATTGGGGGTCTCAGCAGCAGGACATCCTGTGGGAACCCTCTAACAAAAACGAATTGTCAAAAATGAACAACTCCTTTAATTTATGTTTCATTTCAAGAGCTTAGTCTGACAATTAATATATAACTTGTCATAAACTAATAATATATAAAAGCGTAAATTTAGTAGCCCAAATGGCAACCACTTAGTTACCTATTTTAGTCTGGAGCTTTTATGAAAACTTATGCAAAGAGAGATGGAATAAGGACTTATTTATGGATAAGCATGGGCTATCACTTACTCAAAAAGGAGGGAAGACATTTTGGGATGCTTTTTTTTGAGTGGCAGAAGATAGTAAATCTTCCCTAGCAATTTACGAAGCAACTGCTACACTTGGAAAATACAAGTAAAATACTGTACACTATTTGATGCAACCAATTTATGATGTAATATACCCGGAAGCAATAAGGTAAATCAAGTTTTTGGGTTTTTTTTTGGTGAATTTTCCTGACTAGGCTGTCAGCTACTGAAACAAATATCTTAGGACAGCACATAATATTAGCCAAGCCTTTTGTGGACTACTGAGAAATCAAGAGATGAATGGAACGAGCATAGCCTAAGTGTAGGCCAGGACATGAATGGTCTTTGGAGGAGGAAGGTAATAGGGAAGGAAGGAATTAATGTCGGTCCAGTAAAAGTTTGTAGTGATTGAAAATGAGTTGGTGTACCTTATAAGGACGTTGGGATTAGAGAAGCAGCTTTTACATTTGTCCCAGTAGTGATGGCCTGACTGGAGTAGACTAGACAGAATTGAAGAAATTCAAATAGTACAGGCAAAACCAGTCACCTGAATTTTAGAACATGAGCCAACAGTCAAGAACTAAGAGGTAGATAAAAAAAAGGTAAGTGGCAAATCTAAAATGAAACACAACTTTTGATTAATTGTGGTTATGTAGTTAGCAAATATAAAAAATATCATCTTTTTAATGCACCTTCATTACCTCCTTGCTGTGTTCACTTATTTTGTCAGCTTATCTTCACTGTGCAGTGTAAAAAATATCCTGTAGCTATACGGAAACTGTGAATAAGCTGCTATTAATAGCTCTGGTATTCCCTGGTAGTCTCTATCAATTTTATATCCATATGCAGCGTCAGACTGGACAACCAACTGTAATGTCAGGATAGGGAGACAGACAGGTGAGCCCTAATCTACCCGCCACTCAGTCCCTGCCTACTTGCACAGCCCATCCTAGGCGACGGCGTACAACTGGGCGACGGTCCCTACGCTCAATACGTGCACGACAGACAAAACAAGACAAGGGTACACAGAAGCAAGAGAAGAAGGGCAGTTGCCCACGGCAACACTGGTGAGCAACAGAGTAGTGGACGAGCCGAGGCAAGCCAGGAGTGTACCAGCTAACCAATGCAGAGCAGGAGAATAGTCAGTCAAGCCAGGGTCAATATGAAGCAGAGGTCAATGGTAACAGCAGAAACAGCAGAGCCAGGAAGCAAGAGAATCACAGGCAAAGGACAAGCAGCAAATTAAGGTATAAGTAGACCAAGGGCGGGAGCTAGAACCGTCTGGCCCGGATGTGATAGGCTCTCCCACTCCTCAGCCTACCAGCCTGAGTGGTAGCAGATAGAGTCACTCTAGCAGACCTAGGAACATATGCAGGCTGATTAACCACGGGCGTCGACACAGAAGCTGTGTCAGGCAAATTCTTTACAGTAATCCCCCTTTTATGAGGGGCCACTGGACCCTTCCTAGGTGGACCTGGCTTGTTGGGGAACCGAAGATGGAACTTCCTGAGCAATAACCCGGCGTGAACATCCCGGGCGGGTACCCAAGTCCTCTCCTCAGGCCCATATCCTCTCCAATGGACCAGGTACTGGAGGGAGCCCTGGACCATCCTGCTGTCCACAATCTTGGCCATCTCAAATTCTACCCCTTCAGGGGTGAGAACAGGGACAGGAGGTTTCCTCAAGGTAGCCAAAGACGGGGAGCAGCGTTTCAGGAGGGAGGCATGGAACACGTTGTGTATTTGAAAAGATGGGGGTAGCTCCAGCCGGAAGGAGACAGGGTTAAGGACCTCAATGACCTTGTACAACCCTATATACCGGGGAGCACATTTTTTGGACGGAACTTTAAGGCACAAATTTATTGAAGACAGTCACACTAGATCCCCGACCACAAACAAGGGGTTAGCAGAACGTCTTCTATCTGCCTGGGTCTTTTGTATGCTCTGGGACGCCTCAAGGTTCTTCTGAACCTGGGCCCAGACTGTGCACAGTTCCCGATGAACGACATCTACCTCGGGATTGTTGAAACCACCAGGTGAAACGGAGGAGAACCGTGGATGAAATCCAAAATTACAGAAAAAGGGGGAGACCCCGATGAGTTACTGACCCGGTTATTGAGGGAAAATTCGGCGAGGGGAATGAAGGAGACCCAATCATCTTGACAGTCAGAGATAAAACACCTTAAATATTGTTCTAGAGATTGATTAGTCCTCTCAGTTTGGCCATTAGTTTCATGAATGGAAGGCCGAGGAGAAGGATAGATCAATCTCCAACTTCTTACAGAAGGCTCTCCAAAACAATGAAACAAATTGTACCCCTCTGTCAGAAACAATATTGACAGTAACCCCATGGAGACGCAGGATGTGTTTGACGAACAAGGTAGCTAACGTCTTGGCATTGGGTAGTTTCTTGAGGGGCACAAAGTGGCACATCTTACTGAAGGGGTCTACTATAAACTACTATCTACTACAAACCACACCACCGACTTGCCTTGGGATAGAGGCAGATCGGTGATAAAATCCATGGAGATATGGGTCCAAGGTCTCTGGGGAATGGGCAAAGAACATAGTAAGCCCGCTGGTCGGGACCTGGGAGTCTTGGACATAGCACAAATTTCATAAGCGGCGACGTAGGCCTTAACGTCTTTAGGCAACCCAGGCCACCAATAGGTTCTAGAAATGAGGTGCTTGGTACCCAGGATGCCAGGATGGCCAGATAGTGCAGAGTCATGATTCTCCCTGAGTACCCTTAGCCGGAATTGCAGGGGAACAAACAGCTTGTTCTCAGGAAGGTTCTCGGGAGCTGAACCTTGATCAGCCGCAATTTCTGAGACTAAGTCAGAATCAACAGAGGATATGATTATACCTGGGGGCAAAACACAAGCAGGATCCTCCTCTGGAGGAGGGCTGGCCATGAAGCTACGCGACAGTGCATCAGCTTTAATATTTTTAGACCCAGCCCTATAGGTGACCACAAAGTTGAATCTGGTAAAAAACAACGCCCACCGAGCTTGTCTCGGGTTTAGCCTCCGGGCAGATTCTAGGAAAACCAGATTCTTGAGGTCGGTGAGGACTGTTACCTGGTGACTAGTGCCCTCCAGGAAGTGGCGCCACTCTTCAAATGCCCATTTATTGGCTAAGAGTTCGCGGTTGCAAACGTCATAGGTATTCTCAGTGGGGGAGAACTTCCTGGAGAAGTAGACACAGGGACGTAGATGGGTGAGAGACCTAGTACCCTGGGACAAGACAGCACCCACTCCCACCTCAGAGGCTTCAACCTCCACGATGAATGGCTCCATCTGGTTAGGCTGAACCAGCACTGGGGCAGAGATAAAGAACCTCTTAAGGACCTCAAAAGCCTGGACCGCCTCCGGAGGCCAGTGGAGGAGATCGGCAACTTTGCGAGTAAGGTCCGTAAGAGGCTTAGCGATGACCGAGAAGTTAGCAATAAATCTCCTATAATAATTAGCAAACCCCAGGAAGCACTATAAAGCCTTCAGGGAGGCAGGTCGGACCCATTCAGCCACAGCCTGAACCTTAGCAGGGTTCATGCGGAATTCGTTAGGAGTGAGGATTTGACCCAAAAATGGTATCTCCTGCACCCCAAACACACATTTTTCGGTTTTAGCAAAGAGTTTGTTTTCCCAAAGGGCCTGGAGCACCTTTCTGACATGCTCAATGTGGGAGGACCAGTCCTTGGAAAATACAAGTATATCATCAAGGTACACTACAATAAATACCCCCAGGTAGTCTCTTAAAATCTAATTTATGAAATTCTGGAAGAATTACACAACCCAAAGGGCATGACGAGGTATTCGGGCGTCTTCCACTCATCCCACTCTTTGATGCGGATAAGGTTATACGCCCCCCGTAGATCAAACTTAGAGAACCATTGGGCCCCCTGAACCTGATTAAAGAGATCTGGAATCAGAGGAAGGGGATACTGGTTCCTTACAGTGACCTTATTCAAGCTTCGGTAGTCAATGCATGGCCTAAGACCACCATTCTTCTTCCCTACGAAGAAGAAGCCAGCACCTACCGGAGAAGTAGAGGGGCGAATGTAACCCTTGGCCAGGCTTTCCTGGATATATTCTCTCATGGCTTCACGTTCAGGACAAGAGAGATTAAACATCCTACCTTTAGGGAGCTTAGCTCCTGGTACCAAATCGATAGCGCAATCGTACTCTCTATGAGGAGGTAACTCTTCGGAAGCCTTTTTAGAAAAAACATCAGCGAAATCCAGAATAAACTCAGATAGAGTGTTCACCTCCTCAGCGAGAGAAACCAAATTAACAGAAAAACAGGACGTCATGCATTCATTACCCCATTTAGTAAGATCCCCAGTATTCCAGTTAAACGTAGGATTATGCATCTGCAACCAAGGAAGGCCTAAAACTAAATCGGACGATAATCCCTGCATCACCAACACAGAACACTGCTCCGAATGAATGGAGCCCTCAATGAGTTCAAAAACAGGGGTATGGTGCGTAAAATAACTATTAGCAAGTGGAGTGGAGTCTATACCCACTACCGGGACAGGTTTAGGCAAATCTATCAATGTTATAGCTAGAGACATAGCAAATTCCACAGACATAATAATAGCAGAGGACCCTGAATCCACGAAGGCACTGCCGGTGGCAGACCTACCATAAAAAGAGACCTGAAAGGGAAGCAAGATCTTATTAGGTTTCATGTATACGGGAAATACCTGTGTGCCCAAGTGACCTCCCCGATGGTCCCTTAGGCGCGGAAGTTTTCCGGCTGCTTATTCTTACGCCTAGGAGAGTCGTTCACTTGATGCTTGCCATCCCCACAGTAGAAGCAGAGACCATTCTTCCTGCGGAACTCTCTACGTTGTTGTGTAGACACGGAGGCCCCGAGTTACATAGTTTTCCGTGGAAGAACGAAGCAACGGAACCTCGGGAGCCAGAGGAGAAGGCACAAAAATGTTCAAGTCGTCGTTCCCTGAGACGTAGGTCAAGACGTTCCACTAAAGCCATAACCTGATCTAGAGAGTCAGAGTAGGGATAGCTAACTAACTAGCAGGTCTTTCAAAGCGTTCGACAGACCCAATCTAAACTGGCACCTCAAGGCAGGGTCATTCCACCGAGAAGCTACACACCACTTCCTAAAGTCAGAACAGTACTCCTCAACGGATCTCTTACCCTGACGTAAGGTCACCAGCTGACTCTTGGCAAAGGCAGTCTTGTCAGTCTCGTCATAGATGAGTCCGAGAGCCGAAAAGAATAGGTCAATAGAAGAGACTTCAGGGGCGTCAGGGGCCAAGGAGAAGGCCCATTCCTGGGGGCCTTCCTGGAGGCGGGACATAATTATACCCACTCGCTGGCTCTCAGAACCTGAGGAGTGGGGCCTTAAACGGAAATAGAGCCTACAACTTTCTCGAAAGGAAAAAAAAGTCATCCGGTCCCCTGAGAACCGGTCAGACAACTTGAGGTGGGGTTCAAGAGGTGGTGTGGAGGGAACTACCTGGGTAGCATCACGCTGGTTGAACCTCTTTGCCAGGTTTTGGACCTGTAGGGAGAGACCCTGCATTTGCTGAGCCAGGGCCTCAAGGGGGTCCATAGTGTGTCAGGGACCAGGGAAGAAAAGTTATATGGGCCTGTGATTATGTAATGTCAGGATAGGGAAACAGACAGGTGAGCCCTAATCTACAAGCCACTCAGTCCCTGCCTACTTGCACAGCCCTTCCTAGGCGACGGCGTACAACTGGGCGACGGTCCCTACCCTCAATACGTGCACGACAGACAAAACATGACAAGGGTACACAGAAGCAAAGGAAGAAGGGCAGTTGCCCACGGCAACACCGTGAGCAACAGAGTAGTGGACGAGCCGAGTCAAACCAGGAGTGTACGAGGTAACCAATGCATAGCAGGAGAATAGTCAGTCAAGCCAGGGTCAATATGAAGCAGAGGTCAATAGTAACAGCAGAAACAGCAGAGCCAGGAAGCAAGAGAATCACAGGCAAAGGACAAGCAGCAAATGAAGGTATAAGTAGACTAAGGGTGGAAGCTAGAACCATCTGGCCGGGCTGCGATAGGCTCTCCCACTCCTCAGCCTACCAGCCTGAGTGGTAGCAGATCGAGTCACTCTAGCAGACCTAGGAACATATACAGGCTGATTAACCACTGGCGTCGACACAGAAGCTGTGTCACGCAAATCCTTTACAGTACCCCCTCCTTTATGAGGGGCCACTGGACCCTTCCTAGGTGGACCTGGCTTGTTGGGGAACCGAAGATGGAACTTCCTGAGCAATAACCCGGCGTGAACATCCCGGACGGGTACCCAAGTCCTCTCCTCAGGCCTGTATCCTCTCCAATGGACCAGGTACTGGAGGGAGCCTTGGACCATGCTGCTGTCCACAATCTTGGCCACCTCGAATTCTACCCCTTCAGGGGTGAGAACAGGGACAGGAGGTTTCCTCGAAGTAGCCAAGGATGGGGAGCAGCGTTTCAGGAGGGAGGCATGGAACACATTGTGTATTTGAAAAGACGGGGGTAACTCCAGCCTGAAGGAGACAGGGTTAAGGAACTCAATGACCTTGTACGGCCCTATATACCGGGGAGCACATTTTTTGGACGGAACTTTAAGGCGTAAATTTCTTGAAGACAGCCACACTAGATCCCCGACCACAAACAAGGGGTTAGCAGAACGTCTTCTATCTGCCTGGGTCTTTTGTATGCTCTGGGACGCCTCAAGGTTCTTCTGAACCTGGGCCCAGACTGTGCACAGTTCCCGATGAACGACATCTACCTCGGGATTGTTGGAACCACCAGGTGAAACGGAGGAGAACCGTGGATTAAATCCAAAATTACAGAAAAAGGGGGAGACCCCTGACAAGTTACTGACCCGGTTATTGAGGGAAAATTTGGCGAGGGGAATGAAGGAGACCCAATCATCTTGACAGTCAGAGATAAAACACCTTAAATATTGTTCTAGAGACTGATTAGTCCTCTTAGTTTGGCCATTAGTTTCAGGATGGAAGGCCGAGGAGAAGGACAGATCAATCTCCAACTTCTTACAGAAGGCTCTCCAAAACAATGAAACAAATTGTACCCCTCTGTCAGAAACAATATTGACAGGAACCCCATGGAGACGCAGGATGTGTTTGACGAACAAGGTAGCTAACGTCTTGGCATTGGGTAGTTTCTTGAGGGGCACAAAGTGGCACATCTTACTGAAGGGGTCTACTATAAACTACTATCTACTACAAACCACACCACCGACTTGCCTTGGGATGGAGGCAGATCGGTGTTAAAATCCATGGAGATATGGGTCCAAGGTCTCTGGGGAATGGGCAAAGAACATAGTAAGCTCGCTGGTCGGGACCTGGGAGTCTTGGACCAAGCACAAATTTCACAAGCGGCGACGTAGGCCTTAACATCTTTAGGCAACCCAGGCCAACAATAGGTTCTAGAAATGAGGTGCTTGGTACCCAGGATGCCAGGATGGCCAGATAGTGCAGAGTCATGATTCTCCCTGAGTACCCTTAGCCGGAATTGCAGGGGAACAAACAGCTTGTTCTCA
Source organism: Rhinoderma darwinii (assembly GCF_050947455.1). Classification (NCBI taxonomy): domain Eukaryota; kingdom Metazoa; phylum Chordata; class Amphibia; order Anura; family Rhinodermatidae; genus Rhinoderma; species Rhinoderma darwinii. Next base: position 196,825,714 of record NC_134687.1, read on the forward strand.
GGAAGGTTTTCGGGAGCTGAACCTTGATCAGCCGCAATTTCTGAGTCTAAGTCAGAATCAACAGAGGATATGATTATACCTGGGGGCAAAACACAAGCAGGATCCTCCTCTGGAGGAGGGCTGGCCATGCAGCTACGTGACAGCGCATCAGCTTTAATATTTTTAGACCCAGCCCTATAGGTGACCACAAAGTTTAATCTAGTAAAAACCAACGCCCATCGAGCTTGTCTCGGGTTTAGCCTCCGGGCAGATTCTAGGAAAACCAGATTCTTGTGGTCGGTGAGGACCGTTACCTGGTGCCTAGCCCCCTCCAGGAAGTGCCGCCACACTTAAAATGCCCATTAAATGGCTAAGAGTTTGCGGTTGCAAACGTCATAGTTACTCTCAGTGGGGGAGAACTTCCTGGAGAAGTAGGCACAGGGACGGAGATGGGTGAGAGACCTAGTACCCTGGGACAAGACAGCACCCACTCCCACCTCGGAGGCTTCAACCTCCATGATGAATCGCTCCATCTGGTTAGGCTGAACCAGCACTGGGGCAGAGATAAAGCACCTCTTAAGGACCTCAAAAGCATGGACCGCCTCCGGAGGCCAGTGGAGGAGATAGGCACCTTTGCGACTAAGGTCCGTAAGAGGCTTAGCGATGACCGAGAAGTTAGCAATAAATCTCCTATAATAATTAGCAAACCCCAGGAAGCACTATAAAGCCTTCAGGGAGGCAGGGAGGACCCATTCAGCCACAGCCTGAACCTTGGCAGGGTCCATGCGGAATTAGTTAGGAGTGAGGATTTGACCCAAAAATGGTATCTCCTGCACCCCAAACACACATTTTTCGGTTTTAGCAAAGAGTATGTTTTCCCGAAGAGCCTGGAGTATCTTCCTGACATGCTCAATGTGTGAGGACCAGTCCTTGGAAAACACAAGTATGTCATCAAGGTACACTACAAGAAATACCCCCAGGTAGTCTCTTAAAATCTCATTTATGAAATTCTGGAAGACCGCGGGAGCATTACACAACCCAAAGGGCATGACGAGGTATTCGAAATGACCTTCGGGCGTGTTAAACGCAGTCTTCCACTCATCCCCCTCTTTGATGCGGATAAGGTTATACGCCCCCCGTAGATCAAACTTAGAGAACCATTGGGCCCCCTGAACCTGATTAAAGAGATCAGGAATCAGAGGAAGGGGATACTGGTTCCTTACAGTGACCTTATTCAAGTTTCGGTAATCGATGCACGGCCTAAGACCACCACCTTTCTACCCTACGAAGAAGAAGCCAGCACCTACCGGAGAAGTAGAGGGGCGAATATAACCCTTGGCCAGGCTTTCCTGGATATATTCTCTCATGGCTTCACATTCAGGACAAGAGAGATGAAACATCCTACCTTTAGGGAGCTTAGCTCCTGGTATCAAATCGATAGCGCAATCGTACTCTCTATGAGGAGGTAACTCTTCGGAAGCCTTTTTAGAAAAAACATCAGCAAAATCCAGAATAAACTCCGGTAGAGTGTTCGCCTCCTCAGCGAGAGAAACCAAATTAATGGAAAAACAGGACGTCATGCATTCATTACCCCATTTAGTAAGATCCCCAGTATTCCAGTTAAACGTGGGATTATGCATCTGCAACCAAGGAAGGCCTAAAACTAAATCGGACGATAACCCCTGCATCACCAACACAGAACACTGCTCCTAATGAATGGAGCCCACAATGAGTTCAAAAACAGGAGTTTGCTGTGTAAAACAACCATTAGCAAGTGGAGTGGAGTCGATACCCACTACCGGGACAGGTTTAGGCAAATCAATCAATGGCATAGCTAGAGACATAGCAAATTCCACAGACATAATATTAGCAGAGGACCCTGAATCCACGAAGGCACTGCCGGTGGCAGACCTACCATAAAAAGAGACCTGAAAGGGAAGCAAGATCTTTTTAGGTTTCATGTATACGGGAAATACCTGTGCGCCCAAGTGACCTCCCCGATGGTCCCTTAGGTGCGGAAGTTTTCCGGCTGCTTATTCTTACGCCTAGGACAGTCGTTCACTTGATGCTTGCCATTCCCACAGCAGAAGCAGAGACCATTCTTCCTGCGGAACTCTCTATGTTTTTTGGGAGACACCGAGGGCCCGAGTTGGATAATTTTCCATGGAAGTACAAAGCAACGGAACCTCGGGAGCCATCATAGGGGAGCCAGAGGAGAAGGCACAAAAACGTTCAAGTTGTCGTTCCCTGAGACGTCGGTCAAGACGTACCGCTAAAGCCATAACCTGATCTAGAGAGTCAGAAGAGGGATAACTAACTAACTAACTAACTAACTAACTAACTAACTAACTAACAGGTCTTTCAAAGCGTTCGACAGACCCAATCTAAACTGGCACCTCAAGGCAGGGTCATTCCACCGAGAAGCTACACACCACTTCCTAAAGTCAGAACAGTACTCGTCAACGGGTCTCTTACCCTGACGTAAGGTCACCAGCTGACTCTCGGCAAAGGCAGTCTTGTTAGTCTCGTCATAGATGAGTCCGAGAGCCGAAAAGAAAAGGTCAACAGAAAAGAGTTCAGGGGCGTCAGGGGTCAAGGAGAAGGCCCATTCTTGGGGGCCTTCCTGGAGCCGGGACATAATTTTACCCACTCGCTGGCTCTCAGAACCTGAGGAGTGGGGCCTTAAACGGAAATAGAGCCTACAACTTTCCAGAAAGGAAAAGATAGTCTTCCGGCCCCTTGAGAACCGGTCAGGCAACTTGAGGTGTGGTTCAAGAGGTGGTGTGGAGGGCACTACCTGGGTTACATCACGCTGGTTGCACCTCTGAGCCAGGTCTTGGACCTGTAGGGAGAGACCCTGCATTTGCTAAGCCAGGGCCTCAAGGGGGTCCATAGTGTGTCAGGGACCAGGGTAGAAAAGTTATATGGGCCTGTGATTATGTAATGTCAGGATAGGGAGACAGACAGGTGAGCCCTAATCTACCCGCCACTCAGTCCCTGCCTACTTGCACAGCCCGTCCTAGGCGACGGCGTACAACTGGGTGACGGTCCCTACGCTCAATACGTGCACGACAGACAAAACAAGACAAGGGTACACAGAAGCAAGGGAAGAAGGGCAGTTGCCCATGGAAACACCGTGAGCAACAGAGTAGTGGACGAGCCGAGTAAAACCAGGAGTGTACGAGTTAACCAATGCAGAGCAAGAGAATAGTCAGTCAAGCCAGGGTCAATATGAAGCAGAGGTCAATGGTAACAGCAGAAACAGCAGAGCCAGGAAGCAAGAGAAACACAGGCAAAGGGCAAGCAGCAAATGAAGGTATAATTAGACCAAGGGCGGGAGCTAGAAGCGTCTGGCCAGGCTGCGATAGGCTCTCCCACTCCTCAGCCTACCAGCCTGAGTGGTAGCAGATCAAGTCACTCTAGCAGACCTAGGAACAGATGCAGGCTGATTAACCACGGGCGTCGACACAGAAGCTGTGTCAGGCAAATCCTTTACACCAACGCTGCTTTTATCCGGCAGCGTAGCAGAGAGACATTGTCTCCCTGCCCCACTTCTTACTCTTGTAGGCAAGGCGGCACAGGCTCCCTCATGTTCGGTGGCATCGCTAGCACCGGGTGGGCCCTGGTTCTAGTGACTACCACATTCAATTGTATCTGCGTCCTCAAGGCGCTGGGAAGAATCCCTGTGCAGGCTGGCGTGATAACGTCACTCCATCACACTGGCCTACGCAAGAGTCCCGTCTCTGAGCAGCTCTGTTTATCATGGGAATGGGGCTAGGTAAGTGGAAAAAAAACATCACTTCTATTAGCCCCTGCAGCCTTGGGGTTTTTAATGAATACCCAGTGCAAATGAAAGGTACTGATATGCTAATGACAACATTTGGATGTTCATGTGTTAAAGGGGTTTTATACTGGGCGATTATCATGCAGAAAAGCGTTCATAGAACGCTCGTTTCCGATAATTGCCCTGTGTAAACAGGGCAGCGATCAGCAGATGAACGAGCAAACGCTCGATCATCTGCTGATCGTATCGTTTTAAAAAAGTTAAATATTATCGTTGTCAGCAGAACATCTCCCTGTGTAAACAGGGAGATGCGCTGCCGACATGATAATAATGTATGGGGACGAGCGATCAGAGTAACTACCGCACGTCCCGATCGATGTCTCGTTGATCGGCGCTCGCTGCATCGGCTGATTATCGGCCGGTGTAAAAGGGCCTTTAGGCTTTGTTCACATCTGCATCAGGGTCCCGTTCTGACGTTACGTCAGAGATTTCCATCAGAACGGGACCCTGACTTAAACAAACGGAAACCATACGTTTCCGTTTGCATCACCATTGATTTCAGTGGTGACGGATCTGGTGCCAATGGTTTCGGTTTGTCTTAGTTGTGAAAGGGTTCCGTCGGAATGAATAGCGTAGTCGACTATGGTATTGATTCTGATTGGAGACTTCGGAACGCCAGAACGGGACCCTCATGCAGATGTGAACGAAGCCTTTGTCAGCATAAAGTATTCATGTGCTATTTTGGTTTTTAACAGAATACACAAGAAAAATAATGAAGCTAAAATTGGCTAATCTGCTTGCTGACAGTTTCCATAGAGCAACACATAATATATTCTATTAAAAAACTACACAAGATCAAAACAGCAAAAAAATATAATAAAGATGCTAGATTTTACATTTGCTCACAAAATAGTCAATTATAATTAGACATTTTACTTTAAGGGCCTTTTCACACTTCATTTGGTTTATCATCAGGAAAGTTACCAGCTCATATGGCAAAATTACTCATTGGCTCCCATTCACCCAATGGAGGAACGACATCCGTCGAGTTGTCTACTGTACACCGTGCGGTATAATCTTTTTTTTTTTACAATGGAAGCCTACCGGCGATGTATTCCAATGCATGCCTATACAGTAGCATACGTCAGAGGCTTACATCATAGGTATACGTCGGGAGTATCTCCAGACGTATAGCTCGAACAAACACTGTGAACAAACTGTGAATAGGCCTTAACATAACTGCTGTCACTGGTTCAAGTAAAAGGTAATATTTTGTAATTAATTACAAGTTAGAAGGAAAGACTAACAGAAATGTCTGGATATGATAGATTGCATAAATATATATCTGCATATGTACTTTGTAACTAAAAATGTTGCAGTGATTCTTTTATTAGAATCATATTTGACATTGTCTGACATTAGTGTAATTGAGGACTTGTCCATAATTGCAGAGTAACACAAATTATTTTACAGAAAAACTTGTAGAGAATTAAGGAAAGAATTAATAAAATGATGGTCTGTGACTAACTAATCTATCTAATCTTAGGTCAACTATTCATGTTTTTTTTAGCGTATCTTATTATAAAAATGAAAATAAATGCCAGATATTGTTGATTTATTAATGAAGAATTTAATTGAAATTAACTTTAATCCGACCTGGGTCACAAATTACTTTACATGCCTTGGTATTCAAATTACCCACTCTCTGTATACTTTGATTGAAGTAAACTCAACTAAACTCATTGCACGTATTAGACATTATATAAAAGCATATATCGATTTCCTGGGTTGCTAGAATAAACATCTTTAAAGGGAATGTGTCGCTAGAAAATTATTTTTATTTTTTTTTAGTTAAACAGTTAGTGTATAAGTGATTAAACATTGTTCTATTTTTTTTAATTTTTTCACGAGTCAGGAAATATTATAAATTAGATTCTAATTTATAACATTTCCCAGTGCTGGTCACTAGATGGAGCAATTCCCAAAATTGCAGCATTGGCATGTGATAAAGCAACCACATTGCTTTATGCTGCAAAATTTGAGAATACACACTCGCTCTAGTGAGCTCACAGAATCCCCCCTCCTTTATCCTGGCTAGTGCCAGGAGAAAGGAGGGGATTGAACGGTCAAAGCTCCTACACTGTGTGTCGCCATTTTTTGAGCTAACACACAGTGTAGTAGGTTTACATACAGTAGTAATCACACACTAAAACACGTACATACACAGACCTAACTTACCTGCTCCTGCCGCCGCCGCTCCCTCTGGTCCGTCCGCTCCGTCGACTCCCTCCGCTCCAAGTGCACAAGTCCGGAAGCCGGTCCACAAGAAAATGGCGCCGGACGTCGCTCGGCCGAAGACCTTCAATTTGGACTGTGTGGGAGCGGCGCATGCGCCGTTCCCACACAGACGGCGTACAGCATAGTGGATGGAACGGGCCCCGTTCGCATTCACTATGGGGCTGTATGTGCCGTATTCCATGTCTGTATGTGTCGTTAATCGACACATACAGAGATGGCAAAAAAAATGGCAGCCCCCATAGACAAGAAAAAGTTACAAAATAAAAAAAAGTTAAACACAAACACACAAATAAATAAAACATTTTTTAATAAAACACTAAAAGCAAATTGATATAAAACATTTTCCTTTAAGATGAAGTCCTTTAAGATGAAGATCCTTCCCATAATCCTATATACCATTTGTTTTTAAGAAATCAACAACTAAAATTTTAAAGATTTGCTTCTATAATTTATCTGTAGAGATAAATGTCCAAGAATAATTAAAAATACGCTCTATAACACATTTAAATTGGGTTGTATGGGGGTTCCTGATCTTAACATCTATCAACTTGCTGCTATTTTGGTGCCAATAAAGGCCTGTTTGTCTGAGGCCTCTAAGAATTTATTTGCGAACTTTTGGGTATCGCAAAAATATGCCCAATGCTTGATTCTTCTAAAACAGTACTTATTTCTTAGAAAAAGACTATATGTAAACATGATGGTGTCCTTATTGGTCTATCTGTAATGACGGGGGTGGGGAGACAGACAAGTGAGCCCTAATCTACCCGCCACTCAGTCCCTGCCTACTTGCAACGACCCTCCCTAGGCGACGGGGTACAACTGGGCGACGGTCCCTACGCTCAATAAGTGCACGACAGACAAACAGACAAGGGTACACAGAGCTAGGGGGAGAAAGGGGCAGTTGCCCACGGCAACACCGTGAGCAACAAAAGAAGTGAACAAGCTGAGTCAAACCAGGAGTGAACGAGGTACCAAACGCAGAGCAGGAGAGTAGTTAGCAAGCCGCGGTCAATATGAAGCAAGGACAATAGTACAAGAAGCTGCAGCAGGGCCAGGAAACCAAACGAGAAGAATCACAAGCAAAGGAGGAACAGGAAAGGCAGGTATAAATAGACAGAGGGCGGGAGCTAGCTCCGTCTGGCCAGGCTGTGATAGGTTCTCCCACTCCTAAGCCTGCCACCCTGAGTGGTGGAAGATGGAGTCAGTCTCACAGACATAGATGCAGGTGCAGACTGATTATCTATGGGCGTTAACCCCGAAGCTGTGCCTGGCAGATCCTTTACACTATCTGAGTTTTGTCTATCTTATTTAAAGGACCCAAAAGGGGATTTGATTTTAAACTATTCAGTAAATATGCAATAAAGAACTTATATATTTGAGATATTTGCAATAACGCAAAACTACAAACCTTTTCTGAATTAGTTGCCAAATATGGAATACCAATGCAATGTTTCTTCAACTTATTCAAATTAAAAGTTTTAATAATTCACATAATGTTATTGATATGATGGCAGATAAAGTTCCAAAAATTCCAAAATGTAAAAACTCCTTACATTCCATGATGGATCTAAAGGGTGGGATCTCGATAATCAATTCTAAGATCCTAGTATTAGGATTAAAAAAGAAAATGAGTTATATGACAAGCTGGGATCTAAATTAAAGGTTTTCATTACAACATTGGCTCCAAGCAATGAGCTTGGCGGCCCTGCATGTTTTTTTGCATAAACCATTTAGAAAATGTATTTAAAATACAATTTTGCTGGTAAAACACCTGCAAGATAATCTAGATTCTTCCCAACATATTCTGATAGATGTTGGCGCTGCTGCTACTTACGAAGTGATATGCTCCATGTGTGGTGGACTTGTCCTGATATTCTGAGTTTTTGGAAGGAATTATTTAATTTAATTGTTCAGGTCTGCTCTAAGAGTATTGCACCCCTACCAGAATTTACTCTGTTAAATCTACATTTTGATTCCATTCACTATAAGTTTACGTGAGTGGTTGCCAGGATACTTACTGCCGCACAAACAGAAATTGTGCATAAATGAAATTCAGAATAGACCAATATCATTGCTTTGAAATTTGCCTGAAAAAAAACGGAGTCTAGCAAGTTAAAAAGTAGAAAAAAAGTAGGCTTGCTGGTCTTTATTAACTTAATACTTGGAGACTCTGTATTTCTTTCTGCTTCCTCTTTTCTCTTTCTTTTTCTCTTTCTGTACAAATGTGAAAAAATAAAATAATGGTCTGTGAAAAAATTTTTGCTCTCCGAACTGACAGTATGGAACAATTCCTGATCACCTGGCCATCCCTGGAAAGATCAGAGCAACTCCCCAAGGCTTACAGGTCGCTTATAATAGGCCACTCTTGTTTATGTATGCTATTACTCTTTTTGTTTTTCAGATAATCTAAATGTGGATGTCCCTGCTTGCTCATCCATCTGACTGTTTGTATTTTCTGATGTACTAGTCCTCTCTGTTTGAGGACGTTTTGTTTGACCATTGCATCCCACCCTGCGTGGGGTTTCTTCATAGCAGTTATGCTACTTCTCTTATTCAAAAATCCAATAAAGTTATTTTGAAGCTAAAAACTTCTAGAGAAATGTGACCTTTATGAAATCACACCTGAACATATTTGGTTACTGTTTTGGAAATACAATTAAATTTATGATGTCTAACTATAGCATTACTAGTAGGTAGGACAATCTTGTAGTAAAACAGAAATGTCAGTTCATTTGGCTTACTTACTGTATATTGAGCAATGAATGACTGCATTGCATGCAGATGATTTATATATGAAAATAATGCTAGCACCGTCTTCATGAATTCTAATGTTTAATGACATTGAAACATAAATCAAAAGATCAATCCTACAGTTTTATAACTACAAATAGTATTTATTTGTATATTTCTTAGCTTTTTTAAATTTTTTTCTTAAATGGGGTACTTTGGGTCTTGATAATATTTTAAAACAACTTAAAATACAAATATAATGAACTTTTTAATATACCTACATTTACATTTCTGTTCTGTTCCGCTGCCTCTATTTCCTAGGTACACAACCGTTGGCTGCCACAGTGTCATGTGATGAGGGGTACAGTACCTATGGACAAACATTATTATGATACATCATTACAACATGTGATAACTTTAAAAAAAGACCTCTGGTCATCTCTAATCCTAATATTATAATAATACCAAAACTGTATCAGTGTATGTGTGCTTACCTGTCAGTCATTTTAAATTTGGGTCAGGTTTTCAGGAGATAAACACATTTAAAGCTTTAGTAAAAGGTATCTTATCTATAATTGGTGCCAATTTTTATATTCTTTTTGGAAAATGAAGGAGAATTATTTAGCTCGGTCCTTATCACTAAAAAAGGTCTGTGTCACGATCCATGGGTATGTGGACCCACTAGGCGGCACCGGAGTAGCAGCTGGCTAAACAACAATCCTAGTACAAGAGTACCTTAGATAGTCCAGACAGTAGTGGAGGCTTAGGCACAGATGGACTTGCAGGCAGATGACACCCGATGTGCTGTGAGACAGCAAGGCACAGGAACAACAGGAACAGGATAACACTAAGGGACCATTTGCTAAAACTAACATGGGTAAACACAACAACGCTCAGGCAAGGCGTAAAGGGGCAGGTCGTGGATGCTACAGTATTCCGCCTCTTATGCCCACTCTTCTTGGGACCAGAGCGAGAAAGGAACTTCTTAATGAGGGTAGGAGCATTAAGGTTCTCTTCTGGCTCCCAGGACCTCTCCTCTGGAGCAAACCCCTTCCAATCCACCAAATAAAAAGTTCTTCCTCCAAAATTTACAGTCCAGGATCTCCATAACCTCGAACACATTGGAAGAACCACTGGGAGCAACTGAAGGGCTAGGCATTTTTGTGTAGCGGTTCAGGACCACAGGCTTCAGGAGGGACACATGAAAGGAGTTGGGGATCTTGAGGGAAGGATGCAGCTGAAACTTGTAAGAGACAGGGTTAATTTGCTGTAGGATCTCAAAAGGTCCGAGGAACCTGGGAGCAAACTTGTATGAAGGAACCTTTAGACGGATATTCCTTAAGGACATCCATACTTTGGTACCCGGAAGATACGGAGACGGCTCTCCATGTGATCGTCTGCCAGCAGCATAGAGGAACGGGTTGCTGCCAAATCTGCAGAAAGTCAGCGAAAGCAGAGTCAGCTGCGGGCATCTGGGACGTAGCTGAAATGGGAAGAGGAATTTGTGGATGTTGGCCATAGACAATCAAGAACAGTGTAGAAGCAGTGGACTCACTTGTGTGGTTGTTGTATGAGAACTCTCATGCTGTATGGAAGGTAAGTGTCGTAAATAATTCTCCATGATTTGGTTAATCCGCTCAACTTGGCCATTGGAGTGGGGATGGTAGGCTGAGGAAAAGTCCAACTTCACATCTAGGAGTTTACAGAGGGCTCTCCAGAATTTTGAGATAAACTGAACCCCCCGATCAGACACGATATGAAGGGGCAGGCCATGTAAGCAGAAGATGTGCTGGATGTAGAGCTTTGCCAGTTGAGGAGCAGAAGGTAGGCCGGTCAGCGGGATAAAATGTGCCATCTTCGAGAACCAGTCCACCGCCACCCAGACCATATTGCATCCTGCTGAGGAAGGAAGGTCTGTGACAAAATTCATTGCTATATGCTGCCAGGGAGCGTTGGGCACAGGCAGAGGTTGGAGCAGGCTGGCAGGCTTGGAGTGAGCAACTTTGTTGGAAACACACACAGTGCAGGAAGCGACAAAGTCCACAACATCTTTGGGCAGCGTGGGCAACCGGAAATGACGAGCAATCAGATCTCGCATCTTACAAACCCCCGCATACCAAGCCAGTTTGGAGCTGTGTCCCCAGCGAAGGATTCTCCTCCTGTCTGCCAGCCGCACAAACGTCCTCCCCAGAGGGATGTCTCTAACTTGCAGAGGGTTAGCAGAAATAATGCAGGATGGGTCTATGATACATTGAGGGGACTCCACAGTGTCCTCTGTTTCAAATGACCTGGACAGGGCATCGACCCTCACATTTTTGTCAGCAGGACGGTAGTGGAGCACAAATTGGAAATAAGTGAAGAACAGCGACCACCTGGCTTGACGGAGGTTCAGCCGTTGAGCCGATTGGAGATATGTAAGGTTCTTGTGGTTTGTGTATATCAGCTGTGCCCTCTAGCAGATGTCTCCACTCCTCCAGAGCCAATTTGATGGCCAGTAACTCCCGATCCCCAATAGAGTAATTGCGCTCTGCGGAGGAAAAAAGTCTCGTGTAATAGCCACATGTCACTGCCTTTCCTTTGAGACCTCTCTGGAACAGAAGTGCACCTGCATCAACAAAGGAAGCGTCCACCTCCAACGAGAACTGTCGAGAGATGTCAGGATGATGGAGGATTGACGCAGAGGTAAAGGCATTCTTGATGCTATTAAATGCAGATTCTGCCTCTGGAGTCCACACCTTTAGCGTTCACAACCTTCTTGGTAAGGGTAGAGATGGGAGCTGTCAGTGATGAGAAGTTTGGGATAAACTGCCGGTAGAAGTTGGCAAATCCCAAAAAAACACTGTATAGACCACAGCCCCTGAGGACGTGGCCATTCCAGGACGGACTTTCCTTTCTCAGGATCCATCTTGAGAATTTGATCCAAGATGATGTAGCCCAGGGAGGGCAGATGTTTTTTTTCAAAGATGCACTTTTCCAGCTTGGCATACAGACGATTCTCCCTTAATCTCAGCAGGACTTGACGGACATGCCTTCTATGAGTCGTCGGATATGGAGAGAAAATCAAAATATTATCGAGATAGACCACAACACAGACATAGAGAAGATCTCAGAAGATATCATTGACAAATTCCTGGAAGACCGCGGGAGCATTACACAGACCGAAGGGCATCACCAGATATTCGTAGTGCCCATCTCGAGTGTTATACGCCATCTTCCACTCGTCACCTTGACAGATTTGGATCAAATTGTAAGCCCCACACAAGTGTAATTTGGAGAAAAAACCTGGCTCTTCGTATGTGGTCAAACTGTTCAGTTATTAGTGGCAATGAGTATTTGTTCTTGACCTTGAGACCACGGTAGTCAATGCAGGATCGAAGAGATCTGTCTGTCTTCTTAACAAAGAAGAACCCAGCCCCGGCCAGGCAGGAAGACTTTCGAATGAAACCCCACTCTACATTCTTTTTGATATAGGCCAACATGGATTGAGTCTCTGGCAAGTAGAGAGGATATACCCATCCACGGGGAGGAGAAGCACCAGGAATCAGTTCAACCGGACAGTCATAAGACCGATGTGGTGGAAGAATCTCAGCCTCCTTTTTTCTGAAGACGTCCGCAAATTGGGAGAGGTGAAAGGTAATGACTGAGGCAGAGGAGGCTGGACGGAGTGGATCTGTAACAGGCAGCGGTGGGGACATTTGGAACCCCACTGGAGGACTTCTCCTAAATTCCAGTCCAGGATTGGATCATGCAACTGGAGCCAAGGCAGACCATTCAGGACATGATTGACGGCTTTAGGTAAAGTAAGAAATGAAATCAGTTCGGTATGAAGGACTCCTGCTTGGAGCTTCAGTGGCTTGGTCTCAGATACGACCGGATCCATTCACCGAGGCAACAGCCAGAGACGTCTCCAGATGGACTGTGGGCAACTGGAGATGATCCACTAGATCTTGCTTGATGAAGTTTGCTGCGGACCCTGAGTCCAGATAGGCAGAGACCCGGTGCATCTTTTCACCAGACACTATGGTCACGGCAGTCGATTTTGATTTTCTCCTCCCCACCTTCCAAAATTATATTTTATATTTTTCCGTTGACATAGCTGTATTAGGGCTTGTTTTTCGTGGGACAAGTTGTAGTTTTTATTTAATGTGCCAAATAATTACTGGGTAACTGAAATTTTTTTTTATGTGTGGTGGAATGGGAAAAAAACTAAGAATCCACCTTTGTTTTTGGGTTTCATATCTCCGACGTACATCGTGTGGTAAAAATCACATGTTAACTCTATTCTACGGATTGATACGATTACGGTAATACCAAATTTATACAGTTTCTTTCATGTCTTACCCCTTTTAGAAAGAAAAAACTTTTTGATTCAGTGGTGTATGGCATATTTTTGTAACACGGGGGGGGGGGGAGTGCTATTCCACGTCAGAAGGGGTCACCCCCCTTATTTTAACATCTTAAATGTTGGGGTCACTATTGATGGCAGCATTTAAGTAGTTAAACGGGCGGAATCGAAGTGATCTTTGATTCCACCCGTTGCTCTGGGATCTGAGTGACACCCACTCAGTATGGATCACACTCAAACTGTGAGCGTGCTCCATACTTCCCCTTGTCGCCAAGGGGTTAACATCAATGGTGAGGGTGGAATAAAAGGGGAATTCTTATAGGGAGCAGGCCTCTGGAACCAGTGGGAGTTGGTGATGCGGCATGAAATTGGCTTTTCCCTGGCAGCACCATTGATTTCTGGCTCCCTATATTGTGTGGGAATCACTGAGTCCATAACAACAACATATAAACAGAATGTGCTGCAGCTGCATATCAGAAGTGTCCTTCCTATTGGTGTTAACGGGTGGTATACTGAGGAGTCTCAGTCTGATTCTCTGTGGAGCCTACACATAGGTTACCTGTCTTACGACCTGTGACATCTAAGGGGACCTGTGACAGCTAAGGTAGTGGCTAGCCATCGCAAGGATCCATCGCAACATAACTTTCCAAGGTGGTGGGTGGCCCCACAGTGACCCGCAGAGTCACAAGTGTATGGACGGCAAGAGTGATGTGTTTACACACAGTATTTAGATCGAAGTGGGACTCCAGTGAAGTTGGCATCCTTTAGCTGAGTTGTATACTGCTTCCTCAGCTCACGTGCCTGTGTGTAAAAGTTGTCAAATAAACTAAGTGCTGAAGCAATCTTGTGTGTCCATATCTGTATTTAAAGCAGGCCCCTGTTACATTTGGTGTAGTCGGCAGTTTAGAACACAAACATGGACAACCAAAGCAGTACGATAGTTTCTACTCAACACCCCTGTATCATTCTTATGGGCTGAGCAATGGCCAATGTTCACAAGTTTGATGGTAAAAATATGCTACTAACAGAATGGGTTGAACATCTACAAAGTGTGGCCTAGTCGTGTCAGGTCCCAGAGGCGTATAAGACAGACCTGGCCTTGAACGTCCTAGAAGGGGAAGCTCGCCAAGTAGTTATTTTGATGCATGCAAAGCAACGGTCAATCCTAGAAGCCATCAAACAGAGACTAGAGAACTTGTATGGGGACATTGCCACTGCAACTCACCTTAAAAAAAAGTTTTATACTCGAGCTCAGAAAGAGGGGGAGAGTTTGTGGAACCGATTAGCCCGGAAAGATCAGGAGGGTTGCACTGCAGTGCCTCAGCCTGACAGGCTGCTTTGGGATAATTTTAAAGCTGAGCTCCATAACCAATCCATCAAGAAGGCACTTAGAGGCTACATAAAAGTGAAACCATAGACTACCCTAACAGACATAGTTCAGGAAGCTTTGGAATTGCATAAGGGAAGAGGAAAATAACATTTATGTATCTGTCCAGGTGTTGAACAGTCACAATAACACTCCCCATGTTGTAACTGAAACAATTAGAACTGCCTTGAGAGATTTTATCGAATGTGTTAGGGAATCCTTGAGGGAGATGCAGGGAGGGATGACATAATGGCGGGCAAGTCATCATCCCAGGCCCTGAGTAGCAAGGGACCCAAACAATAGTTACCACTGCCAGCGATGCTGAAAATGTGATCTACCAGGGCACTTTGCACGAGAGTGCCTTCTAGCCAGTCAACTTTATTTCAAAGCATCGTCACCATCCTTGTATCAGTTGGCAATCCAGACCCAAACCATACCACGGTCACTCTACCAGTTTGCAGTTCTGAGGCTGCAACAGCAATGAAAAGGGATCAGCAAAACAAGCAGAGGTTTCAGCACAGTTTTCCACAAGACACGTGCCTCCACATAGAGTGCAGCAATATGCCCACTATAAAAAGTGCAGACTTATACCCCTGTATATTCAGTGCAGACATATAAAGAATATATACAGTGCAATCTAATGCCTCTTTATATGCATCAAAGCCTTATGTCTGCTATATAAAGTACCAGACCAGTCATATGTCTTCCCTTCTCCATGTAGAATACTAGTGCCCTGCGAAAGTATTTGCTGTTTTTCCGGTTTTGTTGCATTACAACCTTGAATTCAAATGGATTTTTCTGGGTTTGTACCATTTGATTTTTGCAACATCTCTACTAATTTGAATGTGCAAAATATTTTTTATTATTACATGAACAATAATTAAGATAAAAAACTTGAATGTGCATAAGTATTCACCCCATAAAACTCAATAATTCTGTGGAGCCACTTTCTGCTGCAATTAATGATGCAAGTCTCTTGGGGTATGCCTCTGTTACCTTAGAGACTCGGATTTTTGCCCATTCTTCCAGGCAAAACTGCTTCTCCTTCAAGTTAAATGGGTTGTGATGGTGTACAGCATTTTTTAAGTAATGCCACCGATTTTCACTCGGATTGAGGTCTGGAAAGAATAGCCCTATTTTTACTACTATCCATCTTTCCTTTAAACCTGACCAGTTTTCCAGCCCTACAAGTCACAGTATGATGATGCCTTCATCATGCTTATCTATGGGAATCTTGTTCTTTGGGTGATGGGAAGTGTTGGGCTTGCACAACATATAGTGTTTTCCAAAAAGTTTGATTTTAGTCTCAACTGACCAGGGAACCTTCTTCCATATATTTGGAAACTCTGCCACATACTGTTTGGCAAATTCAAAACATGTTTTCTTATGTTTTTCTTTAAACAATGTTTTATTTTCTGTCCACTCTCTCATAAAGCTCAACTGTGTGGAGTGAATGGCTTATAGTGGTCCAATGAAAGATAAGTCCATCTCCACCATGGTTCTTTTGAGCTTCTTCAGTATTATCGTTGAATGCTTTGTTGTATCTTAGGCTGGGTTCACACGACCTATTTTCAGGCGTAAAAGAGGCGTATTATGCCTCGATTTACGCCTGAAAATACGGCTACAATACGTCAGCAAACATCTGCCCATTCATTTGAATGGGTTTGCCGACGTACTGTGCCGACGACCTGTAATTTACGCGTCGTCGTTTAAACAGCTGTCAAACGACGACGCGTAAAATGACTGCCTCGTCAAAGAAGTGCAGGACACATCTTTGGATGTAATTTGAGGCGTTTTTCATTGAATTCAATGAAGAACAGCTCAAATTTATGGCCGTCAAAGACGCCTCGCATAATGCGAGGAGGAGCAATTACGTCTGAAACTACGGAGCTGTTTTCTCCTGAAAACAGTCTTTAATTTCAGACGTAAAAGCCAGTTATCGTGTGCACATACCCTAACATTTATGCCCTCCTTTGCCGGTCTGTGAGTTTTGGTGTTTTTGTCAGGTTTGTAGTTGTGCCATGTTATTTCCATTTTGTTATAATGGATTTAATGGTGTTCCGTGGGATATTCAAAGTTTAGTTGTTTTTTTTTTTTTAATAAACCAACCCTGATCAATATTTCTCCAAAACTTTGTCTCTGACTTGTTTGGAGAGCTCTTTGGTCTTCATGTAGCTTGCTCAGCGGTGTTGTAGACTCAGGAGTCTTTCAGTACAATTGTATTTATACTGAGATCATGTGACAGATCATGTGACACTATGATTGCACACGGGGGAACCTTATTTAACTATCGAGCTTCTGAAAGTTAATTGGTTTGACCAGGGCCGGCCTTAAGATAGATGGCGCCCCGTGCATAATGATCTCTCGGCGCCCCACCCCCATCATTAAGAAAAAATGCCCCATAAAAAAATTATAATGCCCCTTTAGTGCCCCTATACAGTATAATAATAATATTTAATAATATAATATATTACAACCCCTTCAAGGACACAGTATGCTGTCCTCTAATTATGCCCACAGTATTATGCCCCCTGTAGTATCCCTACACAGTATAATGTCCGCTTAGTGGCCCCCACACAGTATAGTTCCCCCCTGTAGATTTTGCCATACAGACTCCCTGTAGACAGTGTCATAATCCCACACCTCCTCCTTGTAGATCGTGCCATACAGCCCCCCCACCTACCCCTTGTAGACAGTGCCCCCAAACAAAAACAAAAATTGTACTCACCTAGGCCCCGTTTCCACGACGGGATTCTTGTGTAGGGAGGCGTGATCCTGTAGCCTAGTACAGAGTTTCCCAACCTTTTTGGACTTGAGGCACCACTAGAAAAATATAATTTCCTCAGGGCACCCCTAGCAAAAATAGTTTTGACAAAGACAGAAAATGGCTAAAAACAAGCACTACACTCTAAGGCTATGTTCACACAGCGTTTTTTGTAAGGCAAAAAAAATCTGCCTCAAAATTCCTTCAGGAATTTTGAAGCAGATTTTGTATTGACAGCGTTGTTTGACATTTTTTTTTTGCGTTTTTTCCTTAAGCCATTAAAGCTAATGCAAAAGGCGCAGGCAGAAAAGCACCAAACGAGTACAGCAGGTATTTCCGGCCTCCTATTAATTTCAATTGGAGGTCAGAGGTGGAAACCACTTGAAGACCATAAGCCCCCCACTCACAGTAAAATGACCATCAGACCCCCATTCACAGTAAAATGACCATCATCACCCCACTCACAGTAAAATGACCATCAACCCACCACTCACAGATTCCCCCTGTAGATAGTGCCACATAGCCCCTTGTAGGTAGTGCCACACAGCCCCTTGTAGGTAGTGCCACACAGCCCCTTGTAGATAGTGCCACACAGCCCCCTTGTAGATAGTGCCACACCGCCCCTTATGGATAGTGTCACACAGCCCCCTGGTAGATAGTGCCACTCAGCCCCCTGTACCTGGTGCCACACAGCCCTTCTCTATGTGGTGCCACACAGCACCCTAGTAGGGAGTGCCACACAGTCCCCTGATAGGGAGTGTCACACAGCCCCCTGGTTGGGAGTTCCACACAGCCCCTAGGTAGGGACTGCCACACAGCCCCCTGGTAGGAACTGCCACACAGCAACCTGGTAGGGACTGCCACACAGCCCCCTGGTAGGGACTGCCACACAACCCCCTGGTAGGGACTGCCACACAGCTCCCTGGTAGGGACTGGCACACAGCCCCCTGGTAGAGAGTGCCACAGAGCCCCCTGTTAGGGAGTGCCACACAGCCTCCTGGTAGGTAGTGCCACACAGACCCCTGGTAGCTAATGCCACACAGCCCCTTTGTAGGTAGTGCCCCACAGCCCCCTTTTAGGTAGTGCCACACAGCCCATAGCCCCCTTGTTGGTAGTGCCACACAGCCCACAGCCCCCTTGTAGGCAGTGCCACACAGCCCACAGCCCCTTGGAGGTAATGCCACACAGCCCAGCACTCAGAGTAAAATGACCATCAGCCCCCCACACACAGTAAAATGACCATAAGCCCGCCACTCACAGTAAAATGACCATCAGCCCACCACTCACAGATTCCCCCTGTAGATAGTGCCACACAGCCTCCTTGTAGATAGTGCCACACAGCTCCCTTGTAGATAGCGCCACACAGCCCCCCTGTAGATAGCGCCACTCAGACCCCTTGTAGATAGTGCCACACAGCCCCCTTGTAGATAGTGCCACACAGCCCCTGTAGGTAGTGCCACACAGCCCCCTGTAGGTAGTGCCACACAGCACCCTGGTAGGTTGTGCCAAACAGCCCCCTTGTAGGGAGTGCCACAAAGCTCCCTGGTAGGGAGTGCAACACAGCCCCTGGTAGGGAGTGCCACACAGCCCTTGGTAGATAGTGCCACACAGCCCCCTGGTAGGTAGTGCCACACAGTCCCCTTGTAGGTAGTGCCACACAGCCCACAACCCACTTGTTGGTAGTGCAACACAGCCCACAGCCCCCTTGTCGGTAGTGCCACAAAGCCCACAGCCCCCTTGTAGATAGCAACCCCCCCTTCCTGTAGATAGCGCCACTGTAGCTCCCTGAAGTTGCGGAATCCCCGGGTGGCCGGGGATTCCTCTCCTGGAGCTCTCCGCTTGATGTCTCTGTCCATATATGGACTGTGACATCAGGGGAAACTCCTGAAGCAGAATCCCCATCCACAGCGTTGCTGACTCTGTGACCGGGGATTCCACTCCAGGAGAAGCTCCTGTCGTCTGTGTCCATTTATGTAATAACACCAAGGGGTTTTAGTCTCCTCCATTTCTTAGTACTCTATTCCTTTCTCTTTTTCCTCCTCCATATGAGCAGGAGCCTCAATAAGTGATAATGTAAAGATATAAGTTATCTTTAATATATTGATTATACAATTAGCACTTTGTCACTGATAGATATGAACAAAATTAGTATTTCATCTAATTTGAGTTTCGCTGATTTATAAAATGGTTTTACAGCGATTAGAATACATTGGCAAATTTGTACGTTTTGAAATGAGCTTTTGCCGAATTTAAGAAAATAATAGGCAAACCATTGTATGTTATGGAGTGCCAAATCTGCAAATCAGCGGAATGCAAATTAGTTAAAACCATTTGATCATCTGTAGTCAATGATACTTGCAAACACAAAGCAGACTTGATGGTTGCAAAAGTGTTTGTAGATATTACTGAAAAAGAAAGCTATTTATGGCATTTACAGATATCTACATTAAATTAGTTTTTTGGTTGAGATCGGTTGCAAAGAGCATCTTTTGGTTTGGAGGACCTATCCTGTTCAACATTATACAGGCAACTCATTGATATGAATTAGCACTGTTTAATACTTAATTTCCCTTTTGTGAAAGCTGCAGGGAAATACAATACTTACTGCCAGGTTTTCCTGCAGATTACAGCTGAATGATAGGGCTCCCAGCAGGGTGGCACTTTGTGATCAGCATGTTGTCAAGGGGGACCTAAGGGGAACAACCCATACCTAAATCCCATCAGAGCTTGAGCATCAGAAGAATGCAATGTATAAAACATAGCCATATCTACCTCCTAGGAAGAGTAGCAAGCTGTTCAAGGAAATTTGCCAATATTACAAAACAGAGACATTTCTAACGGCAATGTTTTCACAGACAAATCTTTAGAACCTAAAACTGCTCCCAGAAATTATAGACAATCGATAGCTATGAAGATGGTTTGCTTTTATCTTCTTACATCTGCACAGATTTCCTTTTCTAAAATCTGTCCCAACCATTGTATATATATATATATATATATATATATATATATATATATATATATATATATATATATATGTATATATTTGAAGAATAGCTCTAGCTAAAAGAGTTATCTGTGACAACATTATTTTTTTTCATGCTGATAGAACTAGAAGATTGTCCTCAATTACATGTCACTTTGAAGGGAATTTTTATCAATATGTGTCGTAGGGTGGTACAAGATAATTAAGCTTCTGAAGTTCTGAGCAGACTGACATCATCCAGCTTCTCAATTATATCCATCTAAATTCAGGACATTTATCAAAAAGTGATTGTTCTACAAGATTTAAGACATGTTTCTTGATTTATGTATTTTAGTTATACCTAAAAGTCTATACAGTTTTATTCTTCAAAACATCTTAATAGTAGCTAATTAAACCTACATGAAAAGGATTATTAAATAATAGCCATCTTATTGCCATAAATTATCCTCCTGAATGCAGTTTTAAAAAGTAACCACTATAATATGACCCTATTTGCAACTCATATTATGTGTTATAAAGACATATCTAAAGGTTCCTAATGGTCCATTGACACAAGTAGATATTCATATTAGCATTCTACGATACGATTGCTGTAAGTAATTGAAAAGATATTCCAGAGAAGAATTTACACACACAACGTTATTGTAGCGTCCATGGCCGCGGGCCGTCGGGTTTACTCACCTCCCGAAGCCCGCAGCCATGGATCCTTGAGTGCTGGCCCCCATCTCTTTCCTAGGAGATACCAACGCTCACTTCCGCTCTCGTCTGCTGGGTCCCGTAGGGTGCGCGTGCACGCTCGTGCCCGGTCTTAAAGGGCCAGCGCGCGCACAAAGGAAGTCGTCATCATTATCAACTCCCACAATTTCCTGGTCTATAAGAAGGCCCCAGGCCTTCTGATCCTTGCCTGAGCGTTGTTAGTTTTCCCAGTCTGTCTTGCAAATGGTCCCTTAGTGTTTCCCATTCCAGTTGTTACCCGTGCCTTGTTACCTGTTCCTGTTTCCGGTCCTGTGCCTTTAGTATTGAGTCTGCCACGTCCTGTGTCATCTGCCACGTCCAGAGGATTCCGCCATGTCCTGTGTCATCTGCCACGTCCGGAGGAATCCGCCACGTCCTGTATCATCTGCCAAGTCTGGAGGAATCCGCCACGTCCTGTGTCATCTGCCACGTCCGGAGGAATCCGCCTCGTCTGGCGCAACCTATGGCTCCTGTGTCATCCGCCACATTTGGCGTTATCTGCTGCACCCATCTCCATCGGTGCCAGAGCTGCGGCCACCGTCTGGACTATCCAGGTACCCTTGTGCGGGACATTGTATTGCTGGGGTTTCCTGTTGTTTGGCCAGCTGCCTCCCCGATTCGGCCTAGTGGGTCCACTAACCCGCTTTGTGACAGTCATCATCTCAATAATCGTTAAAAATTTTGTATTTGGTCACCAATTTAACAATGTCACATATCTGCTATAAATCAAACAATTCATGTTGACATACCACAATGTCAGAGCAACAAACAATTATTTTATGTTTACCTAAACTATTATTTGTACAATCAACAAGTGTTTTATTTCTACTCGTTCATCCTCTAGACCTATTTACATTACAACAATTATCATGCATGATCGCAGGTTAGCATTGAAATCTGATTGATTGTTTGCTTGTGTAAATGGACCTCAAAGGGGTTGTACCAGAATTAAAAATTATCACCTATCCACATGATAGGCAACAATTTTCTGAATACTGTGGGGACGCCCACTGGGACCCCACCGACATTTAGCATGGGTTTCCCGAACCTCCTGTTCTTCATTACTGCACGACTGCAGTGAGGAGGATATTGAATGGAGCGGCGGTCGAACATGCACATTGCCGCTCCATTCAAGTCCATGGAAATGATGGAAACAGCCCTGCGTATAGGGGATAATTTTTTATTTTGGGAATACTCCTTTAACATAGTAAGGTTGAAAAACGGATACAAAGCATCTAGTACAACCGATTATAGTGATGATCCAGAGAAAGGCAAAAAAAAATACCTTATCATCGAGTTGTCAATTGCCTTGGCAGCTACAGTGAAGGAAATAAGTGTTTGATCCCTTGCTGATTTTGTAAGTTTGCCCACTGTCAAAGACATGAACAGTCTAGAATTTTTAGGCTAGATTAATTTTACCAGTGAGAGATAGATTATATAAAAAAAAAAAAAACAGAAAATCACATAGTCAAAATTATATATATTTATTTGCATTGTGCACAGAGAAATAAGTATTTGATCCCCTACCAACCATTAAGAGTTCAGCCTCCTCCAGACCAGTTACACGCTCCAAATCAACTTGGTGCCTGCATTAAAGACAGCTGTCTTAAATGGTCACCTGTATAAAAGACTCCTGTCCACAGACTCAATTAATCAGTCTGACTCTAACCTCTACAACATGGGCAAGACCAAAGAGCTTTCTAAGGATGTCAGGGACAAGATCATAGACCTGCACAAGGCTGGAATGGGCTACAAAACCATAAGTAAGACGCTGGGTGAGAAGGAGACAACTGTTGGTGCAATAGTAAGAAAATGGAAGACATACAAAATGACTGTCAATCGACATCGATCTGGGGCTCCATGCAAAATCTCACCTCGTGGGGTATCCTTGATCCTGAGGAAGGGGAGCGCTCAGCCGAAAACTACACGGGGGGAACTTGTTAATTATCTCAAGGAAGCTGGGACCACAGTCACCAAGAAAACCATTGGTAACACATTACGCCATAATGGATTAAAATCCTGCAGTGCCCGCAAGGTCCCCCTGCTCAAGAAGGCACATGTACAGGCCCGTCTGAAGTTTGCAAATGAACATCTGGATGATTCTGAGAGTGATTGGGAGAAGGTGCTGTGGTCAGATGAGACTAAAATTTAGCTCTTTGGCTTTAACTCAACTCGCCGTGTTTGGAGGAAGAGAAATGCTGCCTATGACCCAAAGAACACCGTCCCCACTGTCAAGCATGGAGGTGGAAACATTATGTTTTGAGGGTGTTTCTCTGCTAAGGGCACAGGACTACTTCACCGCATCAATGGGAGAATGGATGGAGCCATGTACCGTCAAATCCTGAGTGACAACCTCCTTCCCTCCACCAGGACATTAAAAATAGCTCGTGGCTGGGTCTTCCAGCACGACAATGACCTGAAACATACAGCCAAGGCAACAAAGGAGTAGCCCAAAAAGAAGCACATTAAGGTCAAGGAGTGGCCTAGCCAGTCTCCAGACCTTAATCCCATCGAAAAGTTATGGAGGGAGCTGAAGATCCAAGTTGCCAAGCGACAGCCTCGAAATCTTGATGATTTACAGATTATCTGCAAAGAGGAGTGGGCCAAAATTCCATCTAACATGTGTGCAAATCTCATCATCAACTACAAAAAATGTCTGACTGCTGTGCTTGCCAACAAGGGTTTTGCCACCAAGTATTAAGTCTTGTTTGCCAAAGGGATCAAATACTTATTTCTCTGTGCACAATGCAAATAAATATATATAATTTTGACAATGTGATTTTCAGTTTTTTTTTTTTATATAATCTATCTCTCACTGGTAAAATTAACCTAGCCTAAAAATTCTAGACTGTTCATGTCTTTGACAGTGGGCAAACTTACAAAATCAGCAAGGAATCAAATACTTATTTCCTTCACTGTATGTAATTACATAAAAATGTACTTTGCTCCTTGTGTTTTGGTTTTTGATGAGCCCTGAGTTCTGGCAAAGGTTGAGTCTATGAATAATATGTTTTTGTGTTTCTTTTGCTCTATGAAACATTTGTAAAAGATCTTAACATATTTATGTGAATGTTACATTACAAGTAAACTTACAACATTACATTGTTGCTTGTTTTTACCTGTGTATCGCAGTGCCATGTTTTGACATCAGTCATTGCAACACAATGAGGGAGATTTATCAAAGCCAATGCAAGAGTAAAGTAGAGCAGTTTCACATAATAGCCAATCAGATTCCAACTCTTATGTCTGTGTGGAAAATTAGAGCAGCAAGTTGATTGGTTACTACGCAACACTGCTCCACTTTTCCATGCATTCGTTTTTATAAATCTCCCTAATGCTTATTTTTTAGCAACTATGTTTTTTCTAGATTTCAAAACATTTTAAAGAGATTCAGAAGTGAAAAAGGGAAAGGAGAAAGCATATAACTTGTATATTCAATGTATATACACTCACAGCACATTATAGCAAAAAAATATAAATAAAAGCACAAATCCGTGTACAATTAGTGGAAGGGGAGAGGAGAGGATGTGGTAAAAAAAAAAAAAAAAGATTAGAGAAGGAAAGAAAACAGCTCACACAGCAAACACGAAGAAAGATATATAGAGTAGAACCAGAAGCTATCAGAGATGAACTCTAGTACAAATTGAGTCCCATAAGGTACAGGTTTCCAGGAATTTGTCCATGGTATTGTGTATGAGAACTGTCAAATATTACATTGAACGGAAGTCTTTGGTACGCATGTATAAATTAGTTATTGAAAGGAGTAGCAGTACATCTTCAAGACAATGCCATAAGACATTTGTCAACAGTTAAAATTTGGAGGAGCAGGCTGGTACCAGATTTGCTTATTTTTTTATGCGGTAAATTCAGAAGATGAATTAGTGGGTCTAGGGTAATATCTTAAATCAATAAATAAAGCCATGGCCATGGCCCAAAAGGGAACAATTAATGGGCAATCTCAGAATATATGGTAAAGGGAACCACCAGGAGTTGCATCTCCAACATACATGTGGGATAGCGGGATTGAATTTATGGCAGAGATCTGGAGTGTCATACCAGTTCATTAATAGTTTGATTTGATACTCCTTGTACAAGGTACAAATGCAGCTTTTAGTCGCCCTAGACCAGATTACACTCTTAAGGTCGTGGGGGAGTTCCCTACCCAACCAATTTTCCTATCTAAGCGTATAAGCGTGTTTACGTGAGGGGAAGCATGCAACACCATTCAATCAAGTGTATATATTTTGAGAGAAGGACTGTAGCGGAGAGCCTTGTAAGCATATACGTACAAAGAGGGTGAGTCGAGGTACCACCGTTGTACCTAGTGAGGTGGAGAAATAGTGGGCTAACTGTTGGTATCCATATATATTTACACATAAGTTCAGCAAAAGGCATATGCCTCCTCGTACTAGGGTCTACTAAGTCTCCAAACGTGATAGAGGCTGACATTGTACCAAGGTCGAGACAGCATAGATGTCATACTATCAGGAAGATGTGGTGTGAACCAAAAGGTGTGAGTGGAGGGTAAACAGTTGAAAGTGCATTCCCCACCGCCGGGTCTGTTCCTGCTTCCCGTCCAGGATGCCCAGGTCTGCTGTCTTCCCCAGCGAAAGATCATCTACCTGTCCCTTTTTGTCCCTGGACTATTTAAGGCACCTCCACAATCCACCTGGTACCTGAGCAACATTGGAACAACCTAGTTGTGTCGTGCAAAGGTTACTGTTTGCATCTGATTCCAGTCAGCTATTGCTGTCTGTTATCAGCCAGTTTCCAGTTATCTGTTATCAGCCTGTATCCAGTTATCCGCTACCACCATGTATCCAGTTATCTGTTATCACCCAGTTTCCAGCTATCCGGTGTCTTCCTGTGTCCAGCTATCTGTAATCAGCCAGTGTCCAGCTATTCCCTACCTGCCTGTCTCCAGCTATGTACAGCTGTCTGCTGTCAGCCTGTATTCAGCCATAAGTCTTAAGAGAGTTCGAGGCTGAACCCCAGGTACTGAATTCCAAATCAGTGTTCTTAGATGTATGGGAGCCAACCAGAGCCTCTCTACCTAAGGCCCCATGCACACGAACGTAAAAACGCCCGTAATCACGGGCCCATAGACTTCTATTGGCCACGGGTACCTCCCCGTATGCTTACGGGAAGGTGCCCGGGCCGTTGAAAAATATAGAACATGTCCTATTTTAGGCCGTATTTACGGCACGGGCAGGCCCATAGAAGTCTATGGGGCTCCCGTAATTACGGGTGACTACGTGTGTGCACCCGTAATTACGGGAGCGTTGCTAGGTGACGTCAGTCTGCTGAAAGAGTTAAACAATCGGCATTAACTCTTTCAGCACCCTGGACAGTGACTTCCAATCACAATATAGATCAACATGTAAAAAAAATAGAAGTTCATACTTACCCAGAACTCCCTGCTTCTTCCTCCAGTCCGGCCTCCCGGGATGACGTTTCAGCCCATGTGACCACTGCAGCCAATCACAGGCCAATCACAGGCTGCAGTGTTCACATGGACTGCCGCGTCATCCAGGGAGGTCGGGCTGGATGTCGAAAGAGGGACGCGTCACCAAGACAACGGCCGGGTAAGTATGAATTTGCTTTACTTTTACCTCGGAAAGGGCTGCCCCTTCTCTTTATCCTGCACTGATAGAGAGAAGGGGCTGCCGATTAGTGCAGTGCAATTTTGCAGCGAAAACGTGCCCGTAAATATGGGTGGAATACTGGTTACACAGATTTGGGAATGCGATGGCATTTCAAATTCCATATAAACTTAAGAAAAAAAACCTGTATGGAACAGGCAGGGTCTCAAAAAGATAATTTACGCAAGTATTTACGCAGTATTTACATTTTAATAGCCATTATCAGGCCTAATAAAGATATACAAAGCGGTTGCCACTTAGTTAATAGTGTATGAACCTCTTCAATAAGGGGCGGGATATTCCCCTGAATCAAGGAGGTATGAGAGGGGGTTATATGGACTCTTAAATACTTCAGCGCTTTCTCCCTCCAGGTGTAGTGAAAAGATTATTTCAAGTTAGGCTATGTTCACATCTGCGTCAGGGCTCTGTTCCGACCTTCCGTGGGAGCTTTCCGTCGGAACGGAGACCTGACTGACACAAACTGAAACCAAAGGTTTCCGTTTCCATCACCACTGATTTCAATGGTGACAGATCCGGTGCCAATGATTTCAGTTTGTATCTGTTGTGCAAGGGTTCCGTCGTTTTGACGGAACGTCGGAACGGAACCTTAAGGCAGATGTGAACGAAGCCTTAGACAACATAGATGGCGGAAAAGTATTGAGGAGAGCTTCCATTTTGACTTGGTTTATTTTATATTCCAATATTGTGGCTGTATAGAGCAATAGAAGGATAAAGACTAGGAAGGGAAATCAAATGGACATTCATTTTTAAACAACTTATGCGATTCTAATAGTATACCTAATGTATATTAACTTTCTAATTTACTTATTTTACTTACTGTTGAAATTATTTGTGCATCCATGCAACTGCTGTGTAAAGTTACAGCCACTAGGTGTCTCCCTTCCAGTAATCTGCTGTTCCTCCCCTGTTGTCAAGCAAATCCGTCCCTAGTTACAAAGCAGAATCGATTGGCTGCAGAAGGTAGGGGTGTGACTCTTCACTGCCTGCCAATACAAGTCTATGGACAAGGAGAGGTGTGGGGGAAGCAAGAGCAGAGCGAGAAAGACACAGAGGTGCTTCAGCTGCTGGTAAAATTTCTATGTTACCCCAGTGCTGGATTCTCAGCTACACTGCTCATTACTGCTGTATAATCTCCCCCTTGCTGCTGCTTCTATATATATGATAGATAGAAATAGGAGAGCATGTTTCTCCTCTTCTCTGTGTGCAGTATATAGAATACATGATAGCAGTTACAAAGCAGAATCGATGGGCTGCAGAAGGTGTGGGGGGGGGGTGTCTCTTCACTGCCTGCCAATACAAGTCTATGGAAAAGGAGAGGTGTGTGGGAAGCAAGAGCAGAGTAAGAATGACACAGAGGTGCTTCAGCTACTGGTAAAATTTCTATGTGACCCCAGTGCTGGATTCTCAGCTACACTGCTCATTACTGCTGTATAATCTCCCCCTTGCTGCTGCTTCTATATATTTGATAGATAGAAATAGGAGAGCAGGTTTCTCCTTTTCTCTGTGTACAGTATATAGAAGACATGACAGCAGAGGGGGGCGGAGCTAGCGACGGACATGAATGGACGTGTGCTGCTGAGCTCTGTAACTACCGACAGCTCATTTCTTGCATAAGTTAGCGTGTTACAGCCAGCCATGGTCAAGATCGGCGGCAGTAAGTCCAGAGACGACCAGGATCCCCCCAGAACACTTGGGGCTCAAGGAAACATGGAGAAGTTCGTGAAAAGGGGGCCGTTGGGTGCAGGCGGACATGAGGCCAAGATGGCGCCGTCCTCCTCTCGCTCCCGGGAAGAAGATGTTGCAGGAGCAGCAGATGATAGCAGCGATGCAGGCAGCACTTCGACCGACTTGCCACTCACTAGAGACTTCTTCACAAAGGTACTTAATAAGGCTCTGGAGCCTCTGGTTAGAGATTTGGCAGACATTAAGCAAGATATGAGGCAAGTGGGACAACGGGTAGAGAAGCTGGCGGCAATGCTTGATTTTAACACGGCAGTCACACAATGCTTCTCCTCGTGTCAAAAGCACTTTAATTCAGTATCCCGGGCCCTAGAAGACCAGGAGAATAGGAATCGCAGGAACAATCTGCGTTTTAGAGGTGTGCCAGAATCCATCTCTGCTGATACTCTGATGGAAACTATCAAGGGACTTTGCCGCTCGCTGATCGGCCCTAATACACATGCGGACATTGTTTTGGAGAGGGCTCACAGAGCTTTGCGGCCTAAACCAACTGCCTCAGACCCCCCGCGGGACGTAATATGCCGATTTCTGAACTACACGGATAAGGACGCTGTGCTGACTAAAGCAAGAAACACGGATGCCCTTACTTTACAAGGTTCTGTTATCTCTATATATCAAGATCTGGCATCTAGTACCCTTCAAAAACGGCGTCATCTGAAGCCACTTACTGATCATTTGAGGAATAAGAATATCATGTATCGCTGGACATTCCCGTTTGGTTTATCATTCTTCTATGAAGGTCGTCGCATGCTGGTCTCATCCGTGATGGATCTGGAGTCCGTATATGCGCACTTGGATATAGAGCCACTGGATATAGAAGATTGGGACCCGGTCCTGGATTTGACGTCTCTCCCTGCTACAGCCCACTTGACACCATGGGAAGATGTTCCAGCTCCTAAACGTCAACGTAGCAAGAAGAAATCGGGACGTTTGGGCTCACGTAGATTAGCAGGGGAAAGAGAGGAACTGCCTTGAATAGCGGCGTGGTAACTCACGCTTTATCTCAATATATTCTTTATTTTGACCATGGCGTGGACTGCTATGGCTAGATGAGCTGATTGTGTTGATACATGGTTAACTTACCAGATTCCCCCCGGTGGAAGGTTCTGTGTGAACCGTTATTGTTCTTGTTCTCAGTGGTGGGGTACTGTCCCCCATCTTTGTTATCTTTGTTTTCTATGTTTGGTCTCCCCCTTCCCGTCCTGTCATTGGTACTTTATGTCCCACCCGCGTGCCTTATCTATGGTCCTGTAGTTCTATGGAAAATGTGGGATATATCTCTCGGCTCGCCTTCATATGGTAGCAGAAAGATCACATGTTGGGTATTTGCCTGTCTGATTTGGGGATGCGATAATGTAACCTACCTCTGCACTGTAATATGGCTGCTCTGAAGATAGTGTCTGAAGATAATGTGAAGGGCTGCAACTCCCCCTCAAAGCGATGCCAAATTTTTTCTTTTATGAAGAAAGCAAAATGTGATGTCCTTATGCTGCAAGAAACACATTTTAAGAAGGATCATTATCCAAATCTTTCCTTTTCTCACTTTCCAGTATGGTTTCATTGTGGCAGCAATAGTGGGGCCTCCAGGGGGGTGAGTGTGGGTTTTGGAAAAAATGTACCATTTGTCTGTTTATCTACCACTCTGGATCCAGAGGGCAGATACATTATATTGAAAGGTAAGATAGGCACTCAATTGGTCACTTTTGTAAATTTATATGCTCCTAATGTTGGACAGGTATTGTGGTTGAGTAAGGTACTACTGGTAGTAGATTCCGTGGCAGAAGGTATGACTATTATAGGAGGGGACATCAACTTGGTTATGGATCCTTTAATGGATTCATCCGTTAAGAAATCGGCTTTATCATACAGAGCTCTGAAGAGGGTTAAAACTTCTTTGGAGGATTGTGGCCTGGTTGATGTATGGCGATGTTTTCATCCAACGGAGGTGGATTACTCCTTTTATTCTCATGTGCATAATTCCTATCAAAGATTAGACCACTTTTTTCTGCACAAAACTAACCTTCAATACTGTAGAAACACAAATATAGGTTCCAGAGTGCATTCAGATCACGCACCGGTTTTTCTGTCATTACAGTTAGCTAACACACAAAGTAGATCGTCAAGGTGGAGGCTTAATGACTCGGTATTAGGGCGAGGAGACGTAAAGGAGAATATCAAACGAAAGTTGGAAGAGTATTTTAGACTAAATGCTTTACCAGACACTTCCCCCCAGGTAGTTTGGGATGCTCACAAAGCTGTTGTAAGAGGGCACCTGATCAGCATATGTTCTCATATAAAAAAGGAAAGAGATAGAGATGTAGAGGTACTTCTGTCCCAGATCCAGAAATTGGAAAAAATCCATAAACAGTCCCTGGCTAGCCGACATTTGACTGAACTAAATGACCTTAGATCCCAGCTTAAAAACTTACTTAACGCCTCGTCGGCTAAATACTTTGAGAGGTCCCGACAAAATTTTTACGCTCATGGCAACAAAGCCTCTAAATTCATATCCAAAAGGGTCAAACAACGGCAGGTTAACAATCATGTCCATATGTTAAAGTCACCAGATGGCAGTTTGACTTACTCAGCCCCTAAAATAGCTTCTTTGTTTAGAGACTTTTATCATAATCTTTATAATCTGGAGAAATCACTACCCTCGGAGTGTCTGGCAGAGAGACCTGGGCTCATATCCTCATTTTTAGACTCTCTCTCTCTTCCGGTCATCTCCGAGAGGCAGGGGGCAGTGTTAGCAGAACCATTTACTTTGGCAGAATTGGAGATAGCAGTAAAGCAGTCCCCAGGGGGGAAGTGTCCGGGGCCAGATGGTTTATCTATAGATTATTATAGATCCTTTGGAGAGATTCTCCTCCCTCGCTTACTACGCATTGCAAATCTTACCACTGAAGGAGTACCTCTATCTGTAGATATGTCAAGAGCATATATTTCCCTCATTCCCAAAGAGGGGAAGGACCATACGATCTGTGCTAACTTCAGACCCATCTCACTTTTGAACACGGATCTGAAGCTGATAGCAAAGATGCTGTCATCTCGTTTAAAACAGATCCTCCCAGACATTATTTCACCAGATCAGGTCGGATTTGTAATGCAGAGAGAGGGAAAGGACAACTCTACGAGAGTACTACACTTATTACATCACGCACAAAAAAATAGGGTTCCAACAGTCCTTCTCAGCACGGATGCGGAGAAGGCCTTTGATAGGGTTAGCTGGAATTTTATGAGACAGACTATGCGGGCATTCCACCTCCCTACCCCATTCATTAATGCGGTCTTTTCAATGTATGCATCCCCCTCGGCGGTTATTACTGTGAACGGGGCCCTGTCCTCCCCTTTTGAAATTAGCAATGGCACCCGGCAGGGGTGTCCTCTTTCCCACCTGCTGTTTGTCATGGTGATGGAGACTTTGATGCAGTCTATACGTTTAAAGTCAGATATAGCGGGTATGTGGGTAGGGGGGGGTGGAACACAAAGTAGCAGCCTACGCAGATGATCTACTACTGATTGTCACGAACCCTATCATTGCACTCCCAAAAGTAAAAGAAGTACTGGACTCCTTTGGATACGTTTCCAATTTCTTGATTAATGCGAGTAAATCAAAAGCGATGGGGATAGCGGTGTCGCCGGAGTGTAGAGAAAAATTGAGGGTCAATTCGGCCTTTGACTGGTCGTCACCCCATATATCCTATCTAGGGATAAAGATGTGTGCAAATTGTGATGAGCTGTTCTCCTTGAACTTCTTACCGCTCCTGTCCTCTTTACCAGACTTGTTACAACGATTAGATTTGCCTTATCTGTCGTGGTTTGGTAGAAAGAACATTGTCATGTCCTATGTCCTGCCTAAGCTTACTTATCTGATGCAGACATTGCCAGTAGCTATTCCTCGGCTATATTTCTCTCGTATAATCAGATTATTTGCTAAGTTTATCTGGAAGGGGAAAAGGGCACGTATTGCGAGAGCCATTCTGACTCGGCAAAAAAGATCAGGGGGTATTGGTTTTCCAGACCCAGAACAATATTATAGAGCAATACATTTAGCTAGGGTGTTAGATTGGGTGCGAGCACCTGGACATAAATTATGGGTGTCATTGGAAAACGCACTCTCCCCGTCACCGCTCAGGACTCTAATATTTATGGAACCTTCTCTGCTTTCGGATAACGGCCCCTCGAATCCCTTTACACGGGCAACACTTTCAGTCTGGAAAGGGTTTGTAGCTAGCTTAGGGGGAATACAGCTGCCATCTCCTCTGATAGAGGTAAGAGATATTATAGGGGCAGCCACAAAAGCAGTAAGGGATAGTGCCCCGTTACATGTCAGTAGCTCTCAGATGCCGCTGGCTCAACTATTAGATTACGAGGGTTGTCTAATTCCCCATTCTGCTCTACTGTCTAAATTATCGATTAACGAGGGAAATTTTTTACTTCTTGCATATGTAAAGTCTATTACTCTGTTATGCTGTAGGTCCACCTCGTTTCACAGAGAAGCTAATTGGTTTGAAACACTATGTTCCCAGAACCGCATGCCAGTTAAGAGTATCTCTCAGATTTATAGAAGGATTTCTGTCCCTCTTGCAACTAGACCTCCATACTATATAGGATTGTGGGAAAGAGATTTGGGAAGGAAATTTACTGAGGCCGAAATATCCCGGATATTGATTGCCCCACACAAAGTGTCCATATGCATTAAGATTCAGGAGAACAGTTATAAAATACTATCCCGTTGGTACAGGACACCAGATAAGACCTGCATGTATAGCTCCACGCATCCAGATACGTGCTGGCGTTGCAAGAGGGACAGAGGCACTTTTTATCATGTGTGGTGGGAATGTGCCCCGCTGAAAGAATGGTGGGAAAAATTTTTCTCAATATGTAATTCCGTGTGTAAGGGAACAATTCCGGTATCACCGGAAATTGCGTTACTTTCTATTGCAGATTCTTCAGTCCCGGTAGCCCCATCTGCTTTATTCAAATTGCTGATAGTGGCGGCTCGGCTATTAATACCCCTACATTGGCTAAAGGATACAGTTCCATCCTTGGATCATTGGATTGCGAGGGTAGATCAGATCTATAGGTTTGAGGAGTTATCTCATTGGAACTCGCAGTCGAGAGATAAATTTCTCAAGATATGGCATCCATGGATAAAGTACCGTAAATTTGGGTGACGGGATTTATTGTGAATTAAGAGGTTAAAGTTATACCTTCGTATGTGGACTGTAATGCTTGTCACGGATGTACCAATGTTATTCCTCCTTTTTTCCCCTCCCTTGGGTCTTTACCCGGTTCAATATCCTCTTCCCTGTTCCCCCCCCCCTTTTATGGTCTGTAAAGTACTTATAATTTGGCATGGGATGTAATGCTTACCTGTTAAGACATATATCCTCTGTATTGTTGGAAAATTCAATAAAAAGTTTAAATATAAAAAAAAAAAAGAAGACATGACAGCAGTTATTCTCCGCCCACTAGCTTCGAAACAACTGAGAATTAGAGATAGAGCCTGCAGAGGAGAAAAATGTTAAATAATGCAGAATACAAGCCTTCTAATGGCCATAAATAAAGTTATTCCCCATGTACACACATATAGTTAGGTACGCTTTAAGGGATTAGTTAAAGTCAGCAAAACATTGTCTGCAAAGATACTTTGAACCACATATCACTAATGGAGATCCCTTGGATAACAGGGTTAGCTGTAATCTGAGCAGCTAAGGGCTTAATGTTCAGCAATTAATGAAGAGCCAAAGGAGGGCAACTCTGATGAGTTCTGATGGGGAAGGTGGAAAAGTGGGCATGGGATAACCTCACCGATGCTGCTGGGGAAGAGTAAATGCCACGGAGGGCCTGAAGATAAAAGGAACTTTTTGTAATGTTGTTAACAGCCTCTCAAACATAACCTATCTGATCCTTGTGGACCAGCTGGGGAAGCCAACTGTTTAAATGAATAGCAAGCAATTTAGTGAAAATTGTCAGATCAGAGTTTAATAAAGCTATTGGACAGAAGCTAGAACACTCCAGGGGGGGCCTTCCCAGACTTAGGGATAACCATAATATATGAACAGAACATAGTATCCGAAAGGCAAATGAAATGTAATATCCCCGAAAAAACGCTCTGTGGGCTTCCAAAAGAATGAAAGTAGAAGAACTGTGGGGGCTTTCCTGCAAAATACTGTAGTATAGTAAGGTTTGGCATACATCACGTGTGAGAGAGTTTGTCAAGAGAGACTCATTAAGGCACCATCGAATAGAGCGAGGGGTGAGAGGAATAGTTGAGTTCCACGTTTTCCTGGGCATGGCCAGACCATGAATTAATTCCTATTGTCGCTGAGTCTAAAGTTCTCAGGATAGGTATATTTCCCAAAAAATCTAGCTGCATGTTGGTTTAATGCATATGTGAGTAAAAAGTGTGGTGGCAGGCAGAAGGGTTGTCAACATGCCAGAGGTCATATAGAGCATGTGTGTGAAAAAGTTTGTGGAAAGCTTGAGAAAAGGGCAAGATGGCTAAAGGTGTGGGGCCATCAATATGGTAAATAGTTTCAGGGAAAAAAAACATATTAAAGTCTTCATCTAAGGGAAGTGGAGCAGCTTGCAAGGCAGAGAGCCATGACACAGTTGAGGAAAGAAACAGAAGCTGGTTAGCACTGGGGGCATATATCGTGCAGAGAACAATAGGGTAGCCAGAAAGGTTTCCTTGTAAAATAAGAAAGCATCCCTCAAAATTAGGCACCTGTAGCGGACAAGAGCAAGCTATCATGATAGCCACTCCATGAGTTTCGTTAGGTGCAGTAGCCATAAAGGGCAAAGGTTACCATTGTTTAGAAGAATTAAAAGACCCTGAGGTGGTCAGGTGTGTCTCTTGCAGGAAAGCTATATCTGCATGAGATTTACATAACTCCTGTAGTGTCAGGTATCTCTTAAAGGGAATGTGTTGCCAGAAAAACAAGTTTTTTTAAAAAAAATTAAACATTTAGTGTGTGGGTGATTAAACATTGTTCAAATTTTTTTTATTTTTTTGCACGAGTCCATGTAATATTATAAATTATTTCTAATTTATAATACTACCCATTTTTGGTCACTAGATGGAGCTGTTCCCAAAATTGCAGCATTGCAACATTGGGTTAAAAGCCCTCGCTCTAGTGAGCTCTCAGCATCCCCCCCTCCTTTATCCTGGCTAGTGCCGGGATAAACGAGGGGTTTGAAAGGTTTAACCTCCTACACTGTGGGTCGCCATTTTTTGAGGTAACCCACAGTGTAGTAGGTTTACATACAGTAGTAAACACACACAAACACTAACATACATTGAAATCTCTTACCTGCTCCTGCCGCCGCGGCTCCCTCCGGCCCGTCCGCTCCCTTTGCTGCCGCTGTTCCATGTGCACAAGTCCGGAAGCCGCGACCGGAAGTAGTAATATTACTGTCCGGCCGCGACTTCCGGTCCACAGGAAAATGGCGCCGGACGGCGCCAATTTCGAATAGGACTGTGTGGGAGCGGCGCATGCGCAGTTCCCACACAGACGCCGTACACGGCAGTCAATGGGACGGGAGCCGTTCGCAGTCCCTATGGGACTGTGGCTGCCGTGTTCCATGTCTGTGTGTGTCGTTAATCGACACACACAGAAATGGAACAAAAAATGGCAGCCCCCATAGGGAAGAAAAAGTGTAAAAAATAAGAAACAGTAAAACACAAACACACAAATGAAAATAAACGTTTTTATTAAAGCACTAACATCTTTAACATATAAAAAAATTATTTGTGATGACACTGTTCCTTTAACATCCACATTTAACCCCTCTGCGTTGAGAAAAAAACGAACCTAACAATTAGGAGGTATGCAAAGAGTTATGATTACAGGGCCCGTTTCTAAGCCATGTAGAGTTCTAGTGACCGGTCCAGGGTATTCAAGCAGGCTACTTCTCCATGTCCTAGAAGGTATAGACCCTGCAAAAATGGAACAGATGAGTAAAAATAAAAATAAATAATAACAGAAACATTAGCATAATAAAACTAGAATGCCAAGAAAACCTGTAGGATAGAATTATAAGTAGAGTATGTGCCATGGTACACTATATGGACAAAAGTATTGGGATACCTACACATTACACCTACAAGAGCTTTTATGACATTCCATTCGAAGCATTAATATGGAGTCCGTCCCCCTTTTGCAGCTAAAACACCTTCCAGTCTTCTGGGAAGGCTTTCTACAAGAGTGTGTCCTTGGAAATTTTTGCCCATTCATCCAGAACAGCATTTGTGAGGTCAGACACTGATGTTGGACAAGAGCGCTTGCAATCTCTGTTGTAGTTAATCCCAAAGGTGTTCGATGGGGTTAAGGTCAGTCAAGTTCTTCCACACCAAACTATGCCTTAATGGACCTTGCTTTCTGCAATGCAGTCATGCTGGAATAGAAAGGGCCTTCCCCAAACTGCTCCCACAAAGTTGGAAACATACAATTGTCCAAAATGTCTTGGTATGTTGAAGCATTAGGACTTCCTTTCAATGGAACTAAGGGGCATATGCCAACACATTGAAAAACAACCTGTCAACATTATCCCTCCTCCACCAAATTTCAAAATAGGCCCAATGCTGTCAGGCAGGTAACGTTCTCCTGGCATTTTTGCGGTTGTTAATGCCAGAGGAAATTTGGATCTCTGCAGTTATTGAGCCAGCAGAACGTTGGTGACTTTTATGCAATATGTGCCTCAGCAATCGCCCACCCCGCTTTGTAATTTTACATGGTCTGCCACTTTGTGGCTGAGATGCCGTGGTTCCTAAACGCTTCCACTTTGCAATAATGCCACTTACAGTTCATCATGGAATATCTAGGATTGATAGAAATTTTACAAACTGGCTTGTTGCAATGGTGACATCTTTTTACAGTACCATACTCAAATTAGGTGAGCTCTTTAGAACAACCCATTTCTTCACAAATGTTTGCAAAGGCAAACTGCATGACTAGGTTCTAGATTTTATACATTTGTGGCATTAGAACTAAAGGAAACACCTGAATTTAATGATTAAGGGTGTGTCCATATAGTGTACTGTATATCAGCCAACACAAGAGGGTCTCTCTCGTAAGGGGTGAAAATGAGCTGAAAAAAAACTGCACCTTCAGAAGAAGGGTGAGTAGGGTAAGACAACCTGTAGGGAGGATCGTGATGGTTGTCATAGGGAGGGGAAGTCTATGAGGAGAACTAAAATTGGGCTACAAAAAGTACATATCAAGTTATTCTTTAAAAGGACTAAGCTAATGATTAAACCTATGGGGAATAAGGACAACCGTCTAGGAGAAATCAGCTTGTACTAGCTCCAAAAAGAAAAACTGGTGCTGTGTAAATACTAAATACCTCCTACTAAATGACAGCAACATTAGTCAATGAGATAAGGTACATATAAAAAAAATGGAAAGTGGAAGTGCTACAATCAATATAAGTCACATAAGTATACTAGGACTGGAGTTAAGTATAAAGTGCAAAATGCATTCTATAAGCCAATAAAATACCTCGATACAGGAAAAGTGGAACATACAGACCAAAGGTTGACACACCCCGACACGCGATTCGCCCTGTTTCTTCTGGGGGTCTCCTGTATTTATGAATTTTATTGGCTTATTGCATGCATTATGCACTTTATACTTAACTCCAGTCCTAGTATACTTATGCGGCTTATATTGATTGTAGCACTTGCACTTTCCAATTTTTTTTTATATGTAGTGTATCTGAATGATTATAGACTTTGGGGTTAATCTTTTATCGTGGATATGCTTACATGTTCATATAATTTTATCTATTTATATGTAACAAAAAAGTTTTTCATTGAACTTATAATTATTTTGTGAGTGTTGCTGTCATTTAGGAGGAGGTATCTATGGGGAATTAGGGTAGCAATTAGGGTAACAAGACAAGGTATCAGGTAATGCACATCAATAATACTAAGCACAAAGGCCATGCTAAAGGTCAGACCACATCATGGCGGTGGTGTATTTTCTCCATTCAGTGCACCATGCTGAACTTTCCGAGGTTGGACCCGCTGGAAGAGGAAGGCAATGGAGGTGACTTAGGGTGCAAATCCCAATTTGGTCGTGCAGGACGGTCAAGGTGGAAGGTAGAGAAAAATTCTTGAAGATCTTCCTCGGAAAGAAGTACGGTTAATCTTCCATCTTTTTTGAACAGTTAGGCTGAAAGGAAAGCCCCACCTGTAGAGGACAGCGTGTTTCCGGCGGAAAGTTGATAATGGGCGTAGTGTCCTACATTGCTTGAGAGTAAACCAGGAAAGATCTTGGTATAGTTGGACCCGAGATCCATGGTAATCAATTTGAATAAGAGGACGAGCCTTTGCATGATTTCCTCCATTAGGAGATAGTCCGTGAGGCATCAATTTATATATCTGGGACAACTCTCCAATGTATTGGAGAACAGAGCCCTATGAGCTGCATCCATTTTAACCACGTGCGGGGGGTGAAGTTTGGAGCGTGCTCACGCGCTCCATATGCTGTGGAAGTT
This sequence comes from Rhinoderma darwinii, assembly GCF_050947455.1. NCBI lineage: Eukaryota > Metazoa > Chordata > Amphibia > Anura > Rhinodermatidae > Rhinoderma > Rhinoderma darwinii. Next base: position 196,864,610 of record NC_134687.1, read on the forward strand.
AGCTGTTTTTTACAGCCAACACCCGGGACTAACAGCCCGGAGCAGCGATTGCGCTCTTCCTGGCTGTTTAACGCCTCAAATGCTGCAGTCAATCACGACCGCACCATCTGAGGCGTTGAAAAGAGGGGGCGGCCCCCTCCTACAGCTCATCGCCCCCCCCGCAATCGGGGGGGGGGGGGGTGACGATAGTTGTTATGGCAGCCCAGGGGCCTAATGAAGGCCCCCAGGGCTGCCTTCACTCTGCCTCGGTTAAACCCCAGGGCTTAACAGATGCCTGTAAAAATTACAATATACTGCAATACATTAGTATTGCAGTATATTGTACCAGCGATCTAACGATCGGTGTTTCAAGTCCCCTAGGGGGGCTAATAAAATGTGTAAAAATAAGTGAAATAAAGTTTTTAGTGGTGCAAAGAAGAAAAAAATAATTAAAAGTTAAAAAAAAAAACCTTTTCCCATTTTTCCTCTAAAGTAATGAATAAAATAAAAAAGTAAACAAAAATGGTATTGCTGTGTCCGTAAAAGTCTGAACTATTACAATATAGCATTATTTAACGCGCACGGTGAACACCGTAAAAAATAAAAATTGTAAACCGCCAAAATTGCATTATATTGGTCACCTTAGCTCCCAAAATTTTTTTAATAAAAAGTGATCAAAAAGTCATATGTACCAACGAATGGTGCCAATAAAAACTACAGCTTGTCCTGCAAAACATAAGCCCTCACACCGCTCAATGCACGGAAACATAAAAAAGTTATAGCTCTCAGAATGTGGTGAAACAAAACAATTTTATTTAACAAAAAGTTTTTAGTTTTTTTAAAGTAGTAAAATATTTAAAAATCTATATAGATTTCATATCAACATAATCATATTGAGCCACAGAATAAAGTTAAGTTGTTGTTTTTACCACACGGTGAAAGACGTAAAAACGGAACCCAAAAAATAATGGAGGAATTGCAGTTTTTTCCAATTTCAGCCCGCAAATTTTTTTTAGTTCAGCTTCTGAGTACATTATATGATACTTTAAATGCTACCAATAGAAACTACAACTCCTCCCGCAAAATATAAGTCCTCACACCGCTCTATTGACGGAAAAATAAAGACGTTATGGCTCTTGGAAGGCGGGAAGTGAAAAACGAAAATCAAAAATCAAAAAATGGCTCGGACCTTAAGGGGTTAATAGGCTGGGCCAACTGACGACCTAAGACAGAATTGTAGATTGTTTGGAATATCGCAGTCACATCTTTCTCACCTTGAAATTTGGGGACCCCCTCTTCTAATGCTAATATTATGCCTGCGCCCCCTTTTGTACAGGACCTCTATATAGCGTTGTAGATCCAAGATCATGGTAGTTTGAGAGCAAGCCTAATATTGCCGTTGGTGTATTGTGGTCCTAGCCACATTATCAGTTCTACAGGTCTCCTTAACTAAAGGAATAAGTGAACAAAAGTACTGTTTAGTAACTATGTTGCACATCAGACCACAATTCAGTAGGTGGAGGAACAGGGATGAGACAACCTAACCAAAAACCTCACACCAACTGAATGGCATGTAATGGGGTCCCCTATAACAGTTAAACCTAAAAACGAACCAATTGGGACATATCCCTGAAATAAATATTGTACTCAATATGAAAAGTACAAAAAAATATCTTTATTAAATATAATGACAAAATAACACAATGATAGGAAAAAGAGGAATGATACAACATATACGGAGACATAAACAGCAGGGTCAGATGTACAAGACCATGACCGACAGAATCAACCGTCCACTAATGACCTAAAACACGCTCAGATGATAATAAGTAACACACAAGCCCAGGGGTGTATAATGTGACATATGGCACAATATTGCTGGCAAAAAATTCCCGTGTACAGAGATAATAACCTATACACAGACAAAACCTACACAGTATATGATAACATATAGAAAAAGCAATGTGCATGTGGCAATCTACATGTAATAATGCATCAAGGCCAGTACGATAAGTAAAGGGAACATCTGAATAGGTATGCATCCAATGGGACGTACAATGCTGGCACAAGAAATAATGCAGATACCAATGTATATCAGAAGGTGTAATAGGACGTGCAGTGCTAGCACAGAAAGCAATGTATATCAGAAGGTGTAGCAGCTCAGATAGTAAAAAAAAAGAAAAAAACTGCCATAGCAAGACCGAATGAACACATACCCTGAGACATGTTGAGGAGCGTGAGGGGTCAGAAGAGCTGGATGGGTGAACAGACGCCTCGACGCGCGTTTCGCCCGATAGACCGGCTTCGTCAGGAGACTAGTTTAATATGATGCTCAGGGGGTTTATAAATGAGTAAAACAAGGTTGAAATCACCTGTGATGAGTGCAAATCGGCGCTCGGCACCCACGCCCAGTGACGCCCACAACACGGGACGCGCCGCGCGTCAGATGCATGGCGAAACCCCTGGGCTTGTGTGTTACTTATTATCATCTGAGCGTGTTTTAGGTACATCTGACCCTGCTGTTTATGTCTCCGTATATGTTGTATCATACCTCTTTTTCCTATCATTGTGTTATTTTGTCATTATATTTAATAAAGATATTTTTTTGTACTTTTCATATTGAGTACAATATTTCTTTCAGGGATATGTCCCAATTGGTTCGTTTTTAGGTTTAAAAGGAGGAACAGGGATGGCCAGAGTCTTAGGTTGAAACCGACTAGCGCCGCACCTGGATTTTCAGGGCACAGTATATGGGGTACATAAGTATACTCCATTACAGTCAAACTGTCTCGGTAAAACTGTCTCGCGGGAAAAAGAAGGGACATGCCCTATGTTCGGGCGTTTACGCCTCTGACCTCCCTTTGACATCAATGGGAGGTGGAAAAAATCGTGTTTCTCTGCATTTTACACCTGCGGCGCTCAATGGCCGTGAGCGAAAAATGCCACGAAAATCGGCGTGCAGGGAGAGGAAAATCTGCCTCAAACTTCCAAACTGAATTTTGAGGCAGAAATTCCGCCTGCAAAAAACTCTGAGTGAACATAGCCTTAACTTTGCTGTATATGCAACATCCTTTTCTGTTTTGGCAATATGAATCCGCGGGAGACTTCTTTTAAGTGTAATGAAAAGCTGCGCTTATTCCACTCCTTTATACACAATCTATTGAATCATGTAACATTTTCTTATTGGCGTGTATGTTTTGTATGCTCTATAACTTTACAATTAAATTCCAAAAAGAGTCTTCCAAGAAGAATATTTTACTTTCCATTAACAAGACATAACCATTTCTTACATACTTGATTTAGCAGCAGTTTCAATTTATACTTCAGCAGTGAGTGTTAGGCATTTATAATGAAATGCTTGGGAATTATTGTTAACATAATTGCATATTCTCTGTTTCATGAAGTAATTAACTGATGGTTTGCTTTCTACTTTGTGAACACCAAAGATCATTATTATTACTTGGGTTCATGAATAGTCTGATTCTTTTCCATTGAACTCTAATTTGTATTTATTGCTTCATCTGGTTACTTTGTTGTGTTTGTTTAGTACTGGTCTGATATTTTTATTGTATAAAAAACAAATATCTAGAACATATTGCATTCTGCAGTCTCTTTTTCATTAAAAAAAAAAAAAATCATTATTTTTGTTAAACAATAAATTTAGAAAATTTAATATTTTGAATGCAACTGAAAGCTCTTCCTTCTTAGTCTCCCAATGATACAGATGCGTATTTCGTTCAAGAAACCTCTGCATTTCTTATAATCACACCACTTGTAAGATGGTCAGTTTTTGATGTTTCGCCCTGGACCCTTCCATGGGACCCCATTCAAGGATAGCTCAGTGATGGATGCAGACACAGTACAGTTTAAAGAAACAAGGCTTTACTGCAGATGGGGCACAAAGCGTAATAGTTACAGGCAGTGATACTTAGCATAGTAGTTACAGGCTAGGCACACAACTTAGCGGTTGCAGTCTCTAAGAGACACTTAGCTTGGCAGTTGAAACTCTGATGGGCACTCATCTTGGGAGCTAGTTTGTTTGTTTATCTCTGCATAGCTTTTCACCTCATGTGTCTAGTTGATTTGATTAATAGCTGAACGAGCTTAATTAGGCCTAGATCTGAGCATCTACTCCCCTATAAATTTAGATGTAGCATATGGGGAAGGCACTCGTGCAGGGGGGCACGACGGCAGAAGTCATCTCTGTCTAAGTGTCATACTGTCAAAGTGTCCTGGCAGTTATACATGGCAGTTGCACAGGGTCAGTGACAGGTAAGCTGCATTACCAAACCAGACAAACTAGCCCACGCTCTCAATATTAGATTTCTAACTATCTGTAAACAAACATGTTTGCTACCGCTCTCATCATTATAGCTGCTCTTGGTTTTCAATCCTATCGCCCATTTAAGACTTGCCCAAACACAGTCCGCATCAGTCCTTCTATCCTGGCCTCACCCATGTACAGCTCCCATTCACTATTCACTTTCCTCAGTCAACTTAACCCATCTCATCCCACTGCCCAACATAAAAAACGCTCTCATAAATCACAGAACCATCTGCTGTCACTCTCCATTCTCCTGCTATTAGCTGCAGGGGACATCTCTCCCAACCCTGGGCCTCCCTTTTCTTCTGCCAAGCTCAACCACTTACCTGCCACACATAGAAACCCTGCAAATCTTCTTACCATTCCTTGTACGTCTTCTCCTGTCTCTTTTAACTGTGCTCTCTGGAACTCTCGGTCCGTGTGCAACAAACTCACCTTTATTCATGACTTATTCCTTTCTAACTCTCTCAACCTTCTGGCTCTTACAGAAACATGGCTACACCTGTCTGACACTGCTTCCCCTGCTGCTCTATCTTATGGTGGTCTCCAGTTCTCTCATGCCCCCAGACCTGAGAACAGGCAGGGTGGAGGAGTAGGTATACTTCTTTCCCCACACTGCACTTTCCAGGTCATTCCCCCGGTCCCCTCACTCACATTTCCCTCTTTTGAAGTCCACACCCTCAGACTCTTTCACCCTTTTCCCCTCCGAGTGGCAGTTGTCTACCGCCCACCGGGCTCACCCCGCCAATTCCTGGACCATTTTGCTGCCTGGCTTCCACAATTTCTATCCTCTGAAACACCCACTCTCATCATGGGTGACTTCAACATCCCCATTGATAACCCAATCTCCTCATCTGCCTCCCAGTTTCTATCTTTAACCTCGTCCCTCGGTCTGTCACAACTTACTAACTCTCCTACACATGAAGACGGGCATTCACTTGACCTGGTCTTCTTCCGGCTCTGCTCAGTTTCTGACTTTATTAACTCTCCTCTCCCGCTTTCTGACCACAATCTTCTCTGCTTTACTATCAAATATTCTCTGCCTCCTCAGGTCATCCCTACGTATCAGACATACAGAAATCTACATGCCATTAACACTGTGAAATTCATAGACAGTCTACAGTCCTCATTGTCCCCTATCTCTTCCCTCTCCTGTCCCAATCTGGCTGCCAAACTTTATAACAACACTCTCAAAAATGCATTGGATGAAGCAGCCCCCACTACACTCCGAACCACCCGACAAAGACGACGACAACCCTGGCACACGCCTCAATCCCGCTTTCTTCAGCGGTGCTTGAGATGTGCCGAACGACTGTGGAGAAAATCGCGTTTGGATGCAGATTTCCTCCATTACAAATTTATGCTCAAAACTTACAACTCTGCCCTTCACCGCGCCAAACAAGTCTACTTCACTTCTCTCATCTCCACACTATCTAATAATCCAAAACGCCTCTTTGATACTTTTCACTCCCTCCTTAGTCCTAAAGTGCAGACACCAATCACAGATCTCAGTGCTGAAGACCTGGCCAATTATTTTAAAGTTAAAATTGACAACATCCGGCATGATATTCTCTCCCAGTCCCCTAGTAACATCGATCCCCTTCCCCCCCACACTCCCTCTTCTTCACTCTCAGCATTTGACCCAATAACTGAAGATCCCCTTCCCCCCCACACTCCCTCTTCTTCACTCTCAGCATTTGACCCAATAACTGAAGAAGAAGTCTCGAGGCTCCTCTCTTCTTCTCGTCCTACTACCTGCCCTAGTGATCCTGTCCCCTCACACCTCCTCCAGTCCCTCTCCCCAGCTGTCACTAGTCACCTCACTAAAATATTTAACCTCTCTCTTTCCTCTGGTATCTTTCCCTCCGCTTTTAAACATGCCATTATAAACCCATTATTGAAAAAACCAACACTTGACCCATCCAGCGCTACCAACTACCGACCAGTCTCTAATCTGCCCTTCATCTCCAAACTCCTGGAACGCTTGGTCTACTCTCGCCTTATCCGCTATCTCTCTGCTAACTCCATTCTTGACCCCTTACAATCTGGTTTCCGCACTCTACACTCCACAGAAACTGCCCTTACTAAAGTCTCAAATGATCTCTTGGCGGCTAAATCGGACGGTAAATCCTCTCTCCTGATTCTTTTGGATCTCTCTGCAGCCTTTGACACTGTAGACCACAAACTCCTACTTAACATGCTCCACTCTATTGGCCTCAAGGACGCGGCTCTCTCTTGGTTTTCCTCCTACCTCTCTGACCGCTCATTCAGTGTGTCATTTGCTGGTTCCACTTCTTCTCCTCTTCCCCTTGATATCGGGGTTCCTCAGGGATCAGTCCTAGGTCCACTCCTCTTTTCTCTCTACACAGCTCCTATTGGACAAACCATCAGCAGATTTGGCTTCCAGTACCATCTCTACGCTGATGACACCCAATTATATACCTCTTCCCGTGACATCACCCCTGCTCTAATACAGAACACCAGTGATTGTCTGTCCGCTGTCTCTAACATCATGTCCTCTCTCTATCTGAAACTGAATCTTTCTAAAACTGAGCTCCTTGTGTTCCAACCATCTACTAACCTCCCTAAACCTGATGTCTCTATCTCTGTGTGTGGCACTATCATAACTCCTAAGCAGCACGCCCGCTGTCTCGGGGTTATTTTTGACTCAGATCTTTCCTTTACTCCTCACATACAATCACTTTCACGCTCCTGTCATTTTCACCTAAAAAACATCTCCAGAATCCGCTCTTTTCTTACGGAGGAAACTGCCAAAACTCTCATTGTTGCTCTGATTCACTCTCGTCTTGACTACTGTAACTCATTACTAGTCGGTCTTCCCCTCACTAAACTCTCCCCTCTCCAATCTATCCTCAATGCAGCAGCCAGGCTCATCTTTATGACCAACCGCTACACCAACGCCTCTAATCTGTGCCAGTCACTGCACTGGTTGCCCATCCCCTTCCGAATAAAATTCAAACTTATTACTCTCACCCACAAAGCTCTCCACAGTGCTGCACCTCCTTACATCTCCTCCCTCATCTCTGTCTACCACCCTACTCGGGCTCTACGTTCTGCCAACGACCTTAGATTAAAATCCTCCATAATCCGAACCTCCCACTACCGTCTCCAGGATTTCTCTCGTGCTGCACCCGTCCTCTGGAATGTGCTACCCCAGACAATCAGATTAATTCCCAATATCCACAGTTTTAAACGTGCCCTGAAAACACATCTATTTAGACAGGCCTATAAAATTCCCTAATCTGACTCCTTTTCATGGCCCTCCATTTAGATTAGTCATCAGAATAAGATTCCCTCACACTCCTTCTCTTCATGTCCGTCATACACGGATAGTGGCTGGTGACCGGCTCATGCAGCTTTATGATACCACCGCATGTGTATAAAAATGGCCGGACCATTGTACAGAACAAACACTATTACACTTTGTGTCTCCCTTATGTCCTCATAGATTGTAAGCTCTTGCGAGCAGGGTCCTCACTCCCCAGGTTTGAATTGTAAATTAACTTTGTCACTATGTAATGTCTGATATTGTTTTCATGTTCCCTCTACATTGTAAAGTGCTGCGTAATATGTTGGCGCTATATAAATAAAGATTATTATATTATTATTATTAGTCTTTGGTCACTTTCTCTGGCAGGATGATTAGGCCTTTACCTGTCCTATATACAGAATTATGCTGGAAGTGGTCCAAAACCATTCACAGAACACAAAGAGTCTGTCTTTGCAGCGGCGAATCTGGCACAACCCAATCCTCTAACCAACCTCCTCGGGTTCTCTACCATACTGCACCTCACAGGATCTCTGTCCCCACTCCTTACTGTGACTCTCTCTGGTAACTTAGTGAAACTTCTCATCATGAGGCACACTAAAACTTCTCTTAAATAGTCTCTCTAGTAGAGAGCCTGTGTGTCGCCCTGCTATGGACCTCCCCAGCTCTGTGAGCCCGCCTGAAATAATGTAAACATCACAACATACGTAATGGCATAACATCTGTAAACAAAAAGCAGGTTAAACATAACACAGGACATGCCATAACAGTTTAGTTGACTTCATTGGGGATATCCATAGCTCATGCGCACGACACCAGGGGACAGTTCAAGTTGACTTCTTTGTAAGTCATGCGGGTCAATGTCAAGTCCAGTTTAGGCAAAGCACCTCCTTAAACACTGCTTTCAGATTATATCCATTGTGTCCAGGGCCACCATCAGAGCAGTAAATATGGTACTCCAGTCAGGGGCCCATGCTAAACAGGGGCGACCGCATAGCTATAGGGGTTACAGCGTAGCCACATGGTAGGCTTAGATACATGGCCCATGTGTGATCCTGTCTGATGGACCCTCTATTTAAGCCTACCACAGATTAGGCTTAGATACAGGGTCCCAGCATACAGTAATCTTATACTGTATAAGATTGGCGCACAAGTTTCAGGACAAACACCTCTGGACTCACAGGCACAGCGGCTATTAGGTGAGACTACTAACTCACTTTGTAGGACCTAGTGACAGGTGCTCTTTAAATGCACTCATAAATTGAAGCATGTTACGGGATCTGTCAACAGTAACTTGCAAATGATTTTCACATAGCATCATTTTTTTCTTCATTACGTAAAAGTAAAAAACAGACCTAAAGTAAATGAACACAGAAAAAAAAGACAATAAACATAAAGAAATATTACATGTTCTGTCTTTAGTTGGATACCCATGTGAGTGTACCTTATATTACTAATAATTTCCGATATTGCCATGCAAATTGAAGCCTTTTGTTCCGATGCACCTTTGTTAGCATAGGAGCAGTAACCATCCGTCTGCTTCGGAGCCGCATACGCTGTAGGCTTCGCTAAACTGTGGTTTTAGACACACATCTGGTAGACCCCTGGTTGATTTTCACAGTGAGCTGCTCCACTGTAGCATGTTGTTCGGCCCTCGTGCACCTTCGTAGCCAACGTTTACTTCTCACATCTATGGCACGTGGTGCTCCGCAGTTTCCTCGTCGGTTATTCCCAATGGTGCCATTTATCCACTCATGATACACAAACTGCGCTGTTTGAGAAATATTGCCACCCTTGGCCTGAAAGCCAATAATCATCCCTTTTTGCAACTCTGATAAATCGCCCCTTTTACCCATGGCAACAACAAGTGATATGTGTTTAGACAGCCTATCGCACACCTTATATACCCATCAAGCCAGCCCAAGACACATCACTTCCATCATTGGATAAGCGCTGCCGACGTCGAAAGCAGGAGTTGGTCACAATAATGTAACTCGACTGTGTAAATAAAGTTTAGTATTGACAATTATTGATGACTGCCATTTTAAAAACATTCATTTTGGCACATGATTTGTATCGTAAATATAATAGATTATAAAATCAATTCTTAAAATTCTCAGCCAGTTGGGCAGATTCATATCTTGAGAATCAATTTACATAATAAAATTGCACCACCATGACCAAGATTTCAATTCAATCAGGCTGAAATGCTTGCTGGGCAATCAATGAAGAGAAGAAGTTATAAAAATTAATGAATCTGTAGTCATTGTGAAAACATTCATTATGGTAATAAGATGTTAATTATTTCGAGTTGGATTATTTTTTAATTATGAGCCCTATTTAAATTTGTGTTCTGTATGTGCACTGTGCTTGAACAGAATTCACAGCCAATGTCTAGAGTGGCAAAAAAATATAAAATTTAAATGCAAGTTTTCTCTCAAGTTCTTTTATTCATAAAATAAATCTATCATCAGAAAATTACTTTTTGTTTCAATTAACTTTTTACGTTAAACATATTGGCCCACATTTACAAGTGATGTCTAATAGTTAATTTATCATAGTGGTGCTTGCTGTATGATAATTTTGGCGCATTTTCATGACCTGTTAGACACTTTTCTCTTCCTTATACCACCTTTGATTGGGCTTAGTTTTGTGACAGAATTTTGTGCCCGTTTTGTTGCTCATTTTTGCCGCACTTTGGTGCATTTTAAGCCACACCTATTTCTGGTAAGCCTTGTCTTTTTCTGCTAAGCCACACCACTTTCTTAGGACATTTGTATTCATATAGATACTGCAGTTTTCACACTTGTCACTGAGCCCTCAACATAGGCTGATGATTCCTGTTTTGTAGAGATCCCCTCTCACCTTGTTATTATCAGAGGTCAGAATAACAATGGTAAATAACACCTCATTTATACAGCTGAAGGCAGAAAACATTGGACCCACCATTGACAATCAGGGAAAGGCAGAGCTCAGCTCCTTTCCCTTCCTGCATAGCGACCTCTGCATATCTCACAAAGAAGTTTACAATATGTACCCTCCCAGAGAAGTCAATGAGTAATTTTTTTCATACCTTTTTAAGGTTTTTTATGTCCAGGTGCTTGCTATAAAAGCAATTTTTTTTTTTTACATCTTTAAGGCCTCCTTCTCTCACATTTTTTATTTCAGCGTTATTGAATGCATGTAAAAAACGCCATGTGGTTCTACCATTTTTAATGGCATTATTCATATGCATTTGTTGTGGTGTTTTTAATTTAGTATCATTTTGTATATTGCCTTTTTCCTGGCATTTTTGAAGTCCTATAGAAAAGCCAATGGAAAAAAACCTCCAGAAAAAAATGCCATAACTGGTGCATGGTGTGTTTTGAAATAAAAAAAAAAAGGCCACTGAGCCCAAATATGCTACAAAAATGTCACAAACCCAAACTCTGTGGGCTTTTTTAAAAAAACACGCCACCGAAAACATGTCAAAATGCCTAAATCTCTCTATACAGTACTATGTGTCTATATTTCCTCATCACAGTGAAAGTCTGTTATGTCAGATCCTACAATGATATCTCCACCTGCACCATATGCCTCATGTTTTAGACTTGTCACAGAGAAATAGTGGCAGTTTTACCCATAGCAATCAATCAGTTTTCTTTTTAAAAAATTGCTAAACTAAATGTAAATTTAATTAGCTTTATAGTCATACAGACCACAGGGTTGATTTATTCTAATAAGATGCCTTGTTGTGAGCACATAAATTCGCCTCATAGAGTGTGAATATAATTTTTAATAAACATTATTGATATTTAATGTTCTATTCCTATAAAATTGATATAGGGATTGTAACATCATATTGTAAGGTCGGGGCTGGGGTGCTGCACGGCCCTTGCAGGTATGTGGGGACAAAGAAGGGATAAAGCAGGAGATTGGTTGCAAACCCAAACTTTACTACCCCAGTGTACTCAGAACAACCGGCCAAAGGAGGAAAACAACAGTACTTCTCAATATGAGATCCACAGTCTAAGACATGCCTTATGCAAGTAGATGATGGCTCGCTTTGCTTTCTGTCACTGACCGGGCTAGGGTCACCCCTCCATGATACAGGGGTTGGTCCGGCAATACGACACCTAGTAGGTCGCATTTGGCTACACTTTACTTGCTTGCTATCACTTGTGGAAAAGCTCCATCCCGTACCCACCACTGCCAACACGACTCTTGCTGCCTGTCACCAGCACCTCACTACAAGACCAGGCACAACAATAGTGCCGTTGCTTCTTCAGCAGCTCTCAACACTCCTTAGACAGCTCTGCCGAAGCTCGAGAGATGTTCTCTTCAATCTTCCACTCGTACACTCTGAATAGAGCAAATACCATCCCCAGCATAAGGACATGGCGTAGCCACGCTGCATCGTCCTGGTGCTCTTATGGCGAGGCAATACAGATAAAAGCGTCCAGGCCATACATCCTGGCATCTACAATTTAGAGAGCCAACCATCATTTTCCTTTACAAGACACAATCACAGAATTACAGTGCATTACACTATAACGTACCTAAATGATACTGATGGAGAAATACAGTCAAAGGCGTAGGCATTCCATGTATACATACCATTACTGGGTACATAAATAAGCATAAGTGCAGCACGCCAGACTGGCCACCTAGTGGGAAAAAAACAGCACTTATGACAGTAATGCACCAACACAAATAACAAAAACCTTGTATATATATATATATATATATATATAAAAACAACAACAACAATGCACATAATTTTTCCTTTAAGGGTGGGAATATTCTCCTACCACCCACCCTTACAATAGTGTACGGTTACTATAGCCTTCTGTACTTAAATAGATGAGGTCACTATCTGCTAAGTGCAGAAGGCCATCCTCATGGCATCACAGTGCAATTTTGTTAACATTGCAGCCAAGCTTCAATTTATGATGACTCTTCACAACACTGGTGTCCAGGAGGAGGAATTACTGGGTCAATTTTCTGCCTTTTTAAAAAAAATAAAGTGCTGGGGCTAAAATCTCTATGGGCCCAAACCATGTGAACAATCAAATCCACAGCAGATATTAAACATTTTTGCAGAACACTTTCATTTACTCCAAGAAATAGGCAAGAAATTTGCTTACCTAAATTTGCTAAATTTAGTAATGAGGGGAAATTATTTTAGCACATGCTATATAACACATTGATGATTTTGGAAACTGGAATGCTACATACTAGGTTTTCCCCACTAGCTTAATGAATCAAAACAATTGGGATGCAATGAAAAGGGCTCTAAAAATGGTGTATATATATATATACATACACACACATATTTATTTTATTTTTTATTTTTTTTATTTTTCATGTTGACTCAAATATGGGGAAATTTTGGCACAATAGAAAGTGACAGATTTTGGACTCAATACGGAGTGGTATTTAAGGAGTTGAAAGAGGGATTTTGTAAAATTTACTCTTCTATTTTATACTATAGGCAATTAAGACATGCTATTTTGAGTCAGAGGAAGAACGGTATGTAAAATGTAGAGGATTGTTTTTTCTTGGTTTGTTTTTGAACACAGCTGCAGGAAACAAAGTGATCTCTAAACTACATAATTATAAACAGTCTTTGGATAATGACAGGACTGAACAAGTTTTTTATAGGTAGATCAATGTCCTGGATCAAATCAGCCTATTACAGTGGAATAGCACATTGGCTGTTGTCCCCATGGTCTTGACATTCAAAATGTGTAAAAGTGTAAAGCTGAAAATGCAGATTTATTAAATATGCTATGAAAATGTCTGAAGCTTTTTGGATATTGAAACAGAGAAGTACAAATTATTAAATATAGATTCCGAGCTGTATATTGGGACAAAGCTGTGACTGGAGAAACCAAAGAATAATACATTGATAACAAAAACTCTATTGATTGCTAGGAGATATATTACAACATTAGGGATTGTCTCTAGAGAACCATCAGTAGATGGATAGCTTACACTTATGAGTTCATGTGCAAGATCAGAAATATAGTATGTAGAATAGCTGTATTGCTATAGAACATTTTTAAAGCATTATTTTCAAGAGTCTGATTAGATTTCCTCAATATTTATTTTGCCTGTTAGATTGCGTGCTATTTAAAAAAACATTTCACTATAGAGTTAGGCCTCATGCACACGACCGTATTTTTTCCCACCCGTAAATACTGGCGTAAATACGGGTCCGGTGTCACACGTATTCGACCCGTTTTGCACCAGTATTTATGAACCCGTGCCCGTAAATATGGGTCCGGTGTCACCCGTATTCCACCCGTATTTACGGGCACGTTTTTGGCGGCAAAATAGCACTGCACTAATCGGCAGCCCCTTCTCTCTATCAGTGCAGGATAGAGAGAAGGGACAGCCCTTTCTGTAATAAAAGTTAAAGAAATTCATACTTACCCGGCCGTTGTCTTGGTGACGCGTCCCTCTCTTCACATCCAGCCCGACATCCCTGGATGACGCGGCAGTCCATGTGACCGCTGCAGCCTGTGACTGACCTGTGATTGGCTGCAGCGGTCACATGGCCTGAAACGTCATCCAGGACGTCGGGCCGAATGTCGAGAGGGACGCGTCACCAAGGCAACGGGCGGGAGACCGGACTGGAGGAAGCAGGAAGTTCTCGGTAAGTATGAACGTCTTTTATTTTTATTTTTTACAGGTTTATACTGATCGGTAGTCACTGTCCAGGGTGCTGAAAGAGTTACTGCCGATCAGTTAACTCTTTCAGCTCCCTGGACAGTGACTATTTACTGACGTCGCTTAGCAACGCTGCTGTAATGACGGGTGCACACATGTAGCCACCCGTCATTACGAGAGCTCCATAGACTTCTATGGACTGTCCGTGCCGTTATTACGGCCTGAAATAGGACATGTTCTATCTTTTTCAACGGCACGGGCACCTTCCCGTGAGAAAACGGGAAGGCACCCGTCGCCAATAGAAGTCTATGAGCCCATTATTACGGGTCGTAATTACGACCCGTAATAACGGGAGTTTTTACGGTCGTGTGCATGAGGCCTAAGAAAGTCACTAGTAAATATACGACCTTGATCTGCCCTCTTCTATCAAATTGTGTTTAGCCAGGCATATTGATGAACACTGAAAACACTTGGGGCATCTTGGGTAACTGCTTTATAGGGGGAGCTTTGGTGGTCATAAGAATTAGGCTATGTTCATGCAGGGCGGATACGCTGCCTAAAAGCATGCAGCGTATCCGCCCTGGGCGCCGCAGGAAATTCTGGACAAAAAGACGCACCAAATTGTGGTGCAGTTTTTCAGCCGGAATGTTCGCTGCGGAAATCTGCATGTAAAAAAGAAAACAGTTTGATACTTACGTAGCCATGGCAACGCATCCCTATGCCGTCCTGCAGCATGGCCTCCTGGGATGACGTTTCATACCATGTGACCGCTGCAGTCTGTGATTGGCTACAGCGGTGACATGGGATCAAATTTTATCCCAGGAGGCCGGCCTGGACGAAGAAACACAGAATTCTGGGTAAGTATACCATTTTATTTTTTCCCTGTGTTGCGTTTGTTGCGGTGGAATCGCTGCTTTTCCGCCTAAAAAAGCAACATCTGCTATTTGTTGTGGGTTTTACCTCCCCATTGAATTTTTATACCATTAGTTTCTGGGTCAGGTTTCTAAAGCCTCCCAACAGTTTATTAAGCCAATTCATTTATTATGACTAGACGGTGAGGTCATAAGGGAGAAGGAAAAGGAATATTATATAGTTCATTGTCCCCCAATTCACCTCAATTTGGCTTCTTAGTTTGGATAAACAGATCTCCTTTTGCACATCTTTGATGCTGCAAGAACCAGGCCTAATGTAAAAAGTCATTGTAGTGATCCTGTGTGTGAGGGTATGTTTACACGTAAACGTCCAAAAAACGGCAGAAAAATCGGAAGCAGAACGCCTCCAAACATCTGCCCATTGATTTCAATGGAAAAAACGGCGTTCTGTTCCGATGGGCCGTTATTTTACGCAGATGTTATGAAAAACGGCCGCGTAGAAAAAACGGCCGCGAAAAAGAAGTGCAAGACACTTCTTGGGACTTTTTTGGAGATGTTTTTCATTGACTCTATTGAAAAAAGCTCCAAAAACGTCAGTAAAAAACGCAGCGAAAAATGCTGTGAAAATCGCGAGTGGCTTAAATAATGTCTGAAAATAAGGAGCTGTTTTCCCTTGAAAACAGCTCCGTATTTTCAGACGTTTTTGAGTTTGTGTGTGAACATAACCTAAGAGACACACAGGACCTGCTTTCAGTCGACCTGTCAGTTCACTTCACTGATGGATTTAGCTGACAGCAAACGATATATCTTCTTTGTATAGAGTATACATAGAAGCTGTATCATGAAAACTAAACTCAATCAAAGACTAAAAGTCAATCAAAAGCACCTAAATTAATAGATTTTTTTTTATTTTTTTAAATCCTACAAAGGTGTACATATTCCTGAAGCATTGTATTAGGGATTGGTTTTGGAGACTAAAAACTGCCAAATTAGTTGTTAAATCATTTCATTGTAGATTCTATTTCATGGGTTTGCTGTGGGTCACCTCCTTGCTCTGGAGACTTTTGAGTGTATTGAGTGTGCAGGACTCACCAATCACAGCTCCGATTGTAGCTTTCCCCCGCTAACTTAGGTGATGTTTTCTCTGATTAGTCTTTCACTTTCCCTTTTTTTCTCCATCTGGCCCAGTCCACTTTGACGACTTATTCCAGCCACGACTCGTTTCTGCAGAATTTGACACACAGACATGTTGGTTTTTTGCTTTTCCAGCATCCTCCTCACGTATACCCCATCCTCTAAACAAACTCGTAATCCAGTGATCCAGATGGTAATAATGATCCCTTATTGCTCAACACAATAAAAGTGCCTCCTCAGTAACCGTACCACTGCAGATAACACCACACACAGCCCCCCTTGTAGATAGCGCCACACAGCCCCCCTTGTAGATAGAGCCACAGAGTCCCTATTACACCGTGTTCCAAATTATTATGCACATTGGATTTAAGTGTCATAAACATTTAATTATTAGTTTTTCAATTAAACTCATGGATGGTATTGTGTCTTAGGGTATGTGCACACGATGAGAGGCTTTTACGTCTGAAATGACAGACTGTTTTCAGGAGAAAACAGTTGCCTCGTTTCAGACGTAATTGCTCCTCCTCGCATTTTGCGAGGCTTCTCTGACAGCCGTAAATCTTGAGCTGTGCTTCATTGAGTTCAATGAAGAATGGCTCAAATTACGTCTGAAAGAAGTGCCCTGCATAATACGCCTCGTTTACGTCTGAAAATAGGTCGTGTGAACCCAGCCTTAGGGCTCTTTGGATCATTGTAATCAATCTCAGATAATCTGTGATAATTAGTTTGCCAGGTGTGCCCAATCAAAGGAAAACTACTTAGGGTATGTTCACACGCTAGCTGGCTTTTACGGCTGATATGACAGCCTGTTTTCAGAAGAAAACAGCTGCGTCGTTTCAGCCGTAAATGCTCCTCCTCATAATATACGAGGCGTCTGTGACGCTCGTATATCTTGAGCTGCTCTTCATTGAGTTCAATGAAGAACGGCTCAAATTACGTTGCAAAGAAGTGCCCTGCACTTCTTTGCCGAGGCAGTCAATTTGAGTGTCGTCGTTTGACAGCTGTCAAACGATGACGCAAAAAATTACAGGTCGTCTGCACAAATGAATGGGCAGATGTTTGCCGACGTATTGTAGCCCTATTTTCAGACGTACGTACATCATAATACGCCTCGTTTACGTCTGAAAATAGGTCGTGTGAACCCAGCCTTTAGAAGGACGTTCCACATTATTAAGCAGGCCACAGATTTCAAGCAATATGGGAAAGAAAAAGCATCTCTCTGCTGCCGAAAAGCGTGAAATAGTGCAATACCTTGGACAAGGTATGAAAACATTGGATATTTCAAGAAAACTTAAGCTTGATCATCGTACTGTGAAAAGATATGTGGCTGATTCAGAGCACAGACGGGTTCGTTCAGATAACGGCATAACGAGGAAGGTTTCTGCCAGACAAATTAATAGGATTAGGAGAGCAGCTGCTAAAATGCCATTGCAAAGCAGCAAACAGGTATTTGAAGCCGCTGGTGCCTCTGGAGTCCCACGAACCTCAAGGTGTAGGATAAATGTAGGTGTGCATAAAGCTATTATTCGGCCACCCCTAAACAATGCTCACAGGCAGAAATGGTTGCAGTGGGCTCAGAAATACATGAAGACTAATTTTCAAACCGTGTTGTTTACTGATGAGTGCTGTGCAACCCTGGATGGTCCAGATGGATGGAGTAGTGGATGGTTGGTGAATGGCCACCATGTCCCAACAAGGCTGCAACCTCAGCAAGGAAGTGGAAGAGTCATTTTTTTGGGCTGGAATCATGGGGAGAGAGGTGATAGGCCCCTTTAGGGTCCCTGACGGTGTGAAAATTACCTCTGCAAAGTACGTAGAGTTTATGACTGACCACTTTCTTCCGTGGTACAAAAAGAAGAACCGTGCCTTCCGTAGCAAAATTATCTTCATGCATGACAATGCACCATCTCATGCTGCAAAGAATACCTCTGTGTCATTGGCTGCTATGGGCATAAAAGGAGAGAAACTCATGGTGTGGCCCCCATGTTCCCCTGACCTCAACCCTATTGAGAACCTTTGGAGCATCCTCAAGCAAAATATCTATGAGGGTGGGAGGCAGTTCACATCAAAACAGAAGCTCTGGGAGGCTATTCTGACATCCTACAAAGATATTCAAGCAGAAGCTGTCCAAATACTCACAAATTCAATGGATGCAAGAATTGTGAAGGTTATATCAAAGAAGGGGTCCTATGTTAACATGTAACTTGGCCTGCTAAGTTTTTTTTTATTGAAAGAGCTTTTGATTTTTGTAAATATGACCTCCTGATGCTGCAACTTCAACAAATTACCATTTTAGTTCTCTTTACAACCTTTAAAATGTTTTGATCTCTGTTGTGCATAATAATTGGAAATAGTGCATTTTGAGTTTTTTACTGCTAAAAAAAAAACTGTTATCATTAGGAGATTTGTTGAATAAAATTTGCATTATACTCCAACGGTTGATGGCTTGAAGATTATACTGTCATTTGCATTGACTATTTCAGAAAATCAGCGAAAAATAACAATTGCATAATAATTTGGAACGCGTTGTATAGATAGCGCCACACAGCCCCCCTTGTAGATAGCGCCACACAGCCCCCTTTGTAGATAGCGCCACACAGTTCCCCATTGTAGATAGCGCCACACAGCTCCCCCTTGTGGATAGCACCACACAGACCCCTTATAGATAGCCACACACAGCTCCCCCTTGTAGATAGGGCCATATAACCCCCCTTGTAGATAGCGCCACACAGCTCCCCCTTGTAGATAGCGCCAGACACAGCTCCCCCTTGTATCTAGCCACACACAGCCCCCCCTTGTAGATAGCCATACACAGCTCCCCCTTGTAGACAGCCACACAAAGCCCCCCTTGTAGATAGCCATACACAGCTCCCCCTTGTAGACAGCCACACACAGCTCCCCCTTGTAGATAGCCACACACAGCTCCCCCTTGTAGATAGCCACACACAGTCCCCCTTGTAGATAGACACACACAGCCCCCCCTTGTAGATAGCCACACACAGCTCCCCTTTTAGATAGCCACACAACCCCCCCTTGTAGATAGCCACACACAGCCCCCCCCCTTGTAGATAGCCACACATAGCCTCCCTTTTAGGTATCCACAGAGTCCCCCTTGTAGATAGCCACACACAGCCCCCCCCCTTGTAGATTGCACTACACAGCACGCCCTTGTAGATAGCCACACACAGCCCCCCCTTGTAGATACACACACAGCCCCCCTTGTAGATAGCCACACCCAGCCCCCCCTTGTAGATACACACACAGCCCCCCTTGTAGATAGCCACACCCAGCCCCCCTTGTAGATAGCCACACACAGCCCCCCTTGTGGATAGCACCACACAGCCCCCCCTTGTAGATAACCACACACAGCCCCCCCTGTAGATAGCCACACAACCCCCCTTGTAGATAGCCACACAGCTCCCCCTTGTAGATAGCGCAACACACAGTCCCCCTTGTGTCGGCAGCTCCGTAGAAATGAATGGAGCGCCGGTCGCGCTTGTGCGCATGCGTGACCAGCGCTCCTTTCATTTTTATTGAGCTGCCGACACAGACGCCGGAAGTCAGAGGTTAGTCATGGAGAACTTCAGGGGACTTTCAGTCCCCCGTTCTCCCTATCGCTGCCAGCGATCACACATGTATCCCCTATCCTGTGGATAGGGGATGCATGTTATTTGTAGGACACGCTGTAGGTCGCATTTTTTTTGGGGGGGGGGGCGCTGTATGGCGTTCCCTACAGGGGCGGGCGCTGTATGGCGTTCCCTACGGGGGGGGCGCTGTATGGCGTTCCCTACAGGGGGGGGCGCTGTATGGCGTTCCCTGCAGGGGGGGGTGCTGTATGGCGTTCCCTGCAGGGGGGGGTGCTGTATGGCGTTCCCTGCAGGGGGGGGGGGCGCTGTATGGCGTTCCCTGCAGGGGGGGCGCTGTATGGCCCCCTCTGTAGATAACGCCATACAGTCCCCCTGTAGATAACGCCATACAGTCCCCCTGTAGATAACGCCATAGAGTCCCCCTGTAGATAACGCCACACAGTCCCCCTGTAGGTAACGCCACACAGTCCCCCCTGTAGATAACACCACAGTCCCCCCTGTAGATAACGCCACACAGTCCCCCCTGTAGATAACGCCACACAGTCCCCCCTGTAGATAACGCCACACAGTCCCCCTGTAGATAACGCCACACAGTCCCCCCTGTAGATAGCGCCACACAGTCCCCCCTGTAGATCACGCCACACAGTCCCCCCTGTAGATAACGCCACACAGTCCCCCCTGTAGATAACGCCACACAGTCTCCCCTGTGGATAACGCCATACAGTCCCCCTCTGTAGATAACGCCATACAGTATACAGGGGGGGCTGTATGGCATTATCTACAGAGGGGGCTGTATGGTGTTATCTACAGGGGGGCGCTGTATGGCGTTATCTACAGGGGGGACTGTATGGCGTTATCTACAGGGGGGGGCTGTATAAAAGGCACTATCTACAAGGGGGGGTTGTGTGACACCCAGGGGAGGGGGGGCCCCAGTCAAAAATTTGCTATGGGGCCCAGTCTTTCCTAGTTACGCCCCTGGCTGTCACTGAACCTGTAAGTCCCACTGAACTGGCCAATTCAGATCTCAGCGCAGGATACTGCTGCTGTGTATCTTGGATACAAAGTAGCTGTGTCTGAAAAGTAAAATTTATTTTTAATAAAAATGAATTACAAAGTTGCACCAATCACACTGATACACTGTTTTCAAATAGTTTTCAAAGGTGTACATAGCCTTTAAAGGGTGATGATCGGGGAGGCTACTTAGATAACCCCCTTAGAGATGGCCCTAAACCAAACCAGTGGAGTAGTCCCTTGAGTTCACAAACCTGCTAGTCGTATAATTAGGCCTGGACTAGACCACAAACTGAGTGCTCTCCTGCTTCCACTTCCCCCGTTTGGCGCAAGAATTAGGAAAAGCAGAAAGCCTCATCACATCTGCCTGACCACTCTCTAGGAAAGGTAACTGGTTTCCTCCCAAAGCAGCACTAGCTATGGGCAACTCAGGGAACCCTGCTTTACTATGGATACCAGTTTCCTTCCTCAGAACTGGTTCTAGTACCTGAGCCGCCTCTGGCCCACAGACACCCTCTCTCTCCCCAGTATTAGTGAAAATAGCAAAGGGTCTCATTTTCCGAGCCCTAGACAACTGGTCACCTCCTGTCTGCTCTGGTTCCTCTTCCGGAGTACTGGCATCTTCCAGATCCACACTCAAAACCACAGATCTTTGAGATACAGGTCGAGAGAGTCCATCCTGGTAGACTCTCACGCTCTCCAACATATTGGCTAGTGGCTGCGAGATTTCGAGGGGATTGATGTGGGTTCAACTGCAAGGGCTTATTCTATCTCCACACACTTAATCTCATGCTCATCTTCCACTGAGGTTGCAAATTGAGCTTAAATTTAAATTGCTATCACTTATCGAAATTAAAATACAATGACATACAAAATCATGCAAAACAGTTACAAAATAAAAGGGAGAAATAATAGATTCTTTGGAGTCTTCTGCTTCCTTAGATCTGAACCCCATCATGTGAACCAATTGTAATTGCCTTCATTAAATGTTTATAGCTTCAGTCTTTCAGACAGATTTCCAAAGCAGCCCATCAGTTCATTAGGCAAATTAATTTATTATGTCTGGATGGTAAGGTGATAAGGGGATAGGAAAAGGAATATTAAATAGTTCATTGCCCCCCAGTTCACCTCAATTTGGCTTCTTAAGGCCCTATTAGACAGAGCGATTATCTTATGAATCTTCGTATAATCGTTCAAATGTAAGAGATAATGTGTGTAATAGCATGCAACGATCGAACAACGAACGATAAATCATTTGGTTTCCGTGGATCGGTCGCATCTAACTGGGTGAAAAATTATCGTTCGTTGCTGCCACATCCCCTCGTCTAATCATAAATCCTCCAAACGTTAGCAGATCAGTCTTTTGTACTCCACCTACAAGCTAAATAATCTGTGTGTAATTGTTGTACGAATGATCGCAGTAATGACTGAACAGTGAAAATCTTTAGCAATTATTGTTACGTGTAATAGACCATCTTTCCAATACAAACGACTTGCTAAAACATTACTAGTCGCTATTTAATGGAAGAATATCTGCCCGTCTAATAGGACCTTTAGTTTGGATAGACAGATAACCATTTGCACATCTTCGAAGCTGCAAGGAACAGGCCTAATGTGTCAAAAGTCACACTCTGTCTCTCCAACTGATAACTCCCCCCCCCCAAAAAGCTTTTGGTTGTGCTATTCTTGATACATACATCCATGATACATTGCTCCAAACAGGATGCAATAAAAAATTTCTTGTCCATTTCAATGGGGCCTATTGTCTTTACTACAAAAATGAACTATATTGTGGCTAGTTACATACAGCCATGATACCTTTTTAATTACAAATACGGATGTAGCCACCTGATAACTTGCTGCAGCATGATATCACACAACAAAAGTGTAATGTCGGGGTAGGAAGACAGACAGGTGAGCCCTAATCTACCCGCCACTCAGTCCCTGCCTACTTGCACGGCCCATCCTAGGCGACGGCGTACAACTGGGCGATGGTCCCTACGCTCAATAAGTGTACGACAGACAATCAGACAAGGGTACACAGAAGCTAAGGGAAATGGGGCAGTTGCCCACGGCAACACCGTCAGCAACAAGAGTAGTGAACGAGCCGAGTCAAACCAGGAGTGTACGAGGTACCAAACGCAGAGCAAGAGAGTAGTCAGTAAAGCCAGGGTCAATTTTAAGCAGAGGGCAATAGTACTAGCAGGAACAGCAGAGCCAGGAAACCAGACAGAATCACAGGCAAAGTAAGAGCAGGAAATGAAGGTATAAATAGACCGAGGGCGGGAGCTAGCTCCGTCTGGCCAGGCTGTGATAGGTACTCCCACTCCTCGCTATTTAATGGAAGAATATCTGCCCGTCTAATAAGACCTTTAGTTTGGATAGACAGATAACCATTTGCACATCTTCGAAGCTGCAAGGAACAGGCCTAATGTGTCAAAAGTCACACTCTGTCTCTCCAACTGATAACTCCCCCCCCCCCCCAAAAGCTTTTGGTTGTGCTATTCTTGATACATACATCCATGATACATTGCTCCAAACAGGATGCAATAAAAAATTTCTTGTCCATTTCAATGGGGCCTATTGTCTTTACTACAAAAATGAACTATATTGTGGCTAGTTACATACAGCCATGATACCTTTTTAATTACAAATACGGATGTAGCCACCTGATAACTTGCTGCAGCATGATATCACACAACAAAAGTGTAATGTCGGGGTAGGAAGACAGACAGGTGAGCCCTAATCTACCCGCCACTCAGTCCCTGCCTACTTGCACGGCCCATCCTAGGCGACGGCGTACAACTGGGCGATGGTCCCTACGCTCAATAAGTGTACGACAGACAATCAGACAAGGGTACACAGAAGCTAAGGGAAATGGGGCAGTTGCCCACGGCAACACCGTCAGCAACAAGAGTAGTGAACGAGCCGAGTCAAACCAGGAGTGTACGAGGTACCAAACGCAGAGCAAGAGAGTAGTCAGTAAAGCCAGGGTCAATTTTAAGCAGAGGGCAATAGTACTAGCAGGAACAGCAGAGCCAGGAAACCAGACAGAATCACAGGCAAAGTAAGAGCAGGAAATGAAGGTATAAATAGACCGAGGGCGGGAGCTAGCTCCGTCTGGCCAGGCTGTGATAGGTACTCCCACTCCTCGCTATTTAATGGAAGAATATCTGCCCGTCTAATAGGACCTTTAGTTTGGATAGACAGATAACCATTTGCACATCTTCGAAGCTGCAAGGAACAGGCCTAATGTGTCAAAAGTCACACTCTGTCTCTCCAACTGATAACTCCCCCCCCCCCCCAAAAGCTTTTGGTTGTGCTATTCTTGATACATACATCCATGATACATTGCTCCAAACAGGATGCAATAAAAAATTTCTTGTCCATTTCAATGGGGCCTATTGTCTTTACTACAAAAATGAACTATATTGTGGCTAGTTACATACAGCCATGATACCTTTTTAATTACAAATACGGATGTAGCCACCTGATAACTTGCTGCAGCATGATATCACACAACAAAAGTGTAATGTCGGGGTAGGAAGACAGACAGGTGAGCCCTAATCTACCCGCCACTCAGTCCCTGCCTACTTGCACGGCCCATCCTAGGCGACGGCGTACAACTGGGCGATGGTCCCTACGCTCAATAAGTGTACGACAGACAATCAGACAAGGGTACACAGAAGCTAAGGGAAATGGGGCAGTTGCCCACGGCAACACCGTCAGCAACAAGAGTAGTGAACGAGCCGAGTCAAACCAGGAGTGTACGAGGTACCAAACGCAGAGCAAGAGAGTAGTCAGTAAAGCCAGGGTCAATTTTAAGCAGAGGGCAATAGTACTAGCAGGAACAGCAGAGCCAGGAAACCAGACAGAATCACAGGCAAAGTAAGAGCAGGAAATGAAGGTATAAATAGACCGAGGGCGGGAGCTAGCTCCGTCTGGCCAGGCTGTGATAGGTACTCCCACTCCTCAGCCTACCAGCCTGAGTGGTAGCAGATCGAGTCACTCTATCAGACCTAGGAGCAGATGCAGACTGATTAACCACGGGCGTCGACACAGAAGCTGTGTCTGGCAGATCCTTTAAAAAAAAGCCATTGAAAAGTCTTTACAAAATCAAGAAGAAGGATCTTGCCACTGTGTATTTAATGCATTAAAAGTCAAGATAAAGACGGCTACATCTGTACTATAAAGCACCGCACGTAATTTTTTTACACATTCTCACTTTAGCCCCACCCCAAAAAACGTTTCCCCTCTCAAAAGAACGGTGCTGATCAGGGAAAGTATAAGAATAATTACATCCAGTGACTAGCAGGTGTCTTCTCTGATTGTTGTTGTTTGCTTTATTCATCTTTTACCCAGAGCTGCATAAAGGCTTCTTACGTCTAGGATGGCCTATGCAGAGTTTTCTCACTACTACATATGGGCACAAACAACTATATGGGGTACAAAAGGTGATCTAAGCTCTATATTAGGGACCACAGGGGGACCTAACTACTATATGGGGGCACATAAATAACCTAAGTACAATATAGGGGTACAAAGGTAGCCTAACTACTATATGGGGGCTTAAAGTGTTGACAAACTACTATAGGAGGGAATAAAGTGGACCTAACTACTATATGGGGTCCAAAGGGATCCTAACTACTAAATGGGGGCACAAGGGGTTCAAACTAGTATAGAGTGCCCAAAAAAGTCCGAACTACTTTATGGGGGCACCAAAAGGGACCTAACATTGGGGCACAAAGGGGTCCTAATATAAATATGGGGGTGCAAAGGTGGACCTAACTACTATATGGGGGCACAAAAGGGACCTCACTACTATATGGGGACACAAAGGAGGACCTAACTACTATAGGAGGGCACAAAGGAAGAAAGGGGGACATTGCTACTGTGAGGGAGCACATACGAAGGCATTACTTTGTAGGAAGTACAAAGGGGCACTATTACTGTGTGAGGCAAAGTTGAGCACTATCACTGTGTGGGGCCTAAAATGGGCTCTATTACTGCTTAGGGGGCACTATTACCCTGTGGGGTCTAAAGGTCACACTATAACTGTTTGGGGGGCACTATTTCTGTGTGTGGCACTAAGAGCAGCACTATTACTGTCCTGGGCCAAAAGGGGGCTCTATTACTGAATGTGATTCCTGTCATGTTGGGTACATGGACACACTGGGCCGTACCGCCTTAACGGTATGGCAGCTGGCCAACAGGACACAGATCAAGGTCTATAGTTCGTATAGGTGTACCTGTGGTAGCTCCTGCAGTAGCGAGGCAGGCTCGGAAGGGACTTTGGCAGCAGGCGGACACCAGGCGTAGTGTAACAGGACAGGCGTGGTACACAGCACGACTCCAACTCAATACGGCACTTGACCAGGATAGCACGGGATACAGGTTACAGGTAACATGAACGGAAAACACTGGGAACTGGAAGAAGCTAGGAGACCATTTGCAGAGACAAACTAAGGTAACGACAACAAAGCTCAGGCAAGCAGAAAGGAGCAGGGCCCCTCTTATAGTCCAGGGTGCTCATGGGCTAATTTGGCACTTTAACTACAGGACACGGCCAAGAGAAGCGGCATCTCCTAAGGAGGAAATTGGGGCCAGCGCTCACAGATCCATGGCTGCGGCCGTCAGGAGGTGAGTGAGCCTGACGGACCGCGGCCATTGGTATGACAATTCCCTTTACTGTGTGTTGCCTAAAGAGGGCACTATTAGGGTATGTTCACACGCTGAGAGGCAGTTACGTGTGAAAAGGCAGACTGTTAACAGCTGCCTCGTTTCACACGTAAAAGCTCCTCCTCGTAATTTACGAGGCGTCTGAGACGCTCGTAAACCTTGAGCCGTGCTTCATTGATTTCAATGAAGAACGGCTCAAATTACGTGGCAAAGAAGTGCCCTGCACTTCTTTGCCGAGGCAGTAAATTTACGCGTCGTCGTTTGACAGCTGTCAAACGACGACGCGTAAATAACAGGTCGTCTGCACAGTACGTCGGCAAACCCATTCAAATGAATGGGCAGATGTTTGCCGACGTATTGCAGCCCTATTTTCAGACGTAAAACGAGGCATAATACGCCTCGTATACGTCTGAAATTTGGCCGTGTGAACATACCCTAACTGTTTGGGAGGCACCTTCTCTGTGTGAGGCACTAAGAGGAGCACTTTTACAGTGTGGGGCCTAAAGTGGGGCACTTTTACAGTGTGGACACCCAGCGGGGGTATTTTTTTCAGCTAAGGCACTAGAAATTATGAGTTTTTGTCGAGCGTGGAGAATAGGTGGGTGGGTGCTGTAAAAACGAGGCACCAAAGATGTTTGTATTACACATCCCGCAGAGGCGAGTGGTAAATGGAAGAAGTGGTCGCATTATTTCTATATAGCTGAAGGGTGAGCCCCAATAATTATTTCCTCTGGTGGACCCAAGGTACTCCATCCAACACTGAGTAGCTGATATTGGTTTCGATGTCAATTACTTTCAGACTGGAATACAGCCACAACCCAATAGTCATAGCTTTTTCCCCGCTAGTGTTTAATTGCATCCACTTCCTAAAGATGCTGATACAATTGAAAGTGGCGATTTCTGGCCCGGGACAACCTGGGCACGTGCTCTTGGTATCCAAGCCTAGCGATGCCACTGTATTTAACCATTTGTGATGAAGTTGGGTGGCATCAATATAGCTGCTCTCATATAACACATCTTTTCCATGCTTCTAAATCATACTGCCTTGTTAGTTACAAGGAGGACAGAAAAAGGCTGCTTATTTGACTATAGTGCAGATAAAGTTCTAGAACTTATTAAATGATGTTCCATTCTGGGACAGTTTCTTCTTAATTTTCAGTGTAACTTTCCATTTAAAGAGCATATATCACATTTTAATGCTTAAGGAAATATCTTCAACAATCTATTACTCCCACTCAGCCAACACAACTAATGCTCGAGCATCAGCCATTTACATAACAAAGGGAAAACCATGGATTTTATGTACTGCTGAATCTTATCTTGCTACTTCTACATGACCCCTAGAGTGACACATTTGTAATGTAAAAAAGCAAGTGTCTACTGCTCATTTATTAGTAAATCTTTCTCCTCTGCAAATCTACATTTTGTGATGCAGTAATTTTAACATGTATTGCATGCAATTACTTTCAATGGTATTTTACTTTTTAAAACGATCTCAATTTATATATAGAATTAATCTGCATAACTAGTTGAGTGACTTTGTAAGAACATTGAATTACTTGTCTTGCAGTGATCTACTGATTTGAGTGGTCTCACAGTTGCTGCATAGGAGAGCAAACAAAAATGTCCCCAAAACAGTCGGTTAGCTGTAAAAATACTGTGTATACTAGGGAATTGCATAAATAGCCTAACTTGTCATTGGACTTGTTTCCTGTACAACTGGAAGTGAACTGATAAAAAGCTTACAGGGAGCATTCAATTTATAAGCTTACAGGTCGTCAGGGAATTCAGATTTACCACTGAGGTAATTAAAGTCTATGTCTACCTTCACAACCAACTTTTTTCCAAAAGTCTTGAATAAAAATGTTGCTTTGTTTTGTTTCTATAACTCCTATGCAGACCCATGTGTCTCTATGACAACAGACAACAAACAATCCCTGTGTAGTCTGATCCTGCAGTCATAATCTTTTTCATATGTTGGTCTACTAATCGTTAACGTTAGTATAAAGTTGAAGACAATTGTATTGAAGTATGACTGCAGGATGAGACTACACTGTTTGTTGTCTATTACCATGGAAACACATAGGTCTGCATAGGAGCTATAGAAACAAAACAATATGCTATTTCTAATCAGGACTATTTGTAACATTGCTTAAGTTTAATTTTAGATGTAGTAAAACAATAAAAAAAATTGTTTGTGAAGTTGGACCATGAAAGTGATTAGAATATGTTTAAATGATTTCATTTTGTAGAGACTCCATCTTGTATGGTGGCATCCATTTTTGATATCTGGAATCCATATTGTGGCCTGAAGGTGCCATTTTGAGATTAATAAGTCATGTTGCTTCAAAGCTAAAATATCTATGACAGCATTGTCTGAAACAATTCTATGTTATATGGTCTTGAGCTGAATGTTTATATTTAGTCTTTCTCTTGGTTCGAAGAATACAGATAAATATTTACCCATTTTTGTGTGATAAGGAGCCGATCATCCTTGAGCGGACTGGAGAATGGCTATGTTTACTAAAAGGGAGGGGGTCATTCCGACTCTTAAAGGGAATGTGTCGCTAGAAATGTTTTTTTTTTTTTTTTTAGTTAAACAGTTAGTATATAAGTGATTAAACATTGTTCTAATTTTTTTCATTGTTTCACGAGTCAGGAAATATTATAAATTAGATTCTAATTTATAACATTTCCCAGTGCTGGTTACTAGATGGAGCAATTCCCAAAATTGCAGCATTGGCATGTGGTAAAGCAACCACATTGCTTTATGCTGCAAAATTTGAGAAAACTCACTCGCTCTAGTGAGCTCACAGAATCCCCCCTCCTTTATCCTGGCTAGTGCCAGGAGAAAGGAGGGGATTGAACGGTCAAACCTCCTACACTGTGTGTCGCCATTTTTTGAGCTAACACACAGTGTAGTAGGTTTACAAACAGTAGTAAACACACAGTAAAACACGTACATACACAGACCTAACTTACCTGCTCCTGCCGCCGCCGCTCCCTCCGGTCCGTCCGCTCCGTCTGCTTCCTCCGCTCCAAGTGCACAAGTCCGGAAGCCGCGACCGGAAGTAGTAATCTTACTGTCCGGCCGCTGCTTCCAGTCCACAAGAAAATGGCGCCGGACATCGTTCGGCCGAAGACCTTCAATTTGGACTGTGTGGGAGCGGCGCATTCGCCGTTCCCACACAGACGGCGTACAGCATACTGGATGGAACGGGCCCCGTTCGAATTCACTATGGGGCTGTATGTGCCGTATTCCATGTCTGTATGTGTCGTTAATCGACACATACAGAGATGGAAAAAAAATGGCAGCCCCCATAGACAAGAAAAAGTTAAAAAATAAAAAAAAGTAAAACACAAACACACAAATAAATAAAACATTTTTTAATAAAACACTAAAAGCAAATTGATATAAAAAAATGTTTTTTTTGTGACAATGGTCCTTTAACATCTATGACGTGGTATATTTTGGGAACCCATAGTTTTACATTTAAGACATCTTCTAAGCCTATGATTGGTTCAGTACAACACATATTGTCATTATATGCTACTGGCTAAATGAAATCCAAATTAACGTCACATTGTAAACGATTGGCTGGAATCAAGCTACTCCTTTTTCAAAAGATATTATTGCAATTGTTTAATGAATAAACGTCAGAGAAGGTTTTTGAGCATAAAAGCATGGTGTCTGTGTCTGCTCTCCAATATATCGATATAATCTATGATTTGAAACTGAATAAATTCACTCGGTGTATTGGTAGACATACCCATTACAAATTTACATTGGAAACCCATTTTACATATGGATAAACTATTGTAAAAGGGGGGAGTCTTATTTATTCTCAAAAATAAAAAACAAATGTTATATACTTTTCCATACTTCCATCTGATAATCCAGAATATTTGTCAATTCCACCCCCATCATGCCCTATAGATACCTCATTAATACCACAAATTAATACCACAAGAAAAAATTATTTTACTAAAATCTGGCATAAAATCAACAGTGCTCAGGCAATTTTCACCTCCTTCCCATCTAAATCTGTAAAGACTCATCTGTGAGTGACATCACCTCGGCCTCCTGTGCAGATATGCTGGTGGGGAGTGATCTGTTACACAATACGTAGTGACTACAGCACAGCATACCCAGTGCCACATTTGCCATTCTAGAAGAATCTGAAACCATCTACACAGAAAAACTCAAAATCTGGGTTACTCTCATACACATTTTGTAGACCTCCTAGCTCTAAATTCATTAATTCAAAACAAATTTTGCTTGTGCGTTGTCACATCACTACTCCCCCCTCTTGGACTCTGCGGAAGTAATGTAGCAGGGTTCAAAATGATATATCTCAACATATTGAGGTTGGGCACTCTATCTGGAGGCACTAGTTTGCCCCCCCCTTTAATACACAATAGCATAGAACAAAAATTACTTTCTTTGGAAAAAAAAAGTATTTTATCCGTATATACACTACCGTTCAAAAGTTTAGGGTCACTTATAAATTTCCTTATTTTTGCAAGAAAAGCACAGTTCTTTTCAATGAAGATAACATTAAATTAATCAGAAATAAACTCTATACATTGTTAATGTGCTAAATGACTATTCTAGCTGCAAACGTCTGGTTTTTAATGCAATATCTACATAGGTGTATAGAGGCCCATTTCCAGCAACCATCACTCCAGTGTTCTAACGGTACATTGTGTTTTCTAACTGTGTTAGAAGGCTAATGGATGATTAGAAAACACTTGAAAACCATTGTGAAATTATGTTAGCACCGCTGTAAACAGTTTTGCTGTTTAGAGGAGCTATAAAACTGACCTTCCTTTGAGCTAGTTGAGAATCTGGAGCATTACATTTGTGGGTTCGATTAAACTCTCAAAATGGCTAGAAAAAGAGAGCTTTCATGTGAAACTCGACAGTATATTCTTGTTCTTAGAAATGAAATCTATTCCATGCGAGAAATTGCCAAGAAACTGAAGATTTCCTACAACGGTGTGTGCTACTCCCTTTGGAGGACAGCACAAACAGGCTCTAACCAGAGTAGAAAGAGAAGTGGGAGGCTCCGCTGCACAACTGAGCAACAAGACAAGTACATTAGAGTCTCTAGTTTGAGAAATAGACGCCTCACAAGTCCTCAACTGGCAGCTTCATTAAATAGTACCCGCAAAACGCCAGTGTCAACGTCTACAGTGAAGAGGCGACTCCGGGATGCTGGCCTTCAGGGCAGAATGGCAAAGAAAAAGCCATATCTGAGACTGGCTAATAAAAGGAAAAGATTAATATGGGCAAAAGCACACAGACATTGGACAGAGGAAGATTGGAAAAAAGTGTTATGGACAGACGTATCGAAGTTTGAGGTGTTTGGATCACACAGAAGAACATTTGTGAGACGCAGAACAACTGAAAAGATGCTGGAAGAGTGCCTGACGCCATCTGTCAAGCATGGTGGAGGTAATGTGATGGTCTGGGGTTGCTTTGGTGCTGATAAAGTGGGAGATTTGTACAAGGTAAAAGGGATTTTGAATAAGGAAGGCTATCACTCCATTTTGCAATGCCATGCCATACCCTGTGGACAGCGCTTAATTGGAGCCAATTTCATCCTACAACAGTACAATAACCCAAAGCACACCTCCAAATTATGCAAGAACTATTTAGGGAAGAAGCAGGCAGCTGGTATTCTATCTGTAATGGAGTGGCCAGCGCAGTCACCAGATCTCAACCCCATAGAGCTGTTGTGGGAGCAGCTTGACCGTATGGTACGCAAGAAGTGCCCATCTTGCCAATCCAACTTGTGGGAGGGGCTTCTGGAAGCATGGGGTGAAATTTCTCCCGATTACCTCAGCAAATTAACAGCTAGAATGCCAAAGGTCTGCAATGCTGTAATTGCTGCAAATGGAGCATTCTTTGACGAAAGCAAAGTTTGAAGGAGAAAATTCTTATTTGAAATAAAAATCATTATTTCTAACCTTGTCAATGTCTTGACTATATTTTCTAGTCATTTTGCAAATCATTTGATAAATATAAGTGTGAGTTTTCATGGAAAACACAAAATTGTCTGGGTGACCCCAAACTTTTGAACGGTAGTGTACCTGTTAGGTAAGACTAAACATGGACACCACAACACTACTCAGTTCTTTTCAAATCAACGGTTTACTGAAATTCACAATTTCAAACAGGCCAAATAACAACAATACAGTATTCAAATCAAGTCTCTCAGTAGCTGAGGCACTCGCCCTCGTGGGAGTCCCACCCGCTCTTGGGTGGCTGCGCCTGGCGCTCACTGACCCGGCCCGGCGGGTCTCAAGAAGGAAATGGGCCGTCTCCGCGGATCACTGTGGTGCTACCACTCACACTGCGGAATCCCCAAAGGTGGAAGCTATGCCCCTCACCCTTTGGCTACGGCGTGAGTCCGACGGATATATTACCGCGTGCGCCTCCGCGGGTCAGAGCGAGAGCTACTCACTACCACGCGGCATACCACCCTTACCTCCTCTGTTGATGAAGATGACGTCTTTTCCCTTGTGTCTTCTGACACCGCTGAGCTGTAGTGAATGTCCAGCTAGTCCTCCTCCAGGAACGTTGAGCCAAGGATCCTTCTCCTACAAATGGCGGCAGTCTGGTCACTGTGCTCCCTCTCTGTCACACCGCAAGTCTTTTTTTCTTGTCCCCACTCAACTCCTCTCCCCCAAAGTCTCCTCCCCTCTCCTTCCTCCTTCCTCTTCCTGGGGTGCCGCCAATTCTCCCTTCCCTCTCTCTCCGTCCGTTCTTTGGTTCCTCCTTTTTTCTGTCCTAATGGCCTGTCTGTTTTCTCACTCCTGCTGTGTTCCACTGCCCCCCAGTGGTCATTGTTAACTTTACGGTTTCTACACATTGTTTCTAAGACATATGTCTAACCTTTGCTGCAAGCGGCCTGACGTCACACAAACGGGGGAAAGCACGAGGCCCAGAAGGTGCTGAGAGCACAAATGGACACCTAAGGCTCGTGGAGATGGTGGGGACCGGAACCCTTATAACCTCCACGGGAGGCGAGGGGGCTGCGACTCCTATCATGTCATGAGGGTGCAGGAGGCTGGTACCCCCATTACATACCTAGCGGCCGCATACTTTTAAAACAACATACATTTCAAAATTACATTTAGGCATTCTTATTCTGCCTCACAGCATACTGCAACAACGGAGCTAGTAGCGGCTGGGGAAAACCTTGCAATACTGAAGCACACTTCATAGGATGGGTAAGAATTTCTCAATCTCTATTTTAATTCATTTGAATTAACTTCAAAACATTACAATGTTAAATCATTTCATAAGACATGAATATGCAACACATATTTCAGCAGTCCATACCGTATTTTGTAATTTTACTCTCCCTACGTACTAAGGTACAGAATAGCGAGCAGCTGCTTGTGTAATGATAATACATATCACATACCTTCACACTGTAACCCCCCTTTCTTCAGACTCATGCTATGCCGGTCTTTACACAGTTACCAACTTATATAACCCCACACACAAGACACCAAGAAACCAGAGGCATTTACACCTTGTAGTTAAATGTAATACACTCATTTTACGCAGTACCGCTCTTAAGAATGAGAGCATGCAATCACAGATCTACAAACAATGCTATATTGTGGCCACTGGTCTCATCAATCCATGCTCAATGTATAAGCAATTATCAGTCTGCTTTTCAGACTTCACACTGCACACATGTTAAATCCCACACATGTCTCAAACATCACACAGATGTTACATCACACCCAGGGGCCTAGCTAAAGGCTCATGGGCCCCGATGCAAAAGTTCTTATTGCCACCCCACCGCAAACTTCTCATGGCCGACGGTCCGCAGCCTTCAGCTGCATCGCTGGGTCACCTAAGTGACCCAACAATGCAGCACTAGCAGCCGGGGGCATCACTAAGGGCTTAAAATGTCAGAGGAAATAGCCCCAATACATATGTGTCCGCCCAAAAAAAAATGTGTGTATAGGAGACAGCATATCTATAGCACTACGACCCTATAAACTATGGATAGGATTAGATACATTGGCTCAGCAGACAGTATTACACATGATAGGATTAGATACAGTAGCTCAGCAGACAGTATCACACATGATTGGATTAGATACAGTGGCTCAGCAGACAGTATCACACATGATCGGATTAGAGTTATAGTTCCCCATGCAGGGGAAGGGCATAACAGACAGTAGTTTCTTTGCAAAGTACTGGGGACAGACACACTTTTTTCTTATAAGCTGCTGCAGTGCTGCCTGGCTCTTACCTTTGAGTCTGACTATGTCTCTGCTCAGCTCTGTGAGCCATGATGTAGCCGGCACTCTGTCCCCTGAGGATGAATGTGGGCGGGTGGCAGGACATACCTACTTATGCAGAGCAGGTACAAGATGTAATATGATGGGGCCGGGGGAGGGGGAGTGGAAGTGGAAAAGGTCAGTCGACGACTCATGAGGCACCTCCTGCTGCTAGGACCACGACAATTCCCCCTATGCAGTGCACAGTCTACATGCTGGCCGCTGTAGTACACAGCCTAGTGCAGCCCAGCCAATTAGTATGACCCTCACTAATTGGCTGGACTGCAGCAGGCTGCGTAGTATAGCGTCCAGCAAGTGGGCTGTGCGCTGCTCAGGGAGGGGAAATGTGTCAGACTACAGGGCAGGGCCCGCCGCTGGGGATAAAGAGGTGGGCGGGCAGCAGCAGCCCACTACATACACCGGCATCTGGCATTTGCCAGATAGGCTGCCCGGCCCTGCAGTCAGCGTTAGTGTGGCGAGGGGGGCCTACGGCGACCGCTGCGACCCCTATAGCTACGCCACTGATCACGCCCGTTCACATTACACTCCCCCCGTTCTGACTCACATTAGTCACTGCAATGTACCTTGCTGCTCCATATTCTTCACTCTTCCTGTTTAAATTTACACCTTGTATTTACATCTCCCTCACACCAACTTACTTGTAACCAGCAGTAATCACTTACTTTGCCATTTTAACCCCTTAAAGAGACTCTGTCACCACATTATAAGTGCCCTATCTCCTACATAAGGAGTTGGGCGCTATAATGTAGGTGACAGCAGTGCTTTTTGTTTAGAAAAACATTCTATTTTTACCACTTTATGAGCGATTTTTAGCTTTATGCTAATTAGTTTCTTAAAGCCCAAGTGGGCGTGTTTTTACATTAGACCAAGTGGGTGTTGTACAGAGGAGTGTATGACGCTGACACAATGTACTTTATAATGGTAAAATTTGTTCGATATATTCAGTGTTTATTTGTGAAAAACACCAAAATGCAAAGCAAATTTGCAAAAATTTGCATTTTTCTAAATTTATATGTATTTGCTTGTAAGGCAGATAGTAATACCACTCAAAATAGTTACTAGTTAGCAGTTCCCATATGTCTACTTTATGTTTGCATCATTTTTTAAAAGTCCTTTTATTTTTCTAGGACGTTACAAGGCTTAGAACTTTAGCAGCAATTTCTCACATTTTCAAGAAAATTTCAAAAGGCTATTTTTCCAGAGACCAGTTCAGTTCTGAAGTGGCTTTGAGGGCCTTATATATTAGAAAATTCCCATAAATCACCTCATTTAAAAAACTAGACCCCTCAAAGTATTCAAAACAGCATTCAGAAAGTTTCTTAACCCTTTAGGCGTTTCACAAGAACTAAAGTGATGTAGAATTTTACAATTTTCATTTTTTTTTACCAAAATTCATTGGTAATAAATTTTTTTCTTTAACACAGAAAGATTTGCCAGAGTAATGCAAATCAATACTTATTGCCCAGATTCTGCAGATTTTAGAATTATCCCACAAGTGGTCCTAGTATGCTAATGGACTGAAACACCGGCCTCAGAAGCAAAGAAGAACCTAGAGGATTTTGGGGCCTCCTTTTTTTTTTAGAATATATTTTAGGCAGCATGTCAGGTTTGAAGAGGTCTTGTGGTGCCAAAGCAGTGGAAACCCCCAAAAGTATCCCCATTTTGGAAACTACAACCCTCAAGAGTGTTTTTTACTAAACTTATTATAATTACTCTGTAAAAATGAAAATCTACTCTTTTCTGAAAAAACTTTTTCATTTTCGTAATAGATAAAGGAGAAAAAGTACCCCAACATTTGTAAAGCATCTTTTTCCGATTATAGCAATGCCCCATATGTGGTAATAAACTGCTGGTTGGACCCACGGTAGGGCTCACAAGTGAAGGAGCACCATTTGGGCTTTGGAGAGCAGATTTTGCTGGAATAGTTTTCACTGCCATGTCGTGTTTGCAACGCCCTGGAGGGGAAAAAAAGAGTGGAAACCCGCCAAAAGTGACCCCACATTTTGGAAACTACACCCCTCAAGGAATATTTCTAGGGGTATAGTTAGAATTTTGACCCCACACGGTTTTTTTTCAGAATTGGAATTATGGCATGAAATTGAAAATCTAAATTTTTTTTCTAATAAAATGTAGTTTTAGCTGATATTTTTTCATTTTCGTAATAGATAAAGGAGAAAAAGTACCCCAACATTTGTAAAGCATCTTTTTCCGATTATAGCAATGCCCCATATGTGGTAATAAACTGCTGGTTGGACCCACGGTAGGGCTCACAATTGAAGGAGCACCATTTGGGCTTTGGAGAGCAGATTTTGCTGGAATAGTTTTCACTGCCATGTCGTGTTTGCAACGCCCTGGAGGGAAAAAAAAGAATGGAAACCCCCCAAAAGTGACCACACATTTTGGAAACTACACCCCTCAAGGAATATTTCTAGTGGTATAGTTAGCATTTTGACCCCACACGTTTTTTTTTCAGAATTGGAATTATGGCATGAAATTGAAAATCTAAATTTTTTCTAATAAAATGTAGGTTTAGCTCATATTTTTTTATTTTCATAATAGATAAAGGAGAAAAAGCACCCCAACATTTGTAAAGCAAACTCTTCTGAGCACAGCAATACCCCATATGTGGTAATGCACTGCTGTTTGGATCCACGGCAGGGCTTAGAATGGACGGAGCACCATTTGACTTCTGGAGCTCAAGTTTTGCTGAAATGGTTTGCGGCGCCATGTCACATTTGCAAAGCCCCCGAAGGGCCAAAACAGTGCAAACCCCGCAAATGTGACCCCATTTGGGAAAGTACACCCCTCATTAAATTTATCTAGCGGTATAGTGAGCATTTTGACCCCACTGTTTTTATGTTGAATTTATTGGACTTAGGCAGTGAAAATGAAAATCTACATTCTTTCTAAAACGTTGAATTTTTTTCATTTTCACAAGGAATGAAGGAGAAAAAGCACCCCAGCAATTGTAAAGCAAATTCTTCCGAGTACGCCAATACCCCATATGTGGTAATAAACTGCTGTTTGGACACACGGCAGGGCTCAGAATGGCAGGAGTACTACTTGGCATGCAGATTTTACTTGTTTTGTGGGTGACATGTCACATTTGCACAGCCCCTGAGGTACCAGCACAGTAGAAACTCCTGAGAAGTGACTGCATTTTGGAAATTATACCCCTCAGGGTAATCATCTAGGGGTGTAGTGAGGTGAGCATTTTAATTCCACAGGTGTTTCATAGATTGTATTAGATTAAGGCAGTGAAAATGGAAAATGATTTTTGTCCAAAAATATGTAGTTTCGTGCCCCTTTTTTATATTTTTACAAGGGGTAATAGGAGAAAAAACAACATTCAATTTATTACGCAATTTCTCCAGAGTACGGCAATACCCCATGTGTGGCCCTAAACTGCTGTTTGGGCACATGGCAGAGCTCAAAATGTAAGAAGCGCCATTTGGCTTTTAGAGCGCAGATTTTGCTGGACTGGTGTACAGGTACCATGTCGCATTTGCAGAGCTCCCTTAGGTACCAGAGTAAAGTGTAAGACCCAGTTTTACAAACTACACCCCTCAAGGCATTTATCATTTGCCTCGACATATGGCAGGGCTTAGGAGTAAAAGAGCAAATGTGCATGTGAGGCCTATTTTGGTGATTTTCGCAGCATTCGCCCACAATTGCAGGGCACTGGGGTGAAATAGTAAAACAAAGCCCCAAGTAGTGACCCTCATTTTTGAAACTGTACCCCTCAAGGCATTTTTAAGGGCTATAGTGAGCATTTTGACTGTTTTTTTTATTAGAAATTAACGCTCAGTGGATGATGCAAAGTGAAAATTTACATGTTCCATAGGTATATGCCATTATAGTGCACAATATGTTGTGCCCAGTTTGTGCCACTGAAGACAAATACCTCAAACTGTTAATCAGGTTCTCCCGGGTGTGGCGATGCCATATATGTGAACGTAAACTGATGTTTGGGCACGCTGCAGGGCGTGGCATTTGGCTTTTGGAGCGCAGATTTTGCTTAGTGTCAGTTCTGTTTGGGGTTTTGCTGGTATTTCAGTTTATAATACGGGGGTATACGTAAGCTGTGCGGAGCACATCAGGACACAATAAGAGAGTATAATAATGTGGTAAATAAATAATAATCCACAGATGTGTGGCCATTGTTGTACTGATAAATATAAAATCTTATACGCTTTTGGAATAGTCTGCACATTTTGCATCGCCATATTCTGAGAGCCAGAACATTGTTATTTTTTCACCCCTGGAGCTGTGTGAGGGCTTATTTGTTGCGGGACAATCTGTAGATTTCATTGGTACCATTTTGGGGTACATGCGATTACTTTTTACTTAATTTTTTGGCAAGCAAGTTGACCAAAACCCAGCAATTCTGATAAAGTTTTTTATAAAAAAAAATTACGGAGTTCACCATGCGCTATAAATGACAATTTTACTTTATTCTGCGGATCGATATGATTACGGCGATATCAAATGTATATCTTTTTTCATTCTTTGCAGCGTCTGCACAATAAAATCACTTTTGTTTCAAATAATTTAGTTTTTGTGTCGCCATATTCTGAGAGCCATAACTTTTTTATGTTTCCGTCAAAAAAGCTATGGGAGGCCTTGTTTTTTGTGGGACGGGATGTAGTTTTGGTATAATTTTGGGATGCATGCTGTAAAGGGAAGTGTCCATATATATGTATATATGTATGTGTGTGTATGTATAATATATATATATATATATATATATATGTAATGTAGTATGTATGTATACAGTGTGTGTGTATATATATATATATACACATATATATAATATATATGTGTATGTATAGTACATATAATGTATCATGAGCCAGGGCTGTAACTACAGCAGCCCTAGTCATGAATACGGTTGGAAGCAGAGCAGGACAATTAGCATGTCCCTGCTTTGTTAGGAAACCATGGAGACAAGGGATAGTTATCCCCTGTCTCCATTTCAAGTCTCCCGCGCGCACGGACTGTCTCGTGCAGGCTCTCATGAGTCGGCTGGTGATACATTATCACCATGCCGACCCATGCTAGCCTGGGGCAAGCGCCACACTCCCCGCTGCAAGCGTACCGACAGGGTTAAATAGCCCTGCATCGGTACGCTCAGGAGCCGAGCTCAGGAGCCGAAGCTGAAGAAGATCAGCTGAGAGCTGCCTGCCTGCCTCACACACACATCACCGAGGGCTCAACTCTCTCTCTCTCTCCTCCAAAGACCTGGGTTCCTGCTGCTGTCTCTGCTGCTCCAAAGTCACGCTAAGTATCAAGTGTAGCAGCAGCTACACTTAACCCTGTCTCTCCTGCTGTAACCCTTGCTTCCCTGAGTTAACCCCTTGATAATGTCCCTACTGTCCCTGAGTTAACCCTTGCTGTCCCAGAGTCCCTGAGTTAACCCTTGCTGTCCCAGAGTCCCTGAGTTAACCCTTGCTGCCCCAGAGTCCCTGAGTTAACCCTTGCTGTCCCAGAGTCCCTGAGTTAACCCTTGCTGTCCCAGAGTCCCTGAGTTAACCCTTGCTGTCCCAGAGTCCCTGAGTTAACCCTTGCTGTCCCAGAGTCCCTGAGTTAACCCTTGCTGTCTGTTTTACACAGTAACCCATCCCCCTTGTTCCTCCTTATCCCGTATTAACCCTTAGTGTATAGGGAAAGTTATATTAGGAGGGAGTTGGATAGAGATAGAGAGCGTGTGAGAATCACAAGTAACTTATGTGTATTGTGTTGTAACGTAACTGTATTCTGTGTATGTTTATGTAAGTGGGTGGCGGTATAATATCTTGATACCGTGTTTATACTGTACGGTGATTAGTTACTGTATTATACATATGAGAGCGATTACTGTATGTTAATAAATATTACCTTTATTTACTACCGGTCTTATTCCCTTGAGTAGCCGCTAAAGCAATTAGATCGACGTTAGTATAAGGAAAAGGTAGGGGAACTAGGCATAACCCTAGTGACCCTAATTATAAAGGCGGTAGTAATAGTGGGTGCCACTAACCAGTGAATCCCGTTATTACCCCACCCCCTTTAACATTGGCGAGCCAGCCCATACTGCTTTCAATTTATTTCTGTCTTTTGTACAATAAAGTTGTGTTAAAACGTGAACTGCAGATAGGCGGCGAGGCGTGGACAGGTAACGTACATACACGGTGTAGTGTTGGGTTATACTGTGCGCCTAGACCTTTTTGA
Source organism: Rhinoderma darwinii (assembly GCF_050947455.1). NCBI lineage: Eukaryota > Metazoa > Chordata > Amphibia > Anura > Rhinodermatidae > Rhinoderma > Rhinoderma darwinii. The sequence goes on from NC_134687.1 coordinate 196,905,680, forward strand.
AGTTCAGATGAGTAACACAATTTTATTTAAGGCTTGATACAGGATATAATTGATCAGCGAACCTATTTTTTTTTGTTTATTTTCTGAGGTATTAACGTCTTTTATTTTGCGGTGTGCTGCTCTACGGCGACGAATTGTCGGGCGAGCAACTTATACAAAAGAGTTTGCAGAAGTATCAACGTCGGTGTTCTTCCGGTGAAGTCTAGCTGATCGAGAAAAGGCGTTCCGGAAGAAAAGGACCTTTTTCAAAACAGCGGGTGACAAGGAGGACAACGCAGACGGAGATGACTTCTGCAACAGTGAGTATGGACTTCTCCACACTTAAACACCTCGCCAAAAACAGTAAATTTAATCCAGTAACACCCACGACATACAAGTCAGCAGGAATGCTGTGGTCCACTCTCCTGGACGAGGCTTATGCACATGATAAGTTGTGTATTAGCAAGAGGAGTGTTCTTAACAAAACCTCCAAACGTCTCCACATGCTCGCTAAACTTATCTGTGTGTATGAGGAGACGTGGAAACCTGATCACTCAGAAATGAAGAGTGATTCCCCAAATCTTCACTGCCATTGTTGTGTCAACAATGTGAAGCAGGTTTGTGATTTGCAGACACAACTGGCAGAGAATGCCCAATGTAGAGATCAGCAAATTTGCATGCTGGAATCGCAGGTGATAGATTTGAGAAATCGTGGTGATGATATTGATGCACGGCTGACTGGGTCTTATGCTGTGATCAATGCGTTTAAGGTTAAGGCAGCATCTACGGATGCGATCATTGCCATGTTGAATGATGAGCTTGCTGCTAGGTCACAATTGGTTGCCAGTATGCAAAACATCATAAAAGATTTCTCAAAAATGTTACCGGCCTTGTCTTTTTCAAGGCCTGATTCCGCTGTAAGTTTGCCCTCTACAGGGCAAAAAGGGGGGAGTAGTAAGAGTGATGGGTCAGATGCCCCAAATCGTGATCCCATCCGGAAACCTGAAGGTAACATTGTTACGAAAGTGTTACGCAGATGTAAGCGTACAATAATCAGAAGTGCGTCCCTAGCCATGCAGAACTTTAAGAGATCATGCACTGCTGACTGCCCTAAGTCCAGCAGAGCATGTGCTGTTAAATGTTTTGCATGTGCCGGATCAGGCCATATTGCGAAGTACTGCGAGTCTTTGAGTACTAAGAAATGTGGTCCTGTTAAATGCTTTAAATGTGGTCAGATGGGACATATTGCGAGGAACTGCCACGGCATAAGCAACCATGAAAAGCCCAGTGAAATGGCAATAGAAAATGGCCACGTCACAACAAAATGTGGGTTTAGACAAAATGGCTGCACAAGAGTCTCCTTACAGCCTTATGTGCTCCGCCACGTGCTCAAGGGTCTAAATGACCAACCACAACTAGGGAGTTTAGGAAGTTGGCCATAAATTGCATGTTCAGTCTGGTGTTACGTCTGTAATGGTTGTTTATGGTCAGTTGTGTTTGTCCCCAGTTGTCCGTTTGTTTTCATTTGTGTTTTTTATTTTGTGTTTCTTTCACATATTCTATTGTGGTATATCCCTGGTTATGAGTAATATGTATTTATACTATATAGGTGTTGCCTGTATTTATAATGCATAATTAGGAAACCACTCCAGGAAAACAACTGGGGAATCAACCATTGGATAGTGGTGTATTTGCACCCAATATTTTAATTGCTCTCTATTAGGATAATGTTGAAGTTGTTATTATACTGTGAACTCAGGTTGGGCGGTGCGAACAGGTAACATAAGTTCACGGTGTAGTGTTTTATGTTATTCTGTGCACCTAGACCTGGGGGGGTTCAGACAGGTAACACAACTTCATCTGAGGCCTAATGCGAGTGCAATTAAATACAGTGAATAACAGTATGGCTGATTCTTTTGTGTTTAACTGGAGTTAGGAATCTTTGGACAGGGGGAGGTAACCCTGGCATTACACCCATATCTTGATTTTAAGATAATGGGTTTGGTAAGACAGGGATATAGTTCTACAAACCTGAGAATTGTGAGGAACCACAAAAACAGTGCTTCATCCACAGCTCCCCTCGGATATCCTGACCTACACCAGTGTTGGGATACCGAGGGGTCCTGTGATATGAAGACTAATCCAATGCCCTCCTCAAGACATGGGTCAAGGATATTGGTGCTGGTATCTAATGCAGAATGCCACGCGACTAACTGCACCGAAAGAGGCATACTCCTCCCAGGAGCATACTGTACCCTTAATCCCGTATTAGGCGTTGATGTGGCGGATCAGAAGGGAAGAACTCCAGTGACACCTGAAAAAAGGCTCGACATCCGTCCAGACACCCCTGTGAGACTCCAGACGATTCCTCTTGGGTTTGGCATCGAACTCTCCTGCTAGACTTCAATGAGGAAAAGGATGTCGTGGAGAAACTGAAAGATTCCCAACACCAAGCCACTATTCAGTTGGATGGACGCGGAAGTGTCTTGGTGGGAGAGCTTGTTCGGATATAGTCCCAAGGCCACTTCCTTCTTCAAACTTGCTCATCCACCCAGTGATAATCCTTCTCACTCTTGTGGCGATTATGTACGATGGACTGTTCTGCGTGTACCGACGAATGAAAGGACTGGTTGACCAAATACAACGAGGTCAAGCAGAAAGCCACGAATACATTCGTAGACGGGGTCTAAGGACATAGTGATACAGTCCTGCGACCCAGAATTGTTTATTATTGTATGTGTATATATATATATTTGTAAAGTGTAAATCTTAATCAATGGGTCGTACAAAATTTTCAAGGTGTACATATAGACATTGTAGGTGTTGATATGTGTCCGCAACATAGGCATACTCAGTGAGGACGTGCCCGTCCCACAGCGAGTGAGTATGTACATGGAGGCGGGCATATATTTACAGCCTGTAGTCACCTCATTTACATGTGTACCTTGCACTTGTTTATGGAGGAGTAGTGTGAGATGCTGTTTGAGCATGAATCTCTATATGTACATATACCTATGGTTGGTGGGGGAATATTTTTGTATGTTTGGTTATTTTTCACTTTGTTTGTATGATTGGGTAGTGTGTAGGTACCCTTAGGGACAGGTAAGGTATTCACACACCCTTGTAGGTATTTGCCACCTCAACCTGAGAACTGGTATGGTCAATATGATGATGGATTGAATGTCAGAGGGGAAATGGAAGGCGATGCTCCACCCCACAGTAGATTCCTGGGTACCAAGACCTCACCTCCTCCTCGGGGATGATAACCTGCCATGATGAAGACCTGGATATCGGCCCACAAAGATTGTTTCGTCTTCAATCAAGATGCTGGGAAAAGTTGGAAAAGTAATGGATCACGTACAAAAGGTTGTTGAAAGGCGGACTAAGCCATTCCAAGGCTGACCATATGAGGGCACAAGTAGCCTTACACGGGTCGGCATGCTAAAATTGGATCGGCCACTGGAAAGACCTGCTGACGCCACTTAAGAGGAAGAAACTCCAAGCAAGAAAGAACAAGAAATCTGCGGCTCATGGACTTTGAGATTTTCAAATGAGCTTTGTTCGTTTGATGAGCTTTGAGGCTTCGTTCTATGGACTGTGAGTTTATTTTCAACTTCGTCTGATGAGCTTCGAGGCTTCGTTCTATGGACTATGAAGGTTTCTTCGTTCTATGGACTATGAAGGTTTCATTTCAACTTCGTCTGATGAGCTTCGAGGCTTCGTTCTATGGACTAGGAGATTTTTATCTCAACTTCGTTCTATGGACTAGGAGATTTAATTTCATCTTCATTCTGTGAACTTTGAGGTTTCGTTTCTTTGGACACTAGACTCCAGAGTCAGAGGACTGGCGGGAAGGTGTCCTTGAGGAGATAGCTGATCTCGAATATCTAGGTCTAATAGTATACTTCCTTCCATCTCAGACCATTACCAGTAACCGGGGAGGTTGAGGGGGTAAATAGAACCCCACAAACACTTCCCCAAATTGCATTGTCGAGTCCCTGACAACAGGGGGATTGTAAAGGGAAGTGTCCATATATATGTATATATGTATGTGTGTGTATGTATAATATATATATATATATATATATATATATATATATATGTAATGTAGTATGTATGTATACAGTGTGTGTGTATATATATATATATATATATATACACATATATATAATATATATGTGTATGTATAGTACATATAATGTATCATGAGCCAGGGCTGTAACTACAGCAGCCCTAGTCATGAATACGGTTGGAAGCAGAGCAGGACAATTAGCATGTCCCTGCTTTGTTAGGAAACCATGGAGACAAGGGATAGTTATCCCCTGTCTCCATTTCAAGTCTCCCGCGCGCACGGACTGTCTCGTGCAGGCTCTCATGAGTCGGCTGGTGATACATTATCACCATGCCGACCCATGCTAGCCTGGGGCAAGCGCCACACTCCCCGCTGCAAGCGTACCGACAGGGTTAAATAGCCCTGCATCGGTACGCTCAGGAGCCGAGCTCAGGAGCCGAAGCTGAAGAAGATCAGCTGAGAGCTGCCTGCCTGCCTCACACACACATCACCGAGGGCTCAACTCTCTCTCTCTCTCCTCCAAAGACCTGGGTTCCTGCTGCTGTCTCTGCTGCTCCAAAGTCACGCTAAGTATCAAGTGTAGCAGCAGCTACACTTAACCCTGTCTCTCCTGCTGTAACCCTTGCTTCCCTGAGTTAACCCCTTGATAATGTCCCTACTGTCCCTGAGTTAACCCTTGCTGTCCCAGAGTCCCTGAGTTAACCCTTGCTGTCCCAGAGTCCCTGAGTTAACCCTTGCTGCCCCAGAGTCCCTGAGTTAACCCTTGCTGTCCCAGAGTCCCTGAGTTAACCCTTGCTGTCCCAGAGTCCCTGAGTTAACCCTTGCTGTCCCAGAGTCCCTGAGTTAACCCTTGCTGTCCCAGAGTCCCTGAGTTAACCCTTGCTGTCTGTTTTACACAGTAACCCATCCCCCTTGTTCCTCCTTATCCCGTATTAACCCTTAGTGTATAGGGAAAGTTATATTAGGAGGGAGTTGGATAGAGATAGAGAGCGTGTGAGAATCACAAGTAACTTATGTGTATTGTGTTGTAACGTAACTGTATTCTGTGTATGTTTATGTAAGTGGGTGGCGGTATAATATCTTGATACCGTGTTTATACTGTACGGTGATTAGTTACTGTATTATACATATGAGAGCGATTACTGTATGTTAATAAATATTACCTTTATTTACTACCGGTCTAATTCCCTTGAGTAGCCGCTAAAGCAATTAGATCGACGTTAGTATAAGGAAAAGGTAGGGGAACTAGGCATAACCCTAGTGACCCTAATTATAAAGGCGGTAGTAATAGTGGGTGCCACTAACCAGTGAATCCCGTTATTACCCCACCCCCTTTAACACATGCTTTTAGATCCCTTTTTTTATTCTGTTTTGGGAGGGGTAGTGACTAAAAACAGCAATTCTGGAATTGTTTTTTATTTTTATTTTTTTACAGTGTTCATCGTGCAGGTAAAATAGCAAGACTTTTTTATCGTTTGCTTTGTTCCGGATGCGGTGATACCACACGTGTACTTTTTTTTAAAATGTTTTCCATTTTTTCCTATAATAAAAGACTTATTATGGGAAAAAAGGCTGTCACTGTTTTTTAACGGGAAACTTTTATTTTTTCTACTTTTTGACAACATTTTTATTAACTTTTTTTTTGTCCCACTAGGGGACTTGAAGGTACGAAGCCCTGATCGCTATTCTAATACACTGCAGATAAGATAATCAACACTAGCACAAACTTAATGAGTATAAAAATGTATACATTTTATTAAAGATAGACACAACAGAATAAAAAGATGAGTCATACAATGAAAAGAAGGCGTCCACCTCTGCAAGACCAAATGACATGTATAGCGAGCATGGACATACATAAATGTCAAAAATACAGGCGCATGTGTAAATTGGAGTTCAGAGGGGACAACCAGGCTGCATGAAATGTATAACAAAATTGTTGCTATCTGTAACAGTGGCAGTCAAATATAAAGTGCTAAAAATGCAGGTAGCAAAGCATATAGCAATAAACCACTAGACTACATATGAGTGAAGACATGCATAGGGCCCGAGCAACTCAACAACTGAAGGGCCAAAAGTAACAACAGGCCTAGAGCATGTAACAAAGACACCTGTTTGAGGTAACATACATACTCAAATTCATGGTCTCACTCAGGGAGGACACCAACACCCGACGCGCGTTTTGGCAGATGCCTTCGTCTGGGGGTGGCGTTATCCTGGCGCGGCCCTCTCCTATATAGTCCCAAACCCATGTGTTCCGGGTCAAAATCACCGATACAGAACGAAGGGAGAAAAACGGCGTCAAACAGAGGGTACAAAGATGGCCGCCGCCACACTTCCAGACCCCCTACATCGGGGAGTATGTGAGGTGGCGATGTCTGAGAGCGCCTCCCACAAACAACCCCGAGGGAAGACAGCGGACGAAAGGTACGTAGGCCACTCCCCCCCCTGTCAGCGCACCATCCCTCTATTGTGATCCGGTAAGTCGGACCCGGGACAAAATAGCCCTTGCAATGAACAATGCAAAATGGTATCTTTATAAGACCGCAGGTAAGTGCGATCAATAGACAAAATCGAACAACTGGGAAGGGACATATATTGCACATTGCCATGCTGTGTAGCGACCATTGGGTACATGGATAGCTGGTGTAATGAAGAGATAATATATCAAAATATAAGGCCCAATGACGGCAAGAAAAGGGAAGTGATGAAATGGTATGTTAGGAAAAAATTGTGTATAAGTTAAACAAATGAAGATGGTACATAATTAAAAATAAATAAACAGAGGGGACCGATGTGCAATTGCAAATGAAAAATGAAGTGAGAGAGTAGACAAGGAACAAAATTCACAAGTCCAGGAATGATGTTGTGCACCAGGTCAAGGAAAAAGAAAACAAGTGTACTATATATGAACATGTGACGAACAAGTAACCTGTGTGTACGATATGCGTACACTTAAAAAGTACATACAAATTAATATCCACTTGTGTGTCCATGTGAACAACCCAATAAAAAATACGTAACAGACAGTGACAGGAAAAGAAAAAAATAAAATATATATAACTGTGAAAATATGTGAGAAATTAAGGAAAATGGGGAATGAGGGGGGGGGAGGGTAGGGGAAGGAAATGGAAGCAGAAAAAAGAGAAGAGAACTGAGGAAGAAGGTAAAAGGAAGAAAGAAGAAAGGAAAAAAAAAAAACGAAAAAGATAAGGGGAAGACCAGAAACAGAAAAAGGGCGGAAAGAATCACTGATGCGATACAATGTATATCCATATATCCAACGTACAATGCATGGCAACAAAAAGAGAAGGAGGGATTAAAGGAAAAGACAAACACATAATTGGTGATTCATTTGAATTCAGTCAATTGCCTTCCCACACCATTCCTGATGCATCCACTCAGTCGATGTTTGTTAGGACTACATATGTGAAAATCCTGTAACGGGGAAAGGAAAGGATAGTCAACAATGTAAGAGATACAATACAGTGGAAACGGATAAAAAACCTAGACCCGCAAGGAGTCAATGGTTATTGAAACGGAGCGAAACTCAAAGATTCATTCAAGCCATATGGATACATTGTCCCAAGGGTCCATATCCAACGGGTTTGACATTGTGCCAACTTTTGTTTGACAGCCCCTCCCCTCATTCCCGATATGATATGATCAATCCCTCTCACCTTCAATTGAGATGGGTCACAGGAATGATGTAACCTGAAATGTCGGGCTACAGGTTTCAGGGCTTCCAGATTATCCATTACCCTCTGATATTCTGATGGTACTACTGGTACAGGATATCACCGACGAATATCCAACTTCTCTGTCCCAGACTCGCTTTAAATGCGCAGTCTGTTGATGTTTGTGACTGTGTTCTGTATTCGCGCAGTCTGTCGATCCGCGACTCCCTTCTATACAAGCAGTCTGTCTATCTGGACAGTCTCTGCCCACGACTCTCTGCCACCGACAGACAGTCTGTCTCTACCGGGCAGTTGTGTTACAGACGAACACTTGTGCCACCGACAGATACTTTTAGTACCACTGAGTCCTTAGTCTGTGACTCTCAAATCTGCCACCTATGGGCAGTTTGTAGTGCCGGTTTGTCAGGCATCCCGACACTCAGCTCTCCTAGAGCAAACGGTCAACAGGATAACATTCCCCATGATCCTTAACAGTTTCTACACAACAGCCAAATAACAAATGAAACACTATAACAGAGCTATAACAATACACAAATCCAAACAGCAATGTTCATTGCAGGTTCATTCTACAAAGCACTCAGCTTTCTCATCTTACACACAGACAGTTGTACGCAATGGATTCACACTACCTCTGCAAAAGTTTTTTCACTGTCTTTTTAAAAGCTTCCTCTCAACAGTCCGCTACGTCATTCCAAGGGGGGTGTGGATTATTCAATCACTGCTCACAACTTCTGTTCTAACAATCATCTGCCGGCAAAATACATCCTCTCTTACCATGAACCTCAAGATTTACACATCTTCAACAACAACTCAAGATAACGTACGCCTCTGCAATCATTCATCACATAAAAAGTTTTAACATACCTCATACTTCTGGATAAAATTACTGCGTCCAGGAAATTGTCACGTCATGACAGTGGTTCCAGCCCCGGCAAAACATAAGTGAAAAAGGTATGTGTAAGAATAAGCTTCTTATGTACCGGCCGGTTTTAATTCACTGATGCAATGCCTAACCTCTAGTAACAGCTATCAGACGATTAATCTTCCCAGGTTTCGGCACCAAAATAACTGTTGATGCAATCATAGCCCAAAATATATATATTAGACTGCAATTTGTAATGGGTATGTCAACCGATACCCCCATGAATTCAGTTTCAAATCATAGATTATATTGATATATTGGAGCGCAGAGACACAGACACCATGCTTGTATGCTCAAAATCCTTCTCTGATGTTTATTCATCAAATAATTACAAATAATTACAAATAATTACAATAAAATCTTTCGAAAAAGGAGTAGCTTGATTCCAGCCAATCGTTTACAATGTGACGTTAATTTGGATTTAATTTAGCCAATAGCATATAATGACAATATGTTTTGTCCTGAACCAATCATAGGTTTAGAAGACGTCTTAAATGTAAAACTATGAGTTCCCAAAATATACCATGTCATAGATGTTAAGAGTCGGAATGACCCCCTCCCTTAGAGTAAACATAGCCATTCTCCAGACCGGTCAAGGATAATCGGCTCCTTATCACACAAAAATGGGTAAATATTTATCTGTATTCTCCGTACCAAGAGAGAGACCAAATATAAACATTCAGCTCAGACCATATAACATAGAATTGTTTCAGACAATGCTGACATAGATATATTAGCTTTAAAGCAACATGACTTATTAATCTCAAAATGGCTTTTTCAGGCCACAATATGGATTCCAGATATCCAAAATGGATGCCACCATACAAGATGGAGTCTACGCAAAATTAAATCATTTAAACATATTCTAATCACTTTCACAAGGACATAGCCTTTATTTATCCCAAGTAATACAGAAGGAATAGGTGAGGAATCTGAATTCCCTGAAGCCCTCGAAGCTTATAAGTGGAATTCTCCCTGTAAGCTTATCATCGGTTCACTTCCAGTCGTACAGGGAACAAGTCCAATGATGGCTTAGCATAATTATGAAATTCCCTAGTATATACATGTAGATTCATCAAAGAGTTTTTCTCAAATGAGTGACCGTGTGAGACATTTTTACAGTTGCTGCTCGTTGCAGGTTCCACTTGAAGAATAATCACTTACTGGGTCTCCCATTTGAAATGAATAAATTCATACATTTGCAGGTGTCTATTGATTTTAGAGACATTGTTGAACATAATGATTGTGCATTAACCAGCGTGAAGTTTGAAGAAAGAGTTTCATTGTAGAGATGCATTGTTAACAATTCTTCATTGTGTTGGCAGTAATATTGAAAACAAACGATCATTAACTTACACTGCGGGAAAAGAAGTTTATGCTGCTATTTGTACACTGGTAAAGCGATAGGTCCTCCAGCTCTGCATCTCAGGACATACTGCTCATAAGCTGTTTGAGAACCAAAAGAAATGTAGTATTTTTTTCTTCACTTTCCAGATTGATCAATATCTGTATAAGAACAGAAGAGAATACGCTGTGCTTTGTTGCCTTATGGCACATATTATATAAAGCTTGAGCTTTTCTGGTAATAGATTGTTTGATAACTGTATGTAGCTGATATATTTTTTGCATGTTCTCTGATCACAATGAACAAAAAAATATGAGTAATTATTTCATCTGGCATTAAAAGCCATCTGTGGAAATGACGGACCCCTTAATGAATGCAATTACAGCCTTTTACAGCATCCATTAAGGGGCTTTAATCTAATGTGCTGTGTTTAATGGCACATCAGAATTGTATGCAGCTGAACAAATAATCTTTCAGCTAAAGGTTAGGGGCCAAACTATAAGTGACATCTAGAGGGTCCAGAGAGCTCAATATACTGTCGAAATTACAGTAGAATCAAATAATTGCCTAGATGTAGAAATGTTTCAATTGGATGCAAACAATTCCTTGATAACATTTTGTTACAGTCTGACATTGGGAATCCAGTTATTACCGTACAGATGATAGATTAATATTCCTGCTAACATGCTGTGATCACCTATTAGAACCTGTCTGAAAATTGACTGTTTTATTATGCCAGTATTTCAGTTGTCATCGGACCAATTGTTTTGTGCTTTATGCTTTTCAATAACCACCTGGGCTATTTACACACAGTAACATAGTTTAGAATAAGGCTACATTCACATGACAGTGAAAAACGGCCATGCGACGGCCGTTTTCATAACAGCCGTTTTCAGAACAATAGAGTTCTATGGGTATATTCACACGGGCGTTTTTTTAAAGGCCCGTGAAAACTGGCTGTCAAAAAATAGGACATGTCCTATTTTTTACCGTTTTGACAGCCCCATGGCTCCCATAGAAGTCAATGGATCAGTTTTTTATTAATCAATCCTTGTAATGGCCGGTAAAAACTGATCATGGCTGAGGATTCCCCGCACGCCACGCTACTTTGAGTGCTGAGCCCGGGGAAGCTCTTAACATTACTATCCATATATGGACAGTGATGTCGCGCTTTCTACTATGGAGTCTCTGGCCATAGAATCGCGAGATCTCTGGCCGGGGACTCCTGTCTATCTTGGACCCCCCCCCCACGTAGATAGCGCCATAAGTATATTCTGCTTTATTGTACATCCTTGTGCCTCTAAATTCACACGGAGGCATACTTTACAGAGTATTTTTCTGTCACATTCCACATAAACTCTGTATGTACACCTAACAGCAACTACCGTAAAGGTACCATGATCATGGCTTGGCAGTATGCATAAGTCCTTAGTTAAATGACATAAAAACCAAATGCTGTTAAACCACCCAAACGCTGAGGAATTAATGCAGCCTTCTGCTCTTTTATTGTTTCCTCAGTGAGAGCTACTTTATATATAAAGATGATTTAAGAGGTTCATTTTCATTTATCTATTCCTGTGTGTGTATATTTTTTGCAGCCAAATAATAAAATCCTTAGACCTCTTGAAACCCAAATCGACTTCTGTGGAGTGACATCACCTGAGCCTCGAGTGTAATGCCAGTAGTGGAAGCCAGCTTTGTAGACTTTGTTCTTATTATAAGATAATATCATTTGAAACGGCTAGGGCTCAGTTCAAGGATGCTCTCCTTAAAATAGGTAGAAGAATTAAACAAGTACAAAGACTAATAAATAAGAAGGAAAGCAAATAAGTTTTATTTCCATATGTCAATCTAAATTTTTCCACACAGATTTATAATACAGATGAATACATTTTTATAAACCATTTATGTCTACCAATTTTTTCCTGTTAACTGGCTAAAAAAAATCAAATACATTTACACAGTTTAAGTTTTGAGTTCTGCAAATTTGACAAGGATGTGCCCACGTATGAAGAGAACGCTTTCGTGTCAACTCTGATTTGTAGCCATTTTACATAATATATTAGGAAATTTCAGGTACACTATAAGCAATTCTCTATTTTAAAGTTATCATCCGAAGATCAGTTCAGATAAGAGAGCAGCAACATGGAAATCAATTTCCTTGGCTGGCCTGAAAGTGCTATCAGGGGAATTCAAGTACTGTATACAAATAATATTGTTTTCAATGAGTGAAGTGAACAGAGAAGCTCTTGCTGTGCTTATCACTTCAATCACATGTTTGATCTTTGATCGCTCCAAAATACATTCTCCATCCCATTTTTCTTCAAATATATGATAAGACTATGGTTTATTACAGGTGAATATTTTTTTTTTTCAAAATCAGAATTGGATCAAACAGGTGATAAGTATAAGTAAGGACTTTTCCTCTAAAGACATATTCTCACTTGGCAGATTTGTTGCAAAATTTTCTGTGACTATCCTATTCATCTGAATGAATAGAAATGATTTTCAGTCGCATAAATTTCTGCAACAAATCTGCCATGTGCGAATTTACTCTAATTTATTATTTTCCCTGTGATTTGGCAAAAAACAAACAATAAAAGAACCTGTGGCAAACGTGCTGCACCATGATTCGGCTGCTGGTGTGTAACCACAGGATTATGACATCTGGTGGTGAACCCGACAACAGAAAAATAAAGGCTTTTCCAATTAAATGTATGTCCTTCTTTTGCTGTTTTAGGCCTCGTGCACACTTCCGCCACAGTTTTCACGGCCGTTTGTGACGGATCCGTGTGACCGTTTTAGCGGCCGTGTGTACTCCGTGTTTCCGTTTCCGTGCGCTGAGCATGGTACTGTCCAGGGTGCTGAAAGAGTTAATGGGCTGCACTGATCGGCGGTAACTCTTTCAGCACCCTGGACAGTACCATGCTCGGCACGCGGAAAATAAAATTTTAATGTAATAATAGAAAAAAAAATTAAATAAGTTCATACTTACATTCCTCCTGTCTGGCCTCCAGCGATGACGTTTCATCCATCTCGCCGCTGCAGCCAATCACAGGCTGTAGTGGCGGTCACGCACGTCAGGATGACGTCAGAAAGCCGGCCTCCAGGGATGACGCTTCATCCCACGTGACCGCCTCTGCAGCCAATCACAGGCTGCAGCGTCAGAAAAGAAGGTCGGACTGGAGGAAGAAGAGGAACTCGTCACCAAGACAATGACCGGGTACATATGAAATGTTTTTTATTTTATTTTTAATCAGCAGCCTCTTTTCTCTATCAGTGATTGGTAGAGACAAGTGGCTGCCGATTAGTGTAATATTTTTTTAATGTTTTTCTGCCCGCCCGGCGGTTGCTTGGCAATGGCTTCGTCACACACAGACGGCACACGGATGCCTTCCGTGTGCCTTCAGTTTTTTTGACGGCCCTATTGACTTGCATGGGTCTCACGGTCACGGAATCTCGGACCAAAGTAGGACATGCTCTACTTTGGATCGGAATGGAGCAACGGACCGTCAAAAAAACTGAAGTGTGCATGGCCCCATTGAAATGAATGGGTCAGGGTGATAGCCGTCAGAAAAACGGCTAGCACCCTGAAGGAAAAAACTGAAGTGGGCATGGGGCCTTACATGTTTTCTTTTTTGAGTCTGTGGCTCTGTGGGTGGAATAGAGAGATTTCATCCTCCTTTTTACATTCCTAGGGAGATCATTGAGTAAAGGGGGTTTTACACTGAGCAATTATCTGGCAAACCATCATTAATAGAACGCTCGTTGCTGATAATTTCCCCGTGTAAACAGGGCAGCGATCAGCAGATGAACGAGCAAACGCTTGTTCATCTGCTGTTCGTATCGTTTTAAAAAAGTAAAATATTCTCGTTGTCGGCAGCACATCTCCCAGCGTAAATAGGAAGATGTGCTGCCAATATGATAATAATGTATGGGGACGAGCGATAACGACCGCTTGTCCCCATCCATAGCTCCTTGTAACAGGAGCAAAGGAGCACCGATCAACGAGCTGTCTCCTTGATCGACGCTCGCTGCACTGGCCAAAATCGACCGGTGTAATAGGGCCTTAAGCCACACTCATACACTGTGGTACTCCTTGTACTGTACTGTTCTGGTGTGTACTGTTGTAAATGTCTGTTACAATGTTGTTATTGCTGCAAATATTTCAATAAACATTGACTACTTATAATAATATATATATATATATATATATATATTTATAATATAATTAAAAATGGATTATAATGAGGGCAATCTGGGCGGTAGATCGGGACCCTGATCACCAGAAGTACCCATATAAAAAGATTGTCCTCATTATAACAATTTTATCTAAGTTTTATTAGGACATGGCGACTGGCACGATCTGCCAATGACAGCACCAGCAGGGAGAGGGGGGTGAAGACATACGTGGGTGCAGGGGCGTAACTAGGAAAGCAAACTTTTGACTGGGCCCCCCTCCCATGGGTGTCACACAACCCCCCCCCCTTGTAGATAGTGCCTTTTTTTTTACAAACCCCCCCTTTTGATAACGCCATACAGCCCCCCTGTAGATAACGCCATACAGCCCCCTTTGTAGATATCTACAGAGGGGGCTGTATGGCGCTATCTACAGAGGGGGCTGTATGGCGTTATCTATGGGGGGGCTGTATGACGTTATCTTCGGGGGGACTGTATGGCGTTTCCTACAGGGGGGATGTATGGTGTTCCCTACAGGGGGGGGACTGTATGGTGTTCCCTACAGGGTGGGGCTGTATGGCACTATCTACAGGGGGGCTGTATGGCGCTATCTACAGGGGGGCTGTATGGCGTTATCTACAGGGGGACTGTATAGCGCTATCTACAGGGGGGACTGTATGGCGCTATCTACAGTGGGGGCTGTATGGCGTTATCTAGAGGGGGACTGTATGGCGTTATCTACGGGGGGAAGTATGGCGTTCCCTACAGAGGGGGCTGTCTGGCGTTATCTACAGGGGGGACTGTATGGCGTTCCCTACAGGGGGGGTCTGTAGGGAACGCCATACAGCCCCCCCTGTAGGGAATGCCATACAGCGTCCCCCCCTGTAGGGAACGCCATACAGCATCGTCCCCCCTGTAGGGAATGCCATACAGCGCCCCCCCCTGTAGGGAACGCCATACAGCGTCCCCCCTGTAGGGAACGGCATACAGCTCCCCCCCTGTAGGGAACGCCATACTTTCAGTCCCCCGTTCTCCCTATCGCTGCCAGCGATCACACATGTATTCCCTATCCTGTGGATAGGGGATACATGTCTTTTGTTTAATGGCAGAGTGGGGAGATACCTCCCTAATCTGCTGTAGTGTTTAGTGGCGTCCCGCTGTAGCAGCCATAGCGGCTGCTAGCGGAGCCTCCGGCCATGGTGGGGGCCCGTGCCGGTGGGCGACACGGGCTCCCTCATGCCGCGGGCCCCGTAGCAGCCGCTACTGCTGCTACAGCGGTAATTACGCCACTGCGTGGGTGGCTTGGAGGTTTGGAAGTTGTTTACATCAGCAAGTCAGCTGGCCTTTACTTGTTTATGGAGAGTTAAGAAGAAGAGGGGCGATTGGGGCAAATACTGTTTCTTATGCTCAGAGGCTGTACTGCTCCTAGCAGCTGATATAGGTTTTCATCCTTTCTACTGAATTGGAGAGCTACTTGGAAGAGAGCCAGTTAGTACTTTTGACAGACTGGTACTTTTTCAATCAACATTTTTGGTTAGTAAGAGATTTCCTCTGCCTCAGAGACCCTGATTTTAAGAGAGTAGGAGTATGCTGTTTCAGTACATAGAGGCCTGCCAACTAGAAAATGCTAAAGCCCGGACTAATAATCCTGCCATAGGGTCCCAATATGATGTAGATAAATAGACATACTCTATTTATTTCTGTGTTTGTGTGTATAAGCGTATTTGTGTGCACCTGTATGTATGTATCTGGAAAAGAGTACCTCTGTGTGTATATTGTATTTGTAAAAATATGTCTCTGTGTGTTTGCATGTGAATATGTACATGTAAGAACTCCTATATGTGTTAAAACATGCCTATGTTTGCTATACACATGTGCCTATGTGTGTGTGTACAGCATGTACTGTATGTTTGTCTGTGTAAAAGCCAGCCTATGTGTGTATGTATGTATGTATATAAAAGTTAGCGTTTGTGTGAATGTATGTGTAAAAGTGGGCCTCCATCTGTTACCGTATGTATGAGATAAGTTTGATTCTGGCAACTGTTTCCATGCAGAAAGATTTATACTGTATGTAGTAAGCTATCATACCAATGCAATAAGCTTGGTACTGTTACTATATCTGTGCAGTAAACTTGCTTATTTTATTGTACCTACAGTATGTACTCAGATTGGTCTCTTATCATATCTATGCAATAGGCTTGGTTCTGTTACCTAATGCAGCAAACTTTGCAGAGGTGCACATATAGTCTATAATTTGGGATCCATAATCTTTGTGTTGTCAATTATCTAATAAATAAGATATAAAAAGTAATGAAATAGTACCAAATTCTATACATAAGTCTCTGAAAATCTTTCCATCTCTGTACATAATTGGGTGTTCTTATATTTGCTTAGATAAACAAGCTCAACAGTTTCATAATGAAAAATAATGAGCATATCCTTTTTTTTTTGCACTTGAATCCCTTCCAAAAATTAATTAATCCGTTTAATACGTCAAGAAAGCTGTAGAGAAATAATTGCCTGCTCAAGAAAAATCAAGTTCTCTACTATAAAACAGAAAATCGTGAGATATACAGAACAGCTTTAAACGTTGTTTGTCACAGGCCGGCTGTCATGCAACAAAAGTTGCTAATTCCAATGATTGTGGTGGACCATTATCTATTATCACAGTGAGAAGAATATATCAAAGCAAATGTCCAAAAAATCTGGTGCAAATTGAAACCAAACTATAGTAAAAAGACTGGTTTTTTTTTCTGATTGTAAGATTATTCCTTGCCTGGCAAGCATATGTTCCAAACAAAGATTCTCTGTCATCCTCGCCGGTCTCAGGTCTGTATGTACTACGTCAATATATACTGGGATTGGCATCGAAGGGGACTTGTATGCCAGGACAGCACACAAAAGCAGGCAGTGATTCTCTGAACTAAACATATTATAAGGCGGAAATAGGAGGAGGAGGAAGGAGGGTTGATCACTCGGTACCTCGGTCACACTGACTTCTACTTCCTTCTGATGGGAGTAGTAACACCCCCTCTGTGAATCTCTCCTGCACTACAGACTGACTACTGGGAGGAAGGAGAAGACAGCTATATCTGCACCCGGGTGAACTCCAGTGGCGTCACTGTCCATATATAGACAATTATCAAAGACCTTCCCCGGTTAAAGGTGATGCCTTTACAATGTATTTACAATGTTGTTAAGCTTTGTAATTGACGGTAAAAGCATATAAAAATGTAAATTGACACGCAGCATAGTTCTTATATTTGTGAAAAAAAAATTTATGTATATTTCTGTCTGACCACTTCTTATAGATTGCATCATTACTAAAGGACGAGTGGATTCCGTCCACTTCAAGCCCTGCATCAACTGAGGACACTGACATCAGGAAAATAAGAAGGTAAACTATCCCATGTCTTCTGGTTATGATACAGTATGGACTGTTCCATTAATGGAGCACTTTATACAGTCTTTCATATACTGTCCGTGTGCACTGTTTGCAGGTGCAGAGCTTCTTACGTGGTTGGCTATGCCGGCGGAAGTGGAAGAGCATAATCCAGGATTACTCAAGAACTCCACATGCAGACAGCATGCGTAAGAGCAACCAGGTGGTGTTCAGCATGCTGGAAGCAGAGGCAGAGTATGTTCAGCAACTGTATATCCTGGTCAACAACTTCCTGCGCACTCTGTGTATGGCGGCCAGTTCAATGAAGCCGTCAATCACTCACGATGTCAGCAGCATCTTTCTCGATAGGTAGACTTCTCCTGCCGCTAATGTGTACAGTATCTTGTACTGTACTGAATTATTTATTTATACATATTTTCAGACTTGACAAATATACCACATACAAAACAAGAAACAATAGCTTTGCTATTCTACCTTTCTTTCAACCTTTCTCTTTCCCTTTCCCCGCAGATCTTTGTTTTCAATATAAACAACATCTCTAGGTTATATCATCTTGTCCTTCAACAATAAACGCATACAACAAACAAGAAAAAAATAAAGTTATATCATATATATACTTCTTCTCCCACCACATGTTGGTCACCCGGTCAGTCTCCTATATAATAATCTTTTTTTAACAGTTCAGCTCAATATTCATTCAAACTACAGAAAGAATCCACTCTGCCCATGTTTTTGGGAATCTCAGTCTTTTTTTTTACCATATGTTACAAGATCATCCATTCCAATAATTTAATTTACTTTTAGAAGCCAGTCATTCACTTCAAAGGAATACCCACTCTTGCAGCATTAATTAAGTTTTTAAGAAGCAAATCTGTATAATTCTTATATGGGATATCGCTGTGACGCAGAAGGAAGAACTCCGGCACTAGAGGTCTCACATCTTCTATTACCAGACTTATTATTCTCCTAATCTCACTCCAATAAGCTTTAGGCTTTTCACATTCCCAAAATATATGGAACAATGACCCATTTTCTTCCCCACATCTCCAACAATTTGGAAGGTATGAATTTCAGATTTTATGAATTTTCAAAGGGACCATATTCTATACGCCGTTTCTTGTATTTTACTACATATACTTGTCTTATGAGTCAGTCTATATATTTTATCTCTTTGGTCTGCTTTGAATCTTATCTCCAAATCTTGTTCCCAAGAGGAGATGTGCGTCGGTGTTCTATGTCTATTTGTATTGATCAATAATCTATAGATCGTGGATAATGTTTCTGTACTTACCCCTCTCTACTACACAGTTCCTCGAATTTTCTACGTTTCCTGTCTATCTCTACATTTTGAGGTAGGGCTGCTAAGAAGTGTGTCAATTGAATTATTCTCCAAAAACCCAATGGACATGGGTCAGTTATCTGCATAATTTGTTCTTTGGTCAACCAGCTTTAATCTCTCCTAAAATGAACCGCTCTATAAATCCCTAGTTTCCTCCATTTCCTAAAAATTACATCTTCTACTCCTGGTAAAAACTCACTTGTACCTAGTATTGGTATCATAGGAGATGGCTGAGGGGATATGTTTTTCTCTTTAAAAGCTTTGTTACATTCCCTTAATTTTGCTCCGAAATTTGGGTGGCTACTCAATTTGCTCCTTATTTCTTTATTGGCCCAAGGTAGGCAATCTGGTCTCCGAAAAGGTCTGTTCTACTTCCACCCACATTTTAACTTTATGACAACACCAGTCTATCACCCGATTCAGGTAAGTTGCCTATCCCTCCCGCTTTCTTCTGTCTCTACAACACCCTCTTCGAAACTCTGGCAGGTTTCCCAGCCCAAATTAATTTATGTTCGAATGACGATAGAGAGTGGCAAAAACTGCCTGGTATCCTGATCGGGATTGTCTGAAACAGATACAGTTTCCTAGGCAGGATTTTCATATTTATAGCTGCCCATATGTCAAGCCATGTAATGTAATTTCTTCCACATCTCTGAAAGTCCTCTTTTAGTCTGATGTATTTCTAAGTGCACAAAATTTAGCAAGCTCCATGCACCTTTTTGCAAAATTTTGCACAATGTACGTTGTCTATTTGATAAAGTCGCACATTTTAAAATAGCTTTAAATTTTACTGTCATGATAATTCCCTCCATTGTCTGATGGCAATGAATTTTATCCAAACACCTCGGAAAGAAACCTTGTAATAGTTTTCTGCATTTTGCAATGTTTAGATATAGTGATGTAACAAGGAATCGTGGGGCTTCATAGCATAACTTGGAATAGAACCCCATTTTGCCAAGGGCACCATCAGTAACAAATTACTGTCAAATAGATTAATGTTTATTATAGTCTTTACTGTCTCCTTGGTCCTTTCCTTCTTTGCTTGGCCTCTCAGGCCCTTACCTCTATTCATCTCCACATTGTAAATATATTTTCCTCCATCGTTAACACATATTGCTAACTACTACTGTATCTCTGAGCCTCGGCTTCTTGGCTCCATAGCATCTGCTATGCTTGCTGCCCTCGTGGCTGCATGAGATGTTTTATTTGTGTTGTTCTTAAGCAACTTGAACTTCATCTGGGTTTAGGCATTACAATTTACTTTTCTTAGTGGTGTACTTCCTAACTTCTATTTCTAGTTACTGAATAAATAATATTCTTAATCTAACAAGCTCCATTTCTTAATCCAAGGGCCAGGCACCAAGACAGAACACTGCAACTGCTTTTCATTTTATTTCCGCATCTTATTCCTATTCTTGTTAGTAAGGCACAGCTGGTTACCATTGTCTTCTTTTTCTTTAGTGATATCATGTAATTTTAAGCTATGAGTGTTCAACGCCTTTTTACCTGCATTGCATTGATGAAGACTGGTCCCTCAAGTTACAATATTAATTCCTTCCCGTATGACCACTGTAACTATATATTACATTTATTACCGTAAGACCATAGCTCAATGGGACACTAGTAATTGGTACAGAAGTCCCAAAAATGTCAACCCAAAATAATAAATAATTAACATTAGAGAAAAATAAGTTGATAACTAATACAGATATAGCAAATCCAGACATACCTTAAAAAGAGCTTACTTTATTACTTTGTCCCACTAGGGGACTTGAGGGCAGGAGGCCCTGATCGCTAATCTAATACACTGCACTACATGCGTAGTGCAGTGTATTAGAGCTGTCAGCTACTCACTGACAGCAAGCATAGTGGGTCCTGACTTTGTCAGGACCCACTGGGCTTCCGTCGATGGCATAGCCGGACGCTATTGTTTGGTGTCCGGTTGCCATAGTCAACATCGCCGGCCACTATCGTGTAGCAGGCCGGCGATGGCAGCTTAACCCCTAAAAAGCCGCGATCTCTATTGAACGCGGCTTTTAAGGGGTTAATCAGCGGGGACACCGCGATCGGTCCCCGCTGTAGGAGCTGCGGCAGCTGCTGTACGAGACAGCAGCTGTCACAGCTCCTGAATGTGTCGGGAGGACAGCTGAAACGGCCGTTACTCCCGAGACGTACTATTAGGTCATGGAGCGCGAACGATACAGCTACCATGACCTAATAGTACGTCCAGGAGCGGGAAGGCGTTAAGGGCCTCAATAGCCCCTATAAAAGGCATCTTTTGTGGAAAGAGGCAGTAGTGTTGAAATGTGATGTATTGTTTGTACAGGAGATGCACTTTCATAGCGAGAAGACTCCTAAACGTACACATCCTAAATTTACTCATATTTACTTGACATCATTGCCTAGCAAAAATGAAGGGGTCATGATATCTATTTATAACTCTGTGATATTTACTCATATACGCACACTTTCTGACAAACAGGGGAGTGTAACGGCTGCCGCGCCATTCCCCGCCGTCCCCACGGCCTCTGCTCCATTTCCGGCGTCCTCCATCACCAGCTGCTCATCCCGAGCTCCACTTACCCGATCCGGACGCTCTGCTGGCCCTGGACGGCATCAGGTGTGTGCATCCCTTACCTCCCTTCGCGGCCATCATCCTCGATGTGCGGCTGCAGTCACTAGAGGGTGCGCGCGCTGACTCGTCCTGTCTTGAAGGGCCAGCACGCGCCTTAATTCCTAAGACTTCTTATTTAAGGTTCCTCCTCACTTGCATCCCTGCTTGTTCAACCAAGTTCCCCGTGAGTTCCCTGTGCCCTGGTTCCCTGTTTCGGTTCCTTCTGCCTTTTGTCTGGATTTCCCGTTACTGACCTCTGCTTGAACTTGACTATCCTTGCCTGCCACCTGCTTTGATCTATTGCTGCCATACCCGTTACGCCGCCTGCCACCGGCCTTGACCTATTGCTGCCATACCCGTTACGACGTCTGCTGCCTGTCCTGACCTCTGCCTATCCATCCGACTGCCTCTACTTGCTGTGCCAAGCGTTGCCTGGGATCCAAGCATCCTCTCCCAGACGACACCGAGGATCCACGAACAAACCGGTGAGAACCGTTATAGGTTGAACAAGCCATGGATCCCCTTGACATAGCCCTGCCTGACACAGCTGATATGGCTCAGGAGCTTTCGAGACAACGAGTCCGCCAAGATCAGCTGTTTCAGCCACTGCAGAATGTGTCCACTCGTTTGAACGAACTAACGCCACCGGCGCCTCCGATACCACCACCACCACCACAGCAAGCTCCTGTCTACAGTCCTGGACTACATTTGCCTACGCCTGCCCGCTATGAGGGAGACCCCAAGACCTGCAGGGGATTTGTTAACTAATGCACCATCCACTTTGAAGTCATGGCACATCATTTTTCCATAGATCTAGCTATGGTGGCTTATATCCTGTCCCTGCTGTCCTATGAAGTGCTGGCTTGGGCATCGCCCTTGTGGGAGAGAAACGACCCCATCATGTACAACATTCAGAACTTTCTCTCCATGTTTAAAAGGGTGTTTGAAGAATAATGAGGCTTGATATCGACCTTCTGGGAGGGTTTGGCGGGCCGAATGAAGGCCGAATCAAGGATGAACTTGCTGGCCGAGACATTCCACCATCCTTGGATGACATGATTACTCTAGCTAATCGTATAGATATACGTTTCCATGAGAGACAACAAGAGTCTGCTCTAGGCAATCGGACATCACGGTTGGCACCAACCTTCCAAAGACCTCTTCTGGCCTCATCTTCCTCCCGGTCGGATGGACCGGCTGTGTCCAAGAGAAGCGAATGTCTGTACATCAGGAACATTCTGTTCCATTTAAGGAGTTAGGGACTCGCAAGTCTGGGGATCCTTGTCGTGGATTGCGAGCTTGCGTCCTTTTGGCCAAAATGATTACTAATACCCCAGGTATTTTTCATTACTACGTATATTCGCTTCTCTTGGACACAGCCGAGTCTTTGATGCTGGGAGAGCTTGGTGTGTTGTTGTTTAGCATAGCAAGCAGGGTAGCCCGCTCTATGAACTATCAAGGCGTCACAAATAGGCTTCTACCTGGCTATACACGTTGTGCCTCATGACGTACACACTATCCCTCCATGTTTCACACACTTGCACCCCATTATCCATTTATTTCTATTGAGGCACTTCACTCATTACTGTCCCCTATATTTCACTTATAGTATTACACTTGCACACACACTATTCATTTATTATTTCTTACTACACATCCCATGCACCACACACACCACTCCCCTCAAGACCAGTTGGAGTGGCTATTATTATTTAAAGCACCTGCTCACTCCTTCATCAGCGTTTCTGACCTGGCTGTGTCCATTTGTAAGTATGGCATTTTTCGGTGGTTTTGTATATGTCCCCTTGTTTTTATCGGTTCTGTCTAGAGAGAACAAGACTCACGCCTGAGGAGCGCCAGAATAGACGCAAGTTGAATTTATGTTTGTATTGTGGTGGAAAAACGCACTTCCTTAGAGACTGTCCAGTGAGGCAAGAAAACTCCAACGCCTAGTGCAAGTAGGAGAGGCTGCCCTAGGTGGAAATACCTTCCTCTCAGAAGATGACAATACCAGCGAAGCTGTCCTTTGCAAGAACCACTTTCTGCGTTCAAGCCTTCCTAGATTCCGGATCCGCTGGGAATTTTCTGTGCCAGTCCTTGGTAAATCGCTACCAAATCCCACTGCAAAGACTAACCAAACCGTTGTCCATTGCTTCTGTAGATGGGAGGCTCCTACAGGAAACTATCTATCTCGTCACCGAGCCCATTCTCCTGTTAACAGGGGCACTGCACCAGGAACGTATCTCCTTCTATGTGTTAAAGAACTCTCTGAACCCTTTGCTACTAGGTCTACTGTGGTTGCAGAAGCACTAGATGTTATTGACTGGACTGGAGGTCAAATTACCCACTAGAGTGACTTCTGTCACCAACATTGTCTACAATCTATTCGCCCACCCATGGCTCGGCCTACAGAACCTAACTCAGCAGGACTTCCTACTCCATACAAAAGCTTCTCGGATGTCTTCTGTAAACAACAAGCTGAATCGCTGCCTCCTCACAGGCCATACGACTGTGCCATAGACCTGGTCCCCAACGCCATGCCTCCCAGGGGTAGAGTCTACCCTTTGTCTTTGCCCGAGACTGAGGCCATGTCTCGGTATGTCCAAGAAAATCTGCAGAGAGGATTCATCCATAAGTCCTCCTCTCCTGCTGGCGCAGGGTTTTCCTTTGTGCTAAAAAAATACGGCTCCCTGCGTCCTTATATTGATTACCGAGGATTAAATAATATCACGTTAAAGAACAAGTACCCATTACCATTGATCTCAGAACTCTTTGACCGTCTACAGGGGGCGAAAGTCTTCACCAAACAAGACCTTCGTGGAGCTTATAACCTCATCCGTATCCGCGAGGGAGACGAATGGAAAAACGCCTTCAATACTCGTGATGGGCATTTTGAATACCTTGTCATGCCCTTTAGACTTTGTAATGCTCCTGCGGTTTTCCAGGCCTTTGTTAATGACATTTTTCGAGATCTGTTGTACAGCTGTGTGGTGGTATACCTAGATGACATTTTAATCTTTTCTCCCAATATTCAAACTCATCTTGTGCATCTGTGCCAAGTGTAACAGCGTCTGCGAGAGAACTCTCTGTTTGCCAAGCTAGAGAAATGCCTCTTCGAGAGAACCAGCCTGCCTTTCTTGGGGTATGTCATTTCCGACCAGGGTCTTCAAATGGATCCAGCCAAGCTATCCTTAATTCTCAACTGGCCTCGTCCGCAAGGACTCAAAGCGGTCCAACGTCTGCTGGGATTCGCAAATTATTATCGCCAGTTTATTCCTCATTTCTCCTCTATGACAGCTCCTATTTCTGCTCTAACCAAAAAAGGGGTTAATGCTAAAGACTGGACCACGGAGGCCGAAGCCGCATTCCAAACTCTGAGGGTATGTGCACACGAGAACTGGCTTTTACGTCTGAAAAGACAAACTGTTTTCAGGAGAAAACAGCTGCATCGTTTCAGACGTAAAAGCTCTTCCTCGCATTTTGCGAGGCGTCTTTGATGGCCGAACATTTGAGCTGTTCTTCATTTAATTCAAATAAAAAATGGCTAAATTCCGTTTCAAAGAAGAGTCCTGCACTTCTTTGACGAGGCAGTCATTTTACGTAAATTACGTAAATTACTGGTCGTCGGCACAGTACGTCGGCAAACCCATTCAAATGAATGGGCAGATTTTTGCCGACGTATTGTAGCCATATTTTCAGGCATTATACGCCTCGTTTACGCCTGAAAATAGGTTGTGTGAACCCAGCCTTAAAGCTGCCTTCACTTCTGCTTCAGTCCTACAAAGACCAGATTCCACCAAACCCTTGGTTCTGGAGGTCGATGCTTCATCTGTGGGAGTTGGAGCTATTCTTTCAAAAAAATACTTGTAGAGGGAGACTCGTGGCCTGCCGTTTTTTCTCCAAATCGTTCACATCCGCTGAAAAAAATTATGGAATTGGAGATAAAGAAATTTTAGCTATTAAATTGGCCCCTGAGGAATGGAGACATTTGCTTGAGGGTGCACGGCACCCCATCATCATTTACACAGATCATAAAAACCTCCTATACTTACAGACTGCTAAACGTCTAAACTCTCGTCAAGCTCGGTGGGCATTATTCTTCTCCAGATTCGATTTTCAGCTTCACTACAGACCCACTGGAAAGAATACCAAGGCTGGCGCGTTATCTCGCTGTTTTGACCCCACAGACCAAGAGCCCAGCCCACAGTTTATTATAGATCCGAAACGTATTGTGATCACTGCTCCTGCTGAAGTGGTACACATTCCCCGAGGAAAGATCTACGTACACCCTAAACAAAGGGATTGTGTTCTTCGTTGGGGTCATGCCTCCAGGGTTTCTGGGCATCCTGGCATCAAAAAGACTCTCAATTTGATTGGCCGTCAGTACTGGTGGCACTAAAGACTTTGTTCCTGCCTGCTCCACTTGCTCTCAAAATAAAGTCTCCCATTCAAAACCTGCTGGCCTTTTGCACCCCCTGCCCGTGCCTGACTCTTCCTGGTCGCACATTGCCATGGACTTCATCACCGATCTGCCTAGTTCTGCTGGGTGTACCGTGATCTGGGTTGTAGTGGATCGCTTTTCCAAGATGGCGCACTTCGTACCTCTCTCACGCCTTCCGTCATCTTCCCGACTGGCAACGCTGTTTATCAAGCACATCTTTCGCCTGCATGGTCTTCCTAAGCATATTGTTTCTGACAGAGGAGTTCAGTTCACATCCATGTTCTGGAGAGCCTTGTGCAAACTGCTGGAGGTCAAACTAGACTTCTCTTCCGCGTACCATCCCCAATCCAATAGTCAAGTAGAGCGGATAAAAAAAATACTTGAAGGTTTCCTCAGGAATTTCGTGTCTCCTCGACAAGACAACAGGGCAGGTCTGCTTCCATGGGCCAAATTTGCCTACAACAACCATACGGGGGAATCTACCCGCTCTTCTCCCTTCTTCTTGGTGTATGGCCAGCACCCAGGAATTCCCCTACCAGTCTCTGTGCCTTCTGAGGTTCCAGCTGCTAACACGGTCCACCGCGACTTTGTACGGATTTGGCAGACGGCCAAGGACTCCATCCAAAGAGCCGTAGCCAGGTTTAAAAGAGATGCAGATAAAAGTCGCAGGATACCGCCGCAACTCCTTCCTGGGGATAAAATCTGGCTATCCACCCGGTACATACATCTGAAGACCCCTTGTTACAAGCTAGCGCCTCAGTTTCTGAGTCCCTATGAAATAACTAAACAAATTAATTCAGTAACTTTCAGACTTCGCCTTCCTCAGTCTCTGAAAATCTCTAATTCCTACCACATTTCTCTGCTGAAACCCACTATACTCAACCGATTTTCTAAGAAAATTCCTGTCCATCCTGTACCAGCGGCTGATGCCGAATTTGAAATTCAAGAGATCCTGGATGTCAAACGATCACGGGGGAGATTATGGTACCTAGTGGACTGGAAAGATTATGGTCCTGAGGAGAGATCATGGGAGCCCGTGGAGAATATCAACGCCCCAGCTCTCATCAAGGACTTTGAGCGAAGGTTTTCAAGCAAGCCTAAAAAGAGGGGGCATAAAGGGGGGTACTGTAACGGCTTCCGCGCCGTTCCCCGCCGACCCCACGCCCTCTGCTCCGGTTCTGGCATCCTCCATCACCAGCTGCTCATCCCGAGCTCCACTTACCCGATCTGGACGCTCTGCTGGCCCTGGACGGCATCAGGTGAGTACATCCCTTACCTCCCTCCGCGGCCGTCATCCTCGATGTGCAGTTGTAGTCACTAGAGGGCGTGCGCGCTGACTCGTCCTGTCTTGAAGGGCCAGCACGCGCCTTAATTCCTAAGACTTCCTATTTAAGGTTCCTCCTCCCTTGCATCCCTGCTTGTTCAACCAAGTTCCCCGTGAGTTCCCTGTGCCCTGGTTCCGTTTCTGTTCCTTCTGCCTTTTGTCTGGATTTCCCGTTACTGACCTCTGCTTCAACTTGACTATCCTTGCCTGCCGCCTGCCTTGACCTATTGCTGCCATACCCGTTACGCCGCCTGCCGCCGGCCTTGACCTATTGCTGCCATACCCGTTATGACGTCTGCTGCCTGTCCTGACTCCTGCCTATCCATCCGACCGCCTCTACCCGCTGTGCCAAGCGTTGCCTGGGTTCCAAGCATCATCTCCCAGACGACACCGAGGATCCACGAACAAACCGGTGAGAACCGTTATAGGGAGATTATTATGCTAATTTGCTAAATCAACCTGGTTAAATATACTCTAGGTAATCTATATGCTCCTAAATCTAAACAGAACAAATTCTTATCTAAGGGGTTTGAGAAATTTAGGAAGGTGTGGGAAGGCGTCATTTAGATTGGTGGTGACTTTAATGATGTCATGTTCCCTAAGCTGGACATTTCGGTCAGAACTAGGCCCTCTTCCTTTATTCACGGTTTGATTGTTAAAGAAGGTTATTTGTATATATGGAGATATTTGCACAGTACAGAAGAGATTTCACTCTTTTCTTAGCTCGGCACCCGATTCCAGAATAGATATGTTTTTTATATATATTTTCTAAACACATAATGCTAAGATAGGCCTAATAACATGGTAGGACCACGCGCCCATCTCTATAGATATTTCGGATGCTTCTCAGGGTTCTCCGACCTTCTTATGGCGTTTAGATGATTCTATTTTTAGTCACTCTAGTCATCGGGATAATCTCTCTACTAATTTCCAGGAATATTTTTATTTCATTCGACACCAAATTCCTTTTCAGTCTGGAATGGTCATAAAGCATACACGTGGGGCTTATTTTTACAGGCAGCAGTCCGTGGTAAAAAGCTATGGGATTTGGAGTCTGCATGCCTTATCTCTAAAATTGCGAAATTAGAACATGCGAATAAATGTACCCAATCTCGCACTAACTCTAATGAACTTCAGAAACTTTGCTCTGATCTCACGCTTCTTCTACTGAACGCACATCAGATACTGCTATGTGTCACGATCTGTGGGTATGTGGACCCACTGGGCCGTATCGCCGTAGCGGTATAGCAGCTGGCCAAACAGGGTACAAAGTCAATGTCTAAAGTTCGGATAAAGGTACCTGTGGCAATTCGGACAGTAGTGATGGTTTAGGCTCGGATGGAACTCTGGCAGCAGGCAGACAATAGGTATGGTGAAACACAGCGGGTGTAGCAGGTGACACAACACGACTCCAACTCTGTACAGCACAGGAACACGGTAGCACGGGATACAGGTTACAGGTAGCAGGAACAGGAACACTGGGAACTGGAGAACACCCAAGGGACCATTTGCAAAGACTGACACGGGTAGGTACAAACAACGCTCAGGAAATGAAAGACGGGGCATGGACCTTCTTATAGTCCAGGGTGATCTGGGAGCAATCAGCTCAATCTTACACATGTGTGCGCTCTGGCTCTTTAAGGCTGGACTGAGCTCACGCGCGCACCCTAGTGATCACTGCGGAACAGGACGGCCGCATGTGCTGGCATCTCTGGAGAGAAAGGCGTCGTCAGGATGAGATGGTCAGTGACCACGGACGTTACACTATGAAAATATAAATAAAACAGGGAAATGTCTTACCCGACAATTAAAAATTAGGCATGCTTGTAGGGAGAATTACCGCTCTCGGTGACGCAATGGAAGATAGACAACTTATTTTATTCAACTTCTTTACTGTAATGAACAGGTAACAGGAAATTCTCTTTTTTGGAGCAGACAGGAATCCTGAGGTTGGGGACTTCGAACCTGCTGGAAATCCCCCAGAGAGAGGTCGTGCCTGAACACACGTTGCCAAACTTGGCAGCGAACACGCCGCTGTCAGTCATCACGGTGGGAGCTACCCACTACTGTCAGCCTACTCTTGGGTAAGAGTCACACTCCCGGCCCGGGGGTCGCGTCGTGGGAATCAGTGGACTACCCGTACCTACTGGCACCGCCTCGGATCCTTGCGGAGCTATCCGCTACCTTTCGTGAAAAACCCTCTCTCTCCTCAGTTGGCGGCCCGAACGTCGAACACACCTAGGACGCAACTGAACAGGTGAGGTTGACACTAACCTTTGCACAAAGTCCGGTTAATAGTCCAATAAAGTCCCGTCCACCTGACCGTTCCTTCTGTCTGCTCCTGATCCAACAATATTCGCCAATAACAGTTCAAAGCAATTCTTACAGTCTGTGATTAGAGAAGTTATACGCTCTGGGGTAAATGCAGGGACACCGGCACGGGTAATGAGGTAGCGAGACCGCTCTTGGGCCTAGCTCAGGCTAAGTCGTCTGTTGTTTTCAGGACTAGTCTTCTATGCGCACTGTGACCCGGATGAACGAGGGACGTCACTTCTTTTGGAGGATCACTGGCTGTAATATGGGTCCTGGAACTGTCTCTGGGGAGGGACCTAAGGTCCCTGTCAGGGAGTTTACGGTCTATGACCAGTACCTATGGTGGATGCTGATGGCACACTCCGCTCCTGCCGGTCCTCTGCTCCTTGGGTAGCTACAAGTGGCACCCTCTGCTTCTGCTGGTCCTCTGTTCCTGGGGTCGCTACAGGTGGCAGCCTCCGCTTCTGCCGGTCCTATGTTGCTGCATCCACCTCTGCTCTCTCTGGCTGCTGTGTCAGGCAGCACATGCTGCGGACCCTTTCTGTCCTCCGTCAGGCCACTGATCTCTGCTGGCCTCTACTCCAATCTCTCCAGTACTTCTCTCTTTCACTGACTCCTCGCAACTTCTGCTTCACATCCGCCCGCTCTCCTCTCCTTTGTCCCCCATTTCCGGTCCTCCTCCTGCTCCCTCCGGCCACGTGCCGGCCCCCCCTAACTTCCTCCTTTTCACCTCTCCTCTCTCGCATTGCGAGACTTCTTCCTTCAGCGCTGGAGCGCCTGAATCATGGCTCCCGACATAGCCGCCGTTGCCATGACTTCCACAACGCTCCTCCGATCGAGAGCCGAACTCCCAAGCTACAGACTGGCCCATGTCCCTGCGTTGTTCCTGGCACACAGGTAAGTACACCTCTTACACGCTACACAACGTATTGCCTATCTTCAATCCGCTAATGGTCAAAAAATAATTCACCCAGCAGAGATAGTGGCGCAATTTATAAATTACTATAGTAATTTTTACAATCTTAAAAATGATGCTTCTACCTTTCAACCTACTAGTACTGCTATTACAGCTTTCCTAAACAGTTTAAACCTCCCGAAAATTTCTCCTGCCCAATTAGGTTTATCTACACCTTTCACAGCAGATGAAGTAACATTAGCAATTAAGTACCTCTAATTAGGTAAGTCACCAGGCCCAGGCAGCCTTTCTAATGGTTATTATAAAACATTTGTTTCCACCTTGGCTCCACATCTGGCGACTGTCTTCAATAAAGCGGCTGACACTATGGAATTTCCTTCCGAGATGCTCTCAGCTACTATTATTACCTTGCCTAAACCTGGCAAAGAACCTACTGCCCCAGCAATTTTTTTGCCCAATATCCTTGTTGAACATGGATGTTAAACTGTAACGACCAGATTACTTCATATCTTGCTGCTCGTTATCCATTCTGATCAGGTAGGATTTGTAGCAAATAGACAAGCCCCTGATGGTATGTGTAGAATTATGAATCTGATCCAAGATGCAGAGCTCTCATGAACGCCTTCTCTGCTTCTCGCTTTGGACGCGGAGAAGGTATTTGGCTGAGTTCACTGGGGATTCTTCAGAAATTCTGGTTAACTGGCACTATTAAATGTGCCATTATGACCTTATATTCTCCCTCAGGGAGAGAGTTCTCTGGTTATTTGTTACAACCATTCTCAATTTCTAACGGAACCCGTCAGGGTTGCCCCTTATCGCCACTTATATTCACCTTGGTTATGAAAGCACTGGAGGAATCCATAAGAGCAAATAAAGATATCCGTGGACTAACAGTTGGAAATACAGAACAAAAAATTGGCCTATATGTCGATGATGTCATATTGACCTTATCAGATCCCCACGTTTCCCTCTCCTCGACACAAAATCTTTTAACCCCTTAATGACCGGGCCTGAAAAGACCTTAAAGACCAGCTTAATTTTTCTGTTTTTGCATCTCTGCCTTTCAGCAGCCATAACTTTTTTATTTTTTCATTGACGTGGCTGTATGAGGCCTTGTTTTATTTTCCCCCTCAGTTTTTTTTACGACGTGAATATAGGAAAAAGCAATTCCCATTCATGTTTCACGCTAAATAACCTGTTAGATTAATTCTTCAGGTTATTACGGTTGGGTAGATACCTAATATGTGTAGGTGTTTTGTTTTTATTTAGTGTAGGGGCAATAAAAAAAAATATTTTATTTTTTTGTTACTTTTTTTTAAAATTTCATTAAGGGATAACTTTATTTATAACTTTATTTTTTTACTTATAATGTATTAGCATACTCCTGTATGCTAATACACTACACTAAACTGTGTCACTATGCTGCCCGAACAGCAGGCAAACAACCTTTGTAGGTCCCCAGGGCTGACTGCAGAGGGATTCCCTGGTATTTGATCGCATCACCGGAATCCCGGTGATGCGATCAAAGAGGTTAAACAGCTGGGGTCCGAATGTTTTCTGACCCCAGCTGTGTTCAGGAGGCTCCTCTAAGATCAGGAGCTGTTAGTTACAGCTCCTGCTTAGAGGATGAGCGCTCACATGAGTGCTCATCTGCCTAATCTACAGCGACGCCAAAAGACGTCGTTGTAGGCTGGGGACCTGCACCGCCTGCCGTCAAAAGACGGTGGGCGGTCGGGAAGGAGTTAAATAGATTTGGCACCCTGTCCTATTATAAAGTGAACGATAAGAAATCTCAAATTTTGAATTTAGGTATCTCATCCTGCTCCCAACAAGCACTCGTGACTAAATTTCCATATCAGTGGAACGTTAAGTCAATTAAATACTTGGGTATATCTTTAACATCTCACCTAGGTGGAATGGGAGTTCCCTATCTCAATAAATATTTCCTGGCCTCCCTTTGGGATCAGACAAAGTTCTTTTGGCCCACCTCACCCCGAAAAGCCTGCGTTCAAATTGAGGAACACTGTATAGGCAATCAAACAATATCACTTTTAAATTTATCAGATGTTAACACTCATACCCCCCCCCCCCACCCCCACTCCTTATAAGTATTAGGGCAACTCTAACGGCTTGGAACACATATTTCTATTAAGCCCAAATCAAAATAAGTAGCTTTCTGCCATCTACCACTAATATACTGTCACGAGGGGTACGTGGACCCACTGGGCTGTACCGCCTTCATGGTATGGCTGGCCAACAGGACACAGGTTACAGTCTATAGTTCGTATAGGTGTGCCTGTGGTAGCTGAGACAGTAGCAAGACAGGCTCGGCTGGGACTAGGCCACAGGCAGGCGCCAGGTGTGATGAAGCTAAGCAGGCGTGGTACTCAGTGCAGCACGGCTCCGACTCAATACGGCACTTGACCAGGATAGCACGGGATACAGATTACAGGTAGCAGGAACGGGAAATACTGGGAACTGGAAAACACTAGGAAACCATTTGCATAGACAGGCTAGGGTAACGACAACTAAGCTCAGGCAAGGCAGGAAGGGGCAGAGCCCTTCTTACAGTCCAGGGTGCTCTGGGAGCAATCAGCTCAATCTCACACCTGTGTGCGCTCTGGTTCCAAGGCTGGACTGAGCTTGCGATCGCACCCTGGTGGTCACTGTGGGACAGGACGGCCACATGTGCAGACATCTCTTGAGAGAACTACGTCGACCGGATAGGAGTTCATGGTCAGCGACCGCGAACGTTACACATACCTTTACTCCTTAGTTCCTTCCATTGATCTTTCGAATTGGGTAACTGTTACGATCTGTGGGTATGTGCACCGACTATGACGCACCTCCGTAGTGGAGTAGCAGCTGGCCAAACAACAGTCTATAAAGTCTGTGCAAAGTCCTTAGTACAAGAGTGCCTGTAAGAGTCCAGACAGTAGCAGAGGCTTTGGCACGGACGAAACTTGATGTGACCGATAACGCCAGACGTGGCGGATGATACTAGACGTGGTGTATTAAGGCAGGCATGGCAGATGACACCAGATGTGGTGTATTACAGCAGCCGTGGCAAATTACACAACACGACTCCAACACTGGATAAGACACAGGAACAAACATAGCACAGGATACAGGATACAGGAAGCAGGATACAGGAACACTGGAAACAGGATAACACTAAGGGACCATTTGCTAGGACTAACATGAGAGTACACAACAACGCTCAGGCAAGGAGTAAAAGGGCAGAGCCCTTTTTATAGTCCAGGGTGATCTGGGGATAATTGCTAATAGTTTGCATGTGCGAGCGCTTGCCCTTTAAGGCCACGAGCACCCTAGAGGACACTTCAGAGCAGAGAGGCTGTGTGTGCTGGCGTCTCCTGGGACGGAGATGCCGGCAAGAAGACAGAGGTCTGCGGTCGCGACCGTCGAGGGGTAAGTGAAACCGGTGGTCTGCGACGGCGGTTGTTACAGTAACCTTAGGTATTACAATAATAGGAGAATTATATAATAAGAGTCAACTATGCACATATGAAATTCTCACCCTCACACACTATCTTTCCAGAGTTTATTTTTTAAAATATCTTCAGATTAGGCATGCATTAGCCACCATTAACCCTAATGACTCGCTTTTTCCAAGACCAGCTTATCTTAATTTTTCTGCATGTAAGTCTAGGATGAAAGGTATATCTATTTTCTCTATGATTGTGGTACTAATACTAAGTCTAACTATATTGTAAATTGGGAATCAGAATTGAGCAGGGCATATAACATAGACAACTTGTTATTAGCAATTAATTAGACTAAACGCATATCTAAGGGTCTTCACCACTGGGAGTTGTCCCATAAATTGCTACTTAGATGGCATCAGACACCGGCTTGGATCTCTAGAGTCAACTCTAATTACCCTGACACTTGTTGGAGAGGTTGTGGTCTCCGTGGCACATACCTACATGTCTGTTGGACATGTCCTGTCTTAAAACCATTTTGGTCCTCTGTTTTTAGGGCACTCAATAGCCTTTTATCAACTAATGTACCTATGTCTCCAGATTTGTCGTGTTTTCGAAATGCTAATAAAGTACTAGTCCTTGCTCATGTAGTGGGATCACACATAATCCTAGCTGCGAGAAGTGCAATTGCTACATCCTGGAAAGATCTGAATGCACCATCTCTTTCGTAAGTATGGGCTTCTGTTAATATGGCATATTGTATAATATGGAGATAAAATATGCTACTTGTACATTATCTAATGGGAAGGTGGACAAATCATGGGAATCTTGGCGTTCAGATATCCTGACATCACATAATTCTTAACTGTGTCATCATATTGCTCTATCTTTTTTTTTATATAAACACTCTCTGTAATATTACTTGGTTACACTGGAATATCGGCATGTTCGGCTTCATAATAGTAAAACCGGATTCATGATATATTATAATATGGATGGGTCTATAGAGTTGTACCCATTATGATGATATGTAGGAGTTAACAACATACATGCTCCTCTCTTTTTCTTAATACACGTTAGCTCTTACTGCTTTAAAATGTTTCATGATGCATTAGAATTGATAATTCTCTACGTTATTTTTTATGTATTCTTTGATCTTTATTTGTCCTACTGATAGTTCAGCAACGGCCCAATTTGATTTTGTTGCATTACTAAATTCATTGTGTATATACAGTAAATATTAACATGTTATTGCAACACTACATATGCATACTCCGTTTTAACCCATTCAGGCCATTTTTTTTTATTTTCGTTTTAATTTTTTCCTCCCCACCATTAAAAAGCTATAGGTTTTTTTATTTTTCTGTGATTATAGCCATATTGTTTTTTTACGGGACGAGTTGTAGTTTTTAATGGTACTATTTGTTGTACCATATAATGTATTGGGAAAAAAATATATGTGGGGTGGAATAGGAAAAAAACAGTGATTCCACAATCCTTTGAGGGGTCTAGTTTTTACGGCTTTCACCAAACAGTAAAAATGGCATGTTAACATTATTCTGCCTGTCAATAAGATTACGGCGATACCAAACTTATATAGTTTTTTTAATGTTTTACGACTTTTACAGGGAACAAAACTAATTGTTAAAAATAACATTTGTGTTTTGTTGCAACATTCTGAGAGCCATAACTTTTTTATTTTTCCATCGATTGAACGGTATGAGGGCTTATTTTTTGCAGGGTGAGCTGTAGTTTCTATTGGTATCATTTTGGGTCACATGAGACTTTTTGATCACTTTCATAAAAAAAAATTTGTGAGATATGAGATGACTAAAAAACAGCGATTCTGGCGTTTTATATTTTTTTATTTTTACGGCACCGTGAGCAATAAATAATGCTATCGTGTAATGTTTTGGACATCTACGGAGATACCAATTTTGTATTTTATTTTTTATTTTTTACATTACTTCACAGGAAAATGGGAAAAGGGTGTTTTTTTAACTTTAAGTTTTTGTATTTCTTTTACAATACTAAAAACTTTATTTAACTTTTTTACACATTTCATTAGTCCCTCTTTTGGGACTAACGTATTGCAGTGTATTTTAATATTTACAGGCTCCTGTTTAGCCATGGCTGAGACATGACTTTTCAAAAGATGAAGAAAGGCAGCCCTGGGGGTGTTCATTAGGCCCCTGGGCTGCCATGACAACCATTGGCGCCCCACGATCATGTTGCGGGAGGGCCGATGCGCTGTCAGAGCAGGGTGCCCCCTGTTTATAATGTCTTAGATGCTGCAATTGTGCTTGATGAGGTGATGTATGGGGGGTTTCTCATAAATAGGCCCCTCAAAGCCACTTCAGAACTGAACTGGTCTCTAAATAAATAGGTTTTGGAACTTTTCTTAAAAATTTGAGAAATTGCAGCTAAACTTATAAGCCTTGTAAAATCCTAGAAAAATAAAAGGATGTTAAAAAAATAATGCCAACATAAAGAGAACATAAGCGAAATGTGCACAAGTAACTATTTTATATGGTATACAAGCAGATAAATGTTCTCCAAAATGTTGGTGTTTTTCACAAACAAACACTGAATATATCGACCAAATTTTACTACTAATATGAAGTACAATGTGTCTCGAGAAAACACTCTGAGAATCGCTTGGATGAATAAAAGCATTCCAAAGTTATTAACACATAAAGTGACACATGTCAGATTTGAAAAATGGGGTCTGAGTCTTAGGGCCAAATTAGACTGCATCATTAAGGGGTTAAGCTTATACATTGTTTCAAAAAGAGAGAGTAACCATATGCTTTGTGTGCCATTGTAATATCATACAGTAAAAACTTTATGTCCAACATTCATTTGGTCTGTGATTGTGCTTTCTTAAAGGGGACCACTTTTGCAACTCAAAATTACATATAAAACATACTTTTTTAGTATTCACCATTTTCTTATAACTTTAGTCTGGTGTTATAAATACTAAAAGGAATACATAAGCATGATGCCTGCAAATTACTTTTAGGTCTTTAATGTTCCAATGATCCAAAGATTGTTTCCTTAGACTGACAGACACCTTCATTTGTTTTTGTCATTCTTTATCTGTCATTTCTACTAAATCAATTTGACTTCTCGTTATTTCCCTGGAGAAGCTTATAGATGGTGAGGTTATCACTGAGATTTTAATTCTGTGGTGTGCCCAAAAGTAGATAGGTATTATCCATTGTTCAAAAGTTAATGTTCATCTTATTTGTTTCCCAAAATTCAATTTGTTTTGTACAGATTCATGATGAAAATTGCAATGGTTATCCGAAGTTTTAAATCCAACATAACCCGAGATTTATGGCACGAGATGTTAAACAAACTTGTAAAAAATAAGTATGCATCTGATCCACCATCCGTCAGTCGTCTATTGCCCATAGATTCTTATGTTAAAAAAGAAATATGTCACAGCTATCCAACGTATGCGTTAACCCCTTCAGGACAAAGCTCATTTTGGCCTTCAGGACCAGACCCATTTTTTCAAATCTGACATATTTCACTTTATGTGGTAATAACTCCGTAATGCTTTTACCTATCAAAGCGATTCTGAGATTGTTTTCTCATGACACATTGGACTTTATGATGGTGGCAAAATGTGGTCGATAAATTCAATATTTATCAGTGAAAAACACCAAAATTTTGTGAAAAATTGCAAAAAGTAGCATTTTTCTAAATGTAAATGTAACTGCTTGCAAGACAGATAGTAATACCACACAAAATTGTTGCTAATTAACATCCCCCACATGTCTACTTTAGATTGGCATCGTTATTTGAACGTCCTTTTATTTTTCTATGACGTCACAAGGCTTAGAACTTTAGCAGCAATTTCTCACATTTTCAAGAATATTTCAAAAAGCTATTTTTACAGGTGGCCAGTTCAGTTGTGAAGCGGCTTTTAGGGCCTTATATATTAGAAACCGCCAAAAAGTCACCCCATTTTAAAATCTTCACCCCTCAAAGTATTCAAAACAGCAATTAGAAAATTTCTTAACCCTTTAAACGTTTCACAGGAATTAAAGCAACGTAGAGGTGAAATTTTCAAATTTCATTTTTGTTTTGCAGAAATTCATTTTTAATCTATTTTTTTTGTAACACAGAAGTTTTTACCAGAGAAATGCAACTCAATATTTATTTCCCAGATTCTGCAGTTTTTAGAAATATCCCACATGTGGCCCTAGTGTGGTAATGGACTGAAGCACCGGCCTCCGAAGCAAAGGAGCACATAGTGGATTTTGGGCCTCCTTTTTATTAGAAAATATTTTAGGCACCATGTCAGGTTTGAAGGGCTCTTTCGGTGCCAAAACAGTGGAAATCCACCAAAAGTGACCCCGTTTGGGAAACTACACCCCTTGAGGAAATTATCTAGGGGTATAGTGAGCATTTTGACCCTGCAGGTTTTTTGCAGAAATTATTGGAAGTAGGACGTGAAAATGAAAATCTACATTCTTTCAAAGCAAATGTAGGTTTAGCTAATTTTTTCTAATTTCCACAAGGACTAAAGGAGAAAAATCACTCCATTGAGAAAACTACACCCCTTGAGGAATCCATCTAGGGGTGTAGTGAGCATTTTGACCCCACAGGTGTTTCATAGATTTTATTAGAATTGGGCAGTGAAAATAAAAAAAATCCTTTTTCTTCAATAAGACGTAGCTTTAGCTCCAAATGTTTAATTTTCTCAACAAATAAAGGAAAAAAAGAACCCCAACATTTGTAAAGCAACTTCTCTGGAGTACGGCAATACCCCACACGTGGTCATAAACTGCTGTTTGGGCACACGGCAGGGCTCAGAAGGGAAAGAGCACCATTTGCTTTTGGAGTACAGATTTTGCTGCATTTGCTTTCTGGTCGCTATGTCGCATTTGGAAAGTCCCTGTGGGACCAAAACATTGGATCCCCCCCAGAAGTGACCCCATTTTGGAAACAACACCCTCAAGGTATTCACCTAGGAGTGTAGTGAGCATGTTAACCCCACAGGTGTTTTGCAGAAATTCGTGTGCACACGATGTGGGAGAGTGAAAATGGGAATTTTTCCTTAGATACACCAATATGTGGTGCCCGGCTTGTGCCACCATAACAAGACAGCTCTCAATTATTATGCAGTGTTTTCCTGTTTTAGAATCACCCTACATGTGGCACTAATCTTTTGCCTGGACATTCGACAGGACTCACGAGTGAAAGAGTACCATGTAAAATTGTGGCCTAATTTGGCGACATATAAAGTATTGGTTCACAATTGCAGAGGCTTTGATGTGAAATAATAAAAGAAACCCCTGAGAAGTGACCCCATTTTGGAAACTGCACCCCTCAAGGCATTTATTAAGGGGTGTAGTGAGCATTTTCACCCCACGTGTCTTTTCCATAAATGATTGCGCTGCGGAAGGTACAAATTAAAAATTTGCCCTAGATATGCCAATTCAGTGTCAAATATGTCGTGCCCAGCTTGTGCCACTGGGGACACACACCCAAATATTGTTAAAAGGGTTCTCCCGGGTATGGCGATACCATATATGTGGAACTAAACTGCTGTTTGGGAACACTGTAGGGCTCAGATGGGTGGGAGCGCCATTTGGCTTTTGGAGCGTGGAATTTGCTTGGTAATAGTTTTGTTTGAGTATTGCTGGTGTTTCCGTTTATAATGAGGGGGCATATGTAAGCTGGGCAGAGGACATCAGGGGCATAGTCAGGTGGCATAATAATGGGGTAAAAAAAAAAGATCCATAGATGTGTATTACGCTGTGATCGATCCTTTCTGCACGGGCCGGTGTCGCACTGATAAATGTCCTCTCTTATCCCCCTTTTGGTCCGCACTCCGCACCTTTGCAGTTTGGCGAATTTTGCCGGGAAAGTGTTGTCCTGGTATAATACGGGCACCCTCACTTCCAGCAGATATGTTTGGGACCTCCCCTTTCTGGTTCCCTAATTTTAGTGCCTTGATACATCGCCTTTTGAAACAGAAGAAATGTTCCCCTCGGGCCGACACAACTGGATATTTTTCTTTCCTGACTTATTGGAGCCATAACTAATTTTATTTTTTCATAGATGTAGTGGTATGAGGGCTCTTTTTTTACGGGACGAGCTGTAGCTTTTATTGCTACCATATTGGGGTACATGCGACTTTTTGATCACTTGTTATCCTTTTTTTGGGAGGCAAGGTGACAAAAAAACAGCAATTCTGCCATAGTTTTTTAGGTTTTTTTCATATACAGCGTTCACCATGCGTTATAAACTACATGTTACCTTTATTCTGCGGGTCAGTACGATTCCGGCGATACCTAATTTATAGAACTTTTATATAACTTTTTGCACAATAAAATTACTTTTGGAAAGAGAATGTATTTGTTCTGTTGCCATGTTGTGAGAGCCATAACTTTAAAAAAATTTCGTCGATGGAGCTGTGTGAGGGCTTGTTTTTGCGAGACGAGGTATAGATTTTATAGGTACCATTTTTGGATACATGCGACTTTTTGATCACTTTTTATTTCAATTTTTGGAAGACAGTGACCAAAAAAACAGTAATTATGGCAGTGTTTTTGAGTTTTTTTTTTTTTTACGGCGTTCACTGTGCTGGATAAATAACATAATATTTTATAGTTCAGGTAGTTACGGTCGCAACGATGCCAAATATGTATGGCTTATTATTTTTTTCAATAATAAATGACTTGATAAGGGAAAAAGGGCGATTGTGTTTTATGTTATTACTTGAAACTTTTATTGTATGTTTTACAACTTTTATTTTTACTTTTTTTTTACACTTTTCTTTAGTCCCACTAGGGGACTTGAATGTCCAACTGTTTGTTTGATGTTCTAATACATTGCACTACCTATGTAGTGCAATGTATTGGAACTGTCAGTTGTTCACTGACAGCAAGCCTATCAGGCTCCTCCTCTGGGCGGGGCCTAATCAGCTTACGTAATGGCAAACAGGAGGCCATTGTTAGGGCTCCTGTTGCCATAGTAGCAGTCGCCAGCCTTGCCATCGCATGGCAAGTCTGACGATTTGCTACAAACCTCTAGGATGCAGCGATCACAATGGATCGCTGCATCAAAGGGGTTAATGCCAGGAATCGGAGCTAGCTCTGGTTCCTGCCTTTACAGTGGGATGTCCGCTGTAACATACATACAGCGGACACCCACTGCCGAAGACGCCGGCTCAGCTTCTGAGCCGGAAGCTGAGCCGGCGCCATCTTGCCGATGGTACCGGAAGCCTCCTGGGCCCTGCCGACGATGGGGCATAGGAGGATTCCGTTACTGGCTGACCGGGAGGTAAGTATTAGCCCTCCGATCGCCTTTGCAGGCACCGGCAACCCAGCGATCATGTTGCCGGGGTGCCGGTGGCTTTAAACTCCTCACATGCTGCGATCTCTATTGAACGCAGCATGTGAGGGGTTAATCGGCCGGATCAGATGCTAGCTCCGGTCCTGGCCGATACCTCAGGGTGACAGCTGTAACATACAGCTGTCACCCGGCGGTGATGTCGCTAGCTCAGCTCCTGAGCCAGCTTCATCTCCATCACGTTCAGTAACGTGAAAATGCGTTAAGACACCAGTTTTAATCACGTTACTGTACGTGATTCGGCGGGAAGGGTTTAAAAATATGCATTTTTAAAAAATGGCAGCCATTATGATATGACTGGACGACGGATGCCATAGGAAGAAAGTATGGAGAAGGCTTGGAACGGCTTATAATTCAAAGCACACCACATCCTCTGTAAAACATGGTGGAGGCAGTGTGATGGCATGGGCATGAATGGCTGCCAAAGGCACTGGGTCACTAGTGTTTATTGATGATGTGACTGAAGACAGAAGCAGCCAGATGAATTATGAAGTATTCAGGGATGTACTTTCTGCTCAGATTCAACCAAATGTAGCAAGGTTTATGGACGTCGCTTCACAGTACAGATGGACAATGACCCAAAACATACTGCGAAAGCAACCCAGGAGTTTTTTAAAGAGGTTCTGTCACCAGATTTTGCAACCCCTATCTGCTATTGCAGCAGATCGGCGCTGCAATGTAGATAAGAGTAACGTTTTTATTTTTTAAAAACGAGCATTTTTGGCCAAGTTATGACCATTTTTGTATTTATGCATAAATACAAAAATGGTCATAACTTGGCCAAAAATGCTCGTTTTTTAAAAATAAAAACGTTACTCTTATCTACATTGCAGCGCCTATCTGCTGCAATAGCAGATAGGGGTTGCAAAATCTGGTGACAGAGCCTCTTTAAGGCGAAGAAGTTTAATATTCTGCAATTGTCAAGTCAATCACCAGATCTCAACCCGATCGAGCATGCATTTCACTTATTTAAGATAAAACTTAAGGTAGAAAGACCCACAAACAAGCAACAACTGAAGACAGCTGCAGTAAAGGCCTGGCAAAGCATCACAAAGGAGGAAACCCAGCGTTTGGTTATGTCCATGGTTTCCAGACTTCAGGCAGTCATTGCCTGCAAAGGATTCTCTACAAAGTATTAAAAAAAAATTGTAGTTATGGTAATGTTAATTTGTTCAATTACTTTTGAGCCCCTGAAATGAGGAGGCTGTGTAGAAAAATGGTTGCAATTCCTAAAGGTTTCACAGGATATTTTTGTTCAACCCCTTGAATTAAACCTGACAAAAGCTACACTTCAATTGCATCTCAGTTGTTTCATTTCAAATCCAATGTGGTTGCATGCAGAGCCAAAATCATGAAGATTGTGTCACTGTCCAAATAATTCTGGACCTAACTGTATATATAGACTGTACTGAGCAAAAGTTTTAGGCAGTTGTGGAAAAATGTTGCAAAGTAAGAATGCTTTCAAAAATAGAAGTGATAATAGTTGTTTTTTTTATCAGTTAGCAAAATACAAAGTGAATGAACAAAGTGAATGAACAGAAGAGAAATCGAAATCAAATCAATATTTGGTGTGACCACCCTTTGCCTTCAAAACAGCATCAATTTTACTAGGTACACTTGTTTTTAAAAGAACTCGGCAGGGAGGTTGCTCCAAACCATCTCGAACAACCTGTCCTGTCTCGAAAGACCTGGACAAAGCATCGGCCCTCACATTCTTGTCGGCAGGACGGTAGTGGAGCTCAAACTGGAACCAGGCAAAGAACAGCAACCACCTGGCCTGGCGGTGATTCAGTCGTTGGGCCCTCTGGAGATAAGTGAGGTTCTTGTGGTCCATGAATATCAAGATGGGATGAACTGCGCCCTCTAATAGATGTCTCCACTCCTCCAGAGCCAACTTGATGGCCAGTAATACCCGATCCCCAATCGAGTAGTTGCGTTCTTCGGAAGAGAAGAGCTTGGAGTAATAGCCACATACCATTGACTTGCCCTTGGAACCTCTCTGGAACACGAGTGCACCAGCACCAACAGATGAGGTGTTCACCTCCAACGAGAACTGTCGACAAACATTTGGATGGTGGAGGATAGAGGCTGACGTGAAGGCACTCTTCAGGCTATTAAATGCGGCTTCCACTTCTGGAGTTCACACCTTGGCGTTCATGCCTTTCTTGGTGAGGTTAGAGATAGAAGATGTCAGTGAGGAAAAGTTTGGAATGAACTGTCTGTAGAAATTGGCGAATCCGAGGAAGCGCTGTATGGACCTCAAGCCTTGAGGGCGTGGCCATTCCAGAACGGCCTTTACCTTTTCAGGATCCATCTTGAGACCTTGATTCGAGATGATGTAGCCCAGGAAGGGTAGAGCATCTTTCTCAAATACGCACTTCTCCAACATGGCGTACAGACGATTCTCCCTTAACCGTAGCAAAACATGACGGACATGTCTTCGATGAGTCATTGGATCTGGAGAAAAATATTATCAAGATGTCATCAAGATTGACCACAACACATACATAGAGGAGGTCATGGAAGATGTCATTAAGGAACTCTTGGAAGACCGCGGGAGCATTACACAGACCGAAGGGCATTATTAGTTACTCATAGTGTCCATCACGGGTGTTAAATACCGTCTTCCATTCGTCACCCCGGCGAATCCGTATTAGGTTGTAAGCCCCACACAGGTCTAGCTTTGAAAAAATCTTGGCTCCACGTATGCGATCATACAGTTCAGGAATCAAAGGCAATGTATACCTATATTTTACCGTGATCTGGTTGAGACCCCGATAGTCGATGCAAGGACGCAGAGAACCATCCTTTTTCTTGACGAAGAAGAACCCGGCTCATGCCGGGGAGTAAGACTTGCGTATGAAGTCCCCCTCCAAGTTCTCCTTAACATAGGCGGACATGGACAGAGTCTCTGGCAAGGAAAGAGGATAAACCCTACCACGGGGAAGGGATGCATCAGGAACTAGGTTGATAGGACAGTCATACACCCGATGTGGGGGCAGCGACTCCGCCTTTTTCTCGCCAAACGAATCTGTACCAGGCAACGGTTGAGACACTCGCGACCCCACTGGAAAACCTCTCCAGAATTCCAGTCCAGGACTGGGGCATGTAGTCGGAGCCAGGAAAGACCCAGCAGCACAGGATTGACAGCCTCAGCGGCTTGCTCACAGCTACAATTGTGTCTGGCAGAGGTAGTCCATTCACAGATGCAACCATCAACGACCTCTCCAGAGGGGTTGTGGGCAATTGGAGAATATCCACCAGGTCTCTACAAATGAAATTAACAGCGGATCCAGAGTCCAGATATGCAGAGAACCAATGCGTTTTCTCACCGGTCACTATGGTCCGTCTGCGTTGTCTATCCTGTGTAGACAGCTTAAAAAGGTCTGTCCTCACAGACTCCTTAGGAGGATCAGCATCTGAGGACAGCAGGGGTTGCTGCAAAGTAGGAATCATACTAGGGAGTCCTCCCTCCCAACGAGCTTCTTGGAACCGTTCTCGGATCCTTATATCAATCCGGGCAAGGCCAGAAGGATGAGGTCATCCAGGGTAAACGGTAGATCTCGG
This sequence comes from Rhinoderma darwinii, assembly GCF_050947455.1. Taxonomy (NCBI): domain Eukaryota; kingdom Metazoa; phylum Chordata; class Amphibia; order Anura; family Rhinodermatidae; genus Rhinoderma; species Rhinoderma darwinii. The sequence goes on from NC_134687.1 coordinate 196,950,606, forward strand.
GCAGCAAGCTCGTCCTTAATCCTAGGCAACAGTCCCTGCCAGAATGTAGCTACCAGGGCCTCATTGTTCCACAACAGTTCTCCCGCCAGGGTGCGGAAGTGGATGGCGTACTCACCCACGCCCACGGAGGTGTCTCCCTGGCAGCTGCAGACGAGACTCGTCCAGGCTCCTCAAACACCGTGCAAAATTTCCGTAGGAACCCCTGGAAGTCATGGGTCTCAGGTCCTTGTGTCTTCCAGATATGGTTCGCCCATGCTAGGGCCCTGCCAGTGAGGAGAGAGACGATGAAAGCGACCACTGCGCCATCAGACGAGAATGCCCTTGCATAAAGGCTAAAATGAATCTGGCACTGTTTCAAAAATCCATGGCAGGTCCTCTCGTCTCCATCATAGTTGTCAGGAAGCGGCAAATAAAATCGGGGATCAGCACTGCCAGGAGGTATAGTTGGAGGATCAGTACTGCCAGGAGGTGTAGTAGGAGGAACGGCAGCTTGCACCTCCAGCCGACGTGCAATAACAATGCCTGAAGGAGTTGGTACTGTCGAGACCGGAGGTCTAGCATATCCGCCTGCATCTCCTGTGACGTCATCATGGTCATGGATTGACCAGCGGGGTCCATGGCCTGAGCCTACTGTCACGTTGGGTATGTGGACCCACTGGGCCGTACCGCCTTCACTGTATGGCAGCTGGCCAACAGGACAGAGTCTATAGTTCGTATAGTGTACCTGTGGTATTTCAGACAGTAGCAAGACAGGCTCGGCTAGGCAGCAGGCAGGCGCCAGGCATGGAACACAGAACAGCATGACTTCAGCTAAACACGGCACTTGACCAGGATAGTGCGGGATAGAGGTTACAGGTAGCAGGAACGGGAAACACTTAGGAGACCATTTGCATAGACAGACTAGGATAATGACAACAAGGCTCAGGCATTGCAGGGAGGGGCACAGCCCTTCTTATAGTCCAGGGTGCTCTGGGAGCAATCAGCACAATTTCCCAGCTGTGTGTGACCTGGCTCCTTGTCTGGACTGAGCTCGCGAGCGCACCCTGGTGGTCATTGTGGAACAGGACGGCCGCATGTGCAGACATCTCTGAAGAGAAGGGCATCGGCCGGTTGGAAGGAGTTCGTGGTCAGTGACCACGGACGTTACACAGACAGACTTGATGATGTTGAGATCAGGTCTCTGTGGGGGCCACACCATCACTCCCGGGGCTCCTTGTTCTTTTTTACACTGAAGATAGTTCTTAACCCCTTAAGGACACAGCCTAGTTTGGGCTTTAAGGCTCAGAGCCCATTTTTCAAATTTGTCATGTCACTTTATGTGGTAATAACTTTAGAATGCCTTTATTAATCCAAGCAATTCTGAGATTATTTTCTCATGACATATTTTACTTTATGATAGTGTTAAAATTTGGTCGATACATTCAGTGTTTATTTGTGAAAAATAGCTAAATTTACAGAAAATGTGGAAAATTTGCAGTTTTTAAATCTAAATTATATGCTTGTAAGACAGATAGTAATACCACACCAAAAAGTTGCTAATTAACATTTCCATATGTCTACTTTATGTTGGCATAATTTTTTGAACATTATTTTATTTTTCTAGGGCGTTACAAGGATTAGAACTTTAGAAGCAATTTCTCAAATTTTCAAGAAAATTTCAAGAAGCCTTTTTTCTTAGGGACCAGTTCAGTTCTGGAGTAGCTTTAAAGGGTATATATTTTAGAAACCCCTATTAAAGACTGCACCCCTGATAGTATTCAAAACAGCATTTAGAAAGTTTATTAACCCTTTAGGTGTTTCATAGGGATTAAAGCAAAGTGGGGGTGAAATTTAAAAATGTCATTTTTTTTGCAGAAAATCCATTTTACTCCATTTTTTTCTGTAACACAGAAAGATTTAACAGAGAAATGCAACTCAATATTTATTGTCCAGATTGTGCAGTTTCTAGAAATATCCTACATGTGGCCCTAGTATGCTAATGGGCTGAAGCACATGCCTCAGAAGCAAAGGAGCACCTAGTGGATTTTGATGCCTCCTTTTTATTAAAATATATTTTAGGCATTATGTCATATTTGAAGAGGTCTTGTGGTGCCAAAACAAAGGAAACACCCCAAAAAAGACCCCATTTGGCAAACTAAACCCTTCAAGGAATTTATTGAGGGGTATAGTGAGCTTTTAGACCCCACAGGTATTTTTGCTACATTTAGTGGATTTAGGCTGTGAAGTTTAAAATGACATATTATTCCGATAAAACTTGGAAATGTTAAATTTTTAAAAGGAATAAAGGAGAAAAAGCACCCCAGCATTTGAAAAGCAATTTTGCCTGATTAAGACAACACCCCATATGTCGTAATAAACTCTTTGGACACACGGCAGGGCTCAAAATGGAAGTAGCACCTGTAAAGTATCTGCCAGACACAGCTTCTGTGTCGACGCCCGTGGGTAATCAGTCTGTACCTGCTCCTAAGTCTGATAGAGTGACTCGATATGCTACCACTCAGGCTGGTAGGCTCAGGAGTGGGAGAACCTATCACAGCCGGGCCAGGTGGTTCTAGCTCCCGCCCTTGGTCTATTTATACCTTCTTTCCTGTTTCCTGGCTCTGCTGCTCCTGCTATCATTATTGACCTTGCTTCATTTTGACCCTGGCTTTACTGACTACGCTCCTGCTCTGCGTTTGGTACCTCGTACACTCCTGGTTTGACTCGGCTCGTTCACTACTCTTGTTGCTCACGGTGTTGCAGTGGGCAACTGCCCCATTTCCCTTAGCTTCTGTGTACCCTTGTCTGTTTGTCTGTCGTGCACATATTGAGCGTAGGGACCGTCGCCCAGTTGTACGCCGTCGCCTAGGACGGGCCGTGCAAGTAGGCAGGGACTGAGTGGCAGGTAGATTAGGGCTCACCTGTCTGTCTCCCTACCCCGTCATTACAGCACCATTTGACTTTTGGAGCTCAAATTTAGCTGGAATGGTTTTCGGGTCCCATGTCACATTTGCAAAACCCATATGGAACCAAAACAGTGGAAACCCCATAAAAGTAACCCCATTTGGGAAGCTACAGCCCTTAAGGATTCTATCTAGGGGTATAGTGAGCATTTAGACCCCACAGGTCTATTGCTGAATTTATTAGAATTAGGCCGTGAAAATGAATATCAACATTTTTTCCACTAAAATGTTACATTTTTTTCATTTTCACAAGAGATAAATGAGAAAAAGCACCCCAAAATGTATAATTTTATTTCTCCTGAGTATGGCAATACCCAATATGTGGTTATAAACTTCTGGTTGGACAAACGGCAGGGCTCAGAAAGGCAGGAGTGCTATTTGGCATGTCGATTTTGTGGATTGGTTTCTGGGCGCCATGTCACATTTGCTGAGCTTCTGAGGTACCAGTTCAGGGAAGTCCAGATAGCTATTGCTGTCTACTTTTTTTTAAAAAAAAAGTCTTAGTTACGATTGTGTTACTGGCTCCCTATAGAATAAGGCCCCATGCACACGAACGTGTTTTTGCGGCCGCAATTCCCCCGAAAATCCACGGGAGAATTGCGGCCCCATTCTTTTCTATGGGGCCATGCACACGACTGTAGTTTTTGCGGTCTTTGCACGGCCCGGGAACCCGGACCGCAGAAAGAACGGGCATGTCTTATTACGGCGGCCATGTGCATGTGCATGTGCAATTTGCGGGCGGCCTGCGGCTGACAGTCCGCAGCCGGCTGACCCGAAAATCACGGCCGTGCACACGGCTACGGTCGTGTGCATGAGGCCTAAGATCTAAGTATTCAATGCTGGTGTGTGAGTGAGTTTGGGAAAATTTCAGGCCCCAATTGTTGTTGTTCAGGGATGCCATAAATCCTAAGGCACTATCTATGCTTCCGTCCCAAATTAGGATAAGGTCATCTATATACCTCTTGTATAGAATAATTTTTTCTTTCCACATTTGGTTGTTGTGAATAAAGGTTTCTTCAAAATGCAATGTAAAGCTTTGCGAAACTGGGCGCAAAACGTGTCCCCATTGCAGTCCCCCGGGTTTGTTTATACAATCTACCTTCAAATTGGAAGATATTGTCTTTTAGAATGGATACTTTGTAGCAGGAATTCGGTCTGTGCTTCAGGCATTAGTTGGTCCATGGAGTGGTAATGATGTACTGAGCTTATGCCTTTATCATGCAGGATCTTGAAGTAGAGCGCTGTGACATCTAGAGTGAGCCATATGTACGTATCTTTCCAGCTTATGTCCTGTAAAATTTTAATGAGGCTTGCAGACTCTTTGAGGTATGACTCCAGTTTTGTCACATGTTTTTGTAAAAGGACATCAATATATTGCGATAGATTACACGTGAGTGAGGCTATTCCTGAGATGATTGGTCTGCCTGGAAGTTTTGTAATGCTTTTGTGTACTTTCGGGAGATGGTAAAAAATTGGCATAGCGGGATTCTTTATCCAAATATATTCTTTCTCTTTTTTAATAATGACGTGGGCTGTTTCTGCCTTATCGAGAAGATTTTTGAGTTCCAGTGTGTACATGGAGGTGAGGTTTTCAGACAATGTGAATGTCCGTATTCTTTGTCCGATAGGATTCTTAGTGCTTCATCTATGTATTCTTTGCGGTTTTGGATAACTATACTGCCTCCTTTGTCTGCGCATCTGATGATTATCTCCTGATTTCTGGTAAGGTCTGTCAGAGCCCTCCTCTCTGATGTTGTGAGGTTCTTGGGGGTGGCAATTCCATGGTTGATTGATCTAAAGTCTTTGGCCACCATAACAAAAAATGTTTCGATGTGGTTTCCCCTATGGTGGATGGGATTGAAAAATTATTTTGGTTTGAGGTAGGTAGAAATAGCAGGTGGGGATGGTATGAGTTGGCTTGTTGAAGGTAAGATAGGTTCAACAGTCCTCTGGTTGTTCTTGACCAGGGCGAAGTGCCTTTTGAGCGTGATTTTTCTAATGAAGGCATTTAGGTCCACAAATAGGTAAAATTCCTAAAATTTTTATCAAAGGGCAGAAGGACAGGCCTTTGGTTAGTAATTATATTTCCTGTTCTGCTAGTTCGTATGTGGAGATGTTAAAGATTTTTACATTATAATCTTGTTCCTTTTCGATAGTGGGGTTTGTTGTATTTCTTTCGGGGATCCGGGTTTATCTCCCTGCTCTGCAGACTCTGGTGCGTTTTTTCTTTTTTGGCTTAAAGGGTGAAAGAAGTTCGTTATTTTTGTAGTGTTTGGACTTTTCCTTATTGGGTATGTTGCTTTCTGGGTGATAAACCAGGTAGCGGTAAAAAAAAGCGGTAAAAAAGACACATAGTGTGTAGAGTTGGGGGAGATGTTGGGAACAGTAATGTTCGTGCTAGGGGGGTTTATGGTTAATTTTTTTGTTTTCTTGTCGAGAGTGTCTTTTTCACATGTAAGGATCCTCGCTGTGATCATGCGATCAAATTTTGTGATGTTTGGGTGTGCTTTGTGTTCACTAAATGAGGTGTAACATTCAATGATTTTTGCATTCAGTATATCGCATAAGTCTTCTCTTTTACTACACAATCTAGCTAACATTCCAAATGCACAAGTTAGCATATAATTATCCCAATCTTTAGAGAAAATAATGTCATTTTTAAAGGAGCTTTTAAATTGTAGCCTTAGGCCTCTGGGTACGATTTTTTCTTGTAGATAAAGTCTCAGAAAAACTACATCAAGGTGATGTAGTATTTCTTTTTTTATTAGGCTTTCAAGTTCGTGAAATAGGTCTAGTAGCGACCTTGTGTCAATTTCTTTATTTGTTCCTGTATTATCATCATCATCCGTATCTGGATTTTCTGGTGGGAGGACCGTTGATGTGCTTTTTGCCACCAACTTCTCGTTGTTGAATGCGATGAGCACAATAATCCATGTTTCGGGCTTGTCAGTAGTAAAATAAGTACTCCTAGTTGAAGCCGGCAGAGCAGGGTGGGGAAGGGAGGCCCAAGTTTGTGGAACAGCCCAGGACCTATGGTCTACTTAATCTGCTAGTATTGAGGACACTATTAATCCTGACCATACCCTCAACTCTATTTGCTGGAATACATATATACAGTGAAGAAAATAAGTATTTGATCCATTGCTGATTTTGTAAGTTTGCCCACTGTCAAAGACATGAACAGTCTAGAATTTTTAGGCTAGGTTAATATTACCAGTGAGAGATAGATTATATAAAAAAAACAGAAAATCACATAGTCAAAATTATATATATTTATTTGCATTGTGCACAGAGAAATAAGTATTTGATCCCCTACCAACCATGAAGAGTTCAGACTCCTCCAGACCAGTTACACGCTCCAAATCAACTTGGTGCCTGCATTAAAGACAGCTGTCTTAAATGGTCACCTGTATAAAAGACTCATGTCCACAGACTCAATTAATCAGTCTGACTCTAACCTCTACAACATGGGCAAGACCAAAGAGCTTTCTAAGGATGTCAGGGACAAGATCATAGACCTGCACAAGGCTGGAATGGGCTACAAAACCATAAGTAAGACGCTGGGTGAGAAGGAGACAACTGGTGGTGCAATAGTAAGAAAATGGAAGACATACAAAATGACTCTCAATCGACATTGATCTGGGGCTCCATGCAAAATCTCACCTCGTGGGGTATCCTTGATCCTGAGGAAGGTGAGAGCTCAGCCGAAAACTACACGGGGGGAACTTGTTAATGATCTCAAGGCAGCTGGGACCACAGTCACCAAGAAAACCATTGGTAACAAATTACGCCGTAATGGATTAAATCCTGCAGTACCCGCAAGGTCCCCCTGCTCAAGAAGGCACATGTACAGGCCCGTCTAAAGTTTGCAAATTAACATCTGGATGATTCTGAGAGTGATTGGGAGAAGGTGATGTGGTCAGATGAGACTAAAATTTAGCTCTTTGGCATTAACTCAACTACTTCACCGCATCAATGGGAGAATGGATGGAGCCATGTACCGTCAAATCCTGAGTGACAACCTCCTTCCCTCCACCAGGACATTAAAAATGGCTCGTGGCTGGGTCTTCCAGCACGAC